>NC_138780.1:143262381-143862381 GCF_965119305.1 Pelophylax lessonae | reverse complement strand
ACTTTCTTGTTCTTAGGTCACAAGAGTGGCATGGTCTTCTTGGTAATAAATAAGCGCACCTGTTAGTGTGTGAAACGCGTCTACCATTTGTATTACTTGTAACACTCGGGATGTTCATTTATTAAACAAGAATTTTGATGTATCTTGGAGTGCGGCCATTTCTTTAGTGTTGTTTGTGGTCTTCTTCTGCTGTAGTCCATCTGCTTCAAGCTTCGATGTGTTGTGCATTCAGAGATGGTATTCTGCATACCTTGGTTGTAACTAGTGATTATTTGAATTACTGTTGCCTTTCTATCATCTGGAACCAGTCTGCCCATTCTCCTCTGACCTCTGACATCAACAAGGCATTTTTGTCCACACAACTGCCGCTCACTGGATATTTTCTATTTTTTGGACCATTCTCTGTAAACCCAAGAGATGGTTGTGCGTGAAAATCCCAGTAGATCAGCAGTTTTTGAAATATTTAGACCAGCCCATCTGACACCAACAACCATGCTATGTTCAAAGTCACTTAAATCCCATTTCTTCCCCATTCTGATGCTCGGTTTGAACTTTAGCAAGTCATCTTCACCACGTCTAGCTGCCTAAATGCATTGAGTTGCTGCCATGTGATTGGCTGATTAGCAATTTGTGTTACCAAGCAATTGAACAGGTGTACCTAATAAAGTGGCCGGTGAGTGTATAATGTACAATGGAGTATTGGAGAAGTGGAGAAGTTTATATATAATACACAGTATACAGAGCAGAGTGGTATAGATAATGTATGACTGGAGCAGTGTGGAGTGTATGATGTACGGCACAGTGTACCAAGTGGAGCAGTGTTGAGTATATAGCATACAGCACAGCTTTCTCAAAATATGGCTTTGTTTTATACTATTTGTTTATTTTATATATATATATATATATATATATATATATATATATTTGTTATCTGTCTTTTACAAATAAACTGTTAATACAGTAAACACCCAGGATTTAGCATTCCCAAGGCAATTAAAAAAATAAAAAATAAAACAGCAGTTTTTTTTTTTCAGACCTTGCCAATGATTAAAAATTGAACACAGGGAAGAGGAGTGAGAGTAATGGGTCATTGCTCTGAAATATTTTATGCTGTGAAGGAGCGCAGCTGCCATACCTTTCACAGCACGCACACTCAGAAATGCCTCACATCCTGGTCATGTCACCAAGCCACGCCGCTGGACCGTCTGCTATCCAAGCCCCAATCTGAGTTTCCATTTGCTGTATAGCTTGCCCTATGGTCACCAGCCAGGAGCAGCCTACACGGCGCTGCTGTGCCAGGGGATGATCACACGTCTACTGGAGGATCCACTTGACTGTTCTGCATCACCATGCTCATCTCAATTTACTACATGTGAGTTACTATTGTGAATTCTCCATTTACTCCATGTGAGTTACTATTGTGAATTCTCCATTTACTTCATGTGAGTTACTATTGTGAATTCTCAATTTACTCCATGTGAGTTACTATTGTGAATTCTCCATTTACTTCATGTGAGTTACTATTGTGAATTCTCCATTTACTTCATGTGAGTTACTATTGTGAATTCTCCACTTACTCCATGTGAGTTACTATTGTGAATTCTCCATTTACTTCATGTGAGTTACTATTGTGAATTCTCAATTTACTCCATGTGAGTTACTATTGTGAATTCTCCATTTACTTCATGTGAGTTACTATTGTGAATTCTCTGTTTACTCAATGTGAGTTACTATTGTGAATTGTTTATTAAAGCTTTGCAGTCTACTCTTAGAGGCACCTCTCTCTTTGTTGTTTACAGTCTACTGGAACGTTGGCTTGTTCCCATCTGATGGCAGCTCTAACTCTCTGGACTTTTCCCATTTCCTTTCCTTAGAATATTGTCATAGACATATATGGACTTTTGTAGGGCCTGCAGCACATGCGCCTGATTTAACTCTTGTTTTGCTCTGAAATATTTGCACCAGCTTTTGAGTGCCAAAAACAGGGTCTGACAGTAAGGAAAGACTGCAAAACATGTGCAAAGGAGCCAACAGCTCCACCTGCTGGCAGCATTTGAAAATACCAAATATTCATGTGTAGTATTAAACATTCACCTGATTTTTATTTTATTTTATTTTTTAGTCCTAGCCATCATAAATAACGAAACATATACAAAGCAACCACATATTTGCTTTTCCTGAGAAGTAGATTGGGTGGTTGGTTACCTGAAGCCTGTCATCAGAAGACCAAAAAAACTGCAAGGAAATTACTTTTTTCACTTCAGCCTGAAACCCAAAATAAATATGTGTAAGCTAGAACATTCACTTTAGAGGTAGAAACACTTTGGAAATAAATAACACTGAACAAGACATTATTTGACGCCCCCACACAACAACAAGTAATTGTAAATAAGTAAAAAAGAAAAAAGTACATATTCAAAATGTTTTTAGGAGATATAAGCTAAACCCTAGGCAAAAGGCTCAATTCTTAGTTAAATTACAATACAGAATGTGGACTATTTTATATGCCAGAGCAGCCTTTCCCAACCCATTTTTAACATGGGGAACCCTTTAAATGACTTCATGCATGAAGGTAAAAAACCTTCAGCCTTAATAATCACTTTAAGTTCACAGGAAGTCACAAGGACACAGGATTTCTAGCAGGATTTTTCTGTAGTTGCAGAAAATAGATTTTGTTTCAAGAAGAAAGAAAACGAATGCAGTGACCATATCGAATGACTGATAAACTGCAATATATTACATTTTTATTCCTAGGTTTAGATATAGTTTAGGCCTTATGCACACTGGACGTCAAGGGCATTTAGGGCTTTTAAGGGTATTTTAATGTTTTTTTTTTCTGCCTCAAACTCCATGTTAGTCTATGTGTCCATACTCTCATAGGCGTTTAGAGGCAGGAAAGAAAAAAAGCATAAAATGCCCTTAAAAGCCTTAAATGCCATTGACGTCCAGTGTGCATATAATGTATTCTAAAGGCCAGAATAAATTAATATTTTTGCCAAAAGAACGCATTAACGCCAAACGTGCATAAACGTGCATACAAAACATGGTTTTGGGCATATTTTTTAACTTGTGTTAAAAACATCCTGTCCTGGTAAAAAAGGCATAAGGCCTAAGGAACAAAAACCCTTGCAACCTTTTTTATTTGCTCTTTATATACAGCTGTAGCCCTGGTCTGCAGCACTGACATGGACTTTCACTTTAGTTTTCCCTGTACCCGCTGCCGTTTCTGATTGAGGTGACAGAGGGACAGGCACAGCAGTGAAGAGGAGACTGTTATTACAGAGCCTTGTGTAGCCTGTGTAAACCTTCCCACCACACAGAGGAAGAGGATTTCAACTGCTGTGGATTCTGGGAGGAACTGAGGATTGTGGGAGAGATCGTTTTATACAGACTAATCCTGCTTCGTGGTCGGAGCAGAGGACTTTCATTTCCCAGGTTCACTGAGGCTCTTTAGGGAGAAAAAATGTAAGGCTTGTTCCCAAGATTAGGGGGATCATTCAGAGAGGCATAATTTTGCTTGCAGGCTGCCCACCACCACATTTGGGACAGAGCGAGGTTTGACAGTAGACATTTCCTAATACTGGAGAATGCTGCTGACACTGACTGGGCCCCCCGCTCGATTGTTGGGGAGAACACCGCAGATGCTGACTTCATGAGCTACTAATGAGGAATGAAAAAGATCAACCTAAATGGCAGTCCTGTGAGAGGCCACTGGACAATCCCCACTACGCCATCATAAAGAGGAACAGTGTTGCCTGCGTGAGTTACAGTGCCGGCACCTTTACCAGTGTATGGAGGAACTTTATCTTCAGCGCTCCAGCACCAAATTTGGGCCCCAACATGCTTGCCAGCAGGGAAAGGGGTTTAATATAGACTGTTCACTGAAGGGAAATGTACACCGCTCCAGGTGAGGACAATCAAACCCCCTAACAACTGGGTGCAAGTCCATTCCGTTTTTTGAATCTACTCAATGAAAACATCGAAATCGGCTGTCTTGTTTTGTTGGATTTACAATCTTAATAAAGGATCATTTTATCTTCATTCACTGGAGTGCGGTCAAACCTCTTTTTGTTTTCATTGAGTTTAATATAGACTGCCAGACTATGTCCCTAGTATAGAGTTTAGGGGGTAAGGCAAGCTATACACGGGGCGAATTAAAGAAATTCGCATGATTCCCCTATCAACAAAGGCAGTGCTGAAATGGGAATCCCTCTTGCCAGGCAGTTGTCTGCTCCGGGTGGGGGGAGAAGACATTGATTATCGCTAGTGGCTATAGCAGCCACTAACAATAATCGCAAGAGTATCTGGCAGGCTGGTTGTTCCCAAGTTGATCGATCAATAAACTTGGTACATTCAGCCTACTCATTAACCAGTTCAGCCCCAGAAGGTTTTACCCCCTTAATGACCAGGCCATTTTTTTTTGCGATACAGCACTGCGTTATTTTAACTGACTATTGCACAGTCGTGCGACGCCGTACCCAAATAAAATTGATGTATTTTCTTTCCCCAAAAATAGAGCTTTCTTTGGGGGTATTTGGTCACCTCTGCTGGCTTGTACTGCTAGTGGGTACTGTTGGCTGGTACTGCTGTGGGTACTGCTGGCTGGTACCACTGGTAGTAAATTCTGGCTGGTACTGCTGGTGGGTGCTGCTGGCTGGTACTGCTGGTGGGAAATGCTGGCTGGTACTTCTGGTGGGTACTGCTGTGGGTGCTGCTGGTGGGAAATGCTGGATGGTACTGCTGGCTGGTACTGCTGGTGGTTACTGCTGGCTGGTACTGCTAGTGGGTAATGCTGGCTGGTACTGCTATGGGTACTGCTTGCTGGTACCGCTGGTAGGAAATGCTGGCTGGTACTGCTGGTGGGTACTGCTGGCTGGTACTGCTGTGGGTACTGCTGGTTGGTACCGCTGGTGGGTACTGCTGGCTGGTACTGCTGGTGGGTACTGCTGGCTGGTACTGCTGTGGGTACTGCTTGCGGGAAATGCTGGCTCGAGACACATGACATCAATGGACCGAGTGTGAGGAGCAGTGCCGCACTGGAGGAAGATAGAGGGGATGCTTCCTGTACCTCGCGGTCAGTCTCCTCACAGGCGGAGTGCATTTGATATCACTCTGCCTGTGACAGTCACTGTCAGGACGGAGCCGGAACTATACAGAAAGAATCGGCTCCATTCTGACAGCTTAGCTGGTACAGACAGCCGGGATATCACGTGGCACTTGCGGGTGTCAGGGAGCCATAGGCCGCATGCAGGAGACTCCCGCACCTCTCGGGAGACTTGGGATGTCTGAATAAATATCCCCCCTCCTGCAGCCCAGGTGTGTCAGAGTGTGTGCTGCTTCTTGCAGAGTCCCTGGCACAGGAGACCTGGAAAACAGTAGCATCTTTTTGGGGTAAGCGCTGCACAGAATACTGTATAAAAAAAAAAAACAATACAACAAGCATGCAATAAGGTAAGCTGATCTTTGTGCTAGAATCTTTAGAGAATTGAAAACATAATTGTCAATGGTAAAACTGAGCAGATGTCACAATAAGAATATACATACATTAGTCTTCAGCAATTTGACCACAAGACTCTCCAAAAGCCTGAAGAGATAGAGCAGACAGCTCAAAGACAATAACAAATAGATTCCTGGTATGTCATTTATCTTATAGTATAGCTGCTTACATACTCAGTTGGTTTACATTATACAGAGTGGTGGTTTTGGCATTGTTGTTTTGAAAAACAGCATGGAACAAGCTGGATTTAAACTTTATTAAAAGGTAAAAAAAAAAAAATGTCACAAGTATTTAGGTAAATATGATTGTTTATTTTCTCCCTATTCGAGTATACGTGTTAGTATATCCATGTCTGTTTTTTTTTTTTGCTACAAAAGAACTTTTTTTAGCAGAGACCCTAGAGCAGGCATGTCCAACCTGCGGCCCGGGGGCCGCATGTGGCCCAGAAACACAGGCAATGCGGGCCACTGACCCCTGACAATTTTTTTTTTTTTTTTTGCTGGGGAGGAAGGAAGTCGGGGGCACAGCCACAGCTGCCTTGGAAGCAGTGCTTTAAGTGGCCCAAAAGAGGTGCCGGTAATCTATTATAGCCTATAAATTTTGTCCCCCCCACCCCACAGCAGGGTCCCCACAGAGCACCCCCGCCTGGCCTGGGCTGGGACTCCGGAGCAGGGGGACTCACTGGTGGTGACTAGTCTGGCTCTGGAGTGGGAAATATTCTTGGGGGGGATTGAGGGCGCAGATGTCCAAAATGAGCGTACTGGTATGCTAAGGCCCACGGAGATGTGGCGGTATGCTCAAGAGCCATATTTGGAAGTGGCGGTACTGAGTACCAGTGCATACCGGCCCACTTAAAGCACTGCTTGGAAGGGATCATCCTCTAGTTGTGTTAAATTAGTGCTGGGGGGGGGGGGGGGCGTCAGCGAGGGAAGGGCGCGGCGGTGTTTTATTACTTATATACCTTAACTATAGTATACCGTATTTTTCGCCGTATAAGACGCACCGGCATATAAGACGCACCCAATTTTAAAGGAGGAAAATCTAGAAAAAAAAGATTCTGAACCAAATACTGCAGTAAAATATTTTATATCAACAGGTGAGGGTATAGGCATGGCACAGGTGAGGGTATAGGCATGGCACAGGTGAGGGTACAGGCATGGCACAGGTGAGGGTACAGGCATGGCACAGGTGGTGCTTTAGGCATGGCACAGTTGGTGCTTTAGGCATGGCACAGGTGGTGCTTTAGGCATGGCACAGTTGGTGCTTTAGGCATGGCACAGGTGGTGCTTTAGGTATGGCACAGGTGGTGCTTTAGGCATGGCACAGGTGGTGCTTTAATCATGGCACAGGTGGTGCTTTAGGCATGGCACAGGTCGGCTCACTTACCTGCTCTCATGGGCTGCCTGCGAGACGTCCACGGCGCTGCTCCTCTTGTCCTCTTCTTCTGATGGCGGCGGGATTCCGGGAACCGTCCCCGGCGCTGCGTCCTCTTCTGTGTCTTCTTTGACGGCGGCTCTCTCGGTCCGGCGGGAAGGAGATCGGGCGGTGACGGTGCGTGACTGACGCACGCACTGGCACCGCCCCCATTGGACGTCAGGACTCAGCACAGGCAGCAGGCAAAATGTGTATTTGCCGTATAAGACGCACCAACTTTCCCCCCCCCCCCCCCCAGTTTTGGAGAAGAAAAAGTGCGTCTTATACGGCGAAAAATACGGTATATTTTATATACGGCCCGAGAAAATTTCTCTACACTCAATGTGGCCCAGAGAAGACAAAAGGTTGGACACCCATGCCCTAGAGTCTAAAATGGCAGTTGTTGTAATGTTTTATGTCACACTGTATTTGTGCAGCCGTCTTTCAAATGCAATTTGTTGGGAAAAAATACACTTTAACCACTTAAGCCCCGGAAGATTTTACCCCCTTCCTGACCAGGGGGTTTTTTGCGATTTTTTACTGCGTGACTTTAAAGGACAATTGCGCGGTCGTGCGACGCTGTACCTAAACGAATTTCACGTCCTTTTTTTCCCACAAACAGAGCTTTCTTTTGGTGGTATTTGATCACCTGTGCGATTTTTTGATCATGCGCTATAAACAAAAAAAGAGCGTAATTTTTGCAAAAATAACAATATTTTTCACTTTTTTTTATATGAAATTCCCCCCCAAAAAAATGTAAAAATCAACATTTTTTAACATTTTCGGCCAAATTGTTTTACGCTACATATGTTTGGTAAAAAAAATCGCAAAAAGCGTATTTTGATTGGTTTGCGCAAAAGTTATCGCGTTTACTAACAAAGGGAAAGATTTTTGTCATTTTTGGTGTTTTTTTTTTTAACGAGAAATGGCGGCGATCTGCGATTTTTTTTGCGGTACAGCGACATTGCGGCGGACAGATCGGACCCTAGACTGACATTTTTGACACTTTTGGGGGTACCAGTGACATTACTGCAGTAATCAGTGCTATATATATGCACTGTTACTGCAAAAATGACACTGGCAGGGAAGGGGTTAACTATATTGGACAGGGAGGGGTTAAGTGTGTCCTAGGGGCGTGTTTCTAACTGTGATGGGACATGTCTCCTAGTGTAAAAACAAAGATCAACGGTTCTACATAGTAGAACCGTCTGATCTTCATTTTTACACAGGGGAGAATGACAGGCGGCTTGTTTACATAAGCCGCTATGTCTTTCTCCCGCTGTACCGGCGATCGTAGTGTGACCGGCGGACATCGGGTCCGCCAGTCACACTCCCGCACTCCTCCGTGAACGAGCCGAGGCGGGCGCGCGCCTCAGCGGGCGCGCGCTCGCCCGCTATTGGCTCTAAAAGGAGTGACAGGCGAGTGACGTTAATTAACGTCACTCTGCCTGGCCGGGGCTGACCGCCGCAGTAAATTTACTTGCGGCGGTCGGCAAGTAGTTAATGTATTTAGAAAAAAAACAAAACCGTAAAGCTAGCCCACTTTTTCTTGTATAATGTGAAAGATGATGTTATGCTGAGTAAATAGATACCTAACATGTAATGCGTTAAAATTGCACACACTGTTGGAATGGCGACAAACTACGGTGCTTAAAAATATCTATAGGCGAAGCTTTCAAACTTTTCACAGGTTACCTGTTTAGAGTTATGAGAAGAGATTGTCCACAACTCCTTCCTTGCTCTTTAAAATCTTCAGAATGTATTGGTTCTCCATAAAAGACACAGTATCAGACAGCAAATGTAAAGGCGTTTCAGCCTTGTGGGTCTTGTTCACTACCTGTTTAGAGTTACAGAGGAAGTCCTGCATTATAATTATTGCTCTTGCCCTAACGATCTCGCTATCTGCGATCTATCTCACATGGGTGGTTTGAATGTCATTTAGATATGTGGGCGTGACTTGCCGAGGGACGCAGTGGCGGCTGGTGCTCAAAATTTTTTGGGGGGGGGGCGCAAAAAGAAAAATGTAATAGGTATTGCTTCGCGCCAAAAAACGCAGTAAAAAAATTGCGTGACTTTGAAGCTGTGCCCCCTTCAATGCAATGAACACTGTGCTGTGCCCCCTTCAATGCAATGAACACTGTGCTGTGCCCCCTTCAATGCAATGAACACTGTGCTGTGCCCCCTTCAATGCAATAAACACTGTGCTGTGCCCCCTTCAATGCAATGAACACTGTGCTGTGCCCCCTTCAATGCAATGAACACTGTGCTGTGCCCCCTTCAATGCAATGAACACTGTGCTGTGCCCCCACAATGCAGAGTTCAGCGTGCATGCCCCTTTCAATTAAGAGCGCCACAGCATTGTCCCAAATCACTGCAGAGCGCCACAGCATTGTCCCCAATGATTGCAGAGTGCCCACAGCATTGTCCCCCAATGATTGCAGAGTGCCACAGCATTGTACCCCAATGATTGCAGAGTGCCCACAGCATTGTACCCCAATAAATGCAGAGTGCCCACAGCATTGTACCCCAATGATTGCAGAGTGCCCACAGCATTGTACCCCAATGACTGCAGAGTGCCACAGAATTGTACCCCAATGATTACAGAGTGCCACAGAATTGTACTCCAATGATTGCAGAGTGCCACTGCATTGTACCCCAATGATTGCAGAGTGCCACAGCATTGTACCCCAATGATTGCAGAGTGCCCACAGCATTGTACCCCAATAAATGCAGAGTGCCACAGCATTGTACCCCAATGATTGCAGAGTGCCCACAGCATTGTACCCCAATAAATGCAGAGTGCCCACAGCATTGTACCCCAATAAATGCAGAGCGCCACAGCATTGTACCCCAATAAATACAGAGCGCCTCAGCATTGTACCCCAATAAATGCAGAGCGCCACAGAATTGTACCCCAATGATTGCAGAGTGCCACAGAATTGTACCCCAATGATTGCAGAGTGCCACAGCATTGTACCCCAATAAATGCAGAGTGCCCACAGCATTGTACCCCAATGATTGCAGAGTGCCACAGCATTGTATCCCAATAAATGCAGAGCGCCACAGCATTGTACCCCAATAAATGCAGAGTGCCCACAGCATTGTACCCCAATAAATGCAGAGTGCCCACAGCATTGTCCCCCAATAAATGCAGAGTGCCCACAGCATTGTCCCCCAATAAATGCAGAGTGCAGCGTGCGTGCTCCCTTCAATTTAATGCACTTACCTGGCGGCGGCGGCAGGTTCTTCCCTCCTCGATCCAGTCCGTCCTCTCTGCGGCGGCGGGAAGGAGAGCGGCTTCTCCCTCGTCCTCCGAGCGGCGGTGACGGTGAGTGACTGACTCACGCACCGGCACCGCCCCCATTGTGACGTCAGGGATCGGATGTCCTGGATGATGATTGGTCCAGGCTGGAGACTGGACCAATCACAGCCAGGATATCCGAAAGTGGGGGTGTCCAATCGCAAGGACTTGCGATCGGGTTACGCCCCCAGAAGGCTGCCGATCGGCGCCTCTTCTGGGACGTAACCCCCCCCCCCCCCCTAGCCACCACTTCCATTACAAAGGCCGGCGAACCCAATTTTTTTTTTTGTAAAACTTTATTTGTTTGCTTTTTTTTTTCTTTTTTTTAGGGGTAGGGGGGCGGCGCCCTGGCGCCCGCTATGCACGGGCCACCACTGGAGGGACGGGACACTTGAATTTTTTTTTCTTATTTATTTTATTTTTACACTGTCCCTTTATTTTTATTTTTTTTATCACTTTTATTCCTATTTTAAGGAATGGAGCCATCCCTTGTAATAGAAATAAGCATGACAGGTCCTCAAAAAGATCCCAGATCTCTGATTTACCCTCAAACCCCCCCCCCCCTCAAAAAAGAGAGAGACATTTCAGCTTGAGGAGGACCGGAAGTGACGTCGGGCTCATGCCAGTCCTCCAAGGGCATAGAGCCGAGTGGGGACTATCTTGCCCTCACCCATCTTCCTGCCTTGCCATCGGCTGCACTTGATCAGTTTTGGGCTTAACGGCGGCTCCAAAAAGCACTTAATTGACCGGGAAGCGGCGGGGGGGGCAGCTCTCCCACTGCATATGAAAGTGATCTTGTGGCGAATGTGCTGGGGTGGGATTACTTTTATCTGAAAGCCAGCCGCCTAACAAAAGATACAGGGGTTATGGCAGCTGGCTGCTGCCATAACAATGGTTTTTAACATCGAAGTAATGACGTACATTTACAGTTAGGCAGCCGGCAAGTGGATATACACTATATTACCAAAAGTATTGGGACGCCTGCCTTTACACACACATTAACTTTAATGGCATCCCAGTCTTAGTCCGTAGGGTTCAATGTTGAGTTGGCCCACCCTGTCCAGCTTTTAACAGCTTCAACTCTTCTAGGAAGGCTGTCCACAAGGTTTAGGTGTGTGTCTATGGGAATGTTTGACCATTCTTCCAGAAGTGCATTTGTGAGGTCAGGCACTGATGTTGGATGAGAAGGCCTGGCTCGCAGTCTCCGCTTGAATTTATCCCAAAGGTGTTCTGTCAGGTTGAACTGCTGGCCACTCAAGATTTTCCACCCCAAACTCGCTCCTCCATGTCTTTATCGACCTTGCTTTGTGTACTGGTGCGCAGTCATGTTGGAAAAGGAAGGGGCCATCCCCAAACTGTTCCCACAAAGTTGGGAGTATGAAATTGTCCAAAATGTCTTAGTATGCTGATGCCGTAAGAGTTACAGTACACAAAGCAAGGTCCATAAAGGCATGGATGAGTGAGTTTGGGGTGAAGGAACTTGACTGGCCTGCACAGAGTCCTGACCTCAACCCGATAAAACACAAATGTGCTTCTGGAAGAATGGTCAAACATTCCCATAGACACTCCTAAACCTTGTGGACAGCCTTCCCAGAAGAGTTGAAGCTGTTATAGCTGCAAAGGGTGGGCCAACTCAACATTGAATCCTACAGACTCTGGGATGCCATTAAAGTTCATGTGCATGTAAAGGCAGGTGTCCCAATACTTTTGGCAATATAGTGTAGTAGGGATTAGGGGGCTGATCATTGCTCAAAAATCAATATAATTTGGGAATAGTTAAAGCAAAACTAAACCCATTGATTTAACTGCTTCCCAAAACAGTCAAGGCATGCTGTGAATGATGACTGTCACAGATGCTTGGGTTCTTAACCCAACTGTCAAGCCATCAAAGGGTTAGTGTCATAACTGATCATATATGCAGCACCATGGCAACTTCAAATCAAACAGAGGCTAAGATGGCAGCTTCCATGGCTGTAAATGATAGGAGGGTTTAGTTCCACTTTAAGAGTAAAAGCTGCACTTTTTTTGCCTATGGCATGTGTCAAATGTCTTTGTGGTTAGGTAAGGTTGGAGAGGAGATATGAACATTGCCTCAGATCAGAAACAACTGGAAAGGCATATTGCTTGCCTGCTGAAGTGCTGCATAAACAACATATACTGTTCTTTTCTTGTATAACAGGTCAGCTGTAAAGATTTTTGAAAGCCTTTAAAGACGTAAAGACACTTGTATAAGCATCTTCCGATTGAAAATGCTGACAAAAACATGAAACAGTGAAGTCAGTTCTTGCAGGGACACCAATTAGGACCTGCTGGGTGATTTTACACTGCGGGACGAGGAGAACTCTTAGCAACCAATAAAACCAATAAAAAAAGTTTAACTGCGTGAATTAAATAAAAAATAAAAAATCTAATCGGTTACTATTGGTAACTTTACTTTTAAGAAAGCCTTTACACTTCACAGTAAATAAGCTTATTTAAAGGGCCTCAGATCATTTGCCATAATGTGCAAAAATGTACGCCATACTTGTACGTTTTGGCACACTTTCCTTTTAGTGTGCCATCTTCCAGCATTGTGAGATCATTGCTCCTCCTCTTCACTCCATCTGCATTGCTGCTATCTTCTATTCTTCCTCAGCATCCAGAGATCCACAGCGTGGCTTTGCCCTTTGCCCTGCTCTTTGCTCACTCGCTGTGATTGGCAGCAGCAGGAGCCAATGGCTGCTGCCTCCATGTCCAATAAGGAGAGAGAGCAGAGAGAGCCACTGCTCTTGTGCACAGCACTGGATCAAGAGCCAATTTAGGTATGTATAAGGGTGGGCTGAGGGGGAGGTTTTTTTTTGGAGGGGCACGCAGAAGGTTTTTTAACTTAATGCATAGAATGCATTAAGCCGCAGGGGTGTCAAACTGGCAGCCCTCCAGCTGTTTTGGAACTACAAGTCCCATCATTCCTCTGCCTGTGGGAGTCATGCTTGTAACTGTCAGCCTTGCAATGCCTCAGGGGACTTGTAGTTCTGCAACAGCTGGAGGGCCGCCAGTTTCACACCTGTGCAAGGTAAAAAGTCTTCTATCTTTACAACCACTTTAAACTGTTGAATCTGAATTTTGCATTGCAGGACTATGCCACAGCTGGGAGCTAAGTGTCTGGCCCATGGTTGCAGTGTGGTCCCATTCCCTTCCACGGGCAAGTTCAAGACTCAGCATGTTGAGTTAAAATCCCCACAGCAATGTGTACTCTTCCGTATGAGAAATACACATCAATTCTGCACTTTGAATGGGTGTAGAGAAGAGTAGACTGCAGATAAACAGGTACAACATATGTAGGAAGATTTGTTTCATCTCTGTGTAGTCACTTCACTTTGTATATGTAGGGGTTTACAACCACTTGTAAAGACGGTTGACAGATGATTTTTGATTGGTCAGTGTGCATAACTTTGCTCTGCATATATTCATTGTCTTTTACATGGGGGGGGGGGGGGCTCATCAGGGGCCAGAGTGATGAAAATGTATGGACCTTTAATGTCAGGCACAGCGTAGATTGAAGTGCATTGCTCAGCAGTTGTGTGTAGAAGGAAACATAACATAGAAAGAAAAAAGAAGGAATGTATGTGTGATGAAATTATTAAAAGGAAGAATGTAATTTGTGTTTTTATACCTGACATGCTGTATTATAACATATAGGATGATAGCCTAGGATCACACCGAGGCGACTTCCAACTTCGGGGGGCGACCTGTGAAGTCGCGTGCACCGCTGTGCACCGCGACTTCGGCGCGACTTGCAGGGACTTCACATAATGGAAGTCTATGCAAGTCGCTCCCAGGTCGCCCCTAAAGTAGTACAGGACCCTTTTTCTAAGTCGGAGCGACTTGTGTCGCTCCTATTAGAACGGGTCCTGTACTACTCAATGGACCGCAACCTACCGCGACTTGTCAGGCTGACAAGTCGTCTGACAAGTCGCGCTAGTCTGAGTGGGCTCTTAAAGTGATATTAAAGTCTTGTGGTTTTTTTTGTTTAAAAATAACAAACGTGTTATACTTACCTGCTCTGTGCAGTTGATTTTGCACAGGGCAGCCTAGATCTTCCTCTTCTCAAGTCCCTTCCCTGGTGCTCCAGGCCCCTCCCTGCTGCCAAGTGCCCCCGCAGCAAGCAGCTTGCTATAGGGCACCCGAGCCACGCTGCTCGGGTGCAGCTCATTGGCTCACTGACTTTGCCTTACAGCAGTGGGTGCCAATGGCTAGAGGGAAAGTCCTGGGCAGCCGAGGTTCTCGTGCAAGATTGCTGCATCGAGATGGGGCTCAGTTAAATATTAGGAGGGTAAGGGGGGCTGCTGCAAACAGAAGGATTTTTTATCTTAATGGATAGAATGCATTAAGATAAAATACCTTCTGCCTTTAAGTGCCGGTTCAAATTTGTGCGATGCGGGAACGCTGCGAATATACAGCGTGTTCCCGCATCGCATTCGTACCCCTGGCACTGCCATATGCAATACGCTGGGGGTGTCAATTAAAGGTTAATGACACCCCCAGATCAGATCGCATATCGCAGTGCGATCTGAAAGTTCGCACAGAATCGGATCGCGCTAGTGTGAACCACCATGCGATCTGATTCTGCTGCGGACCAAAAAAAGGGTCCTGTGCGTCTTTTAGTGCGATTGCGGTGCAAATTCAGCCATACAAACTGTATGGCTGAATTTGCACCTCACAGAGATCGCATGTAATTTTAGGAGCAGTGCGCTCCGAATTACATGCGGTCTCTGTGATCACGCAAATGTGAACCGGCACTAAAACCACTTTAAAGCAGAGTTCCACCCATTTTTAATAGGTTGGAATACATAGATCTATGTAATCCCCTTTAAAACGGCTTTTACCAATGGAAACTTTTTTTTTTTTTTTTGCTAGTAAATACCTTAATTTCTGCTTTATTCCTCCTCTCCTCACTTCCGGGTCCGATCGGCGATGACGTCATTCGGCGATTCGCAGTGTGTGCTGGGATGTATTCTATTCCAGAAATCTCGCAGGAGCTGAGCTGTACTGAGCCGTGCCTGCCCCGCCTCCTCCCCGCCTCCTCTCATTGAGTTGTATTGTATGCCATGTATTCAGGCCCTTCTCTGCCCTGCCTCCGCCCCGCCTCCTCTCATTGAGTTGTATTGTATGCCATGTGTTCAGGCTTTTCTCTGCCCCTCCTCCTCTCATTGAGTTGTATTGTATGCCATGTATTTAGGCCGTTCTCTGCCCTGCCTCCGCCCCGCCTCCTCTCATTGAGTTGTATTGTATGCCATGTATTCAGGCCGTTCTCTGCCCTGCCTCCGCCCCGCCTCCTCTCATTGAGTTGCATTGTATGCAATGTATTAAGGCCGTTCTCTGCCCTGCCTCCGCCCCGCCTCCTCTCATTGAGTTGTATTGTATGCCATGTATTCAGGCCGTTCTCTGCCCTGCCTCCGCCCCGCCTCCTCTCATTGAGTTGCATTGTATGCAATGTATTAAGGCCGTTCTCTGTCCCGCCTCCGCCCCGCCTCCTCTCATTGAGTTGCATTGTATGCAATGTATTAAGGCCGTTCTCTGTCCCGCCTCCGCCCCGCCTCCTCTGTGAGTTGTATTGTATGCCATGTATTCAGGCCGTTCTCTGTCCCACCTCCGCCCCGCCCCCTCTCAGTGAGCGAGGACTGAAATCATTATATCCTTACTGAGCTCACTGAGAGGGGGCGGGGCGGAGGCGGGGCAGAGAACGGCCTTAATACATTGCATACAATACAACTCAATGAGAGGAGGTTTTTTAAGCTTTTTTGCAGTGTTTGTAAAAGAGGAATAGAGTTACAAACAAAACTATAGGTTATCAGCAGCTTTGTCTTCTGGACGGCCAAGGAGCCCTGCCACTTATCTCTTTCTTTGTGAAAGAACGTAACAAGGGAGTGTTGGTTTGGGTACGTACAGAATGCAGTGTTGGAGATCTGGCCCTGACTGCTAGCATGTGGAGGCTGAAAGATTTATAATTACTGAACCCTATATTTAATGTTCACCCTCTAAGGACCATGCATACTTTCAAATTCAGTTTACTGTAGGTTGCTCATTCTCTTGAGACTCCCCTGATACCCATTACAAAATTTCAACATATGGAGTTCTACTTCAATTTTTGCCTAGGGCCCAATTTTGTTTAAAACCGGCCCTATCCCTTCCATCCCCATGCAGTACTCATTTACCATTTTCTAGCTGCCTTGGTGCTGGATCTTTTTGCTCAGTGCTGCTTGGCGCCATCATCAGTCACAGTACATTGCAGGTTGCTGATCTGTTTCTCAATGCCATAACATAATTATTAACATCATCACATCACACTTGCAGACAGTACATTTGCTAGTTGCCAGTTTTATTACTGGTAGTCCCTAATTATAATTTCTAACTCAAGACGTCAAACACTAAAATTGTGACATTGTGCAAAGTGAACATAAACATCCAATGGTGTGTAGTGGAATAAAAATTACACTCTCTTGCCATTATGATTGGCTGTTTATGGGAAATACTGATTCACTCCACTGCTCAACTTTGAATTTCAGATGTTCACAAATTAGGTCCTCAGTGGGCCACATGCTTGTTTTCAAACCACTTCATCCACAAAGCAACAGGAGTTAGGCATAGATAGTTTTTGGGTTTATTACCAGCAATATTGTCAGGAGGACTTGGCTGGGTGGCAGAGGGAGATTTCCCTCCCAGGTCAGTAGGATGTATTTTGCTGGTGGCCTTGAGTGAACATACTTCATTATTCACACATTGATCATAGTGGTACCTGCAGTCAGAGTTGTATAAAGTACTTGAAACCCATACTTGAGTAAAAGTACAAGTGCTCGATCAAAAAGTGACTTGAGTAGAAGTGGAAGCGCTCAATCAAAAAGTGACTTGAGTAGAAGTACTAAAGTATTCAACATTTTATATACTTAAGTATTGCAAGTAGTTTTTTTAAAAATTTTGCTACTCAAGTACAGAAAGTAAAAGTACAAGTACTGTGTTATGTAGTTATTAAAGAAAGAAGTCAAAAGTTTGAGCATCATATTGTTTTTTATTATTTCAAATGCAGCTTTTATTTATACATACAGTAGCTTTTATTTTCGTATGCGCTGATAATACATGTTTTGTGCTTCATGAAACCTGCCATCTACTGTTCTGGCAGTGGTCATTTTTATAATTGTAACGAGTAACTATGAGCACAAAAAAAAAATATTGGAGTAGAAGTATTGAAATCATTGAACAAATGTAGTGAAGTAAAAGTGGAAGTAGGAGAAAAAAAATCTACTCTAGGAAAGTACAGATACCGCCTTTTGGTACTTAAGTACAGTAGTGAAGTAGTTCTACTTAGTTACTATACATCTCTGCCTGCAGTCAATAACATATGGTTAGCATTATAGAGCTACCTGCTCCCCATTCAGACCTAAAGTTATGACTTCTGCCAGAGGAAATTCTTTCAGTACAATTTCCTTTGTGACTCTGTCATGTGAACAAATGCGAAGAGCAACAAACAATGGTAATGGCAGAAGATGTGGAAAGGGTCATCACAATAAACCATGTCCTTTTGGAACACTCAGCTTTCACCATGCCCACCAATCAATGTGGCACCATGGTAGACTTTGAGTGATACACTTTCTTTAGCCCACAGATACCTGTCCATAGCATAGGACTAGTCAGTTGTGTGCACAACCCCAAGCTAAATGTTCACAGTCTTAGACTTCTTGGTCACAGTGTTTAAAATATTTCCATAAGAGGTTTTACTTTACAGAAATCCTTAAAGCTGAAGTTTAGGTTTAGCAATTTACAGAGATGTATAGTAACTAAGTAGAACTACTTCACTACTGTACTTAAGTACCGAAAGGCGGTATCTGTACTTTCCTAGAGTATAATTTTTTTCTCCTACTTCCACTTTTACTTCACTACATTTTTTCAATGATTTCAATACTTCTACTCCGATATATTTTTTTTGTGCTGCTAGTTACTCGTTACTATTATAAAAATTACCATTGCCAGAACAGTAGATGGCAGGTTTCATGAAGCTCAAAACATGTGTATTATCAGCGCATACGAAAATAAAAGCTACTATATGTATAAATAAAAACTACATTTGAAATAATAAAAAACAATATGATGTTCAAACTTTTGCCTTCTTTCTTTAATAACTACATAACACAGTACATGTACTTTTACTTTCAGTACTTGAGTAGCAATTTTTTTTTCAAAACTACTGGTACTTTTACTTTCAGTACTTGAGTAGCAAATTTTTTTTAAAAAAACTACTTGCAATACTTAAGTACAAAAAATGTTGAATACTTTAGTACTTCTACTCAAGTCACTTTTTGATCGAGCACTTCCACTTCTACTCAAGTCACTTTTTGATCGAGCACTTGTACTTTTACTCAAGTATGGGTTTCGAGTACTTTATACAACTCTGGCAATTTGTAAATAGTTTCATTGGTTCAGCTTGGACCAAAGTACGTATGTATTTGCCATATCTGTGAGATTGTTGAAATTGTTGTAGTAGGCACCACTCATAAAGTAATCACCACTAGCTTCCAGGTCACATGCCAATTGGCTTTACTGCTTTTACTTTACACAGGAGGTCACCCACTCAGCATGAGCCCCATTCGGTGAACACTTCCAATTTCTTTAATGAATGCAAAGCGTTTTCTGATGGACGTTGTGAAGATCATGTAACTACCCCTCTTATTCATCTCGTCCAATCAGAGAATGCTTTGAAGTCATTGAGAAAATGCAAAATGTTCCCTGAATGGCACCCATGCTGAGCGAGCAATCTTCTGTGTTCTCAATGCCGCAGGGCAGACGCATGGCACAGGACTCAGAAGCTAGTGGAGATCACTGTAGTAGCAGTGCCTATTACAGTGATATCCAGCTTCAACTGGAATCCCACAGGTATGGTACAAAATTACATTGGTCTAAGCTGGACCAATGTAACCACGTAAAAAATTGCCATACCTGGAATTCATCTTTAATGTTTCTGTCAATCAGACAATCATTCTTCAATGCACGCAGCCCTTTAAATGAATATAAATATTTTTCTAAATGGAGAAGAAGCATTGCAGAGGCTAATTGAATGACCTATGTTACACTCACTGTGCTCCAAAGTGTTTTGGATAACCAGAGCACACAAAGGCTTATTAGTAAGATCAAGGAGAGCAATGGCTAGAGATTCAAGCCTGCAAACTGGCTCATTAAAATGGATAGAGATTTTTCTAGGCTTGTGGAAAAAAAACATAAAATAAAAAGAAACAGCGCTAGGCTCCAGATGCTATCAGATACTATTCAGTGTAAAGCAGCTAGCACTATAGCCAAATACACAGTATTCAAAATGAATATCCAAAAAGTGCAGCTCTAAAAACTTCACTCTTTATGAGTTCTAATAGTGATAAATACAATATTGTGTGAATTTATATGTAAAAATAAAGGTGATCTACTCCATCGTAAACAACGTATACGTGCAAAACGAATCAAGAAACTTTGTAAATAGATAGTATAAACTAGTTATGAGTCAGTCCCAATGAAGAGCTAAGGAGAAGAAGAATAATACTCATAAGGAATAGTCAAGAGATAAACGTGGGTCCCAGAAGCCTTTAGACTGTAAAGAAGACAGCACAGCACACCACCCTAGTAAAGCAGGTGGGGGTTTACCGGATAGGAATGACCCTAACCCGTGTCAAACAACACTTATGGCGCTTTTCCACTGCATGGAACCGTACCGGTTCGGCACCCTTTTGTGCTTTTCCACTGCTGGTACCGCATGGTATAGGGTCGGAACGGTTCGGTACGGTATAGGTTTGCTTTTCCACTGCATGGAACCGAACGGTACGGTACGGTACGGCTCTGAAAAAACAGTACCTACTCGATTGTGGTTCCAACAGGTACCAAACTGGTACCATATCCCACAATCCTTTGCATGCAGTCACTACTAGCCACTGATTGGTCAGAGAATCCCACCCACCCCGTTGTTATCCCACCCACTTAACTTAGTACTACTTTAGTGGAAAAGCAAACCTATACCGTACCGAACCGTTCCGACCCTATACCATGCGGTACCAGCAGTGGAAAAGCAAACCGGGCCAAGCAGGGCAGAGTAGAGCCGAGCCGGTACTAGCCGGTACTTGCAGTGGAAAAGTGCCATTAGTATATTCCACACTCCACTCAAGTCATACCCCAGGTTGTAAGCCACAGTGTTTTCACCTCAAACTGGCACTCTTGGGAACGATTTAACTCATAAGATAACCAGGTTTCAATACACAGGCATCATGGCAAAAAAAAGGGGGGTCTGCCCATAATGAAATACCATATGATGCAAAGGATTTAATTTGGTATATGCACTTACATTTGGCAAGAAGCAAGCCGACATTCATAGTGTACACAGGACTTCATATTGCCAGAATCCAAGATGGTCGCAGCGGTTTGTGCATGCGTGTTAGCGTGTATTCTGACTCCGCTCTAAGTGTTTCGTCATACGTGACGTCATCGTGGGGACGGTGTGCCTGGTAAGCCCCAAAATGTTTTACTAGGGTGGTGTGCTGTGCTGTCTTCTTTGCACGCTGAATACTTCTGAGACCCACGTTTATCTCTTTACTATTCCTTATAATGATCACCCTTCTCCTCAGTTCTTTATTGGGACTGATTCATAACTAGATTATACTATGTGGAAAAAAATGTCTTCTTTATTACAAGGATTTATGTGGTTAGGTGCCAACAGTATCACGGGTTCTTCTGAAGTTCTTCTGGGTATGTTTCATTTACAGACAGACGTGATAACTTTTGTGTGTGTTTGCAATAATTACATCTAAAAAGTCACACTAACCTGCTAAATTTTAGCACCCACAAATCTCTCTGATTATTTAGTAGCTGGCTACAAAATGTCTCTATACAGCTGCAAATTGCTGGTGTGCCGTGATCCTCAGGAGCTGCCTTGGATAACAGAAGCAGTTAGTGGAACTCACAATTTTGTATTTAACGCTGAACACCGCAGAAAGTGGATCAATGAGTGACTGAGATACAAATCTCTGGAATCTCTGCGACACACACATTTATTGACTGCTATTCATTTTTCTTAGCAACAAAAACGCTAATGAGGTTCTGTAGCTGCAAAAAAATTGCTGCTCTAAAATCACTGGCATAGTCCTAATTCCTAGTCAGTCAGTTTAGATGATTTTGAGAATAAAAGTTCTAATTTGTCATTACACTGGATACATACTGTAATGTATGTGAAGTTGACATAAGCATAGGCATTTAAGGCTCATTCACACCAGAAGGATTGGGGCTACTTTTGCAGCAATTTGCAGTGCAGCCTCAATGCATGGACAAGGTAAAATGAATTGTTCCCAATAGACAAAAGAGAAGGTCTAGCAATGCTGACCTGGAATACGGACTTTAAGGGCACATCATTGAATAGACGGTAGACCAGATAGTAAAATCAACATTTTATTAGTTTCTTTAAAAAACAACCAAACACATATAATAAAACCGAGGGAGAAACCCCCTTAATGAAGATTCATAGTTGTAAGATTCTGGTACCTTCGGTACCCTTCCAGCCCAATTCTTCCGCATATAGCTACCTGTCCCTTTAAATCTCGTGACGTCATCACTAGGCGCCGCTCTGAGCGGCTATTTCAATCGCCGGTTTTCACTCACAAGGTGTTCGTGCAAACCGCTTGTTACACAGCCTTGTCTGACGCTGCCGAAGCCTCCAGCTATTTCCTGTATCTCGCTACGGATCCTGTATCTCGCTACCGATCCTTCTCCTCATTACCGGACCCCTCATCTCTCTAAAACCAACTAGTGATAAGTACCCCGCAGGGGATTCCTTCCTATCAACTTACACTATCTACTCTTGTATACTAAAGACTGTTGCTATCTATGCATTACTATTTCTATCATCTGCACTGTTACATAGATTGCTAGCTCTTGAGTCTACTACCATCTATATCCTTGCACTGAGTTAGCAATTCCTGTACACTTCATCTGCTGTCCCCTACCACCTGTTAATTGTACATGATTGCTAACCTATCTGCATACTATCTATCACCATCTGCTAACACTCCTGAACATTACTATTGAGTGCCTATCATTGCTATCACTACTCACGCCTGTCCTTTCAGCACATCACCTCTATACTATCGTATAAAACCTATCACTCCAGGAACATCTTATCTGAGTGCCTGTATAATTGCATGCTGAGGCAGGCTGGGCCACAATGATGAGTCTGGAGAGTTGGATATGGTGATTCAACACATCTCTGCACGACTACTGAGTGGAAATTCTGCAGCTGCAAATCCAGTTCACTAAACAAACGCCGGAGCGTTACAATAGTATACAGAAAATGGGGTAGAGCCATTGTATCAAAGTACAATATATATATATATATGATACAAGATTACTCGACAGAAGATTAGTCTGAATAAAGGTCAACGCGTTTCGCAGCAAGCTTCATCAGGACCAAAGACTGAGTAGTTAGTACTTTATCTGCATTTTCATACAAAGGTTCAGTTAAAAGCTGACAAACATATGTTGTAAGACCAAAAGTATGCAATACCCTTAAAAATGTTGGCACTCAGGTGATTCTAGTTAAATGCTATTCTACACCATACAAATATATTTTTGACATTTGTGCACTTCCAGCCTTCTAGCAACAATATGGGGAAGGCCCTTTTCTGTTCAGCTATGACTGTGCCCAGAGGTGTAACTAGAACCTTCAGGACCTTTCCTCTGGTCCTGGGGCACTTTACTCCCGCAGGGCCCTTTATAAGCCCCAGTTCGCACTGCGACACAAAGATGCATGACAAATCCATACTGCCCCCCTCAGCCCCTCTCTTTCTTACCTGCACCCGATCGTTCCAGCGAGGAGTATGAGCCCAGTGGCTCCAGACGCTGTCTCGGGTCCTCATTGGATAGATTGCTCCCATTGGCTCCCGATGTTGTCAATCAAATCCAGTGACACGGGAGCAGGGGACGGGGCCAAGTCCTGCTGTCTGTGTCAATGGATGCAGTTGCAAGGAAGTCACAAGGAAATTGCAAGGAAGTCACAAGAAATCAGAAGGAAATCACAAGCAAGTCCCAGGACTTTGGAGTTTGAGCAGTGTATACAGAGCCCTAGGGTCTCACAGCGGGGGCCTCTACAGTGGCAGAATGCCAGGGCCCAGTCGCAAGTGCGACCAATCCAACCCTGGTAGTTCCGCCACTGACTGTGCCCCTATGTACAAAGCCAGCTCCATAAAGACATGATTTGAAGAGTTTGGTGTGAAGGAACTCTTTTCTTTTCATGAAACATCAGTACCTGATCTCATAAATGGGGAAGGTACGAGTGGGGGTCTCACTTCTCAGATCTCGCCAGTCCACCCTACAATATTGTATCCTAAGATCCTACACCTTTTCAAATTTATTTTGGGAGTTATGGAGTAAACTGGTTTGTTTGTCATTAACCATCATCTAATTTAACTTATGTTTTACAAATTTGATAGGGACCAAAGTGGTCATGGTCATGGTCAGGGGGTCAGGACCAGAGACCAGTAGCAATAGCAGTAGAGAGGCTGCTACTGACTAGCTGGATAAGTACACAAACAGGTCACCCTGGTGGATGACACAGGCACACCTGAGGTGTGGGGTCTAAGCTCTAACTAGTATTTACTAGAGCTCTGGTCTGGGTCGCAACCCTCAGGATCGCCCCACCAGGAGATGGGCAAGCCGGGGGTCCAGTAGCAGATATAGTAGGTAGGGAACAAGCAGAAGCGTAGTTAGTGAACAAGCTAAAGGTCTGTAACAGGTGGTTGCAGGTTGAGAGCAAGCGGAAACATACAACGAGGACAAACCAAAGGTCTGTAACGAGTGGTATTGGAGATAAGGACAGCTGCATGTACACAAAGGAGCAAGATATCAGTTGGAGAGAGCACAATAATCTGGCAAACGGGAAGGGCAAAGGCATGGTTTATATAGGAAGTTTATGGGAGTAGAGCAAGGAGTTCAAGACTCACCATAAACACAGTACAAGACAAGATTATCCAAGGGTTCAGATACAACACCATCCTACATCTCAGATGGCTCAGCAAGGAGAGCTACTGCCAGACACAGCACAGATCATGGGTTCAGATCTCAGTCCTGGCAAAAGACCTGTTTTGCTATTGCTACCTTAGCTACTAATAGGATATATTACACTAATCTCTGGGGATTTCCATGTCATATTTTTGGAGTACTACTGATTTCCAGTAGATTTCCAGTAGTTTGGGTAAATTGACTTCTGACTATTGTATGCTTAAAGATTTGAATTGTACTAATATCTGAAATGGTCTTCTAACAAAGCCCAACTGTAATGAGTTAACATGGTGTTTTCAGCCTGGTAAAAGCCCAACACATTTTCTATTTTCCTAATTGTTTTTCTTCCACCGTGCACTGCTCCTGCTTATCATGTCGTGGGTAACCGGCTCTCGTTGTTCTTGTACCAGCACTCTCTACACTCTGGACTATGTCATGTGAGGTGATAAAAGTGCTCAGTATATTTCTCTCAATCAGCATGACATAAGGCCACATAAAGACATGTTCACATACAGAAGAGAGCTGGCGTGTGTGGGGCATGAGAGTGTCTCAGTCCCTATATGTATAAATACAAAGAAGAAGAAAGCCCAAGGGACTTTGTGAGACACAAACCACAAGGTATAAAATATACAAAATTTATTGAACATTTTAACATTTTTGATACATACAATTAAACATAATTTTGGTAGACATAGGTACATACAGTACATATATGCATGGTTTTCCAAAGTTACATAAATCAAAGTATGACTGACAATCCAAGGTGTAAATGTATATATGATAAATTTCTCTACGCGTTCGTGAGACAATGCTCGCTTCCTCAGGAGATACATATATAAACGCCTGAAATTAGAGGTTGTAAGGAATTAGAGCAGAAAGGAAGGATAAGGAAGGAAAAGGGGAGGGAGAAGGAGAGGGGAGCGGGTGGGGACAAAAATGGGGGGGTGGGGGGGAAGGGGGCTAAGCAGGCAAAAAGGGGAGAGGGAAGACCAAAACTTACAAATATGTATAATAGTCCCAATAAACTTCCAAACCAGGGTAGACAGTCAAGTAGATTCATGGTTTCCTAAAGTCTCCCCACTGAAAATGAAGATAACGAAAAACAGAAAAAGATCCCCAAATGGTCCGTATAGTTCTCCCCGGGGGCTGTGGAGGGGAGGGGGGCCAGCCAGACGGGCAAACGTCCAAGGAGGTGACCAGGTGTCATGATGGTCAGGGGTGTACAGATACTGAAAGTTGGAAAACAGCATCAGTAAAACACATTGAGGGGGCCATTGGTACTAGTTGCAAATAGCAAACTCTCAAACATCACACCCCATGTGTAATAGTGCAAAAAAACAGGCCAGTATAGATGCAGAAGTAGCTGATGGTGAAGATATAAAGTATAGACATAAAAAAGGAGAAAGGGCACTTTTCCAGAGGGGGATTGTGCGTGGGTGTGATAGATGATACAGTATGTGGACCTCATTGGGCGTCTACGGTAGGGTAGATTGCATATAAATATAAAAAATAAAAATAAAAAATGATGAATAAAATGAGTGAATTATTAAAAAAGGAGACAAATCAGTGTCCATTATCAAGAAATAGAGTGAAGTTGGTGGCCAGCAAATGGCCCATTAGTGAGTGAATCCCAAGCTGCAAAAACCCATCATGAGAGGAATATTGCCATATTAATGTGAAGAAAATGGTGATAAAATACCGTAAAATAATACAAAACAGATACCTAACAGTGAAAAAAAAACAGAACCAAACCAAAGTGAATGCTATTGGAACATACCATAGTCCCATAGAGGATAGATACTCACCTTCCTAGGATATTCCAAGAGGTGTGCACACCAGAAACCAAACAAGCTCACACCTAATAGACTGTGCCACTGTTACGCAAACATGGGCAAAGGTACAGGCGCACGTGGAAGCCGAGGTGGTCCCGCTCCAGAGGAAATGAATAGTGGTGCACGTGCGCGAGCGATTCAACGTCACTATATGTCACGCCATTCCCTCATGGATTCACACATGAGCAGAAGCCACCTGGCGGCATCATGATGTGTTGCCAAGCCCCTCCATCCCCAACCGCAAAAGCAGAAGGAGGAGTAATGTTGCACTGGCACCCGGAGGCATGCCCGGAGGAAACTGATGCCAATACATGTAGTAAAGAACCACACCAGGCAGGGTGGCCGTGCAGCAAAAAGTGGCTCCCGGACACATGCTTTGATGAGATGTTAGAACCCAGTTTTCCTGCACGCTCAGCTGCAGTTGTCAGGATAGGCAATACGTTGTGGAACAGCTCATGTGTTATGCAGATAAACATTGTATTGTTCACATCAGTCCTTGTCTCCATATGCAACAGGCATGTAATTTCATTGTAAGGGATCATGGGGTCAATTAAATAACACTTATCACATACGATATTTGTGTTTTATATTGCATGTAATTTTGAAATTGTCAATTAACTACAGTTAAATACCACAGTTGTGGTAATAATCTGCGATAAATATCGCAAAACAAAAATTGCATTAAAGTCAAGTCAGAAAAAAAAATGAGATAAGTATCTCATGATCTAGCCACTTGCTTTTTAACGACTCTGGCCTGCAGACCCCCCACGACCACCGGGCCAGTCATGGTGAATGAAGAGTCTCTTGTCTTCATCAATAAGGGTACAAGGTGCTTTGCCAGGGGTCCCCCCCCCAGCAAAGCAGCCCCCCCCCTGTTGAAGGCATGTGGCATGGTATGGTTCAGGAGTATGGTCCGGACTTGGCTGATCACAGAGCAGGGTAAAGGGCCAATCACAGTGGCCTTTTACCACGTGATTAGCTGTCAGCCAATAACAGCTGATCTCGGAAGCAGCAGCCAGTTATCATCTTTTTTACTCCTCACAATCAGCGTGAGAAGAAGAAAGCCGGTAACTGGCTTCTGTTACAGGGACATAAGTCCCAAACTGTGCCGCTAATCAGTGCCCACCAGTGCCACCTATGGGTGCCCATCAGTGCTGCCAGACAGTGCCCATCATCAGTGTCACCTTTCAGTGCTGCCTACCACTGCCTATTAGTGCCCTTTTGTGCCACTTTTCAGTGCCCTTCAGTGCCGTCTATCAGAGCCCATCAGTGTCGCCTGTCAGTGCCTCCAGCACTAGTCCACTGTTATTGTTTTTTTTTTTCAGGAAGTTTTGTAGGGCGCCATACCCACCAATCATGATCTACCTGCTTTGCATAAAGAAGCACATAGACCTAGTGATGAACCAGTGAAGGCAAAATATAAGCAGATCAAACTTCCAATGTCTGTAGTTGGTGAACAGAAATGTGTTGCCCATGAGTGATACTAAGTAAACACAACCGATGTAAGGGGATGCCCCCCCCCACATGCATTTTGGAAGACGGCAGTACCATACAGAAAGAGCAGCATGACTTGCGCATGCACAGTGGGAAACAGCCGGTCTGCCTGAGTTACAATGGTGGCGCCTGCACAAGAAGCCAATTGACAAATCGGCTTGGATGCCAACATTCCGGGATCCCTGGACAGGTAAGTCTCCTTATCTTAAAAGTCAGCGGCTACAGTATTTTTAGCTGCTGACTTTTTACATTTTTTTCCACACTGGAGCTCCTCTTTGATATGTGCACCAGCTAGGAGGCCTTGGCATTTTATGGTGTTCGTTGCCTTGGTTATTGATGTGTTCGTATACAACCATAGGAGTATTAATAGGAATAAAAATGATTGATGGATGATGCAGTTCCTGAGATTTTTTTTTTTTGTGCTGGGTCACATAGATACAATCTTGTAAGGTTCGTTGAGTGTACCTAAACTGGTGTTTTCGGAGTTCATTGCTTAATATCTTAATACCAAACTTACTTTGTGATCTTGAGTTAATCTGTTCTGATTATTAAGTATTTTGGATACATGAAATGGACACAAGCCCAGTTGCAGTGTTGAAATTATTTAATTTAATCATCATGCAAGTTTTTTTGCAATGACTCTTGTAGCTGTTCAGTGGTTTGCCGCTCTCCGCATATTAAATTCCAGGGCACCATGGAGTCTGAGTTCTTGCTGGAAATTATTATCCTCGCTGATAAGCAGTTTTTGTAGGAGAATTGCTGCCACAGGCACTCATAGAAACACTAAGGTACCACCTCACACCCAATCCTTGGCCTTACTGTAGAAACTAATGAGCTGCAAATTACTGAACAGCCACCTTCCAGTAGTATGAAATTAGAAGTTTCTCCTAAGGGCCCATGAACACTATTCTGTTGCAGCAACACCTTACACATGGGTTGGTGTGTTATGGTGGCATTACTTTGGAATGGCGCACCAACGCACCTTGGCAGTGCAGCACAATGCATTTGCATTTTAGTAAACTGCAACATGCAGATGTGACCCATTTGTGTGTTGTGGTGTTCTACAATAAAAATGGAGCATTTCCATGAGGTAAGGTGCCCACCTTAACATAGCACACCATAATGTATACAGCATTGCACACATAGTGCAGGTTGGGCCTAAGGCAGGCATGTCCAAAGTCTGGCCCGCGGGCCGCTTTAATACGGCCCTGCGGGTAATTTGGAAAGATACATTGGCATCATTCATGACGATTATTGCTGCCATCATTAATCATCATCGGGGGGTTCATATAACGCTTATATGTTGTTAACCCTTGTGTGACTGATTAGGGAGCACGCATGCTCCGAATTGAGATTAATACATTGTAAAATCTCAGTTAATGTCAGTTGGTCTAAATCAGTTATAAATATATTTGGACACAACATGTATACTTGGTGTTATGTTCCTGCTTCTATTTTTTTAACCTTAAAGTTACCAGACAACCTTTGTTACTAATAATATGTAATGTACTTTACAATGTTCCTGACATATACAGTATTTAAGCTTCCTGGATTTTATTTTCATCTGGCCTTCAGATATGAAAGACAGAGTGATTTAACACCTGTTTAGATTTGTCATCCATGTGACGAAATTTAAAGTATGCCATTTGCAATAAACTTTGCATAAAATAGGTAATTTACATTTAATTTTAATGGTCCAAAGAATGTCAGGCAAAATGGTCGGCCCTCACACATGTTCACTTCATCAAATCTGGTCCTCTTTGAAAAAAAATTGGACACCCCTGGCCTAAGGCCTTCACTTATATGTTCACTTCATCTAATCTGGTCCTCTTTGAAAAAAGTTTGGACACCCCTGGCCTAAGGCCTTCACTTATAAAAGGTGCAGCAAGGCAGATATGGGTGTTGTATTGGTAACTACAGATCACTGTGTTGAACCTTTGCTGTATTTTATTTGGTGTGTGTTTTTAGAAATGTATATTTTGTTAATTTGAATTATATCTCAGAATTCAGAATATGAATATGTAATTTTATTTATTTTTTAATCACTTAAACATAAAGATCATGGACTCTAAAACCATGGCAAATTGAAAAAAAAAATTATCTACCTGCTTTGCATAAAGAAGCACAGAGACCTAGTGATGAACCAGTGAAGGCAAAATATAAGCAGATCAAACTTCCAATGTCTGTAGTTGGTGAACAGAAATGTGTTCTCCATGAGTGATACTAAGTAAACACAACCGATGTAAGGGGATGCTCCTCCATTTGCTTAGCAGTTAGATGCACCTTATGAAGATGGACTTTGTAAAGGCCCTGGGCAATGCAGATATATAAAGAGGAGGGTTCCCGGAGCACAAACTGACCTACTTCTGCTTGCAGGCTATGATACATATTACAGATTAATGAGTTTGCAGGAAAGAGTCTGGGAATAACAGCAAGGATAGAAATTAATCTCTTGTCTATGGATGAAGACTTCATTGCAGTGCAGATGAGTGAAATGACAGGGAGATTAATGGTTATCAGCGTCAACATAAGTCAAGGGCGGCAGGCTTGCCGACAGAATACCGCATTGCTTCATGTTCTGCATGACTACATGTACCATGGAATCCCAGGGGTCCCCGCTGGCAGTTGTTTATCTAGAAATGCACTGATGACACCACTGAATACACCCTGGGGCTATGTCTCCCTGGTACAAACACATGAAAGTGAAGCTGGTACACAGCGAAACACCTGTGTGAGAAACCTCAGCTGGAAGCTGCCATTCCCATCGGCTTGTGCTGTGCACTAGTCTAGTGGTAATGACATCACTCTCAGTGAATCTGGACTACCCCCGGGAACTAATATTTAGCCTAGCTTTCAATTTTTATTTTTTTTTGTTAATGACAGTATGGGGGGATTTACTAAAACTGGAGAGTACTAAATCTGGTGCGGCTCTGCAAAGAAACCAATCAGCTTTCAGGTTTGAGCCCTAGTTCACATTGGAGACATTGGATTTCAGCTGAACTCGCACAATTTCAAACCTGCATTTTATTGCGAGTTTGGGGGCAATTTAAAAGACTTCATGCACAGATGTCTATTAAAATCACCCCCAAAGTCACCAAAAGTAGTGCAGGATTCGGACGGTGCCATTGCATGTCAAGTCACCCCGATGTGAACAGGGGCTTATTGTCAAAGCTTAAATGAACAAGCTGAAGTCAGAATCTGATTGGCTACCATGCACAGCTGCACCATATTCTTTGTGCTCCAGTTTTAATAAATCTCCCCTATGCCTTTAGGGCTCGGTTCACACTACGTCGCTCCGACTTAGGGGGCGACCTGTGAAGATGCGTGCAGCGCGACTTCGGCGCGACTTGCACGGACTTCATAAAATTAATGTCTATGCAAATCTCCTCCAGGTCGCCCCGAAGTAGTACAGGACCCTTTTTCTAAGTCGGAGCGACTTGTGTCGCTCCTATTAGAACGGCTCCTGTACCGCACCATCTCCCAGATGGTTCACAGCTACAAAAAAACCTGACCAGAAAGCTAAAAATGTCCACACAATCCTGAAAGAAATATACAGCGGGTAAAATAAGTATTGAACACGTCACCATTTTTCTAGGTAAATATATTTCTCAAGGTGCTATTGACATTAAATGTTTACTATGTCAGTAACAACCCATGCAATCCATACATACAAAGAAACCAAAACAAATACATTTAGAAATTAAAGGAGATTTACAGCCAAAGCTCATTTGGCTGTACATCTTCTATGGATCACAGGAGTGCAGTTTGTTCTGCACTCCTGTGACACATCACAGAATTCAGTCCAGGCACTGTATCATCACAACAATGGAAGTCGGGATCCGCCAGGTGCCTGAAACGACACACAGCTCAGCCTCTCAGTGAGCCGCTGAGAGCCTGTGACGGCTGCTCCCCGCCCCTCCACAGCCCAGCGCTCCAGTGAGTGAGGAGGGGGCAGAGCAGAGAGCTGTGAGAACTGAGCGATTGGCGGTGTTCGATCTCTCAGTTCTCAGTGTAGAAGCACCAGGGACAGATGCAGCATTGGACTGATGCTGCATCCACCTAGGTAAGTATAATACTGGAAAAAAAAAATGTAAAGCCATACTTCTCTTTCAAGTTATGTGTAATGAAATAGAATGACAGGAAATAAAGTATTGGACACATGAAGAAAGGTAGGTGCAAAAAGCCAAGACACAAGCTGAAATCTATCAGTAATTAGAAAGCATTTCTAATTACTGTCAGTGCAAATTAATATCAGCTGGTTTAGTCTCATCTGATGGCCTATAAACTATTACCAAGGTGTCAAATAAGAAACCTCTCATGATGGGTAAAAGCAAAGAGCTCTCTCAAGACCTTTGCAACCTTATTGTTGCAAAACATACTGATAGCATTGGTTACAGAAGAATTTATAAACTACTGAATGTTCCAGTGAGCACTGTTGGGGGCCATAACTTGGAAGTGGAAAGAACATAATTTCACCAAAACACCGGCCACAACCAGGTGCTCCTCACAAGATTTCTGACAGGGGAGTGAAAATTATTTTTAGAGTTGTCCAAGAGCCAAGGACCACTTGTAGAGCGCTTCAGAAAGACCTGGAATTAGCAGGTACAAATTGTTTCAAAGAGAACAATAGGCAATGCACCTATTCTCCATGGCCTGTATGCATGCTCCCCACAAGACTCCATTGCTGAAGAAAAAGCATGGTGAAGCTTGTTCAAAGTTTGCTGCACAACGTTTAAACAAGCCTGTGAAATACTGGGAGAATATAGCCCGGTCAGATGAGACCAAATTTGAACTCTTTGGATGCCATAATACACACCATGTTTGGAGGTCAAATGGCACTGCACTTCATCCCAAAAACTCCCCCATACCAACAGTGAAGTTTGGAGGTGGGAGCATCATGGTGTTGGGTTGTTTTTTCACCATACAGTACTGGCAAACTTTATATCATTATAGGAAGGATGAATGGAAAAATGTACCAAGACATTCTTGATAAAATCTACTGCCATCTAATAGGATGATGAAGATGAAATGAGAGTGGACATTTCCGCAAGACTATGATGCCAAACACAAAGCCAAGCTGCTAGAATTGCCCAGCCAAGCATCCGGGCTTGAATCCAATAGAAAATTTATGAAAAGAACTACTGATCAGAGTTCATAAAAGTGGCCCACAGAACCTTCAAGATTTGAAGACTATTTGTGTGAAAGAATGGGTCAAAACCACACCTCAGCAGTGCATGTGACTAGTTTCTTAATACAGAAGGCGTCTTGAAGCAGTCATTACCAACAAAGGACTTTGTACGAAGTATTAAATAAATTTCAGTTAGCGTGTTCAATACTTTTTTCCTGTGTTATTCCATTTTGTTACACATAACTTAATTTCTGAACTTGTTTTGGTTTCTTTGTATGTATGGATTGGATTGCTTGGGTTGTTACCAACATGTGGTGAACATTTCATGTCAATAGCACCTTTAGAAATATTTACCTAGAAAAATGGTGACGTGTTCCATACTTATTTTACTTGCTGTATGGCTGGAATTTGACATTAATAATAGGCATAGGACTAGTTCCCCTAAATCTGAGCCAGAAAGTTAAATTGTCTTTTGGCTTCTTATTATTTGCATAATATTTGTTATCTAAGGTTTTAGTTTGTCCAGTTCAGGGAAGGAAAAAATGGAAATTCATTAAGACTAGAATGCGGTATGGGAAACCCGCACTTTGTGTGCGTTTTCCTGCACCGCTTTCAAAACACACTGCAGTTGCGATCTGCAGCAGGTATCAATATTAAGTTAAAGTGTCATTAAAACCCACATTATAAAAAAAACTATCAATAAATGGTATATTGCAGGCTCTCCATAATAACTCAGTCACTATGAGATTAATTTTATGTATTCTGCAAAAAAAATGGTTGATCCTTGCTTCTCTCTATCTCTACCTTCTGCCTAGGTTCCCAATGCGGTTGGGGATTTTGCAGAGCAGTGTTGGCAGCTCTGCACATGCTCAGTTTTCAGAGCGTTTCTATGCTGAGCATTTCCTCCCCATCACATCTGAGCAGCCCATGTGACTTCAGAGTCACACATGTGGGTATATACACAGTGGTAAATGACAACCCACTCCCTCCCTCCTCCTCCATGCCTAACTAGCTAAACACAATGGGGGGTGGGATATTACATGTAGATTATTGGAGGCTTCAACTCCCTCTTATTCTAAGACACATTCTATGGGATATGGCACAGCCTGTGACTGGCAGAAATACACCCACACCATGGTATTGCCAAAAAAATGAAGATTTTATTTCAAATACATATTTGTATGACAACGTAAAACATTTTATTGATATAAATCATTTATTTATAATTTGTATTCCAAAGACTGGTTCTTTTTTTGAACATGGGACCAGCAACAGAGGTTTCCCTTTAGACAGTCTGAGAAAGAGCCGAATCCTGTGACAGCTATATATTGATTAGGAAAAGGTACTTAGATATTTTTTTAATTAACTACTTGCTGCAAAATCACATACGTGTACGTCATTTTGCTCAAGTGGTTGTACAGGGGGCCAGGCATCGCCCCAGTACAGTTTTTATAGAGCCGATGGTCGACTTTCTTGTAATAATAACCAATGTGGCTAAGCAGCTGCTCGGTTGTTATTACAAGCAGCCCTCTCCCCCTGCCTTCCACAGCTCGCCTGGGCTTTCCTGTGCCACCAGGAGACCCGAGCGACCAGCCAGCATGTCCGCTGGCTGGCCAGGGACCCGAACAGAGCCGGAATTGGCTTTGATTGGGTCTCCGATGTAGTAACACACAATCGACATCACAATGTTACTTCTGGTTTACTTGGCACCCAACGGGGCCAGTTTTAAACAGTATTCAAAAACACAGATCTTGACGTTTTTTATTCTTTCAAGTGCACAGGAGGGTTTTGGGGTCCCCAGATCCCTCCAAAAAGATTACCTGTCACTGCCTACAGCAATAAAAGTGATCAGAAAAAAAATATAAAGGGACAGTGTAAAAATAACAAAAATAAATATAAAAATAATAAAAAAAATTTAAGCACCCCATTCCTCTGTGCTTGTGCGCCAAAACAAACACATAGGTAAGTGTTCAAACCACACATGTGAGGTATCGCTGTGATCATTAGAGCAAGAGCAGTAATTGTAGACCTCCTCTGTAACTCTAAACAGGTAATCGTTAACATTTTTTAAAGCGTCGCTTATGGAGATTTCTAACTACCGTAGTTTTTTGCCATTCCATGGGTGTGTGCAATTATAAAGCATGACATGTTGGGTATCTATTACTCTGCATAACATCATCTTTCACATTATACAAAAAACTGGGCTAACTTTACTGTTTAGTTTTTTTTTTAATTCATTAAAGTGTATTTTTCCAAAAAATTGGGTTGGAAAAAACGCTGTGCAAACACAGTATGACAAAATATTGCAACGACCACCATTCTTTTCTCTAGGGTCTCTGCAAAAAAAAAAAAAAAAAATATATATATATATATATATATATATATATATATATATATATATATATATATATATATATATAATGTTTGGGGTTCTGAGTAATTTTCTAGCTTTCTAGCAAAAAAGTAGGCAACAAATCTCAGAAATAGGCCTGGTCTTAGGTGGTTAAAATAATTACAGTGCCATCATCCACATACAGAAATAGAAGGGACAATGTAAAATAAGCAGTGTATGTTTAGTATCACTTTAATGACACCCAAAGGCACGTCGCAAATGCAGTGCATTTGTCCTCCAGTTGCTCTGCGTTTTTAAATTAGTGCATGCTTTCTACCTGTTAAAAAAATAAAAATACTGGTGATGTCACTACACATCCGACGTAAACGCCAGGCAGAAGTACCAGGACCTGCAAGAGGCTACTGATTCCAGTTGGCATTTTAAAATGGCACTGGAAAGAATAGCTGCTCTCCCAGGATTTACAAGGGCATTTGGGACTCAAGTAGTTTAAAAGGAACTTCACTTCTTCGGGTTTAACTTTACTGTTTTTTTCCTGGTCTGCTGGTGTGGAATGAAATACCATATGCACCCATTCAGTGAATCCAGCTTTGTCTCATTATAATCCATTAAAAGCTGCTGCACTGCTAAGTCCAGCACCGCCATTTGTTGGTAATGTTATCAGGAGGCTTCTTCCAGGTTCTAGCAGCCAGCCTCCTTACTGATGGTGATGTACTGTTCATTAGCATTGGATTACGCACAGGCCCAAAACCTCCTGTGCTATAGGCATCCCAGGAAGCTTTGGGCAAGTGGAGTTCATCCTGGCCTAGGCTAGAAAGGTGGGTGCTCTCCACTAAAAAAAAGTATTTCCTTCCCCAAAGCAAAAATTTTTTCAAGTTGCTGAAAGAGGGGGTAGGGAGCCAGATTAACGTAAGCAAACAAAGTGAGTAAATTTCCACTTTAGGAAAGCAGCAGGTGGTTCCACTCACCCAAAACTGAAATATGAACTTTAAGCGGAGATGGCCTTTGAATCTAGTGGACAAAAGCGAGAAGTTATAAATAGAAGACTTGATCAATACTCTTCAGAGTCTGCAGTCAGGGCACAATCCTCCTGAAAATGAGAATAGACCATCTTGTATTGTACCATATGCTGTTTGTTCTGAATGAAGAACTACAAACCTGTCACATACTAATGAGGTTTGTGCTTTCTTGAAGTATCCTCACATGTCTTCCCTGCACTATCCATGGAATATATTACAATCTGTTGATAAATTGATGTTCATCTAGCTCTTGGTAAGATGAATGGTTTCAAGATGAAGAATCATACTGTACTGAACAAATCTAGATTTTCAAATGGACCTGAAAGCAGAAATGGCCAAGCAGTGGCCATTATCCTATCTAAAGAAATATCTATCACGCTCAGCCAGTTTTCATAAACATTTGCTTCAAAACCTTGAGTGAGCAGTTATGAAGATTGATCTCATGATTGGGCACTGCTCCTACTGAGATGGCATGGCTGGTGGGCCTTGTAGAGGTATTTAGATTAATAAACTGTTTCTTTCTTATGTTATTTAAATAGTAACAAATGAACAGAAAACATAAAATGCCAACTTGCATCAGCACCATGGACAGTGCATGAGATAATGCATCATCCAATACATTTAAAGCAGAAGTAAACAGTATCTGAACACCACAAATGGAAAATGCTATTTAAAGTAATTGTAAAGGCAGAAGGTTTTTTGTATCTTAATGCATTCTTTGCATTAAGATAAAAAGCCTATTGAGTGCCTCAGCCCTCCTAATACTTACCTGAGCCCCCTCTCTATCCAGCGATGTACACGAGTGCCTCAGCCATCCGGGACTCTCTCCCCTGATTGTCTGAGACACCGCAGCGGCCCCATTGGCTCCCGCTGCTGTCAATCAAACTCAGTTAGCCAATTAGGAGAGAGAGAGGGCGGGGACGAATAGCAGCTCTGTGTCTGAATGGATACACGGAGCTGCAGCTCAGCTCGGGTGCCACCGTAGCAGGCTGCTTGCTGTGGGGGCACTAAACAGGTGGGAGGGGCCAGGAGCTTCATCCAGGGACGTGAGAAGAGAAGAATCGGGACTGCCCTGTGCAAAACCAACTACACAGAGGAGTTAAGTATAACATGCTTGTTAGGGAAAAAAACGAGACTTTACAATCACTTTAATTTATCTCTAATATTGAAAGCAAACTCACCTATTCATCCATGTCTCTATGCTTTATTTTCTTGAAATCACACCTCCTTAGCATTTCTAGCAATGACCATCTTGAGTAGGGGTAGATGATTCCTGTAGCATTTACTTCCTGGAATCCATCTGCCCTTAGCTCAGGCATGCAGGCAGGAGGGTTTACTTTGCTGAGAAAATCCCTCCTCCCCTCCTCCAGATGAAAGGAAAAAAATGCACATAAAGACTCCTGGAAGGTATGATTTTGGCCTAGACCAGATACCAGGAAGCAACTAATTTAAGATTTAAAACAAGAAATTATAATATACCTTCCCATCTATTTACTAATAATTAAAAATAGTTAATGTTGATCAGGAGTTTAGTTTCACTTTAAATGAAAAATCAACTTTAAAAGTTAGCAACTGTTATTACACATTTCCTAATTTAAAGTAGATGTAAGCGCTACATAGATGACATAAAGTGTGCCAAAGCAATGCATATCATAAACAACTGGCATGTTTTTATTTCTTTAGAAAATACTGTTTCCACCTCATCTCATTTCATTTCAGTGCTGCTGGTCTCCTCCAACCCTTACACTTGCTCTGGATTCATATTTTTGCTCAGGACTGGATTCCTGAAAGTGACAATGGCAAAACAGGTCTGTGCAAATATAATCCATGCGGCTGGTTGTAGTCTCATTTAGGAGTATGTGTAACCCGGTGACAAGACAGAAGAGCAATTGGTAAAAAAAGACAGAGCATTGTCACCCTTTAACGGTGAGCATCTTAACAAGAACCTTCATGGCAGGATCACCAGGTATTATTCTATTTTGGCCCATTAGAGAGGAGGCAAGAATAGAGCCTTTAGTTACACTGTTGACACCTTTAGGAAATGCCATGCAGTCATTGCTGGAGCTAATACAGGTAGACATGAAGTGCCGTGCAAAGAGGCTGCAAGAGATCAGCAGCACTGAGATGCAACAAAGGATGAAACAAACGGCAAAAACCAATATTTTATCAAACAAAAACGGCAAATCTTCATTATATACAGTGCATTAGAAACTAAATGTTATTCGGTTAGGGTTTACATCTTCTTTACTATATTGTAACTTTAACAGAGTAAGTACACAGTGAAGGCTATATCTTCATGTAACACTGTAGGATTTTCTGCTTTGCTATCTTACGTTCACAGTGTTCCCTCTTGGTGGTATCTATGTGACATCCTGCCTGGAGCCACTTATCACTGTCACTTTTCCTGGCAGGTTACATTGTGTATGGCTCTCTGAGTGAAGAGGAGGGGAACGTTCTGTATGCACAGATGTGAACGGAATATTTTTGGACAGTAGAAATGTGGGGACTTAGAAAGCCTGGCGGATTTATGAATTATTCCTCACTTGTAATCAGGTCAGAATGGAGTTGTGCAAGATTAATGTTTTCAAGATAACCCAGTTGATTTCAAGACGTGATTGACTCAGTGTTCACAACACCGCAGAACAAGACCAACGGTAATGCTAAAACCTAAAAAGAAAACAAATATATTTCTTAAACTACCTGATCAGGTCCAATTAGGCTTAGTTGTAGAGACTCATATTGACAAGAAAAAGTATGTGAAACTCTTGGCATTAACTGGTTTTATGCAGTAATTTGCTAAAAATTGGGATCTGATTCTCATCTAAGTCACAACAATAAAGAAACGCAATGTGTTTAAGCTGATAACATACAAACAATCCTAATTTCTCATATATTTATTGAACACACCCATTAAACATTCATAGTGCTGGGGGGGGAAAGTAAGGGAACCCATAGACTAATTACTTCAACAAAAGCTAATCAGCTAGTCAGTAGGGTCCAAATAATGAAATGAGTTTGGAGGTATGGTTTAGAGCTATTTTGATTGATAAAAGTCACTCAACATTTTAAGATTGCTGTTCATAAGAAGCATCAGCTTATGTGAATCATACCTTTCAAAAAGCAGCTTTCTGAAGACAAACGATCAATAGTAGTTGATCTAATGTATGATACACTGTCAGGGCCCAGGTTCAAACCCAGGTCCTCGGTTGCTTCTGGCATTGCTTCTTCTTGCTGAGCTATCCAGCAGCTGACATCTATGCATTCTAGAGCTATGTGGTGACCTAGGCCTTGTCCAGTTTCCTGCCTAGTTCCTTGCCCAGCCTCCTGTGAACTCTGAACCTTTAGCCACTCCTTTGAACTTCCTATTTAAGCCTGATCTGGGAACTTCCTGATGCAAGATTATTGTGCTTTTGCCAAGATCTAGCTTTTTGTGCTTCATCCTCCCGAATCTTCTACTTGTGTATCGACCTCCAGCTACGTTCCAGGACAATGCCTCTGCCTGCTGCCATTTTGCTCTTCACTGCTTGTGTACCGATCTTCGGCTAAGACTACGACTACTCTTCTGCTTGCTCCCTCACTCCGGCTGATCTCTTGTTTACCAGACCCTGCTTGTTGACCACGGTTGTGCTGCTGCTTCTTGCGACTGGACTCTGACCCAGTAATCGTGACATACACACTAAGTTATTTTCCATTTAACCCAGCGGGCTAAACGGAAAAAAACTGAGGAGCTCAGAGGAGCTTTGAAGGAAAGACCCCACAGCATTCTCTGTTTATATCACCTAAGATATGGTGGGATCTATGTGCTGCCATGAAGATGTGTCAGGAAAAGAAAATTGCCGAAAGGTGAGTATACAATTTAGCATTTTCCTGAAGCATCATGGCAGCACACACTTGGAAATAACTCGCCAAGTGGGTGGGTGCTAGCAAATATTGTTTATTAACATGGAACCGAAGAATTGGCTTGAACAACCGATCTTCCAAATTCCGCAGTTGTTAACTGAGCAAAATCCACTTTATAGTGTGACATAAATGTGTTTCTTGACGACCAGCTTTGCATAATGTTTCAGGAGACACTCTGCAATATGCTACCCAGAAGGTTGCCATTGTCCTAGTAGAATGAACCTTTAGACCGTCAGGTATCAGAAGTTGTTGGACTGAGTATGCCTTTTTTATGATCTTAACGATCCATGATGCTATTGAGTGTGTTGATGCTTTTTGAACTTTCCTGAGACCATGAGGGATAATCAAGAGGTTGTCTGTCTTCCTGAAGGAGCTTGTGGCTGAAAGATAATTATTGATAGTAGTTTTTATGTCCAAAGCATGTGGTTTGCCCTGTTTGTCTAGATTGTCAAGGCTTATGTTTTGATTGAAGTGAAAGGCAGTCGCTACTATGGGGATAAAACGGTCTGAAAGTCTTAAGATGACCCTATGTGGGTAAAAGACCGAGTAGGGTTCCTTTATTAGTAATGCTTGCATCTCGGAAACTCTTTTTGCTGAGGTTATGGCGATGAGAAAGGTTATCTTCAGTGTCAATTCCCGTAAGGAAACTGAGCCTGGTGAAAGGGTAGACGAGAAAGTGTCTCCAGAACTACCGTTAGGCACCAGGTGAGAAATGTTGGTTTCTATGGAGCTCTGATTTTCAGGCTCGCCCTCATAAACTGAATGACGAGGGGGTGCAAAGCCCATTTTATGCCTGTTTTGGCAGATAAGCCAGAAACTTGAACTTTCAGTGTGATTAGAGAAAATCCAGGATTTACGATATTTCTGGTGACAATGGATTCCACTCCTTCTCCTGAGCAAAAGATTAATTTTTCCCATATTTTTCCATGTATCCTGTTAGTAGTGTTTTTCCTGGCTTGAAGCAAGGTGGATATACTGTAACTTCCCGAGAACAGCCTTGTTCTATAAGTCTATTCCTTTCATCTTCAATGCCATCAACTGCAATCTCTCTGGAGTTGGGTGTAGGAATTGGCCTTGAGAGAGACGATCCGGCATAACTGGTAGAAGCAATGGGCTCTCTATGATCAATTTCAGAAGGGTCATGAACCATGGTCTCCTCGGCCAAAAGGGGATTACTGCTATCACTGTTGATGCTGATCTCCTCAGTCTGGATAGGAGCCTTGCTATCAGAGGTGTTGGAGGAAAGATGTAGCCTAGCTGGAAATCCCAAGGGCGGTGAAGGCAGTCTACTCCCTTGGCTGAGGGGTAAAAGACTCTTGCTAGGTATTTCTGACACTTGGCATTTGCAGGTGTTGCCAGGTCGATCTATGGGGTTTCCTAGGTCTCAGGCAGAAGAGAGAAGGCTTGGTGACTCAGGAACCATTCATTGTTTGACACAATGTCCCTGCTCAGGCTGTCGCCTAAAACGTTCTGTGCTCCTGGGACATATATGGCTTTTAGATCTGTTAGATGTATTTGAGTCCAATCCAGGATAGGACGAACTTCCTTTAAAAGTGTAAGACTCCTGGTTCCCCCTTGTTTATGGATGTAAGCTACCGCTAGCTTGTTGTCCATGCGTAACAGAACGTTCTTTACTCTTAGGTAAGGAGCAAATGCTAGAAGTGGCTGGAAGACTTCTCTGAGTTCCAGTATATTTGAAACCACTCCTTGTGATTGGAATCACCAATGTCCCTGGGCTGATTGGTCTTGATAATGAGCTCCCCATTCTTCCAGACTGGCGTACGATGTGGAGGAACTATATGCCGGCATCTCTTGAGGTTGTGAACATGTGTCCACCACCATATGGATTGCTTCATCACCCTGTGAATATAAATCTGCTGAAGCATTGATGCTCCATCCTACTGCATTAGAAAGGAATTTTGCAGTCACTTAGTTTTTTGAATTATACAGCCTACCTCCTCCTGGGGGACTTCTATTATATTCGTCTCCATGTCCAGTTCTGCACCCAGGAAAATCATCCTCTGGGAAGGCTGAAGATTGCTCTTCCCCCAATTTATTACCCAACTGAATTATTGAAGTGTGGTGATCAGTATCTTCCGTTGTTGTATTAGACTTTCCTGACTGTTGGCCAGAAGGAGGATGTCCAATGCGATATTAGCACTAAAATCATAAAATCATAAAAGTGCATATAGTGCATACAATGAAACCATATAGTGTAACCACTTGGTTAATACAAAGTGCTTTGGTGCTTGTTGTGAGCCAGTGTATCAAGTGCACAGTAAGATACTTATACAGTAAGAGAATAACAACCCGTGGATCCCCACTGGGTGTAGTTGCTTACCGCACTCTTGTCTTGTTTGGCTCGATTCCCCTCATTTGCTGCAACAAAAAATAGCCTCCATTGCGTAGTATAGCATGTGTGAGATGAAAGCAGGTGTAATATCCACTCACATAGTAGGATTTCACTCTCAGCGTGCAGGGTCCGCCGGGCTGTACCGCTTCCGCGTTCCACTGGTCGTAACCACCGCTACCTGGAAGTGACGTACTGACGCAATAAGCCACGCCTACGCGTTTCATCACTACGACGTCATCTGGACTTCTATGATTGCTTATTTTTGAAGTAGATCCGACACATATTTCAGTAACAATCTTCTTTTTTCCATTATTGTTGGTAATCTGGTTGGTTGGAAATGGTCTTTTGAAAGTCTGCTTTTGAATTTCTACTTGTGACCGAATTGAATGGTGGAATTTGTCCAGGGGTCTGTTATATGATCCGCCCAAATCTGTACGAATAGCTTGAGTCTGGTTCCTACCTTTACAGGTTGGATGGTCACGCCTTCAAAAGTATTTATAGGGATTTCTGCTGACCTGTTGTTGAGGAGGGTTTTGACTTTTGTAGCCTGAAAAAGGAAGACTGGGTATTCCTCTTGAACTCTCTTCCAGGCCTATAGGATTTTGCAAGCCTGTATCTTTCTGGAAGGTTGCGTTTGAAAGATGGGTCTCTTTGAGGTTCTTGTCTTCTGTCGGAGAGAATCGGGCCCGATTTTCTGCTTGTCACTTTTGCTATGACACAATCTAGTTTTGACCCGAATAGATTGATCCCGTCGTATAGTATTTTACACCAGTTAGTTTTGGACGCCGAATCAGCCATCCAGGACTTTAGCCACAAGGCCCTTCTGGATATTACTGAAGCCAACATGGCCCTAGCAGATGACCTAATGTCTACTGACCCTTCTGCCACAAAATCTCTAGCTAGCTTGAGTTCCTGAAGAGAGGATATAATTTTTTCCTGGTCCGCCCTTTCCTCAGTGACTTTTCAATCGCTTTACAGGCCGATGCTGAGGCGAGGGCTGATCTGCAGGTGCCGCCTACTGCTGAGTATGCTCTCTTTAGGTCAAGGTAAATCTTACGGCCGAGTAAATCCCTGAAGGTCACTGAGTCTTCTATGGGCAGAGTTACATACCTGGCTAATCGCATCAGAGAGGCGTCAATGGCGGTGCATAAATTAATGGTTTCACATTGGGTTCTTTAAGCGGGTATCATTTTGCTAACTTATTATTGAGCCTAGTCTTTTTGTCTGGCTTCTGCCACTCGTCCTTGATGAGGTCCTCTAATTCACCAATGAACGGAAAGGACTCCGGTTCATTCTTTAAGTTTGGAAAGTATTTCCTGATTTTACATCGTGTTTCTTTTGTCTCCTCCCAGCCATTCGCTACTTTGACCGACCTGGTGAATGGTTCAACTAATGTGAAGTCAAATCCTACTGAAAGATCCAAGTCTTCATTGTTGGGTGAGGAATCCGTCCGCAGTGGAGGGTGAGAAGTCGCAGAGAAAGTGTTTTGAGGAGCTCTGTCTGGTTCAGGAGCTGATGCTTCTAGAATTGTTTCTCGTACCGATTCCCTGATGAGGTCTGTTACCTCTCTGGCATCTGACTATTTTTCTCTTGTTGTCTTGATGAAGCATGTTCGGCAGGCTAGTTTGTCTAGGAGGGCCGGTGCTCCGCAAACCAAGCAGGCATTTGCTGCAAGACAGGTGCGATGACTCCCATAGTGATGGTATGAAGAGTACCCTCTGTGACATGAGTGGCGGTGGCGAGAAGAGGACCTGGACTGGCTCCTTCTGGATCGCTCATGTGCCAATGTAGATGCATGATTTGAGTGCTTTTTCCCCCTTGAATTCAATGATCTTGACCTGGTAGGGCTGTCCAGACACCATAGTGCTAGTGGCTGTGCTCTCTTTTTCTAATCTTCACTACTTACCCATCAAGAGGATCTCTTACCTTATAATGTAAAGGTTGGTCTGCTTGAGTAGTGGCCTCCATGACCAGTGATAGAAAAGATAGAACACCTATAGCACCAATAAGAAGAGTGTATTAACAAGGTGTGCAAGAGATTAGAGAGTATTCTACCCACAATAAGAAAGAGTAATAGCAAGACAAGTACCTTAGGCAGCAGTAGAAGTGATCCTGAGGTGAGCAGGGACTTAGATCTCCATGTGGAAACCCCAGCCACATCTGAGAAAGAAGCTGTAGCTTTTAAATCAGCCACCGCCGTTGCGGCAGAAGTGACGTCATTGTGCATGCGCAGTAGCGATCCTCGGCATCCAGCGCCATCTTAAATAAGGGCGAAATGGGTGCCCGCTAACACCACTTCTGATCCCACATGCACGGAAGCGGCAGAAACGAGTGGCCACCATCTTTGAACAGGTCCAGAATGATAGGGAAAACACTGTGCAGGAGAGAGGAAAGCCTACCGGAGGACCACTGCAGAAATGTAAGCCTATTTAAGGCTTGTATGCAAAACAAGTGTTCCAAATTCCCCGGAGACTACCCGATAGGGGTTTCTTCCATTTAGCTCTATTAGCGACTGTACAGGATAGGACTTCCATCCAGGAGAGGCTTAACCTGACTGGGGGGAAGTGCGGTAAGGGGCCTTTGCATATCCATCCATCCTGTCAGGTGAGGAAAAAAAAAAGAGAATGCTGTGGGGTCTCTCCTTCAAAAATGTATAGCTAACCAATCCTATCAAGTTGTGATGGCAGAGTCACAACCCACTGTGTGCTGCCATGAAGATGCGTCAGGAAAAAGCATTGACGTGGATGGATGGGGGAGTTGGCTTTGAATATTAAAAATGAATTAAATAGTGTTTTTGGTTTGTGGTGCTCAGATGCAGTGAAGATTCACTTTATGGTTTTGGTCTACTTAAAGAAAAACAGCCTAGCATAGCACCTTTCCCAGTTTGTGACTGGACTATAAAAAGGCAGAGGCACCTGGCTGAGGTCATTCTTTTGCTCCCACTGAGAGAGATAAAGGTAGAATAACATACCAATTATGGTTTTATTAATTTTTTTATTTTTTTTAAAGAAGATATAACTAAATTAATTATTGAATAAATAAACCCATAACTGAAACAAACTTTTTTTTTTTTTTTATCTGCCTGGAGTTCAGGTTCAGATGTGAAATTTTCATTTTAGACTGGAGTGTACTTTTGACTTGCTCTTCTGTACATATTATACGACAGTCATAATGAATATGATAATTGCATATGTGTAATTATAAAACCCCATGGGCATAAGGCAATAACAGATTTAATGTTAGACACCGCCTGGTGACAGCACAGCTAAGCAGCAGCTTGTAATATTTTACAGTTATTATTTGAAGTGAACGCGTGTATGCTGAGCATTACAAGATGCAAACAGCATAGTCTAGCAATGTCTGATAGAGGTTAAAAGTAGATTTAGAAAAAAAAAGGGGGCCTGTACTTTAAAGTTACAGGTTCTGTTGACAGCTTCCACTTTCCCTGTGTTCCCCCATTGGCCTGTTTGCCCTATTGACCTAAACCCTAAAACAAAAAAAATATATATTGCAGTTTACCAATCCTTAAAGGTGATGGATGCATTTTTTTATTTTTTGGCTTTTTTCCTGTATTTTCACCTGTTGATCTGGCCAGTAACACACTTCCTGCCTTATGGTGTCTCCACTCTGAAGAGCAACGCAGACGCCTTTGGACAGCAGCATTGTCAATCTGAGAGGAGAGTAGTGTTACCCTAGCAGATTTAGATGGACTCAATTAATAAATTAAAGCTGAACTCCTGCTAACACTTTTTTAGGCAGTAGCACTTTTTTTTCTTCCGAGATAAAGGTTTTACATAAATGAATAAAAGCTGACCATTGTAAACATCCCTCCCAGTGTAAGTGGTTTGTCTCAACCCTGTAACTGCCACTTTTGCTAGATAGCTTGGCCTGTTAAAGTGGAAGTAAACCGTTTGTTTTAAGTAGTACCTACAAGTAAGCCTATATTAAGGCTTACTTGTAGATACCGTGAGTATCTACTAAACCTGCACAGTTTACGAGATATTCACATTGCATTCAGCCAGGGATGTCACCCCTGCCATCCCTTCAGAGCCCCGTGCAGCAGTCTGTGACTCAAGCGCTCATGCGCAGGAGTGACATCATTGGGGGAGCAGCCAATCACACGGCTAGAGGATGTGAACCCGAAAGGAAGACCAGGTGAAGATGGAAGTGTCTGTCAGCGGTGACAGCGCGGTGCTGGAGGGCTTCGTTCTAAGGTAAGTATTCCATAATGGGTTACCAGCACATTATGCCTTTACCTTGCAGGGTTAAAAAAATAAATAAAAAAATTGGTGCGGTTTACTACTGCTTTAAAGGAAGTTAAAAGAAAATAACAAATATAAAACAGGAAGAAATCTGCGCTAGGTCAAGTAAAAGAACAAAAAGGTAAGCAGCCACTTAAACAACTATGATACCAGCTGTAAATGATCAATAAAAATAAGAAGCAGCGCTAAATCCTAATAGTGCAACCATGAATAATCATATTGTAAATAGTGTGGCATAAAAACAACTTAACGTGCAGTGAGCAAAATATATCATTAAAAAAAATATGTAGAAAAAAATCAATCATATGAAAGTGATATAATAAAATCTGACATTCGGCCTGCCCCTGGGAAGATGTCACTGATGACGAAACATGTCGGGATTGGCTGTTACTGAAGACAACACACTTGCCTAGCTATTACTCACAGGTTCCTTTCTCAAGAGCTGACAGTCTGCTGGTTTTTGACTCGTTTGTCCTTGTTTACAACTTATCGAAGGTACTTATTACATATTTTAAATAAAAGGACTTAAAGCGGAGTTCCACCCAGGATTTGTTTTTTTTTTTTTTAATACCCCCGGGACAGTCAGGGCTAGTGCATTCCACAATGGCTAGCCTCTGATCTGTCCCGGGTTGCACTTACCTGCAAGACGAAATACTTACCTTGCAAACGTCTTGTCCAGCGCTGCCATCTCAGATGTGGGCAGCTTGAAGCCAGCGCGTCCTCTTCGGCGTCTTCTTCCGCCTTCTGTGGTCCCACGATGCTCTGCGCCGGCCCCGACGTCACTTCCGGGTCGCGCGCGTCACCCCTCCACAGCTTCTGGGCATGCCCAGAAGCTGTTTAGAAGGGGATGACGCGCGCGACCCGGAACTGACGTCGGGGCCGGTGCAGGCGCAATGATTCCTGGGAGCTATGACGTTCAGCTCCCAGGAATCATTGCAGAGCCAGGAAGTGACGACGGGCCGCGGCCGAGGAAGGAGGAAGAAGGAAGTAAGGTAAGTATATTTTCTTCGCTACGAGGTAAGTAAAAAAAAAAAAAATATGCGATTATCCATTTATTTTTCAGGTGACCCGGAGCGAGAAGATGGAGGTAAGTATAAAAATAGGGTGGAACTCCACTTTAATGTTAGCAGGCTTCAATATGCTTGTTCATTTTTTTTCATTCCCGGTCCATTTGGAGCTGCTGCTGATCAGCTACTGCCTATCTCAGATGTTGTTTTGTGCTTCTATGACCATTATAATTTATGGTCCACGCTATCTGGTAAGAAGTGTATGCTAAGTGTTGGTGCTTGGTGGTGGATTTCATCAATCAACGTTACTTTTACACCTTTTTACACTTTATGGATACTCTTTTTTTATTATGGAAAAGGACTTTTTCATTGAAAGGACTTTTTCATGTTCACCTAACACTGGATTTTACACTTATTTTATTATATTACTTTTATATAATTGATTTTTTTCTAAATATTTTTTTAAATAATTTAGTTTGCTCATATTTTATTCACTGCATGTTTAGTTGTTTTTATGCCACACTATTTACTAAATGATTATTCTTCTTTGCACTATTAGAATTTAGTGGTGCTTCTTATTTTTATTGATCATTTACAGCTGGTATCATAGTTTGTTAAGTTAAAAAAATAACAGACTTACTGGCTGATCAGCAGGTAAAAGTAAAGGAAAAAACCTAAAAAAAAAAAAAAAAAAAAAAAAAAAGAAAGGAAACAAATGTAGCCACTGCATGTAAGAATTGGTAAGACGCAATATATAAAAATGTTGTTTTCGGGTTTAATACTGCTTTAAGTGGGCTGGAATGGCCAATACATCTTTATTTGAGGGACACATGGAAACAGAAGAGTGACAGCAGAAAAAAAAAAACAAGTTGCCCATTGAGTCTGACTCTTTTTATTTTATATATGTTTTTGTTTTTTGATTTATGTTTGTCCCAAGCATGTTTTAATTTACCCACGTGACTCTCTTCTCTTTCTCCAATTATGCATCGCTGAGTGCTTACTGGCCAATTTCTAGGCCCATGCACTATCACGTGAAGGTTAAAGCTGGATCATTAGCCCTGTGATGCAACTAGGCTGACTTGAAGCTTATATAGGCATATTTTTTACTCTAGCAGGCAAAAAAAGGTAGTGAGGGGAATTCAGAAAAAGTGAGTATCATCATAGGGGGCACAGGATATTAGGTGAACAGGGTACTTTGGCAAATGCAGGTTCAGTTTAGGGGCAAGTTTATAAGGAATAAATATAAATGTAGAGCAATTTTTCATATTAAATATTTATTTCACATTTATTATTATTTTTATGTATAGTGCGATATTCATTTGGCCTTTAAAGTGCAGACTAACCTTTGGACTGTTATGCAAAGCTTAACCTATGTAATAATAGACTGTTAAAAAGCAAAATGAAGGAGATTGCTGACATCATGTTGTGTCAGTCAACCCTGCCCTACTCCTTCCTTCTTCTATCTTTTGAAAGAACGAAGTAATTTTATCAATTTTCCAGTCAATATTAACACTGTATGTGAACTCCACAGAAGCTTTTACCTTTGGATTTCTCTATCTGAGAACATTTGATATTTTATTAGAAGACATTTATCAGAAATGGCAGTCAATACTTTTGACAACAGTGGCGCCAAAGTTCAGCAGAATATGATCTCTTACCTCTTTAAAAAGCAATTGCAAATCTCCATCCAGAATACAATGGAACAAATCCTGTCATTTGCAGTCAATACAACAAAACAGAGAAGAAGAACATTGTCTATACTTATTAAATTACCTTACAGAGATGACAAATGCATGCTTCAGGCTGAACTCTGGCCAAAAACAATGTTTGGCCATTTGCACTGTTTAAGTAAATGAACACTAATGAAGTACGTGCAATGTGTGGCTGCTGCTGCGTTATGTAATGCTTTTACGTTCATTCTCCTTATTAGAGTCGGCACCAAAACCCGCTGATCTGGTAGAAGTACACAAATCACAGTGGGTCACTCACTATGCAGCTCTTCCATTCCAAAAACATCTTGCATTGTTTTAAATCAAAGCAAATTTGTTCTGTGATTGGAGGAGGTGCAGGTGCACATCACAATCTCCTCTTTTCTAATCTTAGAACTCCTTGCATTTACTGAAAGGAATGCTAGATGTTTTTGAAATGGATGTGGTGCAGAGAGGTCATACCGCTGATCTGTGTACTCAAGCCAGAACTGTAAGTTTTAGGACCGGACGTTTGGCTGTAGGACCCTGCTGTAGCTCCCCTGTTTGATAGCGGTAGTCTCAGGACCATCTTACCGAACGGGCACGCTGGGAAGTTGTCCGGGGGCCCCACTTGCCCGGGGGGCCCCACCTGCTCAGTGCCCCAGCCCCAGTCAAGCATTAATCCCGATTCCCGTTTGCATCCCGCCGCCGAACTTAGCAGGTAGCAAGCACCTGTCGGCCCTGCGCTGCTGTCAGGCCACTTGTGCCATGGAGGGGGAGCCCACAACTGCATTAATGCCTGTCCACTTCTATGGAAACAGGCCCACACAGGACAGTCGAGTCTGACTCCCGTCCGTGTGTGTGTTCACTGGACCCATGCCACCGAACTGGGAAGCTGTCATTAGCCTGGCACTGCTGTACCAATAAATATCGCCTTATCGATAATTTGCATTTTTATTCTCATGGGTGATTGTGTTGGTGGGGCCCCAGTGCACTGCATTGCCCGGGGCCTTTATTCTCTTAAGACGGCACTGGGTAGTCTCCAGTTTGGACACTAGGGGTCTCCCGATTTAGGTAAGCAATATAAAAATAGAAGACTTGGGTGGAAATAGGAGGTTGTTGGTGGTGGAGTAAGAGAGACCAGACAGAAAAGGCATGTGTTCTTGATATGGGTCCTCATGGGACTCCAAGGGCCTCACCAGCAGAGACCATGTAGTACAATGGACCAATGGCAGGACTCTCCCTTTTCCTGGATTGTTGTGAGCAGAGGATAGAACTTTGTGCAACTGATCCAAAAATTCAACCAAGTTATGCTGTGCCCTTCATGTATCTATGAAAACTTTCTGCATGATCAGTTAAGCTGTATTCTGAAAGTTCATGTTCAGTAAAACAAGAAAAAGAAGAACTTGGAGTAAGTCTCTTCCTTGTCTATTAAGGTAGGTGGCCTATACCTGGAGAATTATGTATGCAGCATGGCTAAATGAAAGGCAGTGGTAACTACTGAGCTGACTCCACCAGCATGTCTGCCCCCATAGCCATCATCCGCTATCTCTCCTCTTCCTCCCCCCCCCCCCCGCCAGTCAGCTTGTGTCAATGACGCTCTGCTCCCTGCCCCTTCCCTTCCTGCTGCTATAATGACTGTTATTTTCATACAATCCCCAAGTGTTAGATAACGTTATGTGCCCACTGTAAGTGCTTTATACAGAATATGTCGCTTTATTCCTTATTTCACAGCACCCCTCATGTGACCAGGCCCTCCTGCTGTAATTGTCAGACTGGGAAAGAAGAGCAGCGAGCCGTCGCGTGAGCACTGGCAGGGGTTCTGAAATAAGATTGAAATCGGCATATTTTTTTTCAAAGCACATATACTGGGACACATCACCTTATCTAACAGGGGGGATTGTATGATCATGACAAAGTGGCTTTACAACCACTTCAATGCATTCCTTGCATTAAGGTAAAAAATGTTTAGGCATCAGTATCCCCCCTCACCCCCTCTTTTATGTACCTGAGCCCTTCATTCGATCCAGCCCTGTGCATGTCTGTAACTCTTCTCTCCCCTCACTGGGGTCTCACTGGCTTTGCTAGGGCACTAGAAGCCATGGGCTCCCACTGCTGTCAATCAAAGCCAGTGACGATGGAGCGGGGCGGGGTCAAGTACCGTTGTATGTGTCAATGGATGCAGTAGCAGGGCTCAGGAGGGAGCACACACAAGTGCCCCAAAGGGAAGAAGCCACTTAACAACCACTTAAAAGTCTATCTCTAGGTAGGCACATTTTTTTTGTTAGTGTAGATATAGTGAGGAAGAGTTATTGCTGTCTGTTTCCCCAATATGGATATTCACCCCTTTAGTTGTCCCGGTGACCATTGTCTTAGAGAAAGAAAGTGAGGGGAAATCCAAAATTTTAGAGTTGTTCCCAGAACAAGAGAGAAAGAGAAATCTTCCAATGGAAAAACTATCTAGGAGTGGAATTCCATATCATTTTGGGAGATTTCCTTTTACTTCCTGTTGCATCTCTGAAACAGGATGTGAAAGGAGAATTCCCCAATGGTACAGAGACCGCAAAACCTGTCATTATTTTTTTTTTAATTCAGAAAATGGTTTATTAAAATTTGACAGAGAAAAAACAACAAAAAAAATCAGTTTCCAGAGTAACCATGACAATGGAATGCTCATATTCAATGCTAACAATAGATAGACAGATATGGCTTTTTCAGGGCCGATACTGATACCGATATTTTGGGGCTGTGGGTGGGTGGCTGGCTGGCACAGGGCTGCTGGGGGTGGGTGTATCGCTGTGATACACTCCCGCGAGACTAGTCCCGACTCCAGACGAGGCTGTCCAAGGCGAGGGAGGCGGCCTAAGAAGGCAGAATGGTGTCACAAAAATATTGGCAATATCTGCCAGTTCCGGGGCCGATACCGATATATCGGGGAAAGTGGATATCGGCCTTGCCGACAATCGGTCTATCCCTAATCCATATATCCAAAGATTGTTAAGCATCCAAACATTTACAGTACGTCTATAAGGCTGAGTTCACAATGGCAATAAAAGCAGGCATTTGAGAGGTGTTAAAAACGCCCCTCAAACGCCTATGCACAAGATACAATAGACAGCACATTCTGCTGTTCACATTATCAAAATATGAAGCGTTAGCGTTGCTTCCCTTCAAATTTAAAGCCTCGTGTCAAGTCAGGAGGCATTTGAAGTCTTTCAGCGCCTCCCATTCAAGTTTATAGTAACACTTCTGGCAGGCGTTTACGGCGCGGTTTTGGTGCGGTTTCAGCACATTAAAAATAGTGTCACTTTTCATTGTGGAGCAGTTTTAACGTGCTTTAATGCTCATGAAATGCGCCAAAACCATGCATAGGGTGTTTATGGATTGTTTTTAACGCTGGTAAATTTCCCCATACTAAAACTCTTTGACGCCTGTCTGACGCCCATACTAACGCCATACAAACGCTATAAGATCGTTTGTTAAGCGCTAGAGATTTAGTCAAGTGTGAACAAGCCCTAAGTGTAAAATGCACACCAAACAATATCACCACAGATCTTTAAAAAGAAATGAATATTGGAAGGCGTACCTTCCCAATCAGAGAAGTAGCCTGACCACCTTTATATTGAGAGGGCCATTTCCCGGAGTATCCAACAAGGGGAACCAAACTTTCTAGAATTCGCCTGCACATCCTCTATGATATGTATATCTTTCCAGCCTGAGCATTTCACCCGTTTGTTTTATCCAGTCTGCATGAGTGGGCGGCATTCGTTTTAACCCTTTTCTGATCTATTAAAAGCTACAAAAATTTTAGCTTTAGTTTAGGTACTTTTAATTTTTTGTTTTTTACACTTGCAGCCTTCATCAAAGTAATCTGTCCCTCATCTTGGGATTTCATGCTGAGCATATGATAAAGAAAATGCATAAGTAGAAGTTACTATAAGTGATCACATTAAAATGATCAGTATATCAGTAGGGGTATTCCACCCCGCTTGTCAACTACATGGCATCACAAACAAAGGGTTGGGGGGCACACCCTAAACATGCATTTCTAAAGCTGGTGCTGCTATAAAAACCAATATACATATATAACTGCAAAGGATAGCGCACACATACAAAAGAAATGACTATCAAATATAACAAGGCTTCTAAGACCTGATCAAAAATGAGTAAAAATGGGGATTTGGTCCCACCATATGGCCATATCGTGCTCAAGCCCACCACTACGTCAAAGTACGCCATTGTCAGTGAGTCCTACACTATCCATAAAATGAAGGATAAATCCAACCTCTCTTAACCATTGGAGATACTTACTCCTTACATGCAGAGGCGGCTGCTTCAGTCATTCTTCACTTACCTGCTTTTGGGCTGGCTCGGGCTCGGGCTGACTCACTCCTCCTCGACCAGACCGGACCGACTGCTGCTGTGTGCTGCTGAAGCGACCGACCACGCCGCTGCTCCTCTTCTCTCTGACGGTGGGCGGAAAGGTGACGGACGGTGACTCGGTGAGTGACTGACGCACGCACCGCGACGTCATCCGGGATGTCCTGCATGATTGGTCCAGGCTGGAGTCTGGACCAATCACTGCCAGGACAGGACTAGTGGGGGAGTGTCGGGGCGCATTGCTCTGCGCCCCGATGACCCCCCAGAAGGCCGCCAATCAGCGCCTCTGCCCGCCGCACGTGGGGTGGAAAACCTCACCCACTCCATACCCACCACTAGGTCCGGCGCCCCTAGTGGGTTAAAAATTTAATTTTTTTTTTTAGGGGAGGTAGCGCCCCTGCACCCCCTATAGACAGGCCGCCACTGCTTACATGTGAGAGATGTGCTAACTGCAGAAAAACTGCTTGAACTGCACTATACAGGGACTCCTCCTATATCTGCTTACTAGTCCCACACATGCCCCACACACTAGTCCAGAACCTACCTCAGTCTATGATAGGACAGTGAAAGAGCAGCAGCATATCAGCGAGGTCAATGTATGTTCTCTTCTCTTGTGCACATGCCTGTCAATTCCAGTGGAGCCCAAATTAGTTCACAGTAGTGATCTTACCTGTTAGTGTGAGTTCTTCTGTGCAGGAGACTACAGGAGGGTGAGACCAAGACTGAGATACTTATGAGAATTCTATGTGGAAACACATTAATGATTTTAATTAAGATGCAACTGGTCTATATGGGTTTTAAATATATGTCATTGGAATTCATTTCCAAATACAGTTTGATCATTTTGGACTAGAGGGTGCTTTTAACACACTACTAATTTCAACGCTTTTGTTTTTTTTGTTTTTGCTTTATCTTGGCAACAGTCCTTGGGTGACTCCACAGGCAACTTGGTAACTGTTCTCATGTGAACTCACAAGGAATTTCTTAACCATTCTCAAGCAAAGCTTGCAGGTCAGGCTCCCCACTGTTAGCCTTTCTGTTGGTTCAGACAGGGGCACTCCAGTCCCATTTGTCAGAAACACGGCCATCAGGAAGCCATACACACCTCATATGTGAATGTTACATGTGGATCTCATGGATACGGTAATTATCCACTCTGCATTTTTCGATGTAGTGAAGGAGCTCCTGTTTTACCCCATCCATAACATTACACACAGTCTTGGAGGTTCCAAAGAAAAGAAATTAAGCAGTTTATCCCCCGAATACTAATCTCCCAGTAGTCCTGTATAAAACTCACTATACAACATGAATATATATATATATATATATATATATGTACATACTGTAGATATGTGTGTGTATATGCTGGGCGGGTGCTTGACTATTTTTCGTGCCCTCCCCCGCCCCCCTCAGCCTGGTGGGAGGGGGGCCGTGCTAGTCTTGCCCAGGGTGCAGGTGACTACAACAGGGAACAGGGTCAGAGCAGACTCACCAGGCAGGATAGTTTCACCTATGCCTCGAGATCTGATGGTGCCCACCTCCCAGCTGTGCCCCCCTCGTCCGGCTCCCCATGATTCCCTCTCCTCTGTCCTCCTCTGCTGTACTCACTTTGTCTGGTTCTCCTTCCCACTGTCCTCCTCAGCTGTGCCTGCCTGGTCCGGCTCCCCATGATCCCCTCCCCACTGTCCTCCGCCTCCCCAGCTGTGCCCACCAGACATTCTTCAGCCCCTCATGTTCCCCAGCCAGGCTAGAGGGGAAGTCAGCGGCCATTCCTGTGCCACCTAGGCAGCAGTGCTCCCTAGGTGGCTGCCTAGTTCGCCTAGCAGGAGCACTTGCACTGTGTGTATGTATAAAGCTTTTTGTTGTATCTTGAGTTTTATACAGGATCATATATCATATATTTTAGGGAGTGCTGCATAATTATTGATAATTGTTTACTTGTCCTTGCGGGAATGCATGTAGAGGTGAGCAGCGCCCTTCATTTTAATTCAATTCACCTTGCGACATTTATAGGAAATCACATTATATATTTATTATTTATTTATTTTATAAATAGATAGCACGGAAGTTTCACTGGTTTTTAAATCTTCCAATGGTAAAATTGCAGTCCACAGCTGGTAAATTAGTTAATCTACATCTCACCTTTGTATCTTTCCACTCCATATGCAGCTGGATTTACAAGCAAACCTCTACTTTTCCTGTAGAAATTGAGTTTGTCCTGCTACTTCCCATCTTCTGATTCTCCATCTTGGAGAGTTTCTTGACCTATAGGAAGGCTTGATTAGTTAGGGCAAAAGTTGGATTGTGTGTCTTTAGCTCTGTATAAGCTTGAAATTCTCCCATTACTGGTCCCAGAATTTTATGGGTGTCTTCAAAGACAAATAAAGAGACGTAGGAAGGACTGACTAGGGCCAAAGTTCAGATTCTAGGTCTAAAGTCAGTATTTGGACTAGGAGATCCAGGTTTAAGGGCTCTTTAAGTGCCCATAACGATACCTACATGCATATACCTGAAGGTGCCTATTTTAGAGTCATGTTATCTGTTGATCAAGTTTAAAGTAATAACAGATGTATTTAAGTTATCTATTTCTAGTGTTACAAATATGAACATGCTTTTTCATTTGGTTAATCAATGATGGCCATAGGGAAAAGAATAAGCTGCAATGCGGAATTCGTTATATAGGATATCCTATTTTGGGAGTGTTCGAATTGAAAAAGAAGTGCCTGAAGGATCGGGGTCCTCCAAGGGAAGAGGGGGCTGGTGACAACGTTCCAAGCCTTGGGAGGAAACTCATCCATGACTGCAAAACTTAATACACATCTGCCTAGCTGCAAGCTTGAGTTCTGCAGCCTTGTGAATGGCGTTTCATGTTAGTGCTTTTTAATTTACATAGAAGCAAGGGGAGATTGTATTTTAGCCATTACTAAATGGCTGATCCATAAATACTGTAGCTAGTAAAGTCAGCTGGACATAAAGAAATGCTTCATTAAATGATATTTGATTTAGTTTTATAGTTTTTTTTTTTGGCACACATGCTGTTTTATGCAGTATTTGGCTACCCCAAGGGGTTTTTTTTACAACTAGAGCCATTTACCAAAAATATATAGATTCTGTTATGCCCTGGCAGCTACCAAACACCGTGAAGGAAGATTCATTCATCTTCGTCGTGGACATGTTTGTGAATGTTAAATGCATCATCAGTATTTCTTCTTAGCACATTTAATGTTCACATCCACAAACGTCATTTGCAGGTTCATTACACATAAGCATTTTTCATTTAGGGCACTTTGAAATCGGTGGGTTGAAAAATGTAGTATGCTTTTTTCAAAAACGTATATTGCATTTTTAATATGCTTATGTGTTTTCGATGCGTTTTCTGATTTCCTGACTCCCAGCATGCATCTGTGAAACATGGACATATGACTCAATAAAGGCACCAAAAATGCGAATGCGGTGTGATTTTCAAGCATTCCCATTGACTTACAATGGAAGGTGCATTTTTGGTGTACTTCTGAAAAGCACACCGAAGATGCAGCCTGCAGGGCTTTTCAAAATGCAACACAGACGCAGCACAGCAATGTAAAGGGTTACATTAGATTTAAAGCGGAGCCCTGGCCTCAAATACCTTTTTTAACTAAAAATACCCCTATAATACTAATCCATCATCACCCTTTAAAGAACCGCTATTCTCATACTTACAAGGTACAGTATTGTATTTTAGTCAAAATCTTACTTTTAAAAACGCTGTCTGAGCGTGGTCATCTTGGATGTGGGCATCTGAAGCCGCAGTGTAATCTGCTGTGTCCTTCCTGATTCCAGGAAGTGTTCTAGGAGTTCTTCCTGATTCCAGCCTCCTGGGAGTGATGACAAACAGCTCCCAGGATGCAGTGCAAAGGCGGAAGTGATGTCAGTGGCCTAAAAATAAAGTAAGGGACCCCCGAAAAAAAATTGGAAATGCCCAATTGTTGATCAGCATAGCGAGCACTCCAGGAATCACTAAAGTTGCAAAATAGGCCGCAACTCCGCTTTAAACTAAATACATTTCATGCGCTTTTGTCACACTGGAAAGGTGTGTTTTAGCACGGCAAAAGCACACCAGTGTGAAAGGGGCCTTAAGCTGACCTATGCCACCTGTGGAAATCATGGCAAAATCATTTGTGACTTTGAATCCATGATCCTAAGAAAAACCCTCAAAGAGCAGATAACTGCGTAATTTTGCCTTTGACAAACCCGACCTAGTTAGCAGCCCTAATTTGCATGATGGCATGGTCTTATTGATTAGCTTTCTAAACCTCCTTGCCCTGCCAACTAAAATCCCCATATTTATGTCTATATCGTTTACATTTTTTCTAAATAGTTTTAAATATGAGGCCAATATACCAAACTTTACGGTGTTCCACGATTCTAGAATCCCACTCTTAGTGAACCTGTGGTAGCCTCAATTGCACGCACTGGAGAGGTTGGTTGAATCAAGTCACAAAAGATTGCAGTATCCCCTAGAAGCCCTACAGGAAGCATTTATGGAACTAAACCTAAAGCTAGACTCCAGGAAAGCAGCCTAAAACAGTCTTGTGATCTCACTATCCCTAGGAACATCACATTGTGGTCAAGAACGCACTCCAGCAGGGGAGGACTGGACCAGGGGGCAGGGGGGCAATTCTGATGCCCCATAAAAAGGCTGCACCGCTTCTGCCACAGACATGCCTAAAGGATTCCTCGTAATGAGAAGTAAAAAGTCCCCACCTCTGACCTACTGAGTGCAGGATGAAGACAAGGACAGAGTGCAGGCCTCCCCCCCGCCAGCATGGATGGTGTAAACTGTGGCAGAGCAGAGGCCGTTTCTATACCCCACTGGAGACTCTCCTCCCCTGGTGACCCCCAGACCAAGCTGTCCCAGCTCCCCCTGAGCACCCCTGGTAGCCGGGTCAGGAACCTATATTCGGCCAGTGGGTAGAGAGTACCTAGAGCAGAGCTTTAGCCTGGAATGGGGGTCAGGAGGAGGCTGGGAGGAGGGCTGAGTCGCTGCACCATGGGCCTCTGGTTTGTACTTGCCCCCTGGGCCGAAAGCTGCCAGTCAGCCCCTGCACCCCAGCACTTAGAACATGATTTAAAAAATACAAAGTTTATTCAGTTACAAAATTAAAAAATTCCATGCTAAAACATTATAATAACATGTTCTTGTTATCCTTGTATACTTTTTTAATCGTGTTCTAATTTGTAAGTTGGTTTACTAGCACCTGGATATGGGGATGTGATGCTAATAAAAAGTTATTAATTGCCAACACCACTGACCAAGACTGACCAGTATAGGGGGTTAGTTCACCCTTTCATTTTCTGTAAAAAGGTGAACTTACACTTTAAAACGGAGTTTCACCCAAAAGTGGAACTTCTGCTTATATGCGTCCTCCTCCCCTCCGGTGCCACATTTAGCACCTTTCAGGGCAGAGAGGGGAACGGGTGCCTATTTTTGACAGGTACCCTTCCCCACTTCCGGGAGACAGCTTCGTGGCTCTGTCCCTCAGAAGTTCGGCCCCCCTCCGCCTTCCTCCGTTGCCAGGCCAATTAGAAAGCGCAGTGCGCTTTACACATGCGCAGTAGGGAGCCAGCTGTGAAGCCGAAAGGCTTCACTGCCAGTTTCCCTTACCTTGAATGGCGGCAGAAGCACACCAGAGCTGATCCAAGTATTTGTAGCTGCCTACTTTTCATTTTTTCATTGGGGGGGACTCTGCTTTAAATGCAGCAGAGGCACAGTGTTGTCACCTCAATCAGGAAGTTACTACTAAGTAAATTCAAAGTGCCCTAAATGGAAAACACTTAGTATGAGGGAGATCAATGGGTATTTTTTTTGTACTTGCAAAATTATTAAATGGATAAAACATTGTGAAATGTACATGTATTGCGGAAATGTACTGAATATCTTTTTTTATTTTGCCCAGACATATACTTTGAGGCTCTATTCAGATCTGCGCGTTCTGGTTGCCCAGCAACTATTTTCAAAAGGACGTCAACACTGCCATCCTCCATGGTTCTGTCATGAGATTTACTTAATTTACTTCAGTGTGCAGCACTGTAAAAGTGATATTTATTGTCAAGTTAAACCAAGTGATCCGAAATGTGTGAAATTGCTCCAATCCTTTGAACACAGGGCTGTACTTGTCTCTCCTGATTCTAGTATTTGCAGCTGGGTAAATTTATTCCACAGATTCATTCTCATCATAGAAGTCCCAGTATTTTAAATGAACGAGTTCACTTTAACCTCAAAGCTTGAAATGCATTCGGTTTAATGGTTCTGGCTAGGAGGGAATATCTTTCAATGCAATCCTGCCATCTCCTTCACTTCTGTATGTTGCATCTTGGATGTGAAGCAGCTATAAAAATAGGCATTTTACATTAATCCAATCCATTGACTTGTAAGAGAAGGATTTTAAAACCAAGCAAGCCAGAACTCTTCAGAATCCTCTTTAATTATTTATGATAAGTTAGCAGCAGGACACCAGTGAGTTATATTGGAAATCCTATGTTGTGTATCATTACATTCTCAAAATAAAATGAAAAAAATGCAAAGTTAAACAGCAGTTCCTGCTGCAGGCTGACAGCGCAAAGTCATTGCCTTGCAATTTGCAGCAGCGTTGTCAGCCTGCCACGTTACAAAGTTACATAGTTAGTGAGGTTGAAAAAAGACATCAGTCCATCCAGTTTAACCTATGATGTGTGTGTGTGTTTGCTGTTAACCGTACATTGTATACCCCTGTATGTTGTGGTCTTTAAGGTGCCCATCTAATAGTTTTTTGAAACTATCAATGCTCCCTGCTGATACGACTGCTTGCGGAAGAGAATTCCACATCCTTACCGCTCTTACAGTGAAGAACCCCCTGCGTATTTTAAGGTTAAACCGCCTTTCCTCTAGTCTTAGTGAGTGGCCACGTGTCTTATTGTATCTCCTTTATCTGAATAGGTTTTTCCATATGCTAGGGTTGCCAGTACAGTATTTGTACATTGATATCATATCCCCCCCTCAATCGTCTCTTCTCCAGAGAGAATAAGTTCAGTGCTTGTAGTCTTTCCTCATAGCTGATGTCCTCCATTCCCCTAATTATTTTTGTTGTCCTTCTCTGGACTTTCTCCAGTTCCAGCACATCCTTCCTGAGGACCGGTGCCCAGAACTGGACAGCATACTCCAGATGTGGCCAGACCAGAATCTTGTAGAGTGGAAGAATAATCTCTTTATTTCTGGAGTGAATCCCCTTTTTTATACATCCCAGTATTCTGTTGGCTTTGCTTGCAGCGGCTTGGCATTGCATGCCACTGCCAAGCCTATTGTCTTCCAGTACCCACAGGTCCTTTTCCATCTTAGATTCACCCAGAAGTCCCCCCCCCCCCCCCCCTAGTGAGTAGCTTGCTTTCTGGTTTCTGGCACCCAAGTGCATTACTTTACATTTTTCAACATTAAACCTCATCTGCCATGTAGTTGCCCACCCCATTATTTTGTTAAGGTCCGCTTGTAAGGTTTCCACATCCTGCCCAGAAGATATTGGCAAGCTTAGTTTAGTATCATCCTCAAATACTGAGATTTTACTCAATATCCCCTCCTCTAGATCATTTATAAATAAATTAAACAGGATTGGCCCCAGGACAGAACCCTGGGGGACCCCGCTTTCCACACCCGCCCAATCTGAGTGCTCCCCATTAATCACCACCCTTTGCAACCTCCCCTGCAGCCAGTTCTCTATCCAGGTACTCACCTTATGATCCATACCTACCTTCCTTGGTTTGAACAGTAAGCGTTTGTGGGGAACGGTTTCAAAGGCCTTTGCAAAGTCCAGATACAAGTGAGCTTCGTCAGTTGGCTGTAGGGCTGCTTACCTAATAGACCATGTAACGGATTCCCAATACTCCGGTATATCCGTTGTAAGTCCCCCAAATCCCAAGTGATGTAGTGATTAGAGCTCCCGGTTTCCCAAACATCAGCCTAGACTTGATGAAGGGTAAAACAAGTCTCTCTAATCCAAGCTCAATGGCCCACATTTACACAATACAGAGACACAGTAAACATGCCTATGACACTCCCATAAACACACCAGGTCAGGTGCCTGATTACATTATCATATGCAGATGAAATTGTATACAGAAGATGAAATTGTATACAGAAACATAATTAACCTGAGCTAATTACCTAGCCATATGGACAGGAACAATAGGTGAATTGGAATCCAGACCCAGACAATGTTATATTTAACATGCTAATTAACTCAGCACTGCAACAAGACTAAAACAAAGTACATTACACATTATCCTTAGTATAAACACAGAACACCCCCCTTTTAAACAGACAATAGCAGAAGACCCCAGTAGCAGACTGTCTGTGTCCTACATTGAAGTACTTGGAATCCACATCTAAGCACTGCTTTGATTATTCAGAAGTCACAGACTTAATGGCAATTGTCTACAATAGTCTATGAGGCAAAGCTCATACAATGTTCTATTATTCTGATACAGTGGAATTAATGTATCATAGATTTCTTTAAGGATATTGTGGATAAATATTACTGTCCCATTTAAAGTAATCAAAACCATATTCTCAGTGTCCATTAAGTGGTTGTCCATCATTTTCTCTGTTACCCTGTGCCCCTAGCATACACCTCACAAAGAGTAGTGTTCCCTTAAAAGCCAGGGCCCATAGTCAGTAGGCATGAGGCTAGCCTCCACACTCCTCCAGGAGCCCGTGGGGAATGTCCAGGCAAAGGGGCGTTTGTCACAGACAGCATAGGCAACCTAATGGAGCTGCATGTCAGGCTGATGACTCTGTTGCTAATTGCGAGACAATGGCTTCAAGTGGAAACTTAGTCAGAAAATAAAGTCCTGATAGATCACTTCAGGCTGGCCCATTTTGCAGGTATAGCTATAAAAAAAAACATTAAAAATAAATGTCTGTACTTTGTTAAATCCCATAATATACTGTTTCACCCTGAGCTGCACATGCTTAGTTGCTCTCTATTTTTAGGCATTTTTAGGCACTGCTGAGTTTGTAGAGGCCGATCTGCTGACATCCTTAAAGTGTAATTCCACTGTTGTTGAGAAAAAAAATTTCCCTCTGGGTGATCTCTGTACATTGCAAGATTTATAACAACCTTTGTTGCAGAGCAGTAATGAGGAAAGCTGCTGGGCCTGCATCCCTTTAGACGTGTTCCTATTGGGAGTATCTCACCGAAAATTACATTTTTGGTGGAGGGGATGCCTAAAATCTGACTTGTGTCTTAGGCAGATATCTGGGGAAATTGGTGAGCCAATCACACAAGCAGGAAATTATGTTTGGGGGGGGGGGGGGGGCGTTCTGTACACATTTTGTGTACAGAACACCTCCAGGTGGCCATATTGCATTGCATTTTCAGAAAATTACAGGGGCTGCAGATTAAAAAGGAAATGCAATTTTTAATAACATTTAATTACAATATGACTTGTATGCACTATATTATTTTTTCTTTATTTTAAAGTGGAGCTATCCTTTAACCACTTGCCGACCGCCGCACGACTATTTACTGCCGCAGTCAGCCCCCTACAGGCAAAGTGATGTAGGGCTACGTCGCTCGCCCACGAGCCCCCGCTCGTTCCCTGCCTAGCCAGCATGTGTGACCGGCCGCTCCGATGTCCGCCGGCCACTCGCCATCTCCCTCAGGAGAGGGAGAAAGGCAGGCGGCTGATGTAAACAAAGCCGTCTGTCATTCTCCCTGAAGAAATGACAGAGGCTATGCGATCCTGCTATGTAGGATCGTATGTCTCTGTGATTACTTCACTAGCCACGCCCCCTAACAGTTAGAATCACGCCCCTAGGGACACACTTATCCCCTTGATCACCAATAAAGTTAACCCCTTCCCTGCTAGTGTCATTTTTACAGTAACAGTGCATATTTATAGCACTGATTACTGTAGTAATGTCACTGGTACCCCCAAAAGTGTCAAAAATGTCAGTTAGGGGTCCGATCTGTCCGCCAAAATGTCGCAGTCCCGCAAAATAAAAACGCAGATTGCCGCCATTACTAGTTTTAAAAAAAACTTTAAAAATGACATATATCTTTCCCGTAGTTAGTAAACGCAATAACTTTTGCGCAAACCAATCAAAATACGCTTATTGCAATTATTTTTACCAAAAACATGTAGCAGAAAACAAATTGGCCTAAAATGTTAAAAAAATTTCATTTTTACATTTTTTTTTTTTGAGAATTTCATATAAAAAAATTTGAAAAATATTGTTATTTTTTCAAAATTGTGGCTCTTTTTTGTTTATAGCGCAAAAAAATAAAAATCACACAGGTGATCAAATACCACCAAAAGAAAGCTCTGTTTGTGGGAAAAAAAGGACAACAATTTATTTTGGGTACAGCATTGCACGACCACACAATTGTCCGTTAAAGTCACGCAGTGCCGAATCGCAAAATAGGGCCTGGTCATTGAGCAGCCAAATCCTCCGGGGCTTAAGTGGTTAAAGCGGAATTATTCCCTGCTATCCTTTACAGCCAGGGAAGCTGCTTCTGTTTGATCTGCAACTGCCATGGTGCTGCACATGTGATCAGTTATGACACCAGCCACTTGATGGTTTGAAAGTTTGGTAGAGGACACAAGCAAATGTGACAGATAGCAATCCCAGCATTTCAGGAATATAACTGTTTTTTTTTAATCACTTCAGCTCCGGAAGATTTACCCCCCTTTATGACCAAGCCATTTTTTGCGATAGGGCACTGCATTACTTTAACTGACAATTGCGCGGTTGTGCGACACTGTGCCCAAATAAAATTGATATCCTTGTTTCCCACAGATAGAGCTTTCTTTTGGTGGTATTTGATCACCTCTGCAGTTTTTATTTTTTAAATTGTATTTCCACTTTTGCAGCCAAATTGGGATAACAACTACTTTATATTGCTTAAGTGTCCGTATTCACATTGCATAACTTAAACAAATATTTATAAAAATCAGCTTAGGTTTTTTAGATGTTCTGCTCTGGACCCTTTAGCAAGGAAAATCCTAGGTAATTCTCTTTGCTTACAAGAGGGCTGGGAAGCTGTATTTGCCATAACTAACCCTGTCTGTACTGTGTATGCAGATTGTCATTATCAGTTGTAACTAGATTTGAACACTGTCTGTCCTAACGAAGTGTGTAGGCTGGGCTTCTTGCATTGTATGTTCATGAGGACAGACTTGGGATAGGCTCACTCTAATATTGTTTAAAAGAAAAGCTTGAATCCTTACATGATACCTCCTCTAGAGAAACATAGATAAAAAATATATATTAAAAAATGGTATGCTGTGTGAATGGGAACACATAACAAACATATAGTATTTTTTTTTTTTTTTAAATGTGACTGCACCTATGTAAATACACTTTAAAATGTTATTAAACCCAGGACCCTGTATTCCTTATATCTGGTCTCCCACAGTACACAGAACATGGAAATGCAATTATTTTACTGAGCATAAACTGCTAAATAACTTTTATCATCAGCAGTATATAGCAGTCTTGTGACTTCTATCAGTGTCTGGTTAAAGCTTGTAGGAGGAGTTTTAGTTCTACTCTGTCTGTCCTTTCAGGCTGCAAGACCCCTGACCCTCTGTCTGGACAGTACTGATCACATGCACTCTCCCAAGAAAAAAAAAAAAACCCTCTAGCAATACACACCAAACTGAGCATGTGCAGAGTGCCTTCAAGGTTCTGTTCTAACAAGAGATGGAATGGGGACTGTGGAATAAGGGAAGGATCAGAGAAGACAAGATCAAACAGCCTTTTGTTTCACAATGCGGAGGATTAACCCCTTAGGTTCCACAATGAGTATAACAAGCATGCTTTACTGCACATACAGACTGATTTTAATTTTGCGGGTTTAGTAATACTTTAACCACTTTACCACCGGAGGATTTTCCTGCTTTACGTCCAGGCCACTTTTTGCGATTCGGCACTGTGTGATTTTAACTGACAATTGCACGGTCATGCAACGCCGTACCCAAACGAAATTTACATCCTTTTTTTCCTACAATCAGAGCTTTCTTTTGGCGGTATTTGATCACCTCTGCGCTTTTCATTTTTTGTGATATTAATAAAAAGGAAAAAATAACAATATTTTTCTACTTTGACAGTTAAAAAATATCCAATATATTCAATTTTTGTCATATATTTAGGCCAAAATGTATTTAGCTACATGTCTTTGACAAAAAAATTCTCAATGAGCGTATTTTTAACCGATTTAAGACCGGAAGATTTTACCCCATTCCTGACCAGGCCATATTTTGCGATTCGCCACTGCGTTACTTTAACGGACAATTGCGCGGTCGTGCGATGCTGTACCCAAATTAAATTGGTATCCTTTTTTTCCCCACAAATAGAGCTTTCTTTTGGTGGTATTTGATCACCTGTGCGATTTTTACTTTTTGCGCTATAAACAAAAAAAGAGCGACAATTTTGAAACAATAACAATATTTTTCACATTTTTTTTATATAAAATTCCCCAAAAAAAATGTAAAAATCAAAATTTTTTAACATTTTAGGCCAATTTGTTTTCTGCTACATATTTTTGGTAAATAAAATCGCAATAAGCGTATTTTGATTGGTTTATCGCAGCTACTAACTACGGGAAATTTATGTAATTTTTATTGTTTTTTTTTTAACTAGCAATGGCAGCGATCTGCGATTTTTTTTTTTTTTTTTTGCGGGACTGCGACATTGCGGCAGACATATCGGACCCTTGACTGACATTTTTGACACTTTTGGGGGTACCAGTGACATTACTACAGTAATCAGTGCTATAAATATGCACTGTTACTGTAAAAATGACACTGGCAGGGAAGGGGTTAACATTTATTGGTGATCAATGGGTTAATGTATGCCTGGTGCTTACTGATGTGTGTGGGGGAGGGGACTGCGTGACACAGGGACAGATCGCAGGTTCAGCTATGCTGAATCCTGCAATCTGTCCCTGTCTGTCACTTAGGAGATCTCTACACTCGATCACCGCCGCTCCTCCCCTGGCCCGACTCCCGCTGTGGTCTACGTCGCTGGACGATATCGAGCCACTTTGCCGCAGTACGCTCAATGTGAGCGGTCGGCAAGCGGTTAATGTAATAAGCCTCCAACGGGAAGTGCTGTTATTAGCAGGATTTCAGGATTTCCAGGAAAAAAATTTGCAACACAATAGATACAGTATACAGTATATTGTATATAATGTGATCCATTGTTTGTGATCTATGCTCACTGCTCCTTGGCAACAAATAGCAGCACAGGCCTGAGATTGACAGCTAATTTCCATCTGATTGACAGCTCCCAGCTTGACCCTGTAACATCAGCTATCAGCACAGTGTAGTTTAAGGGAATGCCAATGACACTTTGATTAGGTGGGTGTCAAACAACGGGCTTTTTTAAGGAAAATATCTTCAGTCCACTGAGCAAATGTCATTCAACATTTGACTGATAAGATTGCTGTAATCCTTTTGTTGAATTCTCTTTTCACAACTGTTGAATATTGATTTTATTACTCGACTTCAAAAAGAGGAGGTGTCCTGTAACATGTCAATCACCACTCTGTTCTGAAATATTCATATTGAGCACATCTTGCCATTTAAATGTACAGTAAAACCTTGGATTGCGAGCATAATTCGTTCCGGAAGCATGCTTGTAATCCAAAGCACTCTTATATCAAAGCAAATTTCCCCATAAGAAATAATGGAAACTCAGATGATTCGTTCCACAACCATTTATTCATAAGTCCTTCAGTTTATAGTCCATATAAAAAGATTATAGCATTGCGATAGGTTATATAACCATAAAATGTCCATCCACAAATAGCCACTTCCACAAGGGGATAAGAAGCAAAATCCAGTAGGAGCTACAGAGTATCAAAGAGAAGAAAGGCGCCTCTAAGTGTAGCAATATGGTTCCATTTAATGAAGGTACAACATTTAGCAACTCACATGGTTGATGAATAAAACAGGCACATCTAAGTATGCAGGCATCCGGGGTAAAGCTGTCCACATGGACTATCTTCTGCACCGCCGGCTGCCAGTCTGTAATCCTGACCGGGAAGACCACTGCAGTAAAGGGATCTAAAAGCGAGGGGCAGCATGGAAGGGATGACGTAGATGGCGGTGCAGAGGATGGTCTATGTGGACAGCTTTAGCCTGGATGCCTGCATACTTAGATGTGCCTGTTCCAATCATCAACCATGTGAGTTGCTAAATGTTGTACCTTCATTAAATGTAACCATATTGCTACACTTAGAGGCTCCTCTCTTCTCTTTTATACTCAGCTGTGACTTGAAGCTACTTGTATATCAAGACATCGCTTGTAAACCAAGTCAAAATTTATTTGAAAATTTTGCTTGTCTTGCAAAGCGCTCTTAAACCAAGTTACTCTCAAACCAAGGTTTAACTGTATATTCACTTATGCCTGAAGTCAATGGATGAAGCAATAATGGTACACATCACACTGGAGCTGTGCTACACTCATGTTCCTTCTGAATTGACTTTAAAGCTGAATGTTAGGTACAAATATTAACCAATATTAAGCACTTCAATACAGGGCCCTTTCACCCCCTTCCTGCCCAGGACAATTTTCAGCTTTCATCGCTGTCACACTTTGAATGACAATTGCGCGGTCATGCTACACTGTACCGCTGGGTTTTTTTTTTCTTACAAAAAAAAAGACAGAAAATTTTGAAAAAAAAAAAAAGTTTTTCTTTTTTTCTGTGGGTACATTTTGAAAATAAGTCATTTTTCTCCTGTACTGATGTGCACTGATGAGGCGGCACTGATGGGCACTGATAGGCTGCACTGATGGGCACTGATGAGGTGCCACTCATTGGCACTGATGAGGAGGTACTAATATGCAGCACTGATGGGCATTGATAGGTGGCACTGATAGGCATCACTGATGAGCAGTGATAGGTGGCACTGATGGGCACTGAAAGGTGGCACTGGTGGGCACTGAGAGGTGGCACTGATGGGCACAGGGAGGCAGCACTGGCGGGTGGCACTGATGGTCACTGACGGGCGGCACTGATGATCACTGACGGGTGGCACTGATGATCACTGACGGGTGGCACTGATGGGCACTGATGGGCAGCACAGATGACATGCACTGATGGGCACTGACTGGCAGCACTATGGGCACTGATTGTGGGCACTGATGGTGGGCACGGTGGGCACTGATGGGCATGTTTTTTTACTTTACAGTAATCAGGGCACTGATGATCAGTGCCCTGATTACCTGTCCCTGGCTCCCCTTTGAGGAGGAGCCTCTGATCGGTTCTCCTTGCCACACACTCTGACAGTGTGAGGCGAGGAGAGCCGATAATCAGCACTTCCTCATTTACATGTGACCGGCTTGTGATTGGACACAGCCGATCACATGGGTAAAGAGTCATGTCATTGGCTCTTTACCAAGATTGGGGTCGCGCCGTGTCCTAGCAACACATCGCGGCCAGGATCGCCGCACTGCGCACCCCCGCGGGTGTGGAAGAGAGGCCTTTCTAGTGCACCGTCATGTGACGGTGTCCCAGAACAAGAGCTGCACCGATCCGCCGTCATTTGACGGTGGGTGGGCGGGCGGCAAATGGTTAAAAAAGCAAATAATATTGTTATGTGTTCTTTAAAAAAGCATTAATGTTACCAATGTAACAACTGAAATTTCCCTGAGGAAGGAAGATCAGGAGCCAATAAGGCTTTGCTGCAAAGCACATGTGCTGAGAAAAAGGCTGCCATTGGTGCCGTCAAGAGATGCTATTTTTCGTCAAGCCTTTACACAGGTCCATAAGGCTGGGTTCACACATGTGTGGTGCGAATTGAAGCTCCGTTTTCACAGCTAATTGACAAAGTAGTTGTTCAGCAATTCCGGTCAGTTTTTGATCAGTATCAGGTCAGGATTGCATCAGTATCAGGTCAGGATTGCATCAGTATCAGGTCAGGATTTTATCCTGTTCACAACTGAATGAGGTGTGATTCAGAAGTGTTCCCATAGAAGTCAATATGCCTGAAAACGCACTGAATTCGCACTCCAACTGCACTAGACATATGTGAACAGGCACAATAGAAAGCAATGTTCTTTCACATGTCATGTAAATTGGATGAGGTTCGAAACGCATCCAATTCACGTATTTGTGAACTGAGCCTTAGTGCATTGTATCCTAATTCTATTAACATTAACTGCTTAAGCCCTGGTTCACACCAGTGCAGCTTTAAAATTGCGCTACTTCTGCAGATCAGTGTGAACCTCCGATTTTATTGCGACTTGCAACTTCATTTAACAAACGTTAATGCAAGTTGCAATAAAGACGCCAAAAAAAGTAGTGCAGGTACCTTTTTCAAAGTTGCTGCAACTTGAGTTGCAACGATATGAACTGTTCCAGTGCCAGGAATAGGGTGCGACTTGTCATTATTATTATTATTATTATACAGGATTTATATAGCGCCAACAGTTTGCGCAGCGCTTAACAAAATGAGGGCAGACATTACAGTTACACTACAATTTGGAACAAAAGGAATCAGAGGGCCCTGCTCGTTAGAGCTTACAATCTAAAAGGGAGGGTCAATTGATACAAAAGGCAATAGCTGTGGGGGATGCGCTGATGGAGCAAGAGAAACAGCGTTATTAGTTAGTAGCCGGGTAGGCTTCTTTAAAGAGAAGGGTTTTCAGGGATCGTCTAAAGATGGATAGATTAGGGGACAGTCGGACAGATTGGGGTAGAGAGTTCCAAAGAATGGGAGAAGCTCTGGAGAAATCCTGGAGGCGAGCATGGGAAGAGGTGACAAGGGAGCTAGAGAGCAGGAGGTCTTGGGAGGACCGAAGAGAGCGGCTAGGTTGATATTTTGAGATCAGGTTAGTGATGTAGCTGGGGGCAGAGTTGTGGATGGCTTTGTAAACTGTTGTTAGCACTTTGAATTTTATTCCTTGGGTGAGTGGAAGCCAATGAAGGGATTGGCAGAGAGGGTTGGAGGACACTGAACGGTTGGTAAGGTGGATAAGTCTTGCAGCTGCATTCATTATGTCATGCGATTTTGAACCTATGACAAATAGTACTGGTGTGAACCAGGGCTATGCCCTGAAGATGGGGGAGGCTTTTACCCCCTGAAATATGCTGGCTCTATTTAATACTCTTAAAATGGAAGAAAAGCCTAAAGCAGACCATAGATGGTTCAAATCTTGGCTGAACTGGCCTAGATGTGTACCATCTATGGGCAGGCTGAATGTACCTAAGTTGATCCTTCGATCGACTTGGGTACAGCCAGCATGTCGGATTTTCGGCATGCGATTATTGTTAGCAGGTATAGCCACTAGCACTAATCACTGTATTCTCCAGGCAGGATTAGGTAAGTACACAGATCTTTATTATGCTGGGTATGCATGATAGGTAGGGGAAGGGTTTTATAAATATGTAGTGTTGGGCTTTTCATCTACTTAAATGTTTCCAAAAGTCTTTTGAGCGAGATGAACTTTTGTACCGGGTGCTTCTTCGTTCCAAGAATTTGCAGGCAATTTTATGGCATATAGACTTCTAAGAAGTAGACCATGTTTAAAAGCATTGTAAATTTATTTTTTGACACATTGGCTACCTGGCTTTCACAATGTCTCAAGTTCCTCTCTGTATCATTCCTTCTTGTCTCTCCCAGTCTCCCCTTCTTTGTATATTATATAATGATATGTACTAAAGTTTATTTCTTTATATATGCTAGGAGCATTCTTTAATTCTTCAATTTACATTTTGTGTTTTTAGATTATGCTAATTCTAAGAAGTTTTCATTGGATGATGATGAATCTTTTTACACATCTCTGAAATCAGATGAACGTTATGTGTCCCAGCCAGAGTCCTCCTACTTTACTGGCATTCTGAAGAAGGGAGATGGTGGTACGAGGGTAAATACAGAGGAACTTGGAACCGGCTCCCGTTCTCCTCAAGATACCCCCATGTTTGAGGGCCGTGGCTTGCTCAGTTCAGATTCAGGAATTGAGATGACACCCGCAGAAAGCAAGGATGTGATCAAGACATTATCTGACCCTTCAGAGGGTGATAAATTAGAAGCTTGCAAGTACATCGACATCCGCAGGTCTCCAGATACGAAACCTCAGCATTCTCCTAAAGAGGTTTATGACAGAAAGCCGAGCCCAGTAGGTTATGACTTTGCTTTTAAGGATCATCAGTGTGAAGATATTTCATATTCACCATATATGGAGGAAACTGATGATAATGTTGGCTTATATAGCCACTCAGCAACCGTAAATACTAAGACCTCCCCTGTGAAAATTACACTTACTGGGACAGAATCGTCTATTGAATGTGACTTTTTTGAAACTAGTTATCAGGGGGTATCAGAACTGGGCTTAAAACCAGGTGGGGACTCAGTTCCAACAGTAACGGTATCAGAACCAGAAGATGATAGCCCTGAGTCCTTGACACCCCCATCCATTCATGGAGGTAAGTGACTTAGCATAAGTATTGAGTATTACAGAATTTCTTAGAAAAGTAGTAACATTAACATAAGATTTATTTTCATATTGTACATTTTTGAGGTGTGTTGTGGGTCTTCCCATGGAACGGTTTTCTTTTAGATGTTTTGTCGGCTTTAAATATGAAGTTGAAGCCGACAATAGGCAGTTTGAATCTCGGATGGTTCAGCAGAAACATGGCCAAGAATCGACCCATGTATGTTGAATCGACCTATGAAGTTGAAGCTGACAATAGGCAGTTCGAATCTCGGATGGTTCAGCAGAAACATGGCCAAGAATCAACCCATGTATGTTGAATCGATCCATGAAGTTGAAGCTGACAATAGGCAGTTCGAATCTCGGATGGTTCAGCAGAAACATGGCCAAGAATCGACCCATGTATATGAAAAAGTTTTATTTTCATATTGTACATTTTTGAGGTGTGTTGTGGGTCTTACCATGGAACGGTTTTCTTTTAGATGTTTTGTCGGCTTTAAATATGAAGTTGAAGCCGACAATAGGCAGTTCGAATCTCGGATGGTTCAGCAGAAACATGGCCAAGAATCGACCCATGTATGTTGAATCGACCCATGAAGTTGAAGCCGACAATAGGCAGTTCGAATCTCGGATGGTTCAGCAGAAACATGGCCAAGAATCGACCCATGTATATGAAAAAGTTTTATTTTCATATTGTACATTTTTGAGGTGTGTTGTGGGTCTTCCCATGGAACGGTTTTCTTTTAGATGTTTTGTCGGCTTTAAATATGAAGTTGAAGCTGACAATAGGCAGTTAGAATCTCGGATGGTTCAGCAGAAACATGGCCAAGAATCGACCCATGTATGTTGAATCGACCCATGAAGTTGAAGCCGACAATAGGCAGTTCGAATCTCGGATGGTTCAGCAGAAACATGGCCAAGAATCGACCCATGTATATGAAAAAGTTTTATTTTCATATTGTACATTTTTGAGGTGTGTTGCGGGTCTTCCCATGGAACGGTTTTCTTTTAGATGTTTTGTCGGCTTTAAATATGAAGTTGAAATTGACAATAGGCAGTTAGAATCTCGGATGGTTCAGCAGAAACATGGCCAAGAATCGACCCATGTATGGGAGGCTGAATAAGCCCAAGTTGATTGATCGATCAACTTGGGTACAAGCAGCCTGTTGGATTTTACACGCGATTATTGCTAGCAGATATAATAGCCCCTAGATGTAATCACTGTGTTCTCCCAGTGGAAATGGCTCCCCCTCACTGGGAGAGCACAATAGCTCTGGGGGAATCAAGCGATTTTCTTTCCTGCAAACCATGGCTGCAGAAAAGGAAATCCCTCTGTCTTTAGCCGGCTTCAGTCTGCATATATTCTGCCTTATTTAGTTCTTCCTTTCTCCCCTCATCAACATGATGATGGCTAATAAAATAAAATAAAAATCCTCTTTTATTAAATACCATATTTTAAACCCAAAGACGGTATTACTGGGCTCCTGTATTTCTCTATGCAATGCAGATAGGTCATGGCTGGTGGGAGGGCCCAGCAGGGGGATGTACATAGCTTCCTGAAAACATCACAGTATAATGCCTCAGTACTCCAGTCCTCACAAGAGCCCTCAACCCTGATGCAAGCAGTGGGCTGGTTCTTGGGATGAGTTATGCAGATCTCAAAATACCTTAATGGGTGGATATCCGTTTGAAAGAGTTCCTAGACAGTCTGCCTTTGCTTGTAGCCTGCCTTAGGTAACACTCGTATGTGATGATGAACCTCCATGATTGAAAGAAAAGAAAACCAAGAAATGAAAGACATGGGCCAGGGACAGTCAGTCTGAGGAGGAAAGACCTAAATCATTGATGGCGATCCTTGGCACCCCAAATGTTTTGGAACTATATTTCTCATGATGCTCAACTATACTGCAGAGTGCATGAGAATCATGGGAAATGTAGTTCCGAAACATCTGGGGTGCCAAGGTTCACCATCACTGACCTAGATGGTGCTTGATATCCTTCAGCAAGGAAATGAGGTGGGCCCTAGCCAACTTGCTGCATGTAGTGCAAAGCTCACAGTATGCAGTGAAATTACAGAAAACAATTTCAGTACAGGAGTAGAGGCTGTACAGCTGTGTAAGATCGCAGGTAAGGCTGGAATTTAGTTTTGAGAGCGCTGATGTGTTAATAAAGTTCTACTATTTTATAGCCATCTCTTACTAAAAGCCAGTAAACCCAAATATCACACATGGTTAAGCATTGCAGTGCATTGCTGTTGGCTTGGAGATGAGGCCCAGCAGTTTTTTAAACTTCTGATGATGCTGCAGATTGCTGTAATGTCATGAAAAATTTAGTATAGTAACTAGGATAACCTCTTAGTCAATTACTGTCCATGGTCCTGAAAAATTGTCACGGTTTCTAAAATGATATAGGACAGATGCTTCTATTTTTTTCTATCTGCCTCCCTTCTGTAGAACATTAAACCTCCTGGGGTCCCAGTGGTGCAGAGGAAGTTTCAGAGGGGTCCCCCATTCTATAAGTGCATCTATCTTAAGGCACCCATTGGATGCTGAAGTGCACACTGACTGGAATTAATATAACAGAAGGCTACATACGTTCTAGCTTCCTTCCTATTGATAGAGTCAGGTCCATAAATATTGGGACATCGACACAATTCTAATCTTTTTGGCTCTATACACCACCACAATTTATTTGAAATGAAACAAACAAGATGTGCTTTAACTGCAGACTTTCAGCTTTAATTTGAGGGTATTTACATCCAAATCAGGTGAAAGGTGTAGGAATTACAACAGTTTGTATATGTGCCTCCCACATTTTAAAGGACCAAAAGTAATGGGAGAATTGGCTGCTCAGCTGTTCCATGGTCAGATGTGTGTTATTCCCTCATTATACCATTTACAAGGTGCATATAAAGGTCCAGAGTTAATTTCAAGTGTGCTATTTGCATTTGGAATCTGTTGCTGTCAACTCTCAATATGTGATCCAAAGAGCTGCCACTATCAGTGAAGCAAGCCATCATTAGGCTGAAAAAACAAACCCATCAGAGAGATAGCAAAAACATTAGGTGTGACCAAATCAACTGTTTGGAACATCCTTAAAAAGAAAGAACGCATCGGTGAGCTCAGCAACCCCACAAGACCCCGGAAGACCACGGAAAACCACTGTGGTGGATGACCAAATAATTATTTCCCTGGTGAAGAAAACACCCTTCACAACAGTTGGACAGATCAAGAACACTCTCCAGGAGGTAGGTGTATGTGTGTCAAAGTCAACAATCAAGAGAAGACTTCACCAGAGTAAATAAACCATTGGTGAGCCTCAAAAACAGGAAGGCCAGATTAGAGTTTGCCAAACAACATCTAAAAAAGCATTTACAGTTCTGGAACAACATCCTATGGACAGATGAGACCAAGATCAACTTGTACCAGAGTGATGGGAAGAGAAGAGTATGGAGAAGGAAAGGAACTGCTCATGATCCTAAGCATACCACCTCATCAGTGAAGCATGGTGGTGGTAGTGTCATGGTGTGGGCATGTATGGCTGCCAATGGAATGCTGACAAAAGCAGCAGGATGAATTCTGAAGTGTTTCGGGCAATATTATCTGCTCATATTCAGCCAAATGCTTCAGAACTCATTGGACAGCACTTCACAGTGCAGATGGACAATGACCCGAAGCATACTGCAAAAGCAACCAAAGAGTTTTTTAAGGGAAAGAAGTGGAATGTTATGCAACGGCCAAGTCAATCACCTGACCTGAATCCAATTGAGCATGCATTTCACTTGCTGAAGACAAAACTGAAGGGAAAATGCCCCAAGAACAAGCAGGAACTGAAAACAGTTGCAGTAGAGGCCTGGCAGAGCATCGCCAGGGATGAAACCCAGCTTCTGGTGATGTCTATGCGTTTCAGACTTCTGGCTGTAATTGACTGCAAAGGATTAAAAAGTGAAAGTTTGATTTATGATTGTTAATGTGTCCCATTACTTTTGGTCCCTTAAAAAGTGTGAGGCACATTTACAAACTGTTGTAATTCCTACACCGTTCACCTGATTTGGATGTAAATACCCTCAAATTAAAGCTGAAAGTTTGCAGTTAAAGCACATCTTGTTTGTTTCACTTAAAATCCATTGTGGTGGTGTATAGAGCCAAAAAGATTAGAATTGTGTCGATGTCCTAATATTTATGGACCTGACTGTATCTGTAGGGGAAGACCATGCTGGCTATTATACATTTCTGTAAAGTAAGCCAACTCCAGCAGCTCTCTCCGCAGCCTTCTTTCTCCTACACTATCCATGTACAGGATGGAGGCAGGCAGGTGACCAGGTTGTAATGCATAAAGAGAGTCATTTTCTGTGTGATGATGAAGTTCCAAAGTATAGGATTCAACCCACGCAGTATTCACACACAAGAAGTGCTGTAGAGGTCTTCCACCAAGAGCAAAGAACACACTGACCCTTACCCTCAGTAGTGGACCACTCTATACAATGGTCAAACACGCTCAACTAACCCAGCTCCAAGCCATTGGGTCCACAGGATCACCAGATGTCTGTAGGGATGGAAAAGAAGCTCAGATCATGCAGGGTTTGGAGATAGATAAAGAACAATTCATTGTTCACCTGAAAAAAAGAAAATGAGTGCAGCCACCACAATCTTGGGTTTGGGCACACGTTAAGGCTCCTTTCACACGGCCGCTCCGTGTGAAAGGTCCGCTGCGGGACTTTTTTTTTTTTTTTCCACGGAGCGGATGACATTTCTGTAATCCGCTCCGTGTGCCCGCATATCATCCTATCCGTTTAGGGATGATATGCGGACATAATGTAAGTATATGGCACTGCGGATGTCAGCGGATGACACCGCTGACATCCGATTTTCCTTCCTTTCCGTTTTTTACACGGAAGGAAAAATGGGGTTCTGTTCCATTCGTAAAAACGGAACAGAACTGAAAGGAGGAAAATTGGGTGTCAGCGGATGGTATTCCGCTGACACCCGCAGTGCCATTCACTTACATTATGTCCGCAAATCATCCGCAAACGGATGGGATGATTTGCGGACACACGGAGCGGCCGTGTGAAAGGACCCAAAATCTTTTTTTTTTTTTTTTTTATTTAAATTATTCTCTCTTTATTATTTTAAAATTATCAACATAGAAAACTAATTACATACTCCCTTTCCTTATCTCAATACATATTTACAGAAAAAAACTCCTCTCATTCGCATGCATTTGAATATTCTACAATTCTCTACAATTCTCACATCTTCCCTAATGCTACCGAGACACTACTCCTGGGACTTTTAACTCCTAACTTTTCACCCTATAAGGTTGATTGATATAACCATTTCAGGTTCATTATCTACTCCGCTCCCAAATAATATAGGTCTCTCCCTTTCTAGAATATTAATGACATTCGGGTAACAAAGTCACTATCTGGTACCCCTTTATATAAATCCTTCATAACCACAAAGCCCCCACAAAATATCCTCATCCCCATCACAAACATATCTACCACTTTTAATAGACCACACATATTCTCCTAATTTTCACTTATCAAATCCACATATGTTTATGACTTTAAAGCCAATTATAGATGGTTTGAATAAAGTCCGGTTCAGCAAGAACCAGCCGAGATTTGAACCATGTATAGGCAGGCTCAATGTACCCTTGCTGATCTATCGATCAACTTGGGTACAACCAGCCTGTCGGAATTTACATGTGATTATTGTCAGAGGTTGTTAAAGCCGCTAGCAATAATCACTCAATTGGGTAGCTTTTCTCACCCTCCAATGGTTCTGTCGGAGGAATTTAGTGTTGATGGGAGAATTAAGCGATTTTCTTTCTTGCAACCTCTGATTGCAGGAAAGAAATTTGCTCCATCTATGACCGGCATAAGTCTTTTGCTGTATTGTTTCAGTAACAGCAAATGTGTACATTCTGTAATCTGACAGCAGGGCTGGCCATAGATGCCGCTTTTTGTTTTTTTTGATCATCAGCCAGAGTGCTGGTTGTAGAAAAAACTAACAAGTCTTTCCCACTGTGCTATTGTATTCTGACAGCAGGACTTCTCTGTGGTCAGAATACACCGATCAGCAGCTTCAGCCGATTGACTGTAGACACTGATTGACAAGCATCTTCCAACAGTCATGTTTGATAGAAGTTATTCATTAGATCATCTTCTGTCTAGCAAGAATGGCAATACATAGATTGAAATTTCGATCATCTTTGAGCAGCTTAAAGTCGGCCATACATGGATTTGAATTCCGTGGATTCAGCAGGGCCGAATTTCAATCCTTGTCTGGGCAGGCTGATTATACCCAGGTCGATCCATCGATCAACTTGGGTACAATGAGCCTGTAGGATTTTTGGCATGCTATAGCTGCTAGCAGTAATCCTTGTGTCCGTGCCCCCTTCACCTACAGAACACAATAGCCCTGTGGGAGGCATTCCCCCATCAACACTGACTGTGTTGATAGGGGAATTGAGAGTTTTTTCTTTCTTTCTACCCATGGTGAAAGGAAAGAAAATTAAATCATCTATAGGCTGCCTAAAAGACAACCCAAACAGTAGATCTGTAAAAAGGGTGGCAATTGATTCAAACATGACTTAAGGCCAGCAGAGATTAACCTTTGGATAAAAGTTAGTCTTCATTTAATTCAAAAAGAGAGAACCCGCCCTCAACACACATTAATTAGAAATGGATGCCTACACCATAGATATCTGTGTTGTATATTGTATACTTTGGCAAACCAAGTTGTTATCTAATAAGTTTGCATTCGAGTCATGTTCTTAATTCTTTTGTCTTGCGCTTACTGTCATTAATGGGATCAGCTCCAAAAGAGATATAATACCCTTGTGCACAGCTATGCATCAATGCTGTCTAAAGCAAACATGCTCAAAATGATTACAATGACTAGTCAATTTTCAGTAATGCAATCACAGTACAGCTAGCTTATCTGTCAATATAACTGCCACAATCTAATAGAGTCATCTCATACATTATTATTAGCCAGCTTCTCAAGAAAGAAGTAGTTGGTACTGAAGTAATTTGGGTATGAAACACACACCAAGATCATGACATAAACAGCATCTAAGAATATGGATAAATACTGCAACACAACCTAAGCTTGTTATCACATATGTATTTTGAACATTAACAGGGATGCCAATGAGCCCATTGACATTATTACATGCAGTACTGAGTGTGTTACCATACATTGCAGTAGATATGCATGTCGTGTAATGCAGAGCCATTCAGGCGGAATGGCACTCCAATGCACATGTTGGCATGCACATTGCATAATGTACAATAACATAAATGCGTTTTTACTTTTGGATGTTGTAGTAAGGGTTAAAGACTTGCAAGGTTATTTTTTGCTGTCAGTGCATCATTGGGGAAAATCCCTTTCACTTCTAGTCTCCGAGACACACAAAAAAGTAAGGGAAAATCTCCCAAATTGAGGGGATTTCCTCTCGTAGACAGTTGTCCCCAGGACAGATGGAAGATTTCCCTTCACCTCTTGTCCTGAGGACAATTCTAAAATGTTGGATTTCCACCTGCTTTCTTTATAAGGGACAGTGGTCACCACTACTGATAGGTTGATTCTCCCCAATGGGGTCCCAGACAATAGCACACATATGACAGAAGGTCTGACCTTTCAATCCAAAACTAAATAATAATAATAACTGCCTGGAGACCTGCTTTAAGTGGCCTTGCCAAAGCCCAGGAACATCTGGTGTACTATAGTCCGCAGTACTTTTGTATGAGTCATGAAGGTTATTTCGCAAAGTTACTCATAACTTCATTTGTTTCTTTGGATTGAGTGAAAAAGGGTTAGAACCACCTTTGAAGTTATAAATACTTACAATCAATAAGAACACAAACAAATGTCCAAGTGTTCAAGGTTTTTAATGACTATAAAAATAAATATACATATAAAATATAATAATAATAATAATAATATTCTTTGACTTTGATACTCATTTTTTACTTCTATATTCATTCAAATATTCATGACCTTTTACTTTTAGATTTATGACCTTTGTTTTTGTCCTTGTTTTGTAGCCTTGATAAAGGGTGTGTTTGACCCCTGAACCCCCTTTTTTTCTGATATGAATTAATTGTACTGTTGAAAACCTTGGGCTCTTGGACATTTGGACTCTGGATCCTTTCCCGTTTCTTGAGGGCGAGTTTGAGAGATTTTTCCTCACTTCCAACTGTCACTACAAATAAAAGTGGGAAATTTATATTGAGTTCCTTTGTTTTTCCCCTTTTTCTCCACACTTGTTTTTGGGTGTTGGATTTTTCCCATGGTATGGCACCTGATACACAACTGACAGAAGCTCATATTATATGACAGAATACTTACCTGGATCACTCATGATTTTGGTGTATCGTCTTGGTGGAGGGCTTCTGGTTCTTACGGCCCTAGGCCCAAGTGTTGAGCAGACTGGCTCCTGCCTTTGCCGCCTGCCTTTGCCCTCCCGGACCCATCAACTTCATTTGTGTATCGGCCATGTGTTTACTTAGTACCTGCCATATTGGCTCAGGTCTGACCCTTAAAGGGCCTTGTACCTCTGCCTTTGTTTGAAATGACTCTCTTGTAAACGCTTGATATTGTCAGCTGTGTATAATCTTTGATGCACTCGTTTTGTGGATTCTGATGTTTCTATATCATGTCAATTTTATGGAAATTCTCTTTACAAATAAAGATTACTTAAAAAAAAAAAAAAAAAAAGTGGGAAATCCCATCATTGACATTTGTCAAAAGAACGGGAATGGAAAAGTTATCTCCCAACAAGGACACCTGTCCTGGTTATATCACTTCCGATGGGGACTCAGGCAACAGAAAAATGTATCAGAGGTTCTTATCCATATGCACTTTAGGTCAAATCAGGTCGGTGAGTGAAATAGGGCAATGATACTGTAAACAGCGAATAAATTGTATCCCCCCCCCCCCCGCCTAATTATGCAAGTCTCTGAGGAGCTGCTTTCTCTGACTATACTTTTTTTTGTTTTTGTTTGCATCCAGATGGATATACAGAACCATCTGGCTCGGAGAAACAGAGTAAATTCCGCATATCTGAGGAAGAACTTATCAGTGCCATGAAAGCAAAAGATACAGCAAAAGGCTTTTCCTATGAAACAACTGAAGAACAGAAAGCTCATAGTGTTTACTCTGAAAAAAAGGATCATAAGAGCATGCCGGGGCTACCAGCTGTCCCCTCTTCGACAGATAACGAGGCTTCGAGCGTGGAATCTGGTGACTCTGAAATAGAGCTTGTTTCCGAAGATCAGCTGGCAGGAGAAGAGGCCATGCAATCTGCTTACATGACATTCAGTCACATTGGTGGCCCACCACCCTCACCTGCCTCCCCATCCATACAATACAGTATACTGAGGGAGGAACGTGAAGCTGAACTGGACAGTGAGCTCATTATTGAGTCATGTGATGGATCTTCCGCTTCTGAAGAAAGCCCAAAGAGAGACCAAGACTCTCCTTTGATGAGACCCATGATGGACATTATCGAAGAAGAAAATGGTTCAAGAACTGAAAGCTTTGATGCCTCAGACTTCGACTCTTGTAGCTCCACAGAGAGGAAGCTAAACATGGAGAATCTGGCAGAATCAGCTGCTTACATAAAGGGCTGTTATACTGCAGAAGGACGGGCAGATCTGCTAATGATCAAGAAAGATGAAACCTTACACCAGAGAAAAGGTACCGAAGCACCGACCTGCCCAAGTAGAGCATCCGGGAGGTTGGTCACAGAGATGGCATCCTCAATGACGTTGCTAAGCAGGAAGAAAGGTAATTACATTTTATATAAATAATTTCTGTGTAACTGTAATTTAAATAGTGGTAATATTGCATGTAGCAACCAATAAGAATCCAGATGTTATTTTTATTACAAGGTTAGAAAAATGATTGTCTGCCACACGCAACTAATCACTTTTGATTTTACTATATATAATGCATGGCCATAGATTCATTTGATTTCTGTGGTCCAATGGTACTATATACATTGATAACAGTCACCATGTTTGACTAGAGGTTCTATTAGACAATGTATGACTGGTTCATTACCCTGCTGGCCAGTCTGTCCTGATTGCTGTTGTTCCCCCTGATAAGTCAGCACCAACCTGATAAAGAAACAGTCATGTACTGGATATGGCTTTATTGGGGTTCACAAAGCTTGAACAGTCCCTAAGATGCTGAAAATGTAAGCACGCCCTGTGTGTATGTGGCTCTGCCACCCCATATAAAAGTCTTGCAGAAAACACATTAAACCTTGCATCCCTTGCTTTCTAAGGAATGTTAATCTTCACTTTAGCCACTAAATGGTGCTTTGCGTTTGCATATGTGCTCTTTAGAACTAATAGGAAAAATATACATTTTTAAGATGCCTAAATGCTGCAAACCACATAACCCACTTCCCTCTTTAACCTAGAGTAGGGGTCTCCAAACCTTTTAAACAAAGGGCCAATTTACTGTCCTTTAGATTTTAGGGGGGCCAGATTGTGGTCAGTGGGGGTGGAAAATGCCCCAGGGCCCCAGTGAGAATAAACATGGCCTCAAGGTTGGTGGGAGGTGGGATAGTGTCCCATCATTGGTTTTTGTGGGAGGAATAGTGCCCCATTGTTGGTTTCAGTGGGAGGATTTGTGTCCCATTGTTGGTGTCTGGGACAGTATTAGTGCCCCATTGTTGGTGCCCCGTGAGAGGAATAGTGCCCAATCATTGATATCAGTGGAAGAAATAGTGCCCCATTGTTGGTGTTGGCAACAGGAATTATGCCCCACTGTTGGTGTCAGTGGGGGAAAATGGTGCCTCATATCATTGGGAGGAAAAGTGCCCTGTAGTTTCTGTTTGTGCAGAAACATGAGGCATGGCACTGCACAGGTTAATGCATGACCTCTGTCTATAGACCAACAACCTACACTTCCTGCGAAGAAACAACATATCCTGCAATTCCTAGGTCACTAAGCGAAGGGCTTATACAGGTGAGAGCTAATTAGTGATGACACAGACACAAGTAGGCAGAGCAATTAACATAGAGTTCACTGTTTAATGACATCACCAGTTCCACATTTATGATGCTACACAGAGGTAATGGCAAGGCATGCATTGGACGCTGTGTGATCCAGAACAAGAAGTTGCCTGTCCTTTTAGTGAATAGGCACAAGCTGGGTTAATGAATACATGAACATAGGGGAAACGAAACTGCAGCCCCAGCATTACAAGGTAAGGCAAACAAATGACGGAGAATATATACACCTATACCTAGCTTAAACAACAACAAATTTGAATGTGTACAAACGACAAAAATAAATTATTCTAGTAAGCAATGGCAGCCCCTCAGTTTTTCCCAATATTGTTTTTCATAATATATTAAATCATAATATCATTATTATTACTATTATATTTGTGCCTGCAGTGCTTCTGTATTACCTGGTTGAGCCTGCTAGTTCCCTTCTTCCTGGTAGTAAACTCGCCTCGCTTAACATGACAGCTGATCATACTAGCGTGGTCAGTTTACGTCCTCTTTCATCCCACTGTTTGATACGTGCCTATATCTTCCATCTTCTTAAGTGTAAAAACATGCCCCCCACCCATCCCTCTTCCTTTGATTGACTTCCAATCCTCCTCTTTTTGAATCAGCACTGCAATTGACTGGGGAAAGTGGGAGGTGACGTAACGCTGCCAGGTATGGATCCTTGGAAACAAGGACGTGCAGCAGCATTACGTCACTTCCTGCAATGACGTGTGGTCAACCCCCCCCCCCCCGCTCTGTACACGCCCACCCGCAGGTCCGTGAATTATTCTTGCATTAAGAGCGATCGCATGACCTGCAGTTTGTGAGCTGAATTATACACAACTGGCATGTTTGTTTACAAATATACATGGGGATTTACTAAAGGCATATATGTGCATACACAAAAAATGTGGATTTGATAAATGAACTTCACAACTACTTTAATGTAGTACTAAAGGCTAAGCATATTTGACTGTATAGTATTTACAGCATTAGGTAAAAAAATTTTGCACTGTCACCGGGTCACTTGATGGATGATCATCATCATTCCTTAAGACTTCCAGCTTGTAGAGGAGAGGTGAGGTTAAAGTCTAGTACACACGGGCCGAATGTCAAGCAGCATCGGCCGGTTCAATAGAAACCGGCGGACATTCGGCCCGTGTGTACAGCAGCCAGTCTGACAGAAGCCGGACGTTCGGTTGGCTTTTGTCGAAGGGTCATGACCGAAAAAGGTCTGCCGACCAGCTTCCGTTCAGCACTCCAATAGCTGAGAGTGCTGACTGGAGTGTTCTGGCGAAGGGGGTCGTTCCCCTGTCAGAACACAATAGCACAGCAGGGGAGATCACCGTAATAACATTGGATTGTTAGTACAGTAGCTCCGACTGGATCTGTTAATAGTAGTAGTGTGTACGAGGCTTGAAGTCTTATTAAACCCATGAATATAACAGTAGCGCATCCTCACCCCCGCAGTACCTACAACCTATAAATGTGTTTTTTTTCATTAAAATACTTTAGATGATCGTTATACAGTGGTCACATGATATAATGCTGTGTCAGCCCAAGTGCTGAATGTTCCTGTAGGAGGAGATTTCACTCTCCTCTGACAGGTTTTCTGACTTCACGCAGCATTCAAGCAGCAGCAGCCATTGGCTCTTGCTGCTGTCAATCAAATGCAGTGAAGAGAAGGTGGGAGGCAGGCCTAAGTCCCACTGTGTAAGTTGATGGAGCGAGGCTCCATAGACACACAGCGAGCACGCACCGTTTGTCCCCATGGCAAACGGCTTGCTATGGAGCTTGCTATGGGGACAGAAAAAAAGAGCAGGAGCCAAGGTCGCCACTGGGGACCCGAAAAGAGGAGGATCGGGGCCACTCTGTGCAATACCACTGCACAAAGCAGGTGAGTATAACATGCTTGTTATTTTAATAAAAAAAAAAATATATATATATATATATATATATATATATATATATATATGTCTGACTTTAGTAACAGGCTTCTACTGCTGTTTGTCAGAAGCTGGGAGGAGAGAGCGGGGAATGGCCTGCCAGGCGCTGTTTGTTTCAATGGATGCACACAGGGTGCGTGCACACATGGGTGTCTACGTAGCAGTCGGTTAGCTAATGGACCCCCTGCAAACAGGAGGGGGGCATCAGTTCAAAGACCAGCTTGGAAAATAAAAAAAATGAAACCTTTCTAAAGAAGCATACTATACACAAAATGTAAGTCTGGACTTCCATGAATGAAATAAAATATAAAAATAGGGTTTAGTGTGAATTTAGGTATATTACATATTATACATTTACATTTATACATGAATATCTTTTAAACCAGTTTATAACCACATGTTATCGTTTAGGCACAGTCACCATTTAGGTCATAGTTGTGTAAGTCAAAGAAGAATATACAGTAAAAAACTGTTGTAGAACACAATCACACAGAAAGCCAACTGTAATTGTAAGAGGCGAAAGTATACAGTGGAGAAAATAATTATTTGATTCCCTGCAGATTTTGTAAGTTTGTCCACTTACAAAAAAATGAAGGGTCTATAATGTTTTTCATAGGTGTATTTTAAATGATAGGGACAGAATATCAACCAAAAATCCAGAAAAAAACACATAAAACAAATTTTATAAATTAAGTTGCAGTTCAGTGAGTAAAATAAGTATTTGATCCCCATGCAAAACATGACTTGGTACTTGGTGGATAAACTCTTGTTGGCAAGCACAGAGGTACTGTAAGACCTTTCTTGTCGTTGGTGTCCAGGTTTGCACACATCTCCGGAGGGATTTTGGTCCCCTCTTCTTTACAGATTTTCTTTAAATCCTGAGGATTTCTTGGCTGTCTCTTGGCAACTCGAAGTTTCAGCTTCCTCCATAGATTTTCTATAAGATTAAGGTTTGTCTTCATTGTCAAGGTTTGGAGACTGACTCGCCCACTCCATGACCTTAATGTGCTTCTCCCTGAGCCACTCCTTTGTTGCCTTGGCGATATGTTTTGGGTCATTGTCATGCTGGAAGACCCATCCATGACCTATCTTCAGTGTTCTGGCGGAGGGAAGAAGGTTCTCATCTAAGATTTTATAATACATGGCCCTGTTCTATGGCCCCCTCAATGCGGCAAAGTCAGCCTTTACCTTTAGCAGAGAAACAGCCCCAAAGCATCTTGTTTCCACCTCTGTGCTTGACTGTAGGGATGATGTTCTTAGGGTCATAGTCATTTTTTTTCTTTCCCTCCAAACACAGCGAATTGAGTTAATGCCAAAGAGCTCAATTTTGGTCTCATCTGACCACAGCACTTTCTCCCAATCCTTCTCTGAATGATTTAGATGTTCATTGTCATGACTGTACATGTGCCTTCCTGAGGAGGGGGACTTGCTGTGTTTGGAGGAAGAAAAATGCTGAACACCATCCCTACAGTCAAGCACAGAGGTGGAAACATTCTGCTTTGGGGCTGTTTCTCTGCTAAAGGTACAGACTGACTTTCCTACAATAGACGGGCCATATATTGTAAAATCTTGGATGAGAACTTTCTTCCGCCAGCCAGGACACTAAAAATGGGTCATGAATGGGTCTTTTAGCATGGCAATGACCCAAAACATACCGCCAAAACAACAAAGGAGTGGCTCAAGAAGAAGCATATTAAGGTCATGGACTGGCCTAGTTAGTCCCCAGACCTTAATCCTATAGAAAATGTATGGAGGGAGCTGAAACGTTGAGTTACCAAGTGACAGCCAAGAAACCGTAAGGATTTAGAGGAGATCTGTAAAAAAATAGTGGATCAAAATCCCTCCTGAGATGTGTGCAAACCTGGTCACTAACTACAAGAAACATATTACCTCTGTGCTTGTCAACAAGGGTTTCTCCACCAAGTACTAAGTTATAGTTACATAGTTACATAGTTACATAGTTACATAGTTAGTGAGGTTGAAAAAAGACATCAGTCCATCCAGTTCAACCTATGATGTGTGTGTGTGTTTGCTGTTAACCGTACATTGTGTACCCCTGTATGTTGTGGTCTTTAAGGTGCCCATCTAATAGTTTTTTGAAACTATCAATGCTCCCTGCTGATACGACTGCTTGTGGAAGAGAATTCCACATCCTTACCGCTCTTACAGTGAAGAACCCCTTACGCATTTTAAGGTTAAACCGCCTTTCCTCTAGTTTTAGTGAGTGGCCACGTGTCTTATTGTATCTCCTTTCTCTGAATAGTTTGTTCCTTATGCTAGGGTCGCCAGTACAGTATTTGTACATTGATATCATATCCCCCCTCAAACGTCTCTTCTCTAGAGAGAATAGGTTCAGTGCTTGTAGTCTTTCCTCATAGCTGATGTCCTCCATTCCCCTAATTATTTTTGTTGCCCTTCTCTGGACTCTTTCCAATTCCAGCACATCCTTCCTGAGAACCGGTGCCCAGAACTGGACAGCATACTCCAGATGTGGCCGGACCAGAGTCTTGTAGAGCGGGAGAATAATCTCTTTATTTCTGGAGTGAATCCCCTTTTTTATACATCCCAGTATTCATGTTTTGCTTGAAGATGAAATACTTATTTTACTCACTGAACTGCAACTTAATGTATAGTATTTGTTTTATGTGTTTTTTCTGGATTTTTGTTTGATATTCTGTCTCTATCATTTAAAATACATATCTGATAAAAATTATAGACCCTTCATTTCTTTGTAAATGGGCAAACTTACAAAATCTGCAGGGGATCAAAAAACTCTTTTCCTCACTGTACGTAGGACGCACACGCATATGTAAACAGTGTTCGCACCACACTTGTGCGATATCGCCGCAAATGTTAGAGCCAGAGCAAATATTCTAGGGCTAGACCTCCTCTGTAACTCTAAACAGGTAAGCTGTAAAACATTTTTAAAGCGTCGCCTATGGAGATTTTTAGGTACCGTACTTTGTCACAATTCCACAAGCGTGCACAATTTTTACATTTTAAAGCATGATATGTTGGGTATCTGTTTACTCGGTTACATATTCTTTCATATTTTCTTTTAATTAATTTAGGTGTACTTTTTCCCAAAAAAACACATTCGAAAAACCACTGCGCAAATTCTGTGTAAAGAAAAAAATTGCAATGATCCCCATTTTATTCCCTAGGGTCTCTGATAAAAAAAAATCATATTGTTTGGGGGGTTATAAGTAATTTTCTAGCAAAAATACTGATTTAAACTTGTTACAAAAAATGCCAGAAAAAGTTTGGTCTTCAAGTGGATAGTGTGTCCCCTTCCTGACTGCTTCGGTTCGCCCTGCTGACCCTTTGACACGGCAGGACACAAGAGATGACATAGGGATTGTCCTGGAGAAACCAAGGGAGCCAATGAGGGATACTCTATTCCACACACATTGAAACATGGAGTAGTACCAGCACACAGAGCTCTTCAAGAGAGCAAAGTTCCTGCAAACAGCAGTCACCAGACAGATAAGTATAAACTTGCTTATTTCAAAGGCTAATGCTCTTCTGAGTTTCTTCCCTGACAGGGTCACTTTAACAATCATTTGGGTTTATATTTAGTTGCCTTTATTTCACGCTACAGAAAAAAAACCTAGAAGGTGGTTGAATTCCCTGGTGCCAATATACATCTGTAACAATTATTAGGCCAGTTTCTTCCAGAGGTTGTTAAAGTTTCTTTGAGCTGTGGTTAATTGACCTCCCATTGATGGTGCCTGCATAGTCTCAGGACCGACACCACTTGTCAGAGCCAGCAGCATGATGTCAGTGATCTTTTTAATGGCCTGTAAGGGTAGCATTCTGACCTCTTCTGCAAGATGGGAATTTTTCCAATTGACCACCAATGTGAGAGGCATTCTTCTTGCTGACCCCATTGAATTGTTTTTTAATGGTTCTCTGAGACCTGAAAATTATATCAAAGGTTCACTTAGGATAAGAAGGTTGGAAAACCTGATCACGGCTATATAGGTCTACACAAAGATATTGGACATACAGTATATAGGATACATTATATCTGGGCAACCACAAAAGCTTTCTCAATGATTGCATTGATGGTGGAAACTAATTACAAAGCACTTTTTAGATAGTACATTGTTCCAAGTAGATTGGCACGCCCCTCAGCTGACTCCTCTGCATATTGCTATCATGATTGCCCTGAACTCGGAAACCTTCTTTCACGTTTGGTGGTCCTGCCCGACAGCCCAAAACTTTTAGCAGCAAGTGCACCAAAATCTCTGTACCCCCACACTGTATCCTCTTGAGGCCCTTCTGAACTGTAAGACTGAAGGACTTTTTAAATCATTATTTCACCCTATTACTCAGCTGACAAACAGGTTTTGGCATGAGCTTGGCTATCGCCACGCATCCCTATATCAGAGGATAAAACCAGAATGCACTGGATATTAGTTAATGAAAAGCTGTCAGCCTGACTGCAGACCACAATTTCTAAATTACAATAGGTCTGGAACCCCTGGATTACGACGTTCTCCCTAAGTAATTTTGATTGCAGGCCAGAGGCGTAACTAGAACCTTCAGGGCCCCGATGCAAGAAACCATGAAGGGCCCCCCGGACCCCTGGCCAGGGCCCTTCCTTTCAAGCCTGGGGCTCTTCCCACTGATCCTGGGGCCCTTTACTCTCCTTGCGGGACCCTTTGACAAGTTCTGCAGATGGTAGTTCTTCCTGCCCTCTTGGGGCCTCCCCACGGTGGTAGAATGCCAGGGCCCGGTCCCAAGTGTGACCTTTGTGATCCTGGAAGTTCCCCCGCTGGTGTCAGTAGTTTTTATTTTTTGGTATTTTAATTGTATTTTTTTTTATCATTTTATTTTATTTATTTTTTACAATGTCACTGACTATGACTCATCCCCTGCAGCAGCCGGCAAGAGAGGGAAGGAAGCACAGTGGGGTGTGGGAGGGGGGCAGCATAGTAGGAGGGGACCAGGGGAGCACACAGGGGCCCAGAGACAGCAGAACACAAGTGAACTGGATAGGAGTGGAACAGAGGAACAAATCTCCTCCATTTTCCTCCTGCAGCTACAGGAGGAAAAAGGAGGACAGTGATTTCTCTACATGCTGATCCCCCCCCCCTTCTCCTATGCAGGTGTACAGGGGAGCTGCACAGGCCCCCTGGAGCATTGGGCCCGGTTGCAATTGCAACCCCTGCAACCCCTGTAGTTACGCCCCTGTTGCAGGCTACTAGAACTATGAAACCACAATTCACAATGTTGCAGTTTTATTGGATTCTACATCCCCCTGGCCGACTCTTCCCCATACACCCTGATCCCCATTACTCTCCTTCTGCCTTCTTCCTCTCTTTTACACGCACCCCTTTAACTCTTCCTAATTCTCTAGCGTCCTTTCCTTCTCTTGTTTGATCCCCCAATCTACAAAGAACTTCTTTTGTATACATTGTGAAAATTCAATAAAAAGTATTGAACCAGGATACATTATGTATGTAAACTCTGTTCAGATTCTGTACCAGGACACCGTGCCTTTTTCCCCTAATTTTTTTAAGTAATTGTTTATTAAGAAGTTTTTCATACAAAGATAATAGCAAGGAAATACAGAGGAACATGGAAGCATGACACAAGTTGGCATGATAGCATTGTCAGTCATGTACGGATAGGATAAAACTAGGGTTGAACAGAAATATTTAGGAGAGTTAGAGTATGGTCAACCCAACATTCTCCTATACACACCGTTTACACAACATTTTTAATTACTCTGTCATCTTCCACAGGTATTCACCCCAGTTGGCTGTCACCATTTTACATTTCTAGCTAAATATTTTCTTTCTGTTTCTCTAGCTTTTTAATGTATGGGAGAACAGATGTTTTAATGAGTAGTAAAAGGCGTGCAGTGTTTCCAAATTAAAGTGGAACTATAGGCAAAACCTTTTCATTTTGGATAGAGCAAGGGAGGGTTATAACACCCGTCAGATTTTTTTTTTTTCCCATCTGTTTCCCATTGCAGAGATTTCCCTTCATGTCCTGTCCCATAGCCAAACAGGAAGTGAGAGGAAATCCCTGCAAATTAAGGGAATTCCTTGGGGACCCCAAGTCACCTAGTGCCCCAATTGGAAGATTTCCCCTCTATTACTTTTCAGGGGAACAACACAAAATTTGGGATTTTCTTCTAATTTCAATGATAATGGTAAACAGGACAAATAGAGAAGGTGGATCTCCTTAATGGTGGCACGGACAGCAATAAGAACTGGCAAGTGTTCGAATCCCTCTCCCCTCTATTTAAAAAAGAAAAAAAAAAAGGTTTTGCCTTTAGCTATATTTAAGTATTATATCCACTATCAGTGCAGTGTATGAATGAACTGCATTAGGCCTGGATACTGTTAATTAGCTAATAAATCTTTATGGTGCAATTTTATGCTAACCCATAGAATTAAAAATGTATTCCACTGTGTTGTATGTTTCAGTCATTAATATCGTTTACTGCATTGCGTGTTTTTTGTCATACATTTTGTTTACCTTTCAAAGGAAAGTATTCTACACAATTCTAGATGTTTTTATTGGGGAATGTATGATGTACAGTATTGATTAGGATGGTTTGTTTAATTTGCTTTAGTTTTCTTGCTATATTGTTAAACCTTTGTTTTGCTCAAAATGGCCTTTTTGCTTAAAGTGATTATAGTACAGGTCGTAAGGCTGATAAGTGACAGGAAGGACGTTTTTTTCTTTACTGTAGCTTAACTCCAGCTATTAACTCAACATGTCTATTATTGGCACAACTGAAATACCTGGCTCTGCCTCTTTCCCACAAGGCCTTACCCTATGATTAGCTTTCTCTAATCAACGAACGGAAAACGAAGGAAGTTTGCATTGCTTGGTGCATTATTTGCCATGTGTTTGTTGAGTGCCATGTTGACCACAACACACTGATTGAGCTGTCTTACAAGTGCTACAAGTCCAATAATTTATACATTCTAACAGTTTCATTTGCACTGTTTAAAAGAAAAAAATATCAGCTAAATAACTTTCACTTTACATAAAAGGGGATTTTGTATTTCTCCAGGGACACTCCTCCATTGGGTTAGATTGTAGTAGTCCATCACAGACTTCCAACTGAGCCATGTTATATTATAAGAGATTAGTTCCAGTTCCCTAGCTGTTCAGCCTACCGCCAGGTTCTTGTCTCTTGGCAGGGATCCCAAATTCCATTCGGTAGCTCTGATGACAAGAGATTAACTTTAAAGTTCAGTTTCAAATAAAGTCCCTTTTTCTGCTGTTCCTATGCTGGAGATGCTCATGAGCTGGTTGCATTAATCTCTAAGAAGTAACTAAGCATTTGCAGCCACCTAGGATACAGCATTGCTGAGAAGGATGGATATGAAGCCATGGGCAGTGGAAAGCCAAAACTATCCCATTTTAACCTAATTACACACCCTATACCTAGCAGTGTTTTAAAACTCCCCCTCCTCCACTGTCCACCTCTTAATAAGCAAAACATCATTTAAGCAACTATGTCAGTGTCCTAGAGGTACCAGCACATACCTGCATTAGCCTCCAAGTCCCTGCCATAAAACCCAAACCCAACCTGCTCTGACGGCAAACCACTAGAATTTGCTGGCTTGCCAAACTTGCCTGCCTGCCTACTGCTCATTCCTTTTGACCTCTTAGCCTGCCCTTCAAACCAATGTGTGTTAGCTGGCAATTTTTACACTACTATTAATATGTATTGGAGCTTAGCTTGTCAGAAAGGTTCAGTATTTAGGCATACCGATGGGGACTTCTGTAGGTAGATGCCTTCACTTTATACCTGACTCTAAATTATTGTTTTAGCTATTGTGAGAAAGTTTCTTTAATGCTTCAGACAATTTTTTTTTTGTTTAGTTTTGGATAGAATTGGGAAGAGGTAAAGAATATCTAAACCAAAAAACTAAAATGTAAAATACAGTGCCTTGAAAAAGTATTTCTACCCCTTGAAATTTTACACATTTTTTCATGTTACAACCAAAACGTAAAAGTATTTTATTGGGAATTTATGTGATAGACCAACACAAAGTGGCACATAATTGTGAAGTGGAAGGAAAACAATAAATGGTTTTCAACATTTTTTACAAATAAATATCTGAAAAGTGTGGCGTGCATTTGTACTCAATACTTTGAAGAACCACTTTTCACTGCAATTACAGCTGCAAGTCTTTTTGAGGTAGTCTCTACCAGCTTTGCCCATCTAGAGAGTTTCGCCCATTCTTCTTAGCAAAATAGCTCAAGCTTTATCAAATTGGATGGAGAGCTCTGTGAACAGCTATTTTCAATTCTTGTCACAGATTATCAATTGGTTTAAAGCGGTTGTAAACCCTAAAAAGTAAAAAAAAAAAAACCTGCAAGACAAAGGCATAATGAGCTAGTATGCATCGCATACTAGCCCATTATGTGTTACTTACCTTAGAACGAAGGACCCCCGGACATCGCTGCGGGCGCTGCCATGATCCCTCTGCGACTCTTCCGGGTTCGGCGGCTCCGGCGCTGTGATTGGCCGGAGCCGCGATGACGTCACTCCCGCGCATGCGCGCGGGAGTGATTTTCCGGCAAGCAAAACTGAAGGTCCCCCGGGACCTTCAGAGCGCATGCGCCGCTCGCGCGAGCGGCTGCATGCACTGCAAATATCTCCTAAACCGTGCCTGTTTAGGAGATATTATTTGTACCTACAGGTAAGCCTTATTATAGGCTTACCTGTAGGTAAAAGTGTCAAAAAGCGGGATACTACCGCTTTAAGTCTGGACTTTCACTGGGCCATTCTAACACATGAATATGCATGAATATGCTTTGATCTAAACCATGGGTGTCTAACCTGCGGCCCTCCAGTGGTTGCAAAACTACAAGTTCCATCATGCCTCTGTTTTTGGGAGTCATGCTTGCAACTGTTAGCCTTGCAGTGCCTTATGGGACTTTTAGTTCTGCAATAGCTGGAGGGCCGCAGGTTGGACACCCATGATCTAAACCATTCCATTAGAACTATGGCTGTATGTTTAAGGTCATTGTCCTGCTTGAAGGTGAACCTCCGCCCCAGTCTCAAGTCTTTTGCAGACTCTAACACAGCAGTTCTCAACTCCGGGCCTCAGGACCCACTAACAGGCCAGGTTAGCAAGATAACTGAAATACATCACAGGTGATATATTTTGCTGCTTATTGATTGCAGTACTCTAGTCTGCATCTCTCCAAGGTGATAATAAGAACTGGCTTCTGGGAAAGTGCAAACAGGAATTCTTATGGCTTTATTTCAGCAATGGCTTTCCTCTTGCCACTCTTCCATTAAGGCCAGATCTATGGAGTGCACGACTAATAGTTGTCCTGTGGACAGATTCTCCCACCTGAGCTGTGGATCTCTGAAGCTCCTCCAGAGTTACCATGGGCTTCTCTGCTTCTCTTATTAGTGCTCTCCTTGCCTGGCCTGTCAGTCTAGGTGGACGGCCATGTTTTGGTAGGTTTGCAGTTGTGCCATACTCTTTCCATTTTCGGATGATGGATTGAAGTGTTCTGTGAGATGTTCAAAGCTTGGGATATTTTTTTATAACCAAACCCTGCTTTAAACTTCTCCACAACTTTATCCCTGACCTGTCTGGTGTGTTCCTTGGCCTTCATGATGCTGTTTGTTCACTAAGGTTCTCTAACAAACCTCTGAGGGCTTCACAGAACAGCTATATTTATACTGAGATTAAATTACACACAGGTGGACTCTATTTACTAATGAGGTGACTTTTGAAGGCAATTGGTTCCACTAGATTTTAGTTAGGGGTATCGGAGTAAAGGGGCTGAATACAAATGCACATCATACTTTTCAGATATTTATTCGTAAAAAATTTGGAAAACCACTTACCATTTTCCTTCCACATCACAATTATGTACCACTTTGTGTTGGTCTATCACATAGTTACATATAGTTACATAGTAGGTGAGGTTGAATAAAGACAATAGTCCATCCAGTTCAACCTGTGTAGGTGTGTGTGGCTGTACTCATCTCACATACCCCTGAATGTTCTGATCCTTGAGATGTAAGTCTAAGAGTCTTTTGAAAGCCACCATACTACCCGCAGAAACCACCTCTTGTGGTAGAGAATTCCACAATCTTGTAGCCCTAACAGTAAAGAACCCCCCACATTGCCTGTGGTTAAAACGCTTCTCCTCTAATCGCATTGTATGCCCTCGAGTCCTCATGCAATCCCTTCGAATGAACAGCTTTTTTTCTAAGTTACTTCTGGTTAGGGAGTCTCCAAACAAGACCTTCAAGATGAGATAGGGAGTCCAAATTGATGAAAGAAAAGGTGCAGGTACAATTTTACAGAAGCTCAGTTCATGTGAACTGGGGAAAAGCAGAAGTATCGTCTAACTAACAAACATTAGGCTAACTGATTTATAGTAATGAATATGCATAAGACATAGGTGTGTTCTAGGTTGTAATCTAGGTGTGATCGTATAATCAGGCCAATCGGTGTCCATATCTTCTGAATAGCAAGCTAATAGTTAAATGGGCCTTAACATCATGTGACTGACACAAAAAGGGAACTAAGCAGCAGTCAGCTCTGACAGTTGTTGGTTCAAACTGGTTCTGACCAAAAATGTCTATTCTTTGATCAAACAGGAAGGTAGGTGGTTGTGAGTGTCATCACAGGCTCAAGCCTTTTGTTTCCTACAGATAGAGAAATAAAAGTGCATGTAAACTCTTAACCTCCCTGGTGGTATGATTCTGTCAGGAATTACATACCAAAAGCGGTACAATTCTTTTCATGGAAATTTGGCGTTATGTATTATAGACCTACAATTCTTAGTAATTACTGACTTAAACCTGACCAAAATAAGAGTCTAGTAGACATCCCAGATGTGATAAATTTGAAACACAAACACGTGAATTATAATCGAATCAATAATATTATTTTATTATTTAATATATATTATATATAATAAAATTATATTATTGATTCGATTATAATTCATGCATTATATATTATATATAGATATATGTGTGTGTGCATATATATATATATATATATATATACATATATATATATATGCATACATATATATATATATATATATATATGCGCATATATATATATATATATATATATATATATATATATATGCATGCATATATATATATATACATATATATATATATATATATATATATATATATATATGCATATATATATATATATATGCATATATATATATATATATATATATGCATATATATATATATATGCATATATATATATATATATATATATATATATATATATATATATATATATTTATAATATAAAATGTGTTTTGTGTTTTGTGCAACGTTTTTTTTTTTTTTTTTTTTAATTTCCCTCCCTAGTTCCGCTCCCATGCAGCATTGCTGCTGCAGGGAACGGAACTAGGAAGTGATCAGAGCGACGGAGACCGACGGAGGAGCGGCGGGACTCTCGGCTGGCGGTCACAGCAATGAGAGATCATCGCTGGATCGCCAGGATAAGGTAAGAGAACACCGCTGCGCTCTCTGCAATCCACCCCGAGCGTGACTCGGGGTTACCGCTCATGATATGAAAAACCAACCCCGAGTCACGCCCGGGATTACCGCTAAGGAGGTTAACAGGAAGGACAATGAAAAAGCAGAAGTAAGAGTATATATGCGTATATAGAGAACACATTTATCAGACCTCCATATTTATTTACTCACACATAAAATCCCAATAAAATACATTTACATTTTTTGTTGTAACATGACAAAATGTGGAAAATTTCAAGGGGTGTGAATACTTTTTCAAGGCACTGTATAACAGTTCACCAGTTCTTTGATGTTGTGGCTGCATTCCTTTTTAGGTCTTTTTTCCCCCTTTATTTTCACTGGTTGATCTGACAGTAATACATTTAGACCTTAGATTACAGCATTCACTCATCCTTCTATATGAGGAGAAGAACAGAAAATATAAAGGACTACAGAACCCTCCCACTCTCCCATCTCCTTAACATAGAGGGGTGTGGTTTTATAGTTCCAGGAGCTGTGTAATTGATAACCCTCAGCACCGATAGAAAGCACAGGAAGTGATCAGCTCACAATATTTCTTGCAAGATCAACAAGTATGTTGTGCACTTCTCAAACAGATGTAACAATACAAATTCAATTGTATATTATAAAGACCAAAAGGGACCAAGTAAGAAAAAATTATTGTAAGGGTTTACATACACTTTAGAATTTCTGATGGGCTTTTCTTTTTTTGCCTGTGAGCCTTTTTGGAAGATTTCCCCTCACTTCCTTTCCCGGTGAGGTTTGTTCAAAAAATGTTTGGTGTGGCCCTTACCAGGACAGGAAGCTACAGACAACAACATACATGTTGTTGGATATTTATCACCCTCACTAAACCGTTTTTCTCTTAGTCCCTGAGATTTCCTATCAAATCCTATCCTGGCAGTAAGTGAAGGTAAATCTCCCTAAGGGTTTGTTTATGGCGCTTTTCCACTGCATGGAACCGAACGGTTCGGCTCGCTTTTGTGCTTTTCCACTGCTGGTACCGCATGGTACGGTGTAGGAACGGTTCGGTACGGTACGGCGGCGCTTTTCCACTGCATGGAACCGAACGGTACGGCTCTCAAAAACAGTACCACTTCGATTGTGGTTCCAAGAGGTACCATACCGGTACCATATCCCACAATCCTTTGCATGCAGTCACTACTAGCCACTGATTGGTCAGAGAATCCCACCCACCCCACTTTAGTACTACTTTAGTGGAAAAGCAAACCATACCAAACCGTATCGAACCGTTCCAACACCGTACCATGCGGTACCAGCAGTGGAAAAGCAAACCGGGCCAAGCAGGGCCGAGTAGAGCCGAGCCGGTACTTGCAGTGGAAAAGTGCCATTAGACTTGTGGTTGGGGTTGAACTGCACTTGTAGCGTCCCCCTTCCCTTTGGGTGGATGGGGGAGTTCACCAGCTGGGGTTGCAATGCTTTGCTTTGCACTCACTGCAAAATGTATTTCCCCGCCATGGTTGGAGGGCAGTACTGCTGCTGACCTTGACCTATTCAAGTGAATAAGGGTGTGCCACAACCACCCCAGGGCATTGGTCCGGCATTTACAGAGTTAAAACAGGTGGTGAGGATGTGTCATATCATCTCCTCGCCACCAGCCAAACTCCTGAACTTCAATCTGAATATGGATTGCTTTTTAATTTAGGCCCACATGTAAAAGTAGCCTAGTAGGGACTCATGACAATAAAACCTTCTCTGTTCCGTTTCGCTCAATCCGCTATGAATATTGGCTGGTTTTGAGCTTTAGGTGTAGCAACTGTTCTATGAAAGGTGGCATATGCAATACAGTTTCAGCAGTTTTTGTCTACTGGAAAATTATCTCTCAAGTTAAGGCGGTGTGTCCTTCATGGAGATAAAATATTGATTGTTGGTTTTCTGTTTCAATATTATATTTTTAAGGAAATATAGAACAGCCTGCGCAGCGGCTGTAAAGAACTGCCAAGGAAATACAATGATGAATAAGGAAAAGTCCAGTATCCAGGGCTATAAAATAATGCATAACCTTTGGTGCCTCTAGGTGGTGACTCCCGTTCCCTGGCCCATGCTTCCTTAGATGTATATAGTTGGAGCCCATAGTAGCAAAGTGGAAGGGAGAAGAGAAAGCGAATAGAGAGTGGGAGAGGGGTAGTTATATAAATGAATAGTAGGAAAGGAAGGAGAAGAAAAAAATCTAAGAGTCTCCCAAGGGCTGGACAACAGAAGCTGGATAGTTTTAAAACAGAACTACACTGCATCCGAGCACCAAAAACGCTGTTTAAATCAGTTTTAATATTTAAAGCAAGCTCCCCCATCCATCCACGTCTCCATGTTTTATTTTGCTGAGAAATCACTTTGAAAAAAATTCCCTAGCATTTCTGGCTGTTGCCATCTTGAGTAAGGGCTGATGGTTCATGTAGAATTTACTTCCTGGAATCCATCTGCCCTTTGCTCAGGCTTGCAGACAGGAGGGCGTGTTTAGATGAAAAAACCCATCCTCCACTTTTGAAGACTCCTGAGATGTATGACATCATTTGCCTAGGCCAGGAGATGAGGAAGTAACTGAAGAAATGTAAAAAAAAGTTTAAAACAAGTCAATATGATATAGTTTCCTATCTACTACTAATTCTAGCAGCATAAGGATTAAAAATAGTCAATGTAATTTGAGAGAGTGAAGTTCCGGTAGGGATCCAGGACAGGGTTCCCAGACTTTGAGGAATTATGGTTGAGTCACTAGATCAGACTTTCTCAACCTTATCAACACAGAGGAACCCTTAAAATAATTTTCCAGTCTCAGGCAACCCCCTGTTAAAAATGACTATATCTACAACTCATGATTCATTAGTGTGATAGTCAGTAGGAAGAATACTCCTTACACGTGTGGTCATTGGCAGAGGCGTAACTAGAACCTTCAGGGCCCCGATGCAAGAAACCATGAAGGGCCCCCCAGACCCCTGGCCGGGGCCCTTCCCTTCAAGCCCGGGGCTCTTCCCACTAATCCTGGGGCTCTTTAATCTCATTGCATGGCCTTTTATTATGGTCCCGCATCAGGATCCTTTCACAAGTTCTGCAGTGGGCCCCCTTCCTGCAATCTTGGGGCCTCCCCACAGTGGTGAAATGCCAGGGCCCGGTCGCAAGTGTGACCTTTGAGATCCTAGAAGTTCACCCACTGGTTTGCTACCGGGCCCCCTGGAGCATGGGGCCCGGTAGCGATTGCAACCCCTGCAACCCCTGTAGTTACGCCCCTGGTCATTGGGAAGAGTTTCCCCCATACAGATAGCTAAAAAGATCAATGGTGTCACTGTAAACTTATCTGAGAGGCAAAAATTGGTCATTGATCAAGGAACCCCTAGCAACCATTGGAGGAACCCTAGAGAGAAACCAAGCACTAGATACTAGATATGTTCTCATTGACAAGCAGCACATTCATATGTGTTTTACTTTCTTGCAAGGCCACTGTAGGCTTCTTGTAGCTTCTAGCAATGTTCTGTTTAGCTGTTATAAAGAAGGAAGATGGCAAGCTTTTGCTGGGAGTTGTTGGATTTGATCTGGAAGTTGCTGAAAAACGCATATTGGAAATATATCTGTCTATAGTGTTCTGGATCTAATCAATACATTGTGACATCCAAGCTCCTGCCCTGTATATCTCCTGCAAGGAAGAGGAGAGATGCATAAACATGCCTTGCAGATAAAGCAGTAAAGAACTGGATGTTCTACAGAGCGGATATGTTGCATATCATTTTCTCATCAGCTCACAGACATCTTGCATATCACACATCTTGACCTTATTACATTACATGTGCACTGAATGAGAAAATCCTGTGGCAAGACTTGTATAAAACAAGATCTCAGAGGGTAGAGTAATCATTGTCCTGTTTCTCACATGATATGTTGCTTTATTTCCAGTGTAAACGAAGCCTGCACTGAGAAACATCAAGGCTGCCTCATCCTGTACTCCTGAAAATTCTAATTGCCTGGCTGTCATGCTAAACCAATGGCTCCAGTACTCTTTAAAGCAGAACTTCACTCTCCCAATCAACATTAATTATTATAATTATTAAACCTCAAGCTGCTAGCATTAGTAAATAGATAGGAAAGTATATGATATTTACTTGTTTTAAAGTGGAGTCGCCCTCCCCCCTGCCGCATTGCTGATTACATTCCCAGGAATGTGTTTTTTTTTTCAGAGCTTTTTACCTTTTTTGACTATTATACAGATGCACTTCCGTGGTTACCTCTTATCCAGCTGCCCATTGACTCCTGGGATATAAGTGATATAAGTGATATCATTCCCAGGAGTCAATAGGTAGCCTCCGCAATTAGAGTGTGCCGCGCTTTGTACACAATGCGCATGCGTCAGATTGGGAATCCCAGAAGGAGCTACGAGTGGGCTTCAGATGCCCACACTAAAGATGGGAGCGCGCTTACTAAGGAGGTGACAGTGAGTAATTTTCACAATTATCTAACCAAAGAGAGTTCATTTAATACACATGATGGAATGTATTATACAAGAAGCAACTATCACGGGGGTGTTTTTTTTTATTTTGTAAGGGCTGAAGCTCCTCTTTACCTCTTGCTGACCAGGCTTTTTTTGGCACTTTTTCTTTACAAGTTTAAATCAGTTTTTTTGATAGAAGATTACTTATAATCCCCAAACATTATACATTTTTTAGAAGAGAGCCTAGGGAATAAAATGGTGATTGTTGTAATTTTTTATGTCACATGGTATTTGCGCAGCAGTTTTGCAAATGCAATTTTTTGGGGGAAAAAATACACTTTAGTGAATTAAAAAATAACAAAACACAATAGTTACCCCAATTTTGTTGTATAATGTGAAAGATGATGTTACGTCGAGTAAATAGATACCTAACATGTCACGCTTTAAAATTGCGCACGCTCAAGGAATGGCGACAAACTACAGTACTTAAAAATCTCTATAGGCGACACTTTAACCGGTTGCCGACCGCCGCACGACTATATACTGCGGCGGTCAGCCCCGGCCAGGCAGAGTGACGTATCGGTACGTCACTCGCCTGTCACTGACTTGCGAGCCTATCGCGGGCGGGCGCCCGCCGCGGCTCGTTCACAGGCAAGTCAGTGCATGTGACCGGTGGACTCGATGTCCGCCAGTCACACTGCGATCGCTCCTGTGAAGGGAGAAAGACAGAGCAGCTTGTGTAAACAAGCTGCCTGTCAGTTCTCCCTGTGTAAAAGTAAAGATCTGACCGTTCTACTATGTAGAACGGTTGATCTTTGCTTTTACACCAATAGGAATGTCCCTACACAGTAGAAAGCACGCCCCTAGGACACACTTAACCCCTCCCTTCCCAATAAAGTTAACCCCTTCCCTGCCAGTGTCATTTTTGCAGTAACAGTGCATATGTATAGCACTGATTACTGCAGTAATGTCACTGGTAACCCCAAAAGTGTCAAAAATGTCAGTCAAGGGTCCGATCTGTCCGCCGCAATGTCGCAGTACCGAAAAAAAAATCGCAGATCGCCGCCATTACGCGTTAAAAAAAAAAACACCAAAAATGACAAAAATCTTTCTCTTTGTTAGTAAACGCGATAACTTTTGCGCAAACCAATCAAAATACGCTTTTTGCGATTTTTTTTACCAAACATAGGTAGCATAAAACAAATTGGCCGAAAAATGTTAAAAAATTTTGATTTTTACTTTTTTTTTTGGGGAATTTCATATAAAAAAATGTGAAAAATATTGTTATTTTTGCAAAATTTACGCTCTTTTTTTGTTTATAGCGCGTGATCAAAAAATCGCACAGGTGATCAAATACCACCAAAAGAAAGCTCTGTTTGTGGGAAAAAAAGGACGTCAAATTCGTTTAGGTACAGCGTCGCACGACCGCGCAATTGTCCGTTAAAGTCACGCAGTAAAAAATCGCAAAAAAACCCCTGGTCCTTTAGCAGCCAAATCCTCCGGGGCTTAAGTGGTTAAACGCATTTACAGGTTGCCTGTTTAGAGTTACAGAGGAGGTCTAGAACTAGAATTATTGCTCTCGCTCTAACATTCGTGGCTTTACCCCACATGTGTGGTTCGAATACCGTTTATATATATATGCATGCGCGACTTACAAATGCTTTCGCTTCTTCGCACGAGAACAGAGGGATGGGGGCGCTTTACATTTTTTTTATTTATTTTACTTTTTATTTTTATACTGTCCGTTAAATTTTTTTTTTTTTTAATCACTTTTGTTCCTATTACAAGGAATGTAAAGACCCCAAATCTCTTCTTTACCTTTAAAAGCATAAGATACAAAAAATAAATAGATCTTTCACTTTAATTTAAAAAAAAAAAAATGTCTTCCAGTCTGGACGGGAAGTGACATTATGATTAACTCTTTGATCACCTATGGAAGCAGAGTGCCACATCATCGGATCGTTTTCCGGGCGAACTGGCGGTAACGGTAAGCCCAAGAATTAACGGCGAGCGGCCACTCCCGTCACTTCGGAAACTGACCCAGTGGCTCTTGAGCAGTTGGACTGGTTTCATAAGAAAGGTGGGCCGTCTGCTGAAAAAAACCATATCGGGTTTATGGCTGATTTGCAAACCGCAACGTATATATACTGTACGTATTGCAGTCAGCAAGTGGTTATCTTTTTTTACATCTCTTCAGTTACTTCCTGGTTTCCAGGCCTAGGCCAATGATGTCATGCATCTCAGGAGTCTACAGGAGGGAAGGAGGGGTTTTCTCCGCTAAGCACAACCTCCTGACTGCACGCCTGAATCTGCAAGCCCAGATGGATTCAAGACAATCAATTCTATATGAATCATCTGCCCTTAAGCCTGGTTTACACTGGTGCGACATGCGCTCCGACTTTGATTTTAAATTCAATGTTTCCCTATGAGAGCCGTCTTAACCGATCCGACACAAGTCGGTCCGACTTTAGAAAAGGTTCCTGCACTACCTTGGTCTGACTTGGGTGCGATTTCAGCCCATAGAATATAATGGAAGTCGCATCCATGTCAGCATCTTAACTGGCCCCAAACATGTGACAAGCGACATGTGCTCAGAGGTCAGATTTTCCAGAAGACCCCCTGCTCCTGTAGCCCCTCCTATTGTGTGTTGTGCTGAGGAGGAGGAAGAGATCCACTGTGACCTGTGATTTTTATCCAGACCTGTACCTTTTTTTTGACAAATAGCACCCAGAAGGAATAAGGGTAGTCGAACTAGGCTGGATAATGAGGAGCTGATTCGGTTGGTGCGGGCACGTCCAGTGCTTTATAATACTAAGGATGCCATCTATAAGGACCAGTGCAAGAAGGAGAGGGCCTGGATTGAAATCTGTGAAATTTATCACAGGGACTGGCATTCTTTGTCAGACAGAGTGCGTGATAATAAATGTAAGTTTCTCTTTAAATTTTTCAAACTGTTTGCTGTGTATGTCTGCTGTTAGCAATTAAAGCTTTTTTGAAAAAAAAAAAAAAAAACCGGCGTGCCCCCACCCAAATTCATAGCAGGCCCTTTCAGGCCTGGTGAGGATTTTAAGGGGAACGCCACACCAAAATTAAAAAGAAATATAAAAGATGACGTGGGGTCCCCCCAAATCCATACCAGACCCTTAGGTCTGATATGGGTTTTGAGGGAAACCCTCATGCCATTTTTGTTAAAATTTTGCCATGGGGGTTCACCTTAAAATCCATACTAGACCCACGTATGCGAATGCAGGAAAGTGCCCAACCATAACAGGCCACATGCCCTCAACATGGTGGGTGGGTGCTTTGGGGTCATGACGTCATGGACCCATCATGCCCGGGGCAGTGACATCATGAGGAGGCGGGGTCTCCATGTGACCTCATCTGATGGCAATGCCCCAGAGTTCTATAAGAACTGTCAAACACTGGAGCTGCCAGAACGGCGGGAGCTTTCTTGAGGGAGGACATTTTTTTTTCCTTTTTTATCGTGCTGATGGTGGCGGCAGACATCACGATTGATGTTGGAGCTACCACGGGGGACATTGTTAATTTATAATAAAGGACTTGTCAAAAACAGCCTCTTATTTTTATTACAATACGCCGTTTTTTTGTGGGTCAATCGGTAGAGGGAATTTTGTACCCCATACTCATTCACATAGAGAGGGGCCAGGATCTGAGGGCCTGCTTTCTTAAAGGGGGGTTCCAGATTCCAATAAGCCACCTGCCCGAAGACCCCTACAACCACCTCCCACGGTTGTGGAGAAGAGGCTCTTGTCCCCATCAACATGGGGACAAGGTGTTTTGGGGTGGGTGGGTACCCCCCCATGTTGAAGACATGTGGCCTGGTACGGTTCAGGAGGGGATCACTCGCTGTCCCCCTTACCTGACCTGCCGGGCTGCATGCTCAGATAAAGCGTCTGGTATGGATTTTGGGGGGACTCCATGCCTTTTTTTTTTTTTTGGCATAGGGTTTCCCCTTAAAATCCATAGCAGACCCAAAGGGCCTGGTATGGATTTTGGGAGGGACCCTACATCGATTTTTTATTTAATTTTGGCGTGTGGTTTCCCCTCAAAATCCATACTGAACCCAAAGGGCCTGGTATGGATTTTGGGTCGACCCCACCCCATTTTTTTCCCTTAATTTAAAAAGTTAAAGCAAATCTATTTTTTTTACATTCCGCTGTTAGTGGGTAACCCTGATGACAGCTGTAGACTGTTTTATTTTTAAGCCTGTATGCTGCGGTTACCCATTCTTTCAAAACCTGGTATTTACACTATTAATTTATGTTAAGGATGACGGCTAACGCCTACAGTAAGTGAGGCTTGCACTACTAAAATCCAGCATGCCTACCTCAAATTGCGCATGCAGTATTTTTTTTATTTAAAAAAAAATGGCCATACATTTTAAAAAATGCTTTACGGTGCCTTACCGCATACTCGGATGCAGTAAGATAATGCTTTGTGAATATAGTAAACCAGAAAAATATTGGACATAAAATGTATGTCCTACTTGTTTGTAGCCGCAGTAGCAGAAAAATGTGTTTTTTATGTGCCTGGATGCTAACAGTGAAATAAATCCAGCTACATTAATGCCATTATTTGATAATTAGTTTTGAATTTTGCACAAAATGTATACAAACACTTCAGGAATTGTACACATTTCACACATACACTTCATAGATGAGAAACAATTTTATTCACAAATCTAGTTTGTTTCAATGCAAACAATGATACTTTGTACTGGAACACACGGGTGTACTTTTTTTTACCCAAAAGAAAAAACAAAAATAACAAAACACAGAACATATCTTATTGGTGTAAGAAGGTCATTACACAACAGTTGCCATGGTACTTCACCAAGCAGAGACATAAAGAAATTTTTTATAATGTTTACGGATATCAGCACCATTGGTAGAGCCCCTATTTGCTGTCCACTGTGCACTTTCCAAATCATGCATTAATGATTCCTCATACTTATTTCTATCACGCTGCCTTATGAAATTGTGTAGAACACATGTGGCTTTAACAGCAGAAATGGCGTTCTCCAGGTCTAAAATAATTGGTGTATGCAGCAAATGACACTTGTTTGTCAAAATTCTGAAACTGCACTTGACAACCCCTCTGGCCCTGGTCAAATGGTAGTTGAAAAGACGCTTGTCCACACTCAAATTTCTATTAGAGAATGGCCTCATCAGGTGTTCTCGCAATGCGAATGCCTCATCTCCAACAAACACATACTGGAGAGGAGGCGCATTTGTTCTAGGTAATGGACAATTTCCAGGTAGGTCAAGCTCATTTTCAAGTAACATTCAACCTAAGGAAGACTGCAAAAAGATACTGGAGTCTGAACTGCTCCTATGTGAGCCAATGTTGACATATGTAAAGCAGTAGTTAGCATCTGCTACTTCCAAGAGAAAAGAAAAACATTTTTGTAATTAAAATATTTACTACCAGTAGCCACTGGAATCATGAACCTGATCTGCTTTCCATATATTGCTCCTACACAATTAGGAAAATTGCAACAATTCCAAAACACTTGGGCAATGTTTGACCAATTTTCTTTAGTAGGCTTCCTCATTACGACATCCTTGATCACCTCCCATAATACTATACATGTGTCATGTACAATGTAACTTGCTGTTGACTTGCCCACCATGAATTCATAATGTCCGGTTCCCAGGTACTGTCAGGGTGCCAGGAAAGCAGACCACATGGGGATGCAGGTAAAATAAAGCAGTTTATTGAAGCAAACAACAATAAACGCACAAAGAGAGGTTTAGAAGAGGCAACAGTCTGCACATGTCCAAGATGGCTGCCAACAGAAGGGCAAGTAAGACCTTGACAGTACCCTCCCCTCAACGGCCCCTCCTCCGTGGAGCAAAAAACGGTTTCTGAGGAAAGGGAGCATGGAAAGCGTGGAGAAGGGCGGGAGCATGAACAGCAGTGGAGGGAACCCAGGAGCGCTCCTCAGGACCATGAACCTTCCAGTGCGCCAGGTATTGAACCTGACCTGAACCTGAACGAGAATCCAAGATGCTGCTAACCTCATACTCCTCATGATTGCCCACAGGAATAGTACGAGAGCGAGAAAGTGAAGATGTATAGCGCTTGCAAGCCAGTGGCTTCAAAAGTGACACATTAAAGACATTGGAGTTAGGCATGTCAGGGGGAAGGCCAAGGGCATAGGCCACCGGGTTCACCTTACGAAGGATGCGTAAAGACCCAACAAAACGGGGTGCCAGTTTTGGAGTGGGCACCCTGAGGTTGAGATTACGGATCGACAACCACACCCTCTCCCTGACCTGGTAGGAAGGAGCAGATAAACGTCTCCAGTCTGCCTGGAGCTTCTAACGCTGTGCAGAGACCCATAAGGACTCTTGAATCTGTACCCAAGAGGAACAGAGGGCACGTAGATACTGTAATCCTCCACAGCTGGGATGTCCTGTGGCGAGAACAATTCGGGCAACACAGCGGGTTGGAACCCATAATTGGCCATGAATGGAGACATCCCAGAAGACTAGTTAATGGCAGAGTTCCTGGCAAACTTTGCCCAAGGTAGCAGATCAATCCAATTGTCCTGATGGTCAGAGATATAGCAGCAGAGAAATTGCTCCAGAGCTTGGTTGGAACACTCAGCGGCACCATTGAACTGCGGATGGTAGGCCGAGGAGAAGGAGAGGTGAATACTTAACTGGGAGCAAAAGGCGTGCCAGAACCTAGAGACAAACTGGCTCCCACGGTCAAGACAATCTTCTTAGGCAACCCATGTAAACAGAATACCTCCCTGGCAAACACTGAGGCAAGCTCCTGAGCAGTAGGCAGCCTCTTAAACCCCACACAGTGGCACATTTTGGAGAACCGGTCAACAACTGTGAGGATAACCGTGTAACCACAAACTGCAGGAAGTTCCACAATAAAAACCATGGCTCAGTGAGACCAGGGACGCTCCACATGGGGAATGGGATACAGTAGGTCCAAAAGAAGGTGTTGGGGAGATTTGTTCTGGGCACAGACCGAAAAAGCAGCCACATACGCAGTAACATCAGTGCGGAGAGATGGCCACCAGAACTGACCAGAAATCGCCCCAGACATCTAGCTCTTACCAGGATGACCGGCAGTCTTGGAATTGTGGTACGTGCGCAACAGTCTGATGTGATCCCCTTCAGGTACAAAACATTTGCCAGCAGGTCTCTCTGTGGGAGCATCCGGTTGGGCAGGCAAGATCTGTTCCCCAAGAGGAGATGTTAAGTTGGTGCGGATGTCAGCCAGGATATGATCTGAAGGTATGACCGGAGTCGGCACGGAGTCGTCCTTGGACAACTCAGAATACTGGTGAGACAAGACATCAGCCTTAACATTCTTGAAGCCAGGCAAATAGGAGACCACATAGTTAAAACGAGACAAGAATAAGGCCCCTCTTGGCCTCCGAGAGATACATCAGATTCTTATGATCGGTGAGAATGAGAACTGGAACCACAGAACCTTTGAGCAAGTGTCTCTACTCTTTGAGAGCCAGGATAATGGCCAAGAGCTCTCTGTCCCCAAGCTTGTAATTGCATTCAGTGGAAAACAGCTTCCTGAAGTAGAACCTACAAGGAAGTAAGGGTCCATCAGGTGTCCGACGCTGAGACAGGAGGGCGCCTACTCCTGTCTCAGACGCATCAACCTCTAGGGAGCCGAAGCAAAAGCAGACATGAGGGCCTCGAAAGCTTGGATGGCAGCAGGTGTCCAATTGTGGGAATTGCTGCCCTTCTTGGTCAGATCTGAGATAGGTTTGGCCAAAGAGGAAAAGTTCCTGATACATTTCCGATAGTAGTTGGCAAACCCAAGGAAACGCTGAATGGAACAGGGACCACTGGGGCGTGCCCATTGTAAACAGCTTAAACCTTCTGAGGGTCCATGGAGAACCCTTTAGCAGAAATGATGTAGCCCAAGAAGGCAACCTGAGACAGGTGGAATTCACATTTCTCAAGCTTATAGAAAAGCCCATTCTCATGTAATCATTGCAGCGCCCGTCTGACATCCAGATAGTGTGATTCAATGGAGTCCGAGTAAACCAAGATGTCGTCCAAATAGACTATCAGGCATTGTTGCAACATATCACGAAAGACATCATTGATGAACTACTGGAAGAGAGTGGGTGCATTGCACAAGCCAAAGGGCATCACCAGAGATTCGTAATGACCAGTTCTGGTATTAAACACGGTCTTCCACTCTATGCCCTCCTTGATCATTATGAGGTTATACATGGCCCTTAGGTCAAGCTTGGTAAAGACTGTTGCTCTCTTGAGGCGGTCAAACAATTCAGTAAACAACAAAATTGGGTATGCATTCTTGACCATGATGTGATCGAGGCCCCTATAATTAATGCAAGGTCTTAACTCACCTCCCTTTATGAAGAAAAAAAATGGCACCCCCTGGAGAAGTGGACTTGCAAATGTTCCCCCAGGCAAGCGCATCTACAACGTACCCCTTCATGGCCTTATTCCCTGCAACCGAGAGAGGATAAATCCTGCCACGAGGGGAAATGGCACCAGATTGCAAGTCTATGGCACAATTGTACAGACGAAGGAAGAGTACCAGCGCGCACCATGTCAAATACATCTTGATACTCACAATATTCAGTAGGCAACACTGAATCCGTGGAGGTACAAAGTACCTTAACAGACCCATGAATACAAACAGCGCCACACTGGAGACCAAGAGAGGATCTCAGCCGACTTCCAATCAAAGGTCGGATTGTGTTTTTGAAGCCAAGGGTACCCCAAAACAACGGAGTAGTGTGGGGACGATATAACCTGGAAACTGGTCAACCCCCTGTGAACAGTCCCAATCGCCATATAAACCGGAACAGTCTCGTGGGTAACCTGTGCCGGTTGCAGGGGACTGCCATCAATCGCCTCGATAACTAGTGGAGAAACGTGAGGCTGCAAGGGAATTTGCAGTAGCAAACGTACTGTCAATAAAATAACCGCCAGCACTGGAGTCTACCAACGCCTTAATAACTACCGAACCTGCTGCCCAGGAGAGGACAACATTGATTAGTGTTTATCTTTACGGAAACCGGGGACAAGGAAATTCCACCTAAGAACTGCCCCCGACAGGACCTTAGGGGCGAGCGTTTCCCGGATGGGTCAGACAAGATTTCAGGAAATGTCCACCAAGACTGCAATACAGGTACCAGCCCTCCTTCCTCCTAAATGCCCGGTAAGCCTTGGAAAGGTGAGTGAACCCCAGCTGCATGGGATCACAGCCAGACACACCATCCCCAGGAGGCGTGGGAGGTGAGGAAGGAATGGGTGGGAAAGAAAACGTAGGAGCCAATCTGTTAGGAGGCACCATATCATTAGGTTGTGTGTCCTTTTTCCTCTCTCTACGTTACAAATAACTGGAATAACTGGATGTGGGTATACAGGTTATCCATAGGACTGATGCAGTAATACTAAAGTAAGGTTCATATACCCTGTTGAATGGACAGGAGCAGCTTTGCAGCAGTTGCAGTGCGAGCAGGCATATTGAATACCCTACGAAAGGAGGCAACAAAAATCGGGTAATCGAGTATCACAGAATTAACGTTCTCCCATAAGGGTTTTGCCCAGGCCAAGGCCTTGTCTGAGAGCAACGAAATTAGGAAGCCCACCTTGGACCTGTCAGAAGGAAATGCCCACTTGGTTTAGGAAGCCACAACACTTGGTTCACCCCCATAGTGCTGCGGAAGGTGGGCTGAACCAGTTATGCCTCTGGTAACAGAGACTTTAGCTGCAACTGCAGGAGCAGGAGCGACAACAGGAGCAGCAAAAGGTGCAACAACAGGAGGAACCACTGGCCTAGCAGCACCAGGAGTAAGGTGCACTGTATGTGCAAGCAACGTCTGCAACGCCTGAGCGAAGTGACCCAAAAGTTGATCTTGTTGATTGTGCCTGGTAACCAGCAAGTGGAGCGTAGGAACACCTACATCATCAGGATTCATGGCCCTTGCATACTGTCAGGGTTCCAGGAAACCAGACCACACACGGATGCAGGTAAAATAAAGCAGTTTATTGGAGCAAAAAACAATAAACGCACAGCAAGATTGAGAAAGTGAGAGCAAGAACAAGCCGGGGTCAAGTCCAGAAGCGGGTAGTCTTTCAAGCCGGGGTCGAGTCCAGAAGCGGGTAGTCTACTGATGCGGGGTCGTCTGCCGATGCAAGGTCGAGAGCCAGGAGAGTCGTCAGCCAAGCCAGATCATACACGGAGGAACACGGAGAACAGAAGACTGCTAGCAGAGATGCACCTTGGAGCACAAACGCAAGGGCAAGGACTGCAACCCATCAGGTGATAGATATAGTAAGGTGTGCAGCATCATCACTGTGTGACACCCAGGCAGCAGGCAAGTGATGATGCATTTAGAATTTATAAGAGGCAGCAGTCTGCAAATGTCCAAGATGGCTGCCAACAGGAGGGCAAGGTAAGACCTTGACAGGTACCTGCAAAAAAAAAAAAATCTTATCTCGTGTTATGTTTTGCAGTGGCTTCCATACAAACAGGCTGGCGCAGGATAAGGGACAGTTTTAATCGCTATCTCCAAAAACTGAAGGAGGGGAGAAGCGAGTCAGGTGATAAAGGACAAACTCCCTATACACATGCTAGGGAGTTGGATTTCTCAAAGCCTTTCCTGGAAATGAGAAAGTAAGAAAAAAATCTAACATTTTTTTTTCTCCATCTACAATTGCATAATAATGCTGTGACAAACAATCATTTTTTTGTTTTTTAGTACACAAGCTAGCTGGGAGGATCGCCATGGTGGGGAGGTGAATGAGCAGTCACATGAGGATGAGGAAGAAGAGGATACATTAGCTGGTGAAGATCAGGCGGAAAGGTTGTCCCCTACAGATGTACCTGCTCCCTCTCCAATCTCAGATGAAGCCGGTCCATCCCAGGTGTTCAGGCCAAGACCTCGCCCATCACGACACCCAGCAAGAGCAAGAATCGAGGAAAACATGAATCGATTATGGGAGGCGGTGGGCAAGCTCTCCCAGAAGCTGGAGGAGAGTGAATACGAGGACACTAATTTTGCTAGGGTGTTGGTGGGCATGTTTAAAAAAGTACGCCCAGAACGCATATGCCAGATGAGGGTTTCTGTCCTGAATTTGGTGCAATCTTTTGTGGATGAACAACCCACAACATCCTCAGCAGAGGTTTATGGTCCAACACCACCAGGATCCTATTACCCTTTCCCCAACCCTCCGCAACCAAGAACCCACCCCTATTATCCACCAAGATACAGGCCATATGCCGATGATTACGGCAATGTACAGTTCCAGTCTGTCCTCCCCTTACCGTATCCTACTCCTTCCCCAATTTCCTCCATCACCCTGCCCCTCTCTATTACACATGCATTCCCACAAACACCTGTAACATCCCCACAATTTCAGCCCCTGTACCCACAGTCTAATTGTTTGCCGAAACCCGCAACTACTACTACCTCCCCCTCATTCCTGGATGATCCCAAAGCTTATGCCTAATATAATGTCTTGTATTAGGTGCTCTCACAGAGAGCTGGTGTTCTGCTGAAAACACCAGCTCACCAAAACCTCCAACCACATCACTTCCGCTGACTCTCCAGCAGCAATAATTGGAGATTTCGACCAGTTGGTGTTTTCACAGAACAGGAATACAATATGGATATTCCACTCTATCGCATGACATATTAGGCCCCGAGATGCCCCAAAAAATGTAAGAAGGTTTGGTTCCAGTGGGTTGACTCTTCTGACACGTTAGAGGGGTTAGTGGATGTTTAAATGGCTATGGGATGGGACAGGGAGGGTGAATAATCCTGATAATGGTTGTTTGTAGGAGAAGTTGCACACACTGTAAAGGACCTTTTTTAGTTGTTCTATTTTTTCTGTGGAAAAATAGTTTTCTATGTTTTTTTTTTTTTCTTTGTTTGAATGTTGTAATATACTGATATGTGTAAGTATATCGAGGCTACTATTGACCTGTTTGGGGTGGAAAAAAGAAAGAAACGCAGTTACCAGGTTCTGGGGTACAATGTTGGTCCCCGTTGCTTATTTGAGATCGAAATTTGGTTTCTTATGGCGCATGTAATATGTGAAAGTTTGTTTTCTCTAAGTATATTTTGTTTTCTTATGGATAACTGTATGTATTGAATTTGATACATGTATGTAACCTTTGCTGTCTGGTAATAAAAACTAATTAAAAAAAAAGTGATAAAAATTTAAATATTTGCTGTTGTCCACAGAAAAGTAAGAGAGGGAAAATATTCTAATGGGGACACCAGTTATGGTGATCTTGTGTCCCATAAAGAATTATCTTAATTTACAAGGATTTCCTCTTGCTGCCTGTTTTGCTATGGGATAGGAAGTGAAGTTAACTCTGCACGATGGGGGACAGATGGTGAAAAATAAAGTGACAGTGGTTCTACGCTATCTTTTTCCCTAACAATATACATTTATTTGACTATAGTAAGCAATTATAGCAAAGGTGCAATTGTTCTAAAAATTTCACAAAGTAATTAGGCTAGTATATCATTAGGTTACCTCAAGGTTATTAGTAGTCTTTCCACAGGCGGAACACTTGTTCAGACGGACGTGTTCTGAGGCTCTAGTTGACTGGAGACTAAACCCAGCAATTCATCGAAACTGTCCAAGAAATAAAAAGAAGCCATTAATTATATTGACCTTTTTAAAATAAAGTAACAAGCAAATGACAATATCAGTATTAGAAAGCAGGCTGCCACATCCTCAACAATGGATGACTCATCAGCTGTCAGCGGGGTTTCCCGCTGGCAGCTGAATGTAAAAAAAAAAAACATTGTCGGCAATAGAAAAATTGTGAAAAAATGGCGTGGGGGTCCCCCCCCCCCCATTCATTAAAGGCCCTTTCGGGTCTGGTACGGATTTGAAGGGGACCCCCACGCAAAAATCCAAAAGAAAAAGGCGTGGGGTCCTCCCCAAATCCATACCAGACCCTTATCTGAGCATGCACTCTGGCAGGCCAAGAAAGGGGGGAACGAGCAAGCGCCCCTTCCTGAATCATACTAGGCCACATGCCCTCAACATATGGGGGGTGCTTTGGGGCAGGAGGGCTTTCATTTTGGCATAGGGGTTCCCCTCAAATTCAATACCAGACCTAACGGTGTGGTATGGATTGGGGGGGTGGCAGGTTGTGGCGCGGCCCCTTTCGCTTGAGCACTGTACTGTCTGCTGAACATTACAGGGAATTTTCTCCAACTTCTTTTGAGTGCTCGTCCTTGGCCGTCTTGATTGCCCAATGTGGGATGACGTCACTTTCAAGCATGTGTGGGAGTCATCCATCCCAGTACACTGGCACTGCGCCGATGTGGGATGACGTGACTCTCAAGCACTTGGGGGAGTCATCCATCCCAGTACACTGGCACTGCGCCGGAAATACGCAGCTCTGTGTACATTTTGCAGAGAATTGTGAATAGGCAAGAAAAAAAACCTTGCAAGAAAAAAAAACCTACCCTTGCAGCACCCCCCCCCCCCCCCAATACTACAGGGGTTACATGCTCATTTTTGCCTAAGGGTAGAAGAATATAGAGTAATACTTCCAGTTCCAGCAGGGTCCCTCCAGCTGTGTGACCAGTCCCTACGAAGCCGCCTCTGTAAGGAACCACGGGCCGCAATCACACTTCTGCCTCCTCCACGTACAATGCAAGGTTTATAGCCCTGCATTGTACTTGATGATGCTGAAGGACCACACACAGTTTGGAGTGCTGGAGAGAAAAGAGGAGAGCACTGGAGCGAGGGTAAGTAATGCAACCTTATCTTCTCCCCTAGATTGTATGAGCATTTAATACCTTTGCAGTGCTGGGTTGGGGGACCCTGCAAGGGTTGTTTTATCTTCCAGAGAGGAATTAGGCTTTAAAACCAAGAGGAGGGGGATAGTGAATGTTAAAGTGGGAGTAAACTCCCATGTATAATGTTTACCTATAGGTAAGCCTATAATAAGGCTTAAATAAATATATCAGTGCAAACTATTAAATGATGAATTAATATAAAGTGCGAAAAAAAGCTGCTATACCAACTAAGCTTACCACTGCAAAGTAATCAAAATTTCAAAACAATACGGTACAGCGCTAGATAATTAAATGATATGCCAGTCAATTAAAACCTGCCAAAAAGAGCAAAAAGGTGACTCTGTGTCTAATGTGCAAAATACGTGCAATCCTAACAACATAGGTGCTTGAGAAGCAGTACTAAGGTGACAGTGTGCCAATCACAATCACAATAAATAAATAAGAATTACAAATAAAGAAAGTTAATAAACAGTCCATAAAACTTGTGCAAATGACGCATGAAAAGGTGCTTGACAGGTGCTTGAGAGAGGTGTCTGTGCTTCCACCACCACCACCAAAACAATTGGCCTCTCACCTGAAAATACGACCGGCGTATTACCACTAGGTCAAACAAGCAGGGGTTAGAAGTCTTTCCTTTTCAATCCCATGAGGTCAACGTTGCTTAATGACTGAGATGGACCATTGACCTAAGCAGCTCTCCTATCATAGGTTCTGTTTTGACATGGAGGAAAGACAAAGAAGCAAAGAATCGAATGCTCTCCGTTTAAACTATATGTATTGAGAATTAGCTGAATAAAAGACTCACATGGTACGGCACTATAGATAGTGCAAATCAAATGCTTGTCTCAGTGAAGATCCGAGCTGGCTGCCGGCTTCCTGGTTGCTTGTGAAGTCTCTGCTCCCTATACGCGTTACGTCATTGGTCACAAGACGCTTGAGTAGGAAGTCTAGTGTCTTGTGACCAATGACGTAACGCGTACAAGTTTTATGGACTGTTAATTAACTTTATTTATTTGTAATTCTTATTTATTTATTGTGATTGGCACACTGTCACCTTAGTACTGCTTCTCAAGCACCTATGTTGTTAGGATTGCACGTATTTTGCACTTTAGACACAGAGTCACCTTTTTGCTCTTTTTGGCCGGTTTTAATTGACTGGCATATGATTTAATTATCTAGCGCTGTACCGTATTGTTTTGAAACTATAATAAGGCTTAGTCCCACCATACCACGGGTTGCAGGAAAGCAATTTGCATGATTCCCCCATCAGCACAGACAGGGGAATCCTTTTTGCCAAGCAATTGTCTGCCAGGAGAAGACAGTGATTATTGCTAGCGGCTATAGGAGCTTACAATTTAAGGCCCCTAACTCACATTCTTACATACACATACTAGCGCCAATTTAGACAGAAGCCAATTAACCTAGCAGCATGTCTTTGGAAAGTGGGAGAAAACCTATGCAAGGACAGGGAGAAGGGATGCAAACTCCAGGCAGGTAGTGCTGTGGTTGGGATTCGAACCGACGACCCTATTGCTGTGAAGCAGAAGTGCTATCCACTGTGCTGGGGATATCTTGCCCCAAGAGAAGTAAGAAGCCACTAGGTGATAGATCTCATCTAACTACGTGAGTAATTGAAGTATCATTTTTGGGTGGACTTGCCCTTTAATAGTGGTGGAAGCATGCGGCCAGTGTTCTTACAGTAATAAACACATTAACAAAGCAATATTATACAGTGTATATATTGTTAAGCAGGATAGATTTTGCTACATTTATGTAAGCAATGTCAGTAGTTCCCTGTGTTTGTCCTAGTCTCAGCATGAGCTGCTTGGCACAAATCACAGGCATCTAATTATACTTGTAGAAATGTAAATTGTCTCCGAATCAAATAGAAGCAGCTGAGACGGTGCAGATTTTTTTCTACCATTGTGTAGGCTGCACGGGCTGTCATGGAATTAGACTCTGTAAATTATAGCCGCAGTGGGTGGGGCTGTTGTAAATACAATCAGGAAAAACAGTTATTTGATTCTACAATGGTATTAATAAAGTAGATGTAAACTCTTCCTGAATGGCACGAAAAAACAGTTTCATGAATTAAAAAAAAAAAAAAAACAGTAAAGTTAGCCTGAATTTATTGTATAATGTGAAAGATGATGTTACGCCGAGTAAATAGATACCCAACATGTCACATTTTAAAATTGCGCACACTCGTGGTTCTTAAAAATTTCCATAGGCAACAATTTTAAAATGTGTACAGGTTACCTGTTCAGAGTTACAGGGGAGGTCTTGGGCTAGAATTATTGCTCTCACTCCAACGTTCGCGGTGATACCCCATATGTGTGGCTTGAAGGCCGTTTACATATGAAGGCGTGACGTACATGTGCGTTCGCTTCTGCATGCAGTGACAGGGGTGCTGTATTTCTTTTTTTTATTGTTTATTTTACTTTCATTTTTTTATTTTGACACTTTCCCTATAATTTGTTATTTTTTTATCACTTTTATTCCTATTACAAGGAATGTAAACATCCCTTGTAATAGGAATAGGAGATGACAGGTCCTCTTTACAGCGATATTTGGGGTCTATAGGTCAAAGGGGACTTTCAGATTCAGATAAGCCCCCTGCCCGCAGATTCCCCACAACCACAGCCCAGGGTTGTCAGGAAGAGGCCCTTGCCCCCATCATCTATGGGGACAAGGTGCTTTGGGGTGGGGGGGCAGGGTCTAGTATGTACTGGGAGGGGGGACCCCAGGTCATTTTTTTCACATTTGGATGTTGAACCTCCCCTAACCACAGCAGCTTCTAAACTCTTGTAAAAGTCTATGTGTGCATAGACACATAGGCTTTTATGGAGTTGAGTTTAGAAGCGTTGGCAAATAAACGACAAAAGCTCCTAAACTCACATTTAAAAGCTGCAGTGTACATGAACCCTAATTAAATTATAATATTCAAAGCAACTCTTCCATTCATCCTTGTCTCTATGCTTTATTTTCCTGAGAAATCACCCTAGAAACCCCCACCCACCCTAGCATTTCTGGCTGTGGCCATCTTGAGTAAGGGCAGATGATTCATGTAGCATTTACTTCCTGGAATCTTTCCTTAGCTCAAGCATGCAGGCCAGGAGGGCGTGTTTAGATGAGAAAACCCCTCCTCCCCTCCTGAAGACTCCTGGGATATATGCCATCATTTGCCTAGCAAGAAACCAGAAAGTAACAGGAAAAATGAACCAAAAAGTTCAAAACAAGTAAATATGATATACTTTCCTATCTATTATTTACTAATGTTAGCAGAATAAGGATTAAAGATAATCAGTGTTGATTGAGAGTGAAGTTCCACTTTGGTTAGTTTAACTAATCTGAATGTAATGCCTGGTACACACTAGTAGTTTTTTTCTTTTTTTCAACCCAGCGGGCTGAACCAAAATAAAAACTGAAGAGCTCAGGAGGAGCCCGTGTACTAACAATCCGATGTTAGTACAGCAATCTCCCCTGCTGAGCTATTGTGTTCTGACCGGGGGATGACGGTATAAATGAACAAATGTTATGAAGGGGTTAAACACATTCAAATAGGAATCTTCATAGAGAAAAAAATTAAATTTTTAGGGAAGATTTATCATTTCTTTGTTTCCTTCTTTGACCCCATTGGGAAGATTTCTCCCCCTTCCTGTCACATGAGGTCTAACTATTCCTCACTCTCTGAAAATGTTTGTTTGTTTTTTGTCTTTTTTGTTTATGTCATCATTGGAAAGATTTCATATTATGTCTATCCTGACAGGAAGTGAGGGAAAATCTGCCAATTGTAAACAGAGCGGGATTTTCAGGGTCAATATGGGAGGGATGATCACAAATAGAGCAAAAATACTTTTTTATGTATAAAAATATATTTATTGAATCATAAAGATAAAAAAGAGAAAATCACATATGCACATATAAAAATAAAAGAACATGTTCCCCATGGGAACACTAATACAAGATACCAAATTGGCAACCGTGTTGTCTCTAGTAAGCAAAGTCTATAGGTCTTCAAAAATCCGACGCGTTTCGCCCAAGACTTCCTCAGGGCCAGAGAGACCTTCAAGACAGTTGTTCCCATAAAATCATGAACAGGGCATAGGCTATCCTGGGGCAGGGACCATATGAAGCAGGTACGTGATTGTATGAGCCAATATGTCGCGGTTAATGTACTGCGGCGGTTCGGCAAGGGATTAACTTTAAAAGCATAATAAGAATTTTTAAAGAAAAAAAAACTGCTCAGCAATATTATAAGTATTAGTCCAGTTTATTGTTCATATAATACAGTGTGTAGGTCAACTGCAGTAAGAAAATGTGATTTCCCATTACTGACTCCACTGCTTTACCAGGCAATTACCTCTGATGAAATGTAAATGACTCAAGGCTTACATAGTGAACTTCATTACTGTGGGCAATCACTCAGCACTGCATGAAGCTTATTAATAAGTATAAACTCCTGTAAAAGTTTTTTCATTTGTATAATGCTTTGATATTTCACCCCCTCTGGTCGGAGCTTTTGGCATTTACAGTAAATTACAGCTTTAAAAATAGAACTTTAGAATATGCTGATTATACAGCATAGACATCTGTCAAAAAATTCCCAGTACATTCAATGAATTGTTTTTCAAAACTCCACTTTTTAATTCTGAGCCTATAAGCGTGTGGGGCTTTACGAGATAGACTTAAAGTGTAAGTTCACTTTTTTCGCTAATTCCCCCCAATGCCATTCCATATTTTCTGATTAGAACATAGCAGTGCTCCTGTTCCAAATGCTGCACCCCCTCCCATTACACATGCTGCCTTTGCGGGGGGGCCTTTCTACAGAACTGTAGGCCGAGCCGGCCCTTTCATGAGTCCCGCTGGGTCCATTGGACCCAGGCGGAACTTTGAGAGGGGCGGCAAATTGACTCCCAAGATTTTTATTCCAGCAGTTTTTTGTGTCATCAGTTTGCGGCACGTTCCCCATCTCATACTGCTGCCTGTAGTGCAAACTGATGAGTATGAGGAGGTGGAGTGTCTCCTCCAGGCAACGTCCTTCACATGATCTTGGTGTGCGCAATGACGTCAGACAGCGCATTCCATCTCAGGCAGGGCAGGCTGGATCTTCTAGGCAGACACAGTAGTGACAAAAGGACCGAGGACAGACAGTGGGTATTTGGTGGACTGGTCTGGTGGTGAGTTATGGAATAAGATAACAGTATATATAATGTAGCACCCTCCTAGGTAGGTGCTAGGAAAAAGCATTTGTTTTCTTATCTGCTCATCAGGGAGCAGGATTTCTAGTTAGGCCGGTTACATGTGTCCAGGTGTGATTCACTTGGTCCGAGGGAGTGTCCCCACTGTATCCAATAGGGGAGCCTGTTGGACAGTGGAGGAAATCCATCCAGTGATACATAGGCTTTTGTGGCAGTCCCAGTGGGAGGGCACAACAGTGGTGCAACCTGGGATTTACCATAAAAGCCAAGGGCACATGTGACAAGGCGTCTTTGGCGGGAAGCAGAGTCCCAGGAGGAGTGTGACGGCTGTCTCTCCTCCTGTCAGCAAGGAAAGTGGTCGCAGGCTTTCAGCCTGGGGAACCAGAGTGTGGTGTTGAACTAAGAGGTCCAGGATACTGACGGCGGAGGTGAAGGCAGAGCTCACTGCAGAAAAACAGTGTCTGTGAGTACCAGGGATTCTGTTGGGGGTCTGCCCAGGAAGGGGACCACTTCAGTGAGGTCAGAGGACAAGAGCTAGCACACACGGTCAGTGAGACAGGGGGTGCCAAGTTAGACCCTGAAGAGTAATTCACAGCATAAGTTCACTCTACAGATCTTCACTTCAGTGGCAAGGTGAAGCAGCGGCCTTGCCACATTTAATTCAGTCAGTAGTCCTCAGAAGTTGTGCATAGTTGTCAAGTTGGAGAATCCCACTCATCCCTTCTCCTATTCAAGTTCTTAAATAAATACAAAAAACACAAATACCCTGGACTATTTATTTACTGAGCCAAGTAATAAAGTGTTAAAAGTTAACAGACTGTTGCTATGGGTAACCCAGGGGAATCCAATTCAAGCAGCTCCCATGGGGGCAGTGCTACAATAATATGTTTGACATTTTTTATTTATATAAAATAATGGATGTGGGGGCCTTTTGGTGGGAGTGATTTTTTTTTGGGGGGGGGGGCAGCATTTCCTTCTTTGACCGAGGCAGCACAATGTCTTGGGCCAGCCTGACTCGATCCCCCTCCATCCAGTCATATATAGGAGAAGTTGGACATTACACATGTACGCCCCCTAGTGGCAGCTCTGGGCCATTTAAACTGTGCATGTGCCCTCTTTTCTAGCCACAGCAGCTGAACTCAGATGGAGCAACCACTACTGAGCTCAGCGAGAGAAGGAAAGAGCGCCCTGTGCACGTGCACAGTATGAATAGCATGGAGCAACCACTACTGAGCTCAGATAGAGAAGGGCCTGGGGTAGCTGCTAATGACAAATGGCAGGACTGAGGGGGGATCAAGGGGGCCACAGGTTTTTGCAGAGAGTTTTCATAAGACAACCAGGGCCTCTAGGTATTCCTATTTAGCACATGAAATGGTGGGTCTCTTGTGCTGCTTCTTCCTCTTACACTCCAGCCCTGCTGTACAGAGACTGCAAGAGGCTGATAACAGTTCCATTTCAATACTTACACAGCTTGCATTTCAAAAATAAATGTAATTATCTATTAATGATTACAGAGCTGCATTACACTTAAGGCATGAGGCACCTTGTTTTAGGTAATGGCCTGGAACTAATATCAGTTGAACCCGGGGATGGCTGCTTCCATCTTAGCAGGTGTTTCTTGTGGCCACAGGGTCCTTTTAAGCTCAATAGCTCATTATTTATACCACTGGATGGCATTTCTCACCTATTGTATTATGTTCTAGCTTGGCAGTACAAAAAAAAAAATAGACTTCTTAATTTCTATCCCCCTCTAGTGGTCAAAAATAATAACTGCTTCATGCATTTATTCTTCAACTTTTGTTTAGTTTAAAACAACTTTCTTCCAATAGAATTAATCATTATTTTATTTAGTTATTGATACTAGAAAAATATTGGAATAGTCAAGAGAACAATAACATAAAAACCCAAACATCAATTGTCAGTCTACCTAACAATTTGGGACTGTGATTCACGTGGCACCCAAATTTAATTAAAGTGTAACATGAAACTTGGAATATAGAAATGGATTATTAGTGCATTACCAGGAGTGGAAACCTGAATGCATAAAGTAAAAAATGTGCCACCTCCTAATGGAGGATATTGAAACTGGGTGTGAAAATATAGACTTTGTAGGCTCAAGTATGAAAAATATCAAAATGTATTAATACAAAAAAGGACATACAATTTTGAAAAAAGTTATGAATAGTTACATGAACATAATATAAAACCACCAAAATGTTTATGATTCTGTTGCAAACATTGTGTTATTTCTGTTATATGTTTGCATTTTGTAATTGTAACTTAATTTTACAATAAAAGTTTATTATTGTGAAAAAAAAAAAAAAAAAACCCATAGACCCCAATAGTAAATACGGTCATGTAGCCAAATCCCCTAAGGGGATAGTGATAATTACCAGAAACCCCTCAGGGGATATCGGTGTGGTCGTGATGCTTAGTAATTAAGGTGTTAGCTTGACATGTTTTGCGATGCCGCTACTTCAGGAGCATATCTCACCACTAAGAGTAAAGAAGAATTCAACCAATATACTAAGACAAAACACAGAATAAAAATAATAACAGAGACATGTAATATTTCATAGCGGTAACAGAAAAGTGTTAAGCTACCAATGGGATAAACTATCAGGTGGATCGAGTATATCCCAATTGGGAAAAGATGTGGGGACACATATGGTACAAGTACGTATAAGAAGCTATACAAAAATATTGGTATCAATGCTAGTATTGGTATGTCAGATATCCCTAGATAGGTTTGATAAGTGGAGCAATATTTAGATGGTAACAGGAAGGTTAGGTCCATGACGTACCTGAACTTAGTAAAAGGCTGGTAGATAAGGATGACATCATGAAACTTGGGTCACAGAGAATGCACAGATGTGTAATCCATTCAGGATATATGTATGTAAAACTACAAGTCCCATCTTCCACCATGGCAGAAGTATTTGAAGATCTCAGTGGAACACATGTTCGGTGATATCAATGTATTTGTAGTCCATTGTTCACTTACTCCAGCTGAATCATTGAAGGACCATATTAAGAAAAGGACTTGGGGTTGGGGTAAGGGTCTTCAGGAGCATTGCACACGTAATCTACTAATTGTGGGTGCAATGCTCTGCAAACTCCAAAACAAACATTTAATAAGTGCATATTTTTTATTTATGTAGGTGCATGGATTCATTTTTTGCAAATACAAAAAAGTCTGGGTCCTATTGTGCAAACAAATAGGACAAATGCATATTATTTACATTTTTTTGTTCAGATTTTTTTGTTCAGATTACAAACACAATGCTGTTGCAATCATAATGTAACACCTCTTGGTTGTATTCTTGTAAAGACAGAAAGATCTCTATTATTGCTCCCCATTATTGCTACATTTCATCTAAACAACCATATGTACTAGGTTTTGTAACATTGTATGTGTTATATTTGCTTCATACCCCCTTTGTTGTAATGCCATTCTATCCAGACACGTAAAAAAAATAACAATAAATAAATAAAATTACACGTATTAAAATTATTGTTACAAATTATTTTTATTATTTAAAAATGAATACATTTATTAAAAATATATTTTATGTAAAACTAGCATAGGCATCCACACCTTTACACCAGGCCCTTGTAATCCCTCTACAGCTGGGGTCTTCAAATTATGGCCCACCAGTTGTTCAGGAACTACAATTTCCATCATGCCTAGTCATGTCTGTGAATGTCAGAGTTTTACAATGTCTCATGGGATGTGTAGTTCCACAACAGCTGGAGAGCCGTAGTTTGAGGATCCCTGCCCTACAGCATCACTTACACTGGGAGAGGAAGGAGCAGAATTGGCAGCCAATCAGAACTCTGCTTTGCATAGAGTTTATTATTAACATTGAACATGGTTTCCAGGAGGAGATAACTAAGAGACACCCACACCTGTGACTTAGCAGAACCTTAGAAGCTTCCCTTTTTTTAGTTACTTATCAGATGTGTGAAAATGATTACTGTGATTTCCAGGAGAAAATAGTGATAATAATGAGTTTATTCCCTTTGTTCAATTTTCGCATAAATAGTGTGGCCGTTGCAACAAGCGATTTTCTTGCTGCCATCGAAAACTGAACAAACTAACATGTAGGAATTTTTTTTTTTCAGAACAATTTATCTTCTCATTTTAAATTTGGGATTTGTTTGAGGAAAAAATATTAACTCAAATGAGCTGATTAAATCGATTAAAAAATGTTGAAAACAATCAGGAAAAAATTGTAAATTCACTTCACAAATTCTGAAACAATGATGAGACTATTGCATGCTAGATCAAATGGAAATTTTGATTTTCATTTGATCGGTCGTTTGTTTTTCTACTCATCTATGGCCTGCTTCAGGGTAGTCATAAATGTTCCCTTCTTGCCCCAAAAGGCAAAGATTGGTCAGCATCAGGGAACCTTTAGTGTATCTGCCACAGGTGGAGAGAAGGGGAATACATGGGGTGTCTGCTGATGCTGCTGACATTACAACCAAGATAGCAGCACCCAGCTGAAGGGTTAATGGTGTTTTCATGCGGTATATTCTTCTCTATTATTCGTGTAATTATGCCTGATTTATAGTCATAACACCTTGTTTGTTCAACTATGTCTGGCTCTGCAGAAATAGTTGTACATAGGAGCATCTTGATTGGTAAATTTGTTATGGGAACAGTTTAAACTTGTGTAGTATGCCAAAAAGTATCATGTGCTCGTGAGTCATACTGAAACCAAGCCCCTTATTGCAAAATTCTTTTTTTTTCTGTTCTAACTGTATATATGCTCAGGACTAGGGATAGACCAATTTGGTTTTTCCAGGGCCGATACCGATATATTGGTCACACAATATTTTGTACATCCTATGTCAGGGTCCGAGACTAGTCTTCTCCTCCTCCAACCATTAGGTGGTGATGCTCATGTAAGGGTAAAATGATGTCACATAGCCTAATTCCTTTTACAAATGTTATTGAATGTGCCACTCACATATGTACAAAAGATATAAGCAATTCCACATTAGCAGATCTGCTGGCAGATCTGTATCTCTCACCCACTTGCCGGGTGACACTTACGGCAAGTGGGTGAGAGACGGAGCTGTATCGGGTGGGTGGGAGATGTAGCGGAAGAGGGACGGAGCGGTATTGAGTGGATCCCGAACGGAGCGGTATCACCCAGGTATCACTTACGGCAAGTGGGTGAGAGATACCAATCTGCCAGCAGATCTGCTAATGTGGAATTGCTTATATCTTTTGTACATACAGTGGGTACGGAAAGTATTCAGACCCCCTTAAATTTTTCACTCTTTGTTATATTGCAGCCATTTTCTAAAATCATTTAAGTTCATTCTTCTTCCTCATGAATGTACACATAGCACCCCATACTGACAGAAAAACACAGAATTGTTGACATTGTTGCAGATTTATTAAAAAAGAAAAACTGAAATATCACATGGTCCTAAGTATTCAGACCCTTTGCTCAGTATTTAGTAGAAGCCCCCTTTTGATCTAATACAGCCAGGAGTCTTTTTGGGAAAGATGCAACAAGTCTTTCACACCTGGATTTGGGGATCCTCTGCCATTCCTCCTTGCAGATCCTCTCCAGTTCTGTCAGGTTGGATGGTAAACGTTGGACAGCCATTTTTAGGTCTCTCCAGAGATGCTCAATTGGGTTTAAGTCAGGGCTCTGGCTGGGCCATTCAAGAACAGTCACGGAGTTGTTGTGAAGCCACTCCTTCGTTATTTTAGCTGTGTGCTTAGGGTCATTGTCTTGTTGGAAGGTAAACCTTCGGCCCAGTCTGAGGTCCAGAGCACTCTGGAGAAGGTTTTTGTCCAGGATATCCCTGTACTTGGCCGCATTCATCTTTCCCTCGATTGCAACCAGTCGCCCTGTCCCTGCAGCTGAAAAACACCCCCACAGCATGATGCTGCCACCACCATGCTTCACTGTTGGGACTGTATTGGACAGGTGATGAGCAGTGCCTGGTTTTCTCCACACATACCGCTTAGAATTAAGGCCAAAAAGTTCTATTTTGGTCTCATCAGACCAGAGAATCTTATTTCTCACCATCTTGGAGTCCTTCAGGTGTTTTTTAGCAAACTCCATGCGGGCTTTCATGTGTCTTACACTGAGGAGAGGCTTCCGTCGGGCCACTCTGCCATAAAGCCCCGACTGTTGGAGGGCTGCAGTGATGGTTGACTTTCTACAACTTTCTCCCATCTCCTGACTGCATCTCTGGAGCTCAGCCACAGTGATCTTTGGGTTCTTCTTTACCTCTCTCACCAAGGCTCTTCTCCCCCGATAGCTCAGTTTGGCCGGAAGGCAAGCTCTAGGAAGGGTTCTGGTCGTCCCAAATGTCTTCCATTTGAGGATTATGGAGGCCACTGTGCTCTTAGGAACCTTAAGTGCAGCAGAAATATTTTTGTAACCTTGGCCAGATCTGTGCCTTGCCACAATTCTGTCTCTGAGCTCTTCAGGCAGTTCCTTTGACCTCATGATTCTCATTTGCTCTGACATGCATTGTGATCTGGAAGGTCTTATATAGACAGGTGTGTGGCTTTCCTAATCAAGTCCAATCAGTATAATCAAACACAGCTGGACTCAAATGAAGGTGTAGAACCATCTCAAGGATGATCAGAAGAAATGGAAAGCACCTGAGTTAAATATATGAGTGTCACAGCAAAGGGTCTGAATACTTAGGACCATGTGATATTTCAGTTTTTCTTTTTTAATAAATCTGCAACAATGTCAACAATTCTGTGTTTTTCTGTCAGTATGGGGTGCTATGTGTACATTCATGAGGAAGAAGAATGAACTTAAATGATTTTAGCAAATGGCTGCAATATAACAAAGAGTGAAAAATGTAAGGGGGTCTGAATACTTTCCGTACCCACTGTATGTGAGTGGCATATTCAATAGCATTTGTAAACGGAATTATGCTATGTGACATCATTTTACCCTTACATGAGCAATATTTGGAATATCGGTAATATCAGCCAGTTTCGGGGCCGATACAGATATATCAGCAAAAGTGAATATCGGCCCTCCGATAATCGGCTTTGCCGATAATTGGTCGATCCCTACTCAGGACATTTCCTGAAATAAAGACACATGCTTTGACTCTACCCTCTTGTGTGTTCCCGAATATTCGTAGGGAGTCCATCTAGCCATCTGGTTCAAAAGTCCCTTACACCAGCAGCAATTTCAAGGCTTGGGGATGTCTACATAAGGGAGACTTTTATAAGTATGTAACATGCATACAGAAAGTTATATCAGAAATTATACAAAATTCTGAAACCAGGATATCCTTGATCTAAAATTCAAATGACATTGGGTCAGCCAAAATGCCATGGATCTAAAGCACAGCACTGAATGAATAAACAGATTCATTCTATATCTTAGACTGTCCAGAGTTCAGTCCCATTGAAATGCAGTGGTACGGTATGAAATATGGCATTCAAGTAGCAGATTTCAAAAATATGCCTAACCTTAAAAAATGTTGTATTAAGTAGTGGAGGAGAGGGCAAAATACCTCCTTACTGCTGTTTAGTTGAGATTATGAACAATGAAGATGGCTCTGGTATTGAATACAGTATAAAGGTTTTCATTACTTGTTTTCATTGTCAAAACTATTTGTTTAGTAAAGATATGATATCAGAAAATATTGTGTATTTAAGTGTCGGTTCACACTACCGTGACTTGTCAGGCGACGGGTCAGCCTGACAAGTCGCAGTCCATGCAGTGCTACGGGAACCATTCTAATAGGAGCGACTCAAGTCGCTCCGACTTAAAAAATAGTTCCTGTACTACTTCGGGGCGACATCGGAGTGACTTGCATTGACTTCCATTACGTGAAGTCCGTGCAAGTTGCACCGAAGTCGCGGTGCACGCGACTTCACAGGTCGCCCCCCGAAGTCGTGCCGCGGTAGTGTAAACCGACACTAAGACTTTTTTGTTTAAGGTTTGCTAACTTTTTCTCACAGCTTTAGGGTATGTAGTCCTGGCTGAGAGTAATTAAAAAGGAATTAGGACGTGTGAATTTATAAGGCCCCTTTCACACAGGCTTTCCGATCCGGTCCGCCTGTCAGTTTGGCTGGTACAGGGCCTGTGGCTAACTGGTACAGGGCCTGTTGGTGGCTGGCACCCTGTCTGTGGGTGGCTGGCTGTCTGGCACCCTGTCTGTGGGTGGCTGTCTGTCTGGCACCCTGTGGTGGGTGGCTGGCTGGCACCCTGTTGTAGGTGGGTGGCTGGCACAGGGGCTGTGGGTGGCTTGCTGGCTGGTACAGTGCCTGTGTCTGGCAGGCACAGGGCCTGTGGGTGGCTCGCTGGTACAGTGCCTGTGGCTGGCTGGCTGGTACAGGGCCTGTGGATGTGGGTGGCTGGCTGGTACAAGGCCTGTGGATGTGGGTGGCTGGCACCGGGCTGCTGCGGTGGGTGTATGGCTGTGATACACTCCAGCGAGACTAGTCCCAACTCCAGACGAGGCTGTCCAAGGCGAGGGAGGCGACCTAAGAAGGCAGAATGACGTCACAAAAATATAGGCAATATCGGCCAGTTCCGGGGCCGATTCCGATATATCGGGGAAAGTGGCCTTGCCGATAATCAGTCTATCCCTACTGCTTATCCATGCCTTACTTGGAGCTCTAAAAATGTTACAGAAGTACAGCTGAGATGTGCTTTCCGTATGTATGAAACAGGTCACTATGAACTATAAAATTGCTCTGACATCCTACATTGTGACCAGTCTTCCCGGTATCAGGACAATATCCCCCCGGACAATATCCCCCTGGACAATATCCCCCCAGACAATATCCCCCCGGACAATATCCCCCGGGACATAGGGTTAGGGTTAGAGGGGGGATATTGTCTAGGGGGATATTGTTCAGGGAGGATATTGTCCGGGGGGGGGATGTTGTCCCGGGGAGATGTTGTCCGGGGGGATTTTGTCCAGGGAGGATATTGTCCAGGGGGGATATTGTCCCGGGGGAATATTGTCCGGGGGGGATATTGTCCAGGGGGATATTGTCCTAGAATCGTCTTCCTTTCTGACAGGAGGTCGGAGAATATAGTAGGCAGGATTGGGCTGAGGAGTGACAGAGCATGACATGGGAGCATTCAAGAGATGTAGACAGTGTACTGAGTGCATAGAGCCTGGTATGGACGCATTCTGTTCGTGCGACACATGCAGAGTGCTACACAAAACATGCCTTCACACTGTTCACCCATTACCTCCATTTATGCATTGATTAGCTTGAAAAATATATATTTTTAGCAAAAGTAGAAGTTTGCTTTTAATAGCCCGGAGAAGAGGTTGGTGTGCCTCAAAAGCTTGCACTGTCATGCAGGCAGAAGAGTGTGCTTAGCTGTGAAAGCTCCCCCTCCCCTCTTGAAGACTGGGATGTATGACATAATTTGCCTAGACATGAAAACCAGGAAGTTGCTAAAATAATGTAAAAAAATGTAAAATATAATATACTTTCCTATCTATTTACTAATGCTTGCAGCAAAAGGATTAAAAAGAAAAAAGTGAATATTGATTGGGAGAGTAAAGTTCCGCTTTAATTGGATAGACTTATCTTAATCTGAATAGGCATGGATTCAACAAGGTGCTGGAAATATTTGGTAAACCTACTGTGAGACAGACGCTGATACAAAGCAATGATCTGGAGTGCAAGTCTGCAGGCACATGGTCTGTGCAGACAGCGAACCACAAAGCAGTAAATATGGATAATCAAAACCGATAGAAAAAGTTCAGTACAGGGAAAATAACAGCAGTGATGTTGGGGGTTGGCAGGTAGAAGTCTAAGGCCCCTTTCACACCTGATCGGACACTCCATGCACCCCTTATGAACAGCGGATGTCAGCAGTGACATGTCCGCTGACACCCGCTGCTATTCGATCCGATCCATGCCCGTGAAATCCAGATGGATGGAAACCCTATTTTCCATCCGTCTGGAAGATCGGATTGAATGGGATCGGATGAAAACAGACAGGTGCTCCATTTTCGTCTAATCTCTAATAGAGGAGAGCGGGGCTCTGACAGGTCCATCTCAGCACAATGAGTGGAGACAGATCTGTCATCCACCTGCTCAGCAGGGATCAGCGGATCGGACCCCTGCTAAGAAAAGCGGAGTCCGCCGGGCGGAAAGCCCGTGTGAAAGGACCCAAAGAGAACTTGTTAATCAGGCACAGACTGAATGTTCAACATTCTGTCTAATTCTCCCGGATTGGGGCAGGTGTGCACTTCAATGTGGCCTCAACTGCAATTCTGAATAACACTCATAGGCCTCCTTCACACTGGCGCACCACCCGGTGGAGTCAGTTCTGCTCAGCGTGGGATCGATCCGCCGATCCCCGCTGAGCAGACGGATGACAACTCCGTCTCCGCTCTGTGTGCGGAGATGGAGCTGTCAGATCCCCGCTGTCCTCTATGGGGGAATTGGATGGGAACGGACCGCCTGTCCTTTCTCATCCTATCCAATCCGATCCTCCAGACGGATGGAAAATAGGGTTTCTCTGACAGGATCGGATCGGGGAGAGCAGCGGGTGTCAGCGGACATGTCTCCGCTGACATCCACTGCCCCATAGGGATGCATGGAGCATCCAATCAGGTCCGCCTGAAAAACTGACAGGCGGATCAGATTGGATCGCCCGTATGAAAGGGGCCTTAAGGTGAAGAAAGCTGAAAGCTGATCATTAGAGCTACTTAGGGATACTAGTCTATATTGACTTAATAGCTTCACACTGTTCTATAGTTTTGTCAGTCCCACATCAATGCAGTGAACTTCTGATTTTAAATCAGATTGTACACTTGAAATTCTTTTCTGCCTTCTGCATGTTGCAGCAGAAATTGAGGTTTTTAAGACCAAGCAACATCTTTCCGATATTATGCTATCCAGTTTTGTGACCCGTCGTCTATGGTAGCCTCCTTTTCCGGTTCTTAGCTCAGAGAATTGGAATCCATCATAGTATCCTGCTGCTGTAGCTCATCCTCTTCAAGGTTCGAATTGTTGTGTTATCAGAAATGCACCTTTGTGTACTACTGGTGTGAAGAGTGATTTGAATACCTGCAGATTTGTTATCACTTTTGAACCAATTTGGCCATTCCTGTGTCGGTTTTTTTAAAATAATGTGTTTTTGACTTAGTTTATGTTTATTTTATTTTTTTTTTAACAACTAACAAACTTTTTAAACTTAAATGTATCCCTAGCCAAAGCATTTTCTTCAGGTTTGTAGTATAAGGAATATTTTTTTTTTAATTGTCTGTATCCGATTTTGAATATGTATTTGCAGTTCGGATATACAACTGGAAGTTACTGAACAGTTGATAGTTGTTACTGAAACTAGTCCACCATGGGATGGATTTCCCTTTTCTTCCTGTCCACTGACTGTAATATTTTGGATTTCCCTTTATTTTCTGTTCTGGTGACAATGGTCAGGAATTGAGAGGGCAGACCTTTCTAACAGTGACACAGACAGCTGTTAAAGCCTAACAGGGGTTCTAACCCTTCCCCACTTTCCAAAACTAAGAATGAGGTTTTCTATATATAGAAACACTGTAAACTTCATTCTTCGCATTGTCTTGTGCCCTGAGATGTCTCTTGAATTTGTGTGGATCACTTCTAAGAGAGACCGTTTGGGGCACAAGAAAATGCAGAGGATCTCCCCCATGTAAACCGGACCAGGATCTCAATTCATCTCTTCTGCCACCTCTAGGCGAGGCCTTGTACTGTACATTGTCCATCCACAGATAACCCCTTCCCTGCCAGTGTCATTATTACAGTAACAGTGTATATTTTTAGCACTGATTACTGTGGTATTGTCACTGGTCCCCCCAAAAGTGTCAGTCAGGGGTCCGATCTGTCTGTGCAATCGCAGTCCTGCTAAAAATCGCAGATCGCCACCATTACTAGTAAAAAAAAAAAACAATAAAAATTACATAAATCTTTCCCGTAGTTAGTAGACGCGATAACTTTTGCTCAAACCAATCAAAATACGCTTATTGCGATATACTTTACCAAAAAGATGTAGCAGAAAACAAATTGCCCTAAAATGTTAAAAAATTTAGATTTTTAAAGGTTTTTTTTTTGGGAATGTTATATAGCACAAAGTGAAAAATATTGTTGGTTTTTTTTTCAGAACTGTCACTCTTTTTTTGTTTATAGCGCAAAAAATAAAAATCGCACAGGTGATCAAATACCAACAAAAGAAAGCTCTATTTGTCGGAAAAAAAGGACATCAATTTTATTTCGGTACAGCGTCACACGACCACGCAATTGCCCGTTAAAATAACGCAGTGCCGAATCGCAAAATATGGCCTGGTCATTAAGGGGGCAAATCCTTCCAGTCCAGAAGTGGTTAACCGGTTGCCGATCGCCGCAAGTACATAAACTGCGGCGGTCAGCCCCGGCCAGGCAAAGTGACGTATGGGTACGTTACTCGCCTGTCACTTGCTTGTGAGCCAATAGTGGGCGAGCGCGCGCCCGCGGAGGCGCGCACCCGCCCCGGCTCGTTACCTGGGAAGTCCGTGCATGTGACCGGCGGACCCGATGTCCGCCGGTCACTCGCGATCGTCTGCTGTGAAGGTAGAAAGGCAGGCAGCTAATGTAAACAAAGCCGCCTGTCATTCTCCCCTGTATATGAATAGTGATCATACGGTTCTACTATGTAGGACCGGTTATCACTGTTCCTACACCAGTAGTCATGTCCAATCACAGTTAGAAGCACGCCCCTAGGGACACACTTAACCCCTCCTTCCCCAATAAAGTTAACCCCTTCCCTGCCAGTGTCATTTTGCAGTAACAGTGCATATATATAGCACTGATTACTGTAGTAATGTCACTGGTAACCCCAAAAGTGTCAAAAATGTCAGTCAAGGGTCCGATCTGTCCGCCGCAATGTTGCAGTCCCGCAAAAAAAAATCGCAGATCGCCGCCATTACGCGTTAAAAAATAAAACACCAAAAATGACAGAAATCTTTCCCTTAGTTAGTAAACGCAATAACTTTTGCGCAAACCAATCAAAATACGCTTTTTGCGATTTTTTTTTTACCAAACATATGTAGCATAAAACAAATTGGCCCTAAAATGTTAAAAAAATTTGATTTTTACATTTTTTTGGGGGAATTTCATATAAAGAAATGTGAAAAATATTGTTATTTTTGCAAAATTGATGCTCTTTTTTTGTTTATAGCGCAAAAAGTAAAAATCGCACAGGTGATCAAATACCACCAAAAGAAAGCTCTATTTGTGGGGAAAAAAGGACATCAAATTCGTTTAGGTACAGCGTCGAACGACCGCGCAATTGTACGTTAAAGTTACGCAGTGCCGAATCTCAAAAACCCCCCTGGTCAGGAAGGGGGTAAAATCTTCCGGGGCTTAAGTGGTTAAGGTTAAATAGGAAAAAAGAAATATTTTATATATAAGCCTACAAGTTCACAATAATTAAATACTAATTGTTCAGGCTCCTGGATAATTCTCATAATGAATGATTCTTTTAATGAATCATTACCATGTCATACACAAAGGCCACACCATTTTAAAACACATTATATCATAGTTGTGCAAGTGTTAATAAGAAAGACATCTTAGTGGGAATCCTCCCTCCAGCCCGATAAATGCCTCTGTTTCCATGGAGACGCTAGTCTCCTCCTGCTCTAAATCAATAATTTTGCTTTGCCCTGGTTCTGCGATGCTAAATATAGTCCTTCCTTCTGTCTTACTGCTTCTGCTGAAAAATATGTGCGCATAACCCAAACAGCAAAACACAATATTACCTAATGAATACAGCAGTGTTTGCTGCTAACACTATCGATTAAATGGATGCGTATCCAACAAGTCCGAGTGCAGGCTACTTGTTGAAGATGGCAGAACAAGATTAAAGCGGCATTAAACCCAAAAGAAAACATTTTATGATATTGCAGCCCACCAATTCTTAGATGTGATGGCTGCATTTGTTTTCTTTTTTTATGCTTTCTTCTGTTTTCATCTGGTGATCCAGCCAGGAAGTCTGTTGTTTTTTAAAAGCTCAAGCGCGCCAGCAGAATGTATCAGTTTACATGGAGGAGACAAACCAACATGGGCAGGGGTGATTAAAATGATCAGCTTTTATTAATTCATGTGTAGCGCCCTCCTAGGTAGTTGCTAGGTAAAGTATAGTTTTCTCTGCCTGCTGCACAGGGAAGCCTGATCAGTAGTTAGGCCTGTTGCATGTGTCCATGTGTGATTTATCTGGTCTGAGGGAGTGTCCCCACGGTATCCAATGGGGATCCTGTTGGACAGTGGAGGAAACCCAGCCAGTGACACACAGGCTTTGTAACTGTCCCAGAGGGTTGGCACAGGCAGTAGTGCATCCTGGGATGTGTTATATAAGCCAAGGGCACATGTGACAGGGTGTCTTTGGGCGGGAAGTCAGGTCCCAGGAGGAGGGTGACGGCTGTCTCTCCTCCTGTTGCTGAGGAAGGTGGTCACAGGCGGTCAGCTTAGTGGACCAGAAGTGTGGTGCTGAGCCAAGAGGTCCTGTGGATACTGACAGTGGAGCAGGTGGCAGAGTGACCCAGGGAAAAACAGTGTCCGTGAGTACCAGGGAGCTTGCCAGGGGTCTGCCCAGGAAGGGGACCACTCCAGGAGGGTGTCAGTGGACAGAAGGTCAGCACACACTGTCACTGAGAAAGAGGGGTGCCAAGTTAGACCCTGAAGAGTAATCAAAGTGAGAGTCCATATTCTTTATCTTCACTTCAGTGGCAAGGTGAAGCAGCGGTCTTGCCGCATTCTACAGTCAGTTGTCCTCAGGAATTGTGCATAGTTCAAGTTGGAGTATCCCACTCATCCCTTCTCCCATCCAAGTTCTAAAATAAAACACAAAAACCAACATCCCCCAGACCGGGAGACCCGAGCAACCAGCCGGCACGTCCGCCGGCTGGATGGAGTCCCGATCTAAGCTGGATGCGGCTTCGATCGGGTCTCCGATGATGTAACCCGGAGGCGGCGTCCATGACGTCACGTCCGGGTTACTCTGCTGCTAAAGGCGGCAGATTCAAAAAACGAGTGTATTCAAAAATGCAGTTTTCGGCATTTTGAATACAGGGAAGTGTAGTGGAGGGGTCGAGGGTCTTTTAGACCCTCGATCCCTCCATAAAGTGTACCTGTCACTGCATATTGCTGTCACAAGGGATGTTTACATTGCTTGTGACAGCAATTCAGGCGGTTTCCTCGCCCCCTAATGGTGAGCTTCGCAGGCCCATATCACGTTGAGCCACAGAGCTCACAGACCACAGACCCGTGCATGCCTGTCAGAATGTTAAAACATGGCTAGTAAGCGGGGCAAGTCCAGGTCCTTTAACCCAACCCATGGCCAGGACAATAAGCACTGCTGAGCTTACTGGGCCACGAGTACTCCTACTCGGTCCACCACTTGATCGCTAGTCTAGATCCTCACCCAGATGACTCCTTCGACCAGAACTAGCAAATTGTTGGCTGCCTTGAGGGATAGCCAGGAGGGGTCCAGTTGCTCTCTTTTCCCAAACCACAGTGACCTCAGACCACCAGGTCCTCCTCTGGGTCCCTCTGTAATGGGTTCTCACACTTGGGGGAAGTAAACAAATCTTGTTTGAGTTAGGATAGTTCTTGTTTCAGGGAGCCCACGTCTAGGGCAAATTCCCTTAGTGCTGTGTGTATGGCTGACAGGGGTGAGGGTGCTAGGACCTCCTCTCGCATGTGTGCTTGGTCATACCTTTTTGTCACTGTGCAGTTGCTTTCGCATCTTCCTGCTCCTGCGCAAACTGCTTCTACCACCACATCATGGAAAGATATGACAGATTGGGCTCGGATTCGCTTTTGTATGGCCCTTGTATTAAAGCAGAAGTCAGTAATTCACAATAACCCCAGCAGGAAGGCACCCGACCTGGAATACTCACGGAAATATCAGCAATGTGTAGCAGCAAATCTCAGATGTGCCGGCACCGTCTGTCTTAAGAGGCAGAATGCAGCCTGGCTGGTCCAAGTCCAAAAATGGAGGGCTCCAGAAGGATGACATGTCCCTATCCTTTCCCTACCCATCTGGAACCTTTCCCTGCTGCTAATCACTGTACCCATCAGATGGGCAATCTGTCCCTACACATTTACAAAAACATTTTTTTTCCTTTTGAGATAAAGGTTTTACATAAATAAATATATTATTGTAAGCACCTCTGTCAGTAGCAAATGGTTTGTCTCAACCCTCTAACTGCTACTTTTGCTGAACTGCTTGGTCTGGTAACCTCTTCACCCAAATGGACATTCCTGTACATCCTCGGGTTTCAGTGATTATACTGGCATCATCCCGGTGTCATTTCCAGCCAGCGATTCTGAGTATAGCAGAAGGGATCCGAGTGGCTATTTAGCCACTCGGATCACTTCTGCGTGTGGCGGAAGGTTGTCCAACCCCCCTCCCGCCGCTGTCGCCGCCTCTCCTAGGCTGTAACGTACGATTGCGGTGCCTGGGAGCGATTCGGCCAGCGGTGATTGCTGTCCTGTACAGAGAGAGAGGAACTGGTGTTGTTCCCTCTCTCTGTAACCCTGGAAACTGGGAACGATAAGTAGTTTGTCACTTCCGGTTCCGCCTCTTTGTTTACCTGGCCACTAGCGACCAGAGAAGCAGCCGATCAGACCGATCTTGGTCTGATCGACCGCATAGGGGGCCAGAGGAGAGATTTTGGGTTTAAAAGACCCCAAATATCACCATGGCCCAGGCTGTCACAAGAGATGTGCGATAGTTAGAACAAAATTTAAAGCGCCACCGTCCCACCGTGCTTACAAGCAAATGCGAATGCATACCTTACTCCCGCACGCATATGCAAACAGTGCTTACAACCGACATGTGAGGTATTGTCGCAAACATCAGATCGAGAGCCATACTTCTAGCACAAGACCTAATGTACCACTCTAAACTCGTAATCTGTAAAGGCGTTTAAAGCGTCTTCTCTGGAGCATTTTAAGCACCATATTTTGCCGCCATTCCATGGGAAGACGCAATTTTAAAGCGTGACATGTTAGGTATCAATTTACTCGGCATAAAATCATCTTTCACATTATACAAAAAAATTTGGCAAACTTTAGTGGTTTGTTTTTTTTTTTAGTTCATGAAAGTGTTTTAAAAATAAAAAATAAACAATTGAGTTTGAAAAACCGCTGTGCAAATACTGTGTGACATAAAAAAAATTACAACACCCACCATTTTATTCTATAGGGTCTCTGCTTAAAAAATATATAAAATGTTTGGGGGTTCTAAGTAATTTTCTACAAAAATGATATACATTTCTACAAAAATGATGTACATTTCATTTGAGTACAGTCATTGTTGTATTACTGCGCAATTACCAGTTAAAATAGCACAGTGCCAATTGCCATATAGCAAAAAATGGCCTGGTCATGAAGGGGGTAAAATCACGTTAATTGGGAAAAGGAAAACTAATGCTGCCACCACATGTAAAGTTTGGTAAACTGCAATATATTATATTTTTGTTTCTGGATTTATTTATCCTTTAACTGAGCTAAAATGTGCAAAACATATATATTTAATTGTATGAATAAAATCCAAATCTATAAAAAAAATTGTATATTGCAATAAAATATTGTTTTTCAGCCAACAGGCAATACACCGGAAAGTCGTTTTCGTAGCTTTTTATAAGTGAAGTCAGTGCAGGTAGGAACACGTCACGTACAGTATACAGTCAGCTTTATGTGGTATTAATAATACATGTGTCTCCGTGAGCTGCCTACTGATTTCCAAGCCAGCTGGAATGATGGTATACAGGATCTGGCCACAAGGTGGCAGCATACAGCAGCAGTAAGGAATAATTCACTAATAAACTGTAACCATTTCATTTGTTGCTTTATATTCTAGTGTTGCCTTGAGGATGCTAAAAAGCATTGTGGGAAATGTGCCACTCCTCTGTGATCTGGAAATCAATGACATCATATAGTGTATGCCAGTCAAGTCCTGAAATACATTGCTTAAAACGGCTTGTGAGTCACAACCTTAATTGTTGTCCAGACACCTTGTGTGAGCAATTCATTCCGGGGATATAAAATCATTCCAGGGATATCAAAAATGTCATAATTATTGCAATGAAAATAAGAGTAGTCCTAACCACTGAAGGACCAAGCCTATTTCTGACATATCAGCATTTTTTGCTAGAAAATTACTTAGAACCCCCAAACATTATAGAGTATCTCACAAAAGTGAGTACACCCCTCACGCTTTTGTATATTTTATTATATCTTTTCATGTGACAACACTGAAGAAATGACACTTTGCTACAATGTAAAGTAGTGAGTGTACAGCTTGTATAAGAGTGTAAATTTGCTGTCCCCTCAAAATAACTCAACACACAGCCAATAATGTCTAAACCACTGGCCACAAAAGTGAGTACACCCCTAAATTAAAATGTAAAAAAATTGGGCCCAAAGTGTCAATATTTTGTGTTGCCACCATTATTTTCCAGCACTGCCTTAACCTCTTGGGCATGGAGTTCACCAGAGATTCACAGGTTGCCACTGGAGTCCTCTCCCACTCCTCCACGACGACATCATGGAGCTGGTGGATGTTAGAGACCTTGCGCTCCTTCACCTCCTGTTTGAGGATGCCCCACAGATGCCAACTATGGTTTAGGTTTGGAGACATGCTTGGCCAGCCCATCACCTTTACCCTCAGCTTCTTTAGCAAGGCAGTGCTCATCTTGGAGGTGTGTTTAGGACCATTACCATGTTGGAATACTGCCCTGCGGCCCAGTCTCTGAAGTGAGGGGATGATGCTTTGCTTGTTGACATTACATGTTGGCATTCATGGTTCCCTCAATGAACTGTAGCTCCCCAGTGCCGGCAGCACTCATGCAGCCCCAGACCATGACACTCCCACCACCATGCTTGACTGTAGGCAAGACACACTTGTCTTTATACTCCTCATCTGGTTGCCGCCACACACACTTGACACCATCTGAACCAAATAAGTTTATCTTGGTCTCATCAGACCACTGGACATGGTTCCAGTAATCCTTAGTCTGCTTGTCTTCAGCAAACTGTTTGCAGGCTTTCTTATGCATCATCTTTAGAAGAGGCTTCCTTTTGGGACGACAGCCATGCAGACCAATTTGACTCTACGCGTTTCATCACTATTGACGTCATCAGGCTGCTCCTGATGATGTAAACGGTGACGAAATGCGTAGAGCGTAATCACGTCATTTCCGCTCCATTGGAATGCATATCCGGCGGTTGGAACGCATAGCGTCCCAGGAGTAACCGCTAGCGAGGAACTTGCGGTCTCTATTACATTGTCTGCTCGTTTACCTGCTTTTTAATGTGAGTACCACTTTTATTTGAATAAAGAAGTCAACTTTTTAAACAATACTTCACCATATGAGGCTCTTCTTCTTGTATATGACCTGGGAGTCTCCTTACATTAACTGATGGATGTGAACCACATATGAGGCTATATCGATTTTACTAAATACACCATTGTGGCAAACACAGCCACTGTATATTGTCCCTCATGTATGCATTACGTTTATTACTTGTGTATACGTTTGAGAACCAAGAGTTTGGAATGTAATGTTACAGCCCATCCCCCCCCCCCCCCCCCTCCTGTTTCTGTGTCTAATTGTGTGGAATCCTGACACAGACAATGGTCGGGTCTGAGCTGGAGACATCTCTCCGCAGGGGGTGTGTATTAAGACTGCCTGTTTCAAATGTACAAATGTTCAGTTCTCGTTGGTTCGTCCCTGTTCCCTTCCCCCGTTGTGGCAAGGCTAAAGGGAGTTTCCCTAACTGTGTGTAAAACTGGTGTCTTGGAATGTAAAAAAACAGTTTAAGCTCTGCATGGTTAACCCTCAAAACCTGTGTGGATCGTCTCGTGATTGAGGGGTTACGGGCTGGGTATGGCTTCTCCGCAGGCTGTGGGTGCGTTTGAAGGACAGGAGACACAGTTTCGGCGGATGTGCCCAGCTGGGGTACAAAGATCCGTTACAACCATACATATGGGAGAGATGATCCAGTAACCACCATTGATGAGACCGGCATACAGTATATACCTGCCTGAGGAAAAACCCATATTAACATCATGCTGGTTACCCCTGTAGGGGTGCCGAGCTCTGGTGAGTGCGGGATTAATTGAGAGGGGAGCACTGGTTTCCTCACCCCGCATGCCATACCTGGATCACCCCAAGGTTCACCCATCAAAAATACTTGGAATTCAATTCACAATATAACCACTTTATGGACTTTTGCCGCTTATTATTTATATTTTACTAGTCACCTATATCCATCCTATGGGCTGACCCATATTGCCATATCTTTCTCAGATATAATCTGATAGATTGCACTTCATCACCTTAAAACCATCATTATTTATATTATTCTAATTTAATATCACCAATAAGATATATTGGACCTACTATAAACTGTGTCACATCATCACTATTGCTATATTCACTCGCTCTGTGTTTATTTCACATATTAATTGCCTTAATTATTCTCTGATTAGTAGCTGATGCCCTTTGGATAATATTTGACCAAAACATTTTTTGTTACTTTGTTCACTAAGCACTTTATATTTATACTATATTTATATCTCTTGATTGTGCTATTAATATTTATTATCACTCACACCACTTACTATCACCTCATTGCACTGAATGCACTTTTTTTGATATGCAATTATTTTTAACATATTTATTGTGGTGTTAGAGATTTAAACAGAATAACCATATTATATTAGTATCCCAATATTTTAGGCAGCGCCATCCACCTCACTATCCCTATACCAATTTATTGAATATAGTCCTTACAGGCTATATTTTGAGGTAGACTACAGCCGTAAACTATTTCCATAGGCGCAGAATTCTCGACCCCACAATTTGATGCAGTGTGCTGCCTATGGTCTGAGCACTGACCGGCTGACTCCCACCCATTTAACCTCTGCAGCATTGATGGCAGCACTCATACGTCTATTTCCCAAAGACAACCTCTGAATATGACGCTGAGCACATGCACTCAACTTCTTTGGTCGACCATGGCAAGGCCTGTTCTGAGTGGAACCTGTCCTGATATGCCGCTTTATGGTCTTGGCCACCATGCTGCAGCTCAGTTTCATGGTCTTGGTAATCTTCTCATAGCCTAGGCCATCTTTATGTAGAGCAACGCTTCTTTTTTTCAGATCCTCAGAGAGTTCTTTGCCTAAGGGGCCATGTTGAACTTCCAGTGACCAGTATGAGAGTGTGAGAGTGATAACACCAAATTTAACACACCTGCTCCCCATTCTCACCTAAGACCTTGTAACACTAATGAGTCACATGACATCGGGGACGGAAAATGGCTAATTGGGCCCAGTTTGGATATTTTCACGTAGGGGTGTACTCACTTTTGTTGCCAGCAGTTTAGACATTAATAGCTAGTTATTTTGAGGGGACAGCAAATTTACACTGTTATACAAGCTGTACACTCACTATTTTACATTGTAGCAAAGTGTAATTTCTTCAGTGTTGTCACATGAAAAGATATAATAAAATATTTACAAAAATGTGAGGGGTGTACTCACTTTTGTGAGATACTGTGTATATATATATATACATATATATATATGTATATATATTTTAGCAAAGACTCTGGAGAATAAAATTGCGGTCATTGCAATATTTTATGTCACACTGTCAAGACTAAACCTTGAAGTTAGCCCAGTTTTTTTGTATACTGTGAAAGATGATGTCATGCCGAGTAAATAGATACATAATATGTTGCGGTTTAAAATTGCACACACTCCTGGAATAGCGACAGAATTACAGAGGAGGTCTTTTGCTAGAATTATTGCTCTTGCTCTGACGATCGCAGCAATACCTCACATGCATGATTTGAACACAGTTTACATTTGCGGGCGTGACTTACGTATGCGGTTTTTATTGATGTCTTTTTATTTTATATTATTTTTTATTTAAAAAAAAAATAAAAAATCTGATCACTTTTATTGCTGTCACAAGGAATGTAAACATCCCTTGTGACAGTAATAAGCAGTGACAGGTACTCTTTATAGAGGGTATTTGGGGTCTAAAAGACCCAAAATCCCTCCTTTGCACTTAAAAGTATTCAAAACGCCAAAAACTGCGTTTTTTAATACAGCCAGTTTTTTTAAATCAGCGCCATTGGCAGCTGAGTAAACCAGAAGTGACGTTGTGACGTGGCTTCTGGGTTACGTCTTCAGAGACCCAATTGAAGCTGAATCCGGCTTTGTTTCGGGACTCTGACCAGCCGGCTGTTGTGCCGGGTGGTCGCTCGGGTCTCCCAATGGGACGGGAGACCCGGGCAGAGCGGCGTAAGGCAGCAGGAGGGGGGGCATCCAGTCCTGCTCCTTATGATAACGAGCAAGCAGCTGCTGAGCCTCATTGTTTATTATCATCAGAAAGCCGACCGTCGGCTCTAAAATACGGTACTGGGGTGATGCCTCTTGCTGCAGTACAACCACTTATTCAAGCCAATGTACAGGTACGCTGGTTTGCGGGAAGTGGTTAAATTGTAACTATACTGTATCTGTATTTAACCACTTTAATACAGGGCACTTTCACCCCCTTCCTGTCCAGACCAATTTTCAGCTTTTGCTGCTCTCACACTTTGAAAGACAATTACTCATGACGTGGAACACTGTACCCAAACAAAATTTTTATTATTTTTCTCACACAAATAGAGCTTTCTCTTCATGGTATTTAATCACCACTAGGTTTTTGTTTTGTTTTTTTGTGATATAAGTGAAAAAGCGCTAAAAAAAATAAAAATAAAATAAAAACTTTTTTTAGTTTATATTATAATATTGTGCAAATAAGTAATTTTTGTTAAAAAAATGTGGCCAAAATTTATACTGCTTCATATCTTTGTTAAAAATAACCCAAATTAGTCGATATTATTTAGTCTGTGTTAAAGTTATAGAGTCTACAAACTATGGTGCCAGTCATTAAAATCTAATCACACCTAATCACACCTGATGTACTGAAGGCCTATCTCATATCTTGAGGCCCTGAAATGTCAGGACAGTACAAAATACTCCCCAAAATGACCCCTTTTTGGAAAGCAGACAGTCTAAGGTGTTTAGTAAGAGGTGATGAGTTTTTTAAGTTGTAATATTTTCCCACAATTCTTGGGAAAATGAAAAAATTATTATTATTTTTTTTAAACAAAATTGTCATATTAACAAGTTATTTCTCACACACAGCATATGCATACTTCCAATTACACTCCAAAACACATTCTACTACTCCTCCTGAGTATGGCGATACCACATGTGTGAGACTTTTACACAGCCTGGCCACATACAGAGGCCCAACATGCAAGGAGCACCGTCAGGTGTTCTAGGACCATAAATTACACATCTAATTTCTCAACCACCTATCACACTTTTGAAGGCCCTGGAGCACCAGGACAATGGAAACACCAACAATATGACCACATTATTGAAAGCAAATACCCCAAGATATATTCTATGAGGCATGACTGCAGATAGGTGCCCAGGTATTCTTATGGGCTGCAGATAGGTAATCGGGTACTCTTCTGGGCTGAAGATAGGTACTCGGGTACTCTAAAGGGCTGGAGACAGGTACACGGGTACTCTAATGGGCTGCAGATAGGTAATCAGGTACTCTACTGGGCTGGAGACAGGTTATCGGGTACTCTGATGGGCGGGAGATAGGTACTCCGGTACTCTGATGGGCTGGTGACAAGTACTCAGGTACTCTGATGAGCTGGTGACAGGTACTTGGGTACTCTGATGGGCTGTAGATAGGTATTTGGGTACTCTAGTGGGCTGGAGACAGATACTCGGGTACTCTGATGGGCTGCAGATAGGTACTTGGGTACTCTGTGCAGGAGACAGATACTCGGGTACTCTGATGGGCTGCAGATAGGTACTCTGGGCTGGAGACAGGTACCTAGGTACTCTGATGGTCTGCAGATAGGTACTCGGGTACTCTATGCTGAAGACAGGTACACGGATACTCTGAGCTGGAGACAGGTACTGAGGTACTCTGACGGACTGGAGACAGATACTCGGATACTCCAATGGGCTGGAGACAGGTACTCAGGTACTCTGATGGGTTGCAGATTGATACTCTGGGCTGGAGACAGGTACTCGGGCACTCTGATGGGCTGCAGATAGGTACTCAGGTACTCTGGGCTGGAGACAGGTACTCAGGTACTCTGATGGGCGGGAGATAGATTCTAGGGTACTCTGATGGGCTGGTGACAGGTACTTGGGTACACTGATGGGCTGGTGACAGGTACTCTGGTACTCTGAGGGGCTGGTGATAGGTACTCGGGTACTCTGATGAGCTGGAGACAGGTACTCATGTACTCTGATGGGCTGGTGATAGGTACTCGGGTACTCTGATGAGCTGGAGACAGGTACTCTGGTACTCTGATGGGCTGGTGACAGGTACTTGGTGTAATGGTATCGTACAATGAATATCCTGGGCTGGGATACGAAAGCAACCATTTTGTGTTTCAGAGCTCAGCTGACAGTTTTCAAAACCAAAAAGGTCATTCCTTTACCAGCCCCTCACCCCAGCTCCTTTTTACAGTGTTAATTACCCCCTGGGTACCTTTGCATTAGTATGCAAGGCTTCAAAAGAGCGTCTTATCTCAAAACACATCCTGGCAGGCCAGGGTGTAAAGTCTTTTCTGAGAGCAGATGTCCACAACAGGCTGTGTGGAACTTGGTCATTAGGAAAATGACCACAGTTACACACAAATTCATAACTTTTTACCTGAACATGAAACATTGACAAAAAGTAGATAGTTGAATGCCAGATAAAATACTGATCAAATTAAGATCAAACATGATCACATTTGTTCCAGGGGAAGACAAGCTAGCGATCAGATGCCTTACGGGTCAGGGGTTATTCCGAGATAACCCGTGTTTAGTGTCTGTGGATAATAGATTCAATGCCGTACCATAAAATATCAGTTTCAAGAATGTAACCATTACATATTCGAGATATGAATTCTGTTAGTAATCTGTCTAAGCGGGAGGTGTCTTGGCATTTTGCCAAGCTTTCAGGGCCGCCCATGGCCCAGTGTTTAATTGGTCAAGTACTTCTGGTGACACCCCCTGGGGGGTCAGAGAAAAAGACAGGAGCTGATGGAGCTCTCAGTCTCATGTAACATCAAGGAAAGGAACATCTATCCATTGGAGACCGATCACACATGTTCAGCTTCTGGAACTCTGATAATACAAGGACTTTTGAATGCAAGTATTTCATTTCTAATTCTTATCTATTCTTCTAAATTGCTGTATTGTGTCTCTATTTCTTTGTAACCCGTTTTTTTCTGTAATTTTTTTTATTTGCACCAATCTTAAGCTTTCTTATAATTAAACCTTATTTTGAGAAGTGTTAATTTGTCTCTAAGCTCTTAAAACGCAAACTGACCCAAAGAACCTGCCTCCTGAAGAGCGCTACTGTTTAGGATAAATCTTCCGGACATTCCTGTCTGCAGGTGACAGGGCATGTTACGGTTGATTATTCTAAAGTCATAATTGGTATTGCTAAAATTACGAGCGTCCTCTGGGCTCATTATAACGTAGAGGTGGTGGCAGAGAAAGGGTTAATTGTTTAATTAGCCCGGTGACAATCGCTCTCAGTCTGCTGGCATATAGATTGTGGCCCCGCAAGCTGGACAATCTGTGTGCCAGGTGCAGATGAGAGTGGCATTGTTATGCAAGTGACGGCAGGGTGTGAGATTGACTGGTCTTTGGTCAGGAGTTGGATGAGAAGGCCAGGCCTCTGATACCGGCCACTGTCACACTTGGGTATTCTGATGAGCTGGAGACAGGTACTCGGGTACTCGGATGAGCCGGAGACATGTACTCGGGTACTCTGATGAGCTGGTGACAGGTACTTGTGTACTCTGATGGGCTGGTGACAGGTACTCTGATGGGCTTGTGACAAATCCTCTTTATTTAGGGGGGGCAATCGGGGCACATCACTGTACTGCTGCATCATTTTTTCCCAGGTCTCCTCACACACTGAGAAGGAGAACCTGGTAATGGCACTACAGCTGTTTGTGGAGGTTTGTGACCGACTGTGATTTGACACAGCCGGTCACGTGGTAAATTGGCTCTTTGGCTCTTTACCCTGATTGGGGATGAACTGTGTCCAAGGGACACACCCCATTCCCGATTGTTGCGCTGCATGTCCCCGGGGGCACACACGAGCGGCGAAAACTAGGCCAACCCATGTGACCGGCTGTGATTGGACACACCCAGTCACGTAGTAAAGAGCCTTTTACAATGGCTCTTTACCCTGATTGGGGATGAGCTTTGTCCCATCCCTATAAATAAATAAATGAAAAATAAAGGTTGAATACACATATTGTATATTATGGAGTAATAAAAAAAATAAAAATAAAGCAAAAAGAAATGTAATATAAACTGAAATTAATGATAAAACAAATATCAATACATATAGCATTATGAAAATGTCAGCCACCTTGACTAAGGGCAGATAATTCATGTAGCATTTACTTCATGGAATCCACCTGCTCTTAGCTCAGGCATGCAGGCAGGAGGGTGTGTTAGCTAGGAAAGCCCCTCCTCCAGATGAAAAAAAATGCCCACAAAGACTTCTGGGATGTATGACACCATTTTCAACAAGGCCAGAAACAAAGAAGCAACTGAAGGAATATAAAAAAAAAGTTTAAAACAAGTAAATATAATATAGTTTCCTATCTTTTTACTAATGCTAGCAGCATAAGAAAAAATAGCTAATGTTGATTGAGATAGTTTAGTTCCACAGTAGTAAGTAAAAAGTAAGTAGTAAGTAAAAAGTTTGCAAACCTACTTACCCTATCTTGTTGGGACAGCCCTGATCTTCATGCCATGGGATAATGCTATAAAAATGTATATGTTTGACCAAATATGATCTACAGTATATAGGTAAAATCTGTTGCAGGAATGAAAACAAAAGGCAGAGGTTACTTAGTCCAGCTTATATCACTTGGGCTGGACAATTCATAGGGGCCCAAAAGCCATTATATTTACAGAACTATTATTGGCCCATCCTGTGGCATATTTCTCTAGAGCAGGGGTCCCCAACCCCCCAAACTGGTGCCAGTCCGTGGCCTGTTGATAAGTGGGCCACCACTCAGGAGGCGAGCAGGGGGCGGGAGGAGTTGCAGATCAGGACAGAGCAGGGGACTTTTCATATTAACAAACCGGTATTCACCTGCTTGTTAACACCAACAATTTTGGCAGCTCCTGTCCTCCATCCTGATCTGCAGCTCCCCCATCTGCCCCCTGCTTTGCTGATAGGATGATATCGAAGGCCGGGCCGGAGACCTGGGAGAATAGACACAGGCTGCTAACTGCCTCTGCCTGGCCAAAGGCAAGACTGCAGGGGAGGCAGAGATTGGAAGGGGCACTGTTTTGTTAAAGAGGAAAGGGGGACCCATGACTGTAAGGGCCACTAGGATGGCGGGGAGGACATGACTGCAAGGAGGACTGTGATGGGGGAGGACAACACTGCAAGGAAGACTGTGATGGGGGGAGACTTTTGACTGCAAGGGCCCCTGTGATGGGGGCCATGACTGCAAGGGGCACTGTGATGGGGGGCCATGACTGCAAGGGGCACTGTGATGGGGGGATCATGATTGCAAGGGGCACTGTGATGGGGGGGCCATGACTGCAAGGGGCGCTGATATATAAAGAGGACTGCACTGTAATGATTACAGTGCAGTCCTCTTTATATATCACAGCCCCCTTTACAGTGCTGTCCCCTTGGGACTGTGGGACTGCTTTAAAGCGGGAACTGTAATTTAAGGGGGGACTTTGGACACTGATATAAAAGGGAGTTGAGAGACTCTAAGAAACTACCCCCCCCCCCCCCGGTCATTGGAAAAATTGGCACACCTACAGCAGTCCCTGGTGCCAAAAAGGTTGAGGACCACTGCTCTAGAGCATTTTTCTCCTATTTCTCAACCTTCTAACCCCAGGGAAGCCCTTGAAATAATTTTCAGGTCTCAGGGATCCCTTATTAAAAAATCATTAGGGGGGGGGGGGGCGGGTCTGTGGGAAAAATGCAACTTACATTGCTAGTCAATGGAAAGAACGCCCCTATTACAGTTAGTGGGGGTCAGTATGCCACTCTTACTGACAGCTAGAAAGATCTTTGGTGATTGGTTAGGCTAAATGGCTTTGGCCCAAGTACTGTGAGGGCACCATAATGGCGCTTTTCCACTGCATGGAACTGTACCGGTTCGGCACGCTTTTGTGCTTTTCCACTGCTGGTACCGCATGGTATAGGGTCGGAACGGTTCGGTATGGTATGGTATAGGTTTGCTTTTCCACTGCATGGAAGCGAACGGTACGGTACGGTATGGCTCTGAAAAAACAGTACCTACTCGATTGTGGTTCCAACAGGTACCAAACTGGTACCATATCCCACAATCCTTTGCATGCAGTCACTACTAGCCACTGATTGGTCAGAGAATCCCACCCACCCCGTTGTTATCCCACCCACTTAACTTTAGTACTACTTTAGTGGAAAAGCAAACCTATACCGTACCGTACCGAACCATTCCGACACTATACCATGCGGTACCAGCAATGGAAAAGCAAACCGGGCCAAGCAGGGCCGAGTAGAGCCGAGCCGGTACTAGCCGGTACTTGCAGTGGAAAAGTGCCATAAGATTGGGGTCATTTGGCCACAGCCCAAGGAACTCCTAGCAACCAGGTAACCCTGATTGAGAATGGCTCCTGTAAAGACGCATATAGATATGAGAAATCATTGGATGATTTAACTTTCCAGCATCTAACAAAATCTGACTGATGCTTTAAGTGTTCTTGATTTTTGTTATTTAGACATGTTGGCAGCTAGGTTGTTAGTGATATAATGGCTTCATGGCCTTGGTTCAGCTGCCCTACACGCTTTCTTGGTCTTTTAAATACGCTCTATGACTGGCATGCATCCATAAGTAAGCAATCTTAGCTAGATATAATGCCTCCTGATATATTGAGCTATATGGCTGGGAAGTGTTCTGACTTTTCGTTAATTAATAGAATTGCATCTGACCTTCACCAGTATACCTTTGTCATGCTTCATCAATTAAAGGAAGGGCATTATCATCAGTATCAGCACAATATTTTACCTTTTGTAACTATGCTTGAAGAACGTACCATAGATGCTTCCTTCTACACACATATAAAGAATTGTATATTATATTTTATATATACAGCAAGGGGTTAGATTTACATACGTTAGGCTTAGTGTTATTGGGCGAGGGTTAGTGTTAGGGTTAGAGGGAGGGTTAGTGTTAGGGTTAGAGGGAGGGTTAGTGTTAGGGTTAGAGGGAGGGTTAGTGTTAGGGTTAGAGGGAGGGTTAGTGTTAGAGTTACATGGAGATGGTTAGTGTTAGGGTTGCAAGTAGAGGGTGTAAGGGTTAGTGTTAGGCTCCATTCACACTACCGCGACTTGTCAGGCGACTTGTCAGCCTGACAAGTCGCGGTCCGTCGCGGTCTATGCAGTGCTACAGGACCCGTTCTAATAGGAGCGACACAAGTCGCTCCGACTTAGAAAAAGGGTCCTGTACTACTTCGGGGCGACCTCGGAGCGACTTGCATAGACATTCATTATATGAAGTCCGTGCAAGTCGTGCCGAAGTCGCGGTGCATGGGACTTCACAGGTCGCCCCCGAAGTCAGAGCGACCTAGTGTGAACCGGCACTTAGGGTACAAAGAAAGGAGTAGTTAACACCCCAAATCCTGCATATAGTGTGCATTTCCAAATGCATGTTTACAGGTGTTTTTAACACAATTGTAGTGCGTTTGTAATGCTTTTCAATTTTTTTGTTCCTTTTTTCACTTATGATACTATGCATTCCGATGTGTTTACACATGTTCTGGTGCAATAAAATGCATGCTGCTGTACTTTGTTTTTAACCACTTAAGCCCCAGGCCTATTTCGGACACTTTTTGTTTACAAGTTAAAATCAGTATTTTTTCCTAGAAAACTACTTAGAACCCCCAAACATTATATATATATTTTTTTTTTTAGCAAAGACTCTGGAGAATAAAATGTCGGTCATTGCAATATTTTTTGTCACGTGGTATTTGCGCAGCGGTCTTTAAAACGCCATTTTTTTGGGAAAAATTACATATAATCACATTTCACTGCATTTAAAAAATACTAAACAGTAAAGTTAGCCCATTTTTTTTTTTGTATATTGTGAAAGATGATGTCACGCCGAGTAAATAGATACCCAACATGTTATGGTTTAAAATTGCACACACCCGTGGAATGGCGACAAACTACGGTCAATATAAATCTCAATAGGCGACGCTTTAAAATTTTTTAACGGTTACCAGTTTAGAGTTAGAGTGTAGCTCTTTTTTTTAATTATTGCTCACGCTCTGGCGATCGTGGCGATACCTCACATGTATGGTTTGAGCAGGGATTTCATTCGTGGCTCGACTTCCGTATACGTTTTCTTTCGTGCGCGAGCTAATGGTGACGGGGGGCAGCTTTTTTTTTTCTTTTTTTTTTCCTATTTATTTTATTTTTTTTAACTTTATTACAGGTTTTTAAAAAAAAAAAAAATCTGTTCATTTTTATTGCTGTCAAAAGCAATGTAAACATCCCTTGTCACATGCAGTGACAGGTACTCTTTATGGAGGGATCGAGGGTCTAAAAGACCCTCGACCCCTCCACTACACTTTCATGTATGCAAAACGCCGAAAACTGCATTTTTGCATACAGCCATTTTTTAAATCTGCTGCCTTTTGCAGCAGAGTAACCCGGAAGTGACGTCATGGACGCCGCCTCCGGGTTACGTCATCGGAGACCCGATCAAAGCTGCTTCCGGCCTAGATCGGGACTCTGTCCAGCCGGCGGACGTGCCGCTGGGTGCTCAGGTCTCCCGGTGGGATGGGAGGCCCGGGCAAAGTCACGGAAGGCGGCGGGAGGATGTCCCCGCCCGCTCACCCGGGTAACGATCGAGCGGCTCCCAAGCCGCCATCGGTCGTTACCGACGGAATGCCGACCGTCGGCTCTAAACCACGGTACCGGGATGGTGCCTCTAGGTAGAGGCATCATCCAGTATAATCCTGCAAAGTCTGCCGACGTTAATATACGTCACTTTGCGGTAAGTAGCATTGAATGGAGTGATTGGACATTTCAGATTCTACTGTGCATGCATTCAGGATACATTTAAAAAATGCACCTGAAAGCATCTGGTATGAGCAAGCCCTAAGAGTTGTAAGAAGGAAAAGTGTGTTGTTAGTGTGAGAGTAAGGGTCCATGTACACGGGACGTTGTTAAAAGTCCCTTTGAATGCTGGAATTTTTAGGACGTTTGAAACGTCCGTTCGGTCGCGTTTGTACCCGCATTTAGCGGGCATTTAGCGGGCATTTAGCGGGCGTTTGCGGGCGTTTGCGTTTAGAACCGTTCCTAGAGGTCAAAAAATAATTCCCCTTTAAAATGGAAAAACGCGAATGGCAAACGCGGGTCATCGCGTTTCGGACGCGTTCTAAAAAAGTCCCTGAACGCAACTGCCCGCAAACGACCGCAAACGACCTGGTGTACATGGACAGATAAGATAAAATGTAGATGGGTTCAGGGGCTTCTAAAAAAAACGCCCAACTGCTCCTAAACGGCCATTTCCAGCGTCCCGTGTACATGGAGCCTTAGGGTTACAAGCTGGGGATTAGTGTGATGGCAAGTGTTAGGGTATCTGACGTTTGGCCTGCCTATAGGAAGACGTCACCGATGATGATATGCGTCGGGATTGCTGTTACTGAAGACATTACACTTGCTTAGCTGTTACTCACGGCGTTCCTTTCTCATCGCCTATCTCGAATGCCGGGTTAGTTTGTGCTTATATGACCATTCTAATTTATGGTCCATGCTATCTAAAGAAGTGTATGCTAAGTGTTGGTGCTTGGTGGTAGATTTCATGAATCAAAATTAATTTTTCTCTACATTTTTTTAATTATATATTTTGCTCATATTTTATTCCATGCATTTTTAATTGTTTTCATGTCACATTATTTATCATATGATTATTCATAATTGCATTATTAGGATTTAGCGCCGCTTCTTATTTATATTGAAGTGTTAGGGTTGGTGTTACAGTATAGCTACAGGCAAAGGGTCAGTGTTAGTGAATCAGGGAGAGGATTACTGTGAGGTTAGTGTTAGGTTTAGAGGGAGAGGGCCAGTGTGATGTGAATGTGAGACTTACAGAGAGGAGGTTAATTTAGGGGATACTGTTAGGACTTTTACACACTGCTCTGATCCCCGCTGAGTAGGTGACTGGTCCATGTTCGCTTCGCTTATGTAAAACGGAAACATACCCGGTCTGCTTTCCTCTATGGGCAGTCGGATATAAAGGGACTGCCTGTCCATTTACACCCAACTGGCATGTGATCCGATCCGCCAGAGGCATGGATCGGATTGTGTCCGTTGACACCCGCAGCTCTATAGAGGAGACTGGAGGGTCTGATCGGAAAAACCATCAGGTGGACCGGATCGGTCTGCCCGTGTGAAAGGACTCCTAGGATTAGTGTTTGGGTTACAGAGAGAGGGTTAGTATTAGGGTTACAAGGAGAGAGTGTTATTGTGATGGTTAGTGTGAGAGTTAATGTTAGGATTACAGGTAGAGAATTAGTGTGAGGGTCAGTATTAGGGGTACAAGGAGAGGGCTACTGTGAGGGACAGGGCAAAGGCCAGTGTTAGGGTTGCAAGGAGAGGGATAGGGTGATGGTCAATGTGAAAATTAGTGTTAAGGCTACAAGGAGAGGATTAGTGTGATGGTAACTGTAAGGGTTAGTGTTCAGGGTACAATGAGAGGCAGGGGCGTAACTACAGGGGTTGCAGGGGTTGCAATTGCAATCAGGCCCCATGCTCCAGGGGGCCTGTGTGGCTCCCCTGTACACCTGGATAGGAGGGCCGGTGGGGGCAGCATGTAGAGAAATCACTGTCCTTTTTTCTCCTGTAGCTGCAGCTGATTGGTTCCTCTGTATGCTGCCCCCCACCACTCCCCCCCATCCAGTTCACTTGTGTTCTGCTGTCTCTGGGCCCCTGTGTGCTCCCCTGGTCCTCCCCACTGTGCTCCTTCCCCTCTCCTGCCGGCTGCTGCAAGGGATGTGCCGCAATAGAGAACCAGGAAGGGGTTGGTAAATATGTAATTTACCAGCTCCTTGCTTTTCTGAATGGACAGAGTCTTAGTCAGTGACATTGTAAAAAAAAAATAAAATAAAATGATAAAAAATAATAAAATTAAAGTACCAAATAATAAAAACTACTTACACAGTGGGTGAACTTCCAGGATCGCAAAGGTCACACTTGCGACCGGGCCCTGGTATTCCACCACTGCAGGGAGGCCCCAAGATAGCAGGAAGGGGGCCCACTGCAGATCTTGTGAAAGGGTTCCGCTGCTGGACCATAATAAAGGGCCCCGCAACAAGAGTAAAAGGCCCCAGGATCAGTGGAAAGAGCCCCAGGCTTGAAGGGAAGGGGTCCGGGGGGCCCTTCATGGTTTCTTGCAGGTTCTAGTTACGCCTCTGATGAGAGGGCCAGTGTGACGCTAAGAGAAAGAGTTACAGGGAGAGTTATTGTTGGCTTCAGAGGTAAGACTACAGGGATAGGAGTAATGTGATGGTTAGTGGTAAGTTTAGTGCTAGGGTAATAAGGAGGTTAGTGTGAGGGGAGCCTACAAGTAGGGCATCGCTGTCTGTGCCAGGAGCTCTTCACTAATATCTACATACACTGATCTCCTTACAATAAATGTTTATGTCCTGAACCCAATGATATATGTCTACGCTAACCTACATTTTGACAAAGCTATTCACAATTTTGAAGAAGACCATCAAAAATCAGGGCAGTTAGGCAGAATGCCACTGGGCCTGGAAACAGAAGGTATGTCAATGGATTACACTTGTGACAACAACATAGACGCTGCAGATCCTTGCTTATAGTGCATACGACAGACCGGCCATGCATTCCTGTCTGTAGTTACAGTAGGACAGAACAAATATTCCAAATGTAAGACTGCTGATTACATCTAATGATATCTGTGCATTATAGAGTGAGAATGAGACAAGCATACCAGGTTCAGAATGGGATTTATTGCCCTGTAAGCTTTTTCTTCGGACACAAAGATGTAACTGGACTTCGATCTTGGAAGAAAGATGTCAGGTGGCGATCAATAGAGAATACTGATGATATGCGTCCTGAACAAGCAGCTTTCAGAGTCAATGGAGAATAGCTGATGCAATGTAACAGAGGAAAACCCTTTATGGCTTCCATTACTCCCTGTGGAGGAAAGTGCAGTTCATATGAGATAAAGAAGCGGTTGTTAATATATGCACGTTCTGAAATCAACACTTTAATGCCTCATTTTTGAGGAGAGTAAGTTCATAATTTCCTCATCATATGAAACAGAATGACATTTTAATTTCAGAATTAAGTGGGGGTAACCTGAAGGTATGCTTGTAGTGAATCTCTGGCCAAGCTATGGATATTCCAGTGTTTACACATTCATAAGTAATACATGAGCTTTAAACAAGTCCTTACTGACCTCTGTTGCTGTAGGCATTATGGAATAATTTTTGCTCACAGTTTACAGTGGATGTGCTAAATACATTAAATTTTTTTCTCTTAGTAGCGCAGCTCACTGTGCTTCCCAGTCCCAGAAATCCTGCTCTTTGTATAAGGAGTCGGATGGCTGCTGAGTGACTGCTGGGAGGGGGAACAGGGTGAGATGAGATGCTGAGAAAGTGACTTGTTTGTCAATTTGTCCAGTTGCCTAGCACCACTCTTGATAATGCTCAGAGAAGGAGACTTCAGAACACAAATACATGTAACAGGGGATATAGATTAATCTAGAAGTGATCTGGACTGGAAGGATGTGATTTGAAGAGAACTGTGGAACGAGGCCCTCAAAGGAGGTTTAGGTTCCTCCGAAGAGAATTACTTCCAATCACAGAGCAGCAATTTTTTAATCTCTGCTGAGTCCTCCAAGGTCAGGGCTAGGTCCTTGGTGAATGAAAAGGGGTCCTGTAATGAGCCCTCCGAGGTTAGCATTGGGCATTTGACCCCTGAGCACCCTGAGGTTGGTGTCAGGTCACTGTGGGAAAGAATTAGGGTATGTTGACTCCTGCTGAGCTCTCTAATGTCAGTGCTGGGAATACGACCCCTGCTGAGTCCTCTGAGGTTAGTACTGGATCCCTAGGGGATATAATGGGGTCTTCTGGTTTCTGTAGCAGGCTCCATTGTTCTTTTGGAGTTTTACTTTATTAGGAAGAGAAAAGGCTGATAAGGTATATAAATCTCCCAGTTGGGTCTGTGACACACTTTAAAAAGCATGTTGTGCCTAGTTGCACAGAAATGTATACAATTCGTTGAAATTAAGTTTAATTAACTTACTAGCACTTTCTGGTTGGTTGAACCTGTGCTTTGCCTATGCAGTATTCATAGGCCTAAATTGAGTGATGGAAGTAGCAGCCACAACAGCTATACAAAATCTTTATTCTGAAAAGATGTAAGCTAAAACCCTCAACGTCCTACAAATTGGCCAGTCACAAAACTGTTTAATTGTAAAGTGTCTTTTTTGAGGTACTACACTGCATTGTCTTAAATGTTTGATTAAATGTCCAAACAGAGTACACAAAAGCACTTCAAAATCACAATCCATATTCCACAAATCCCCTCCCATCCCTGTATTCCCAATTATTCCCAAAATTTAGGCTTCAAGTATGTGCTTGGTAAAATTGTCTAGTTTTGGAAAAGTATGGAAGCATGTGAGTAGGCAACACATTGAAAGAGACAAAGCAGATATTATCTTGCAGTAAAAATTAGAGTGCATTATGTGAGAGATAATAGCCATAAAAAAATTTCAGTGGCAGAACAGTATCCAAGCAGCTTGGTTAGGCAACAATAAAAGAGGGAATGACAAGTCAGGTTTTATCCTAAAAATAATTTAGAGTATTATTTTAGAGACAATCGCCACAGATATTGTACAGTGGATGGACAATGCAGCTCCAGATTGCTAGAGTGCATTTCCTAGGCATAATACACTGCTGTTACCATTTCTTTAAAAATGGAAGTTCTGCTCTACTGAAAGCCCACTCAAGTGAAATAAAGCTGTTGCTAAAACAAAATGCCCCAGGCCTGGCTTCTGAAATTTCCAGGAGGCATGGGTGACATTACTGTACCTCACCACTGTCCTATTAAATTGCTAGGCGCTTAAAATCCCACAAGAATGCATTCTAGCCCATCGCAGGAGTGTATTCTCAAAGGAGTTTAAGCACCCAGCGCTAGTGAGACAGTAGTGACATACAGTAGCATCACCCACGCCTCCTAGGAGCGTCAAAAGCTGGGTCCCAGGAAGGTATTTGATTTATTTTTTGTTAATAAAAGCTTTACTTTTACATTGTCTTTGTAATTTGACTTTGGGGGGTATTGGGCTTTCAATAGAGTGGACCTACCACTGTAATGGAACATCTGCTTTGAAAAAGGGTGCCAGGGGGGTGAGGAGGAAGGTGGTATTATTTGGTGAAGGCAAGGGGCCTAGATATTGTTGCATTTCAGAATAGTGTTCCGTAATTGAGCTGTAAGGCTTTCCATCTTATAGACAAAATTTATCCTATTAAGAACCATCTAATGGTTAGAGATGGGAGGCTTTTTCCAGTAATATGGAATTTTTTCATCTGACTGTAGTAAGGATGTGGTTTAAAAGCCTTTGGGTGAGTGACCTACCGATAGTACCGTAGAATGGTTTACCCAGCACACAAATATGCAGATCAAGGGGGATCCAAAGGCCAGAGGACTCCATTAATACAACATAGAAGCTGCACCATGTTCCACTATACTTTGACTACAGAAGTTGCGGCTTAACGATCTTTCCTGACCACAACTTTTCCTACAATGTGAAGATATGTCTGGGTAGATATGGTGAAGCATAACAGGGGTCATATACCATTTCATCATAATTTTGTAAATGTTCTCTTTTGTTAGAGTACAGACAGAAGTGAGAGTAGCATTTCACATATATCTGACCACTCCTCAAAGTAAAGTAGAACTCCTTTTCCCAAAAGTCCATGTATGGATGACGAGGGGGATGACTAGTAGAGTCTGGTGTAATAATATGTCTATAAATCATTAAACCTTTTTGTATAGAGCTCTGCAAACATAGATTTTTGAGAAAGGAAGGTTGTGGAAATTTCAAAGCTGTGGTGAGTGACGATAGGTAGTGCTGAGGCTATAGGTATAGCGAGGGCTGGACTGGGAATAAAAAACAGCCCTGGAAATAATTTCATACCTGCCCAATAGCAATATTATACCAGCATAACGTCATTCTTTTCTTGTTCATAAGAGGGAAAACCATGCATTTTAAAGCACATTTGAAGAGTGTATTATACTCACCAGTGCCTATCAGCTCAGCCTCATCATTGCTCATCAGTGCAGCCTCATTAGTGCCCATCAATGCAGCCTCACCGGTGCCCATCAATGCAGCCTCACCAGTGCCCATCAGTGCAGCCTGATCGGTGCCCACCAATAAAGCCTCACTAGTACCTATCAATGTCGCCTCACCAGTGCCCATCAATGCAGCCTGATCAGTGCCATAAGCTTAGCCTAATCAGTGGCCATCAATTTAGCCTCACCAGTGTCCATCAATGCAACCTGATCAGTGCCCATCAATGCAGCCTCACTAGTGCCCATCAGGTCAGCCTCACCAGTGCCCATCAATGCAGTCTCACCAGTGTCCATCAATGCAGCCTGATCAGTTCCCATTAATGTAGCCTCACCAGTGCCCATCAATGCAGCCTCACCAGTGCCCATCAATGCAGACTCACCAGTGCCCATCAATGCAGCCTGATCAGTGCCCATCAATGCAGCCTCACCAGTGCCCATCAATGCAACCTGCTCAGTGCCCATCAATGCAGCCTCACCAGTGCCCATCAATGCAGCCTCCCCAGTGCCCATCAGCTCATCCTCACCAGTGCAGCCTGTTCTGCTTACCGCTGTTATACGAAGTCCCACTTTCTGGACCGCCTCCTATGATAGACATCACCACCCACAGGCCAGAGGGACCCATAGGCCATGGCCAGCTCCCAGCAGGATCCACAGGCCACAACCAGTAGAACCCACAGGCCATGCCCAACTCCTAGCTGGACCAAAAGGCCATAGCCAGCTCCCACCAGGACCCACAGGCCATGGCCAGCTCCCAGCAGGACCCACAGGCCATGGTCAGCAGGGCCAGACAGCCAGACAGTGTTAATGGCTATTTTGGAGTTACTGGGTGGGCACTGGGGCAGGGTAAATGGTGTGTATGGGGGGAGATGGGATTTGGGGGTCAGCTGGGGGTGTCAGGGTCTCTCAACTCAGCGATAGCAGCTTAGTTCAGCAGGTCCCTGCACGGCCTCCTAGGGGGGGGGGGGGGGGTGATGCTCCAGGGGTCAAGTTGAAGCCAGCGCCCAGCCCCGTGTAACAACTCCCTGGTGAACCATGCCTCTGCCTGCTTCCAAGACTCCAGGAGTTGTGGTTTCCTGGCTGCACTGCTCTCAATTCTCCACCCACCAGGAGCTTGAGCGCGGACTACAACTTCCGGAATGCAACAGCTAGATGGCGGCCAACCGACCACCGCGGCCATGCCCGCAGGCCGACTTCCCCTCGGACATATTAAATATGAATATGTTAGGGCAGCCTGGGGGGCAATTTCCACCCTGCCCCCTGGCCCAGCACCCCCCTGAGTATAGGAAAGTTCAGTCAGTCATTAGAGAGTTTTTTCCTTAAAAGAGACAAAGTCCACTAAATTCATTTTTTTACTGCTGTGATATGACTTCTGGTTAAAGGGTGGCTACGTTTATTCTCTGTGGTCCTGTAGGAATGTGACTGTACCTCTCTTGCTTACTCCCAAGATGAACGAGGGACTATAGAGCAGAGCAGTGCACATGGCCACAACTAACATGTACTGCTTGTTCCAAACACACGGAAGTGAGGGGGGAACAGAAGTGGTTTTGGAGCTCACAGATTTTACGAGGCAGAAAACAAAGCTAGAAAAGATTTAATGCAAAATAGATTACAGGGCCAATAAATAAGAACTCCAGGTATGGATATTTTTACATAGTTACATTGGTACAACTTGGACCATTGAGAAGCAGATGGTGACATCAAACTATCTAACTCATCCAATCAGAGTATACTTTGCATTCATTAGGAAAATGGAAAGCATTCTCTGAATGGCACCCGTGCAGAGTGGATGAGCTCCTGTGTTCACAAGGCAGCAGGGACATGACTGGGGTCCCTTAAAGGATACAGAGAGATAAGACAAAAAGAACAAAGACAGAGGGTTCGGGAGAGATCCTTATAGTGTAGTAGTTTATGGTTAGTACAATACAATGTATGGTGAGAAGGTAGAATACAACAATGTACTCACATCTGTGAGGTTGTTGAGCTTCCATATGGGGGACCAGAGAATCTAAGTAAAAGCCTGCAGGGAATATCTGTCCTTGTACAGAGTGCGGTCACACTCAATGCTCGGTGGGTTGATCCAGATGTTCTTACACACTGCAGTCTCCAGAGTCTCCAAATCTTTGAGCCCCAAAAGATGTAAAAGTGAAGTCAACAGAGGCTCCTAAATGTGAAGGAGAAGCTGAGAAGTGGATTATTCATAAACTAGATATTTCTTGACCACGGAATATTATAAAAACACCGTCAATGCGTTTCCCAGAACTACACTGGCCACTTCCTCATGATGGTGTATAAAACAATTTGAAAAACTGTCACATGACACTAAAAATAGGTATTGGTAATCGGTATCGGCAAGTACCTGAGAAAAAGCATTGGTACTCGTACTCAGCCTTAAAATACTGCTATCAGTGCATCCCTATCAGTAAACATACTTCTCAACTTTCTGAGATTAGGAGGACATCTTCTAGAACACAGGTGTCAAACACAAGGCCCACGGGCCGAATGTGGCCCCCCAGGCCATTTCATGTGTCCCTCGTACCCCTCCTGCAGCTGCCGCACATCCCTTGTCTCTGCCCCCACCTTTTCTCAGTAGTCGGCAGCAGAGAGGACAGAACTCCTTTGCCAGATCCTGTGCTTCTCTGTGCTGCTGCAGAAAGGCTCATCTTTGCCCACCAGCCGTTCTCAGCAGTCTGCAGCAGAGAGGAGGGCAGAACTCCTCCTACAGATCCTGCACCTCTCTGTGCAGCCACAATACCACCTTGTCTCTGCCTCCCCTGGCCTCAGCATTCAGCAGACTCTGTAAGATGACTTCAGCTCTCCTCTGGTCCTCCTCCAGACCTTGCACATTCTTCTTCCCAGATCCACCCAAATCTTCTACATGGCAGTAGCACAAGGTAAGGGGGTGCATTGTGATGTAAGGAAGGGTGAGGGGCTCTTGACATCTCATGTAAGGGTATAAGGGGGTGTAGGGTGCTCTCTTCTTACAGATACAACCAGCCCTTTGAGGGCAACCATAATACTGATGCGGCCCGCAATGAAATTGAGTTTGACACCCCTGTTCTAGAACATTTGACACCCCTGCCATGCCCTAAGCTATGCATACCTCTAAGAATGTATATGCCACAAATAATTAGTTATACACAGAATTGTTTCTTTTGCACCAATACTTTTCTATTATACTGGCCTTTTAACATAGCAAACGAGATAATTGATCAGATGAAGGTTTAATGCAGGATACTTTTAGTATTTGAATAGTACATTTTCATTGGTATCTGTACATCAGACCAAAAAGAGGGCCAACTGAGGAGGGACAGAGGCATTTGGTTGCAAAAAAGGAGCAGTTACCCCAAATGACGGATGGTTAAGTGATAAAGTGGTTCTAAGGTCAAGGTGTGTTTTTCACAGTTACTGGTCAAGATCCCCCTATCTGAGAGGGGCAGAATTAGTGGAGCAATCCTATTCTTGTGCTCTGATACCCTTTCGATGTCTTTGCTTCTGTTCTGGAGCACTGAAGGGTGTGTGTCATAATATTTGTATTATGGACGCCTGAAATTTTTAATGGTCACGCTGGCTACTAGCCCTTTAGGTGGGTTTCCTGATCACATGACCTTCATGATTGGCTCTGACAGCAGGCACACAGTCGGGAAAAAAAAACAAGTTCCCGAATTTTTCTCTGGGACACCCTATATAAACAGTATGTGTCCCAGGGGCAGAATAGTGGTGATGGGGCTGGTTAAATAATGTTAAAAAGAAAAAAAAAATGTGTATAGAATTTTTGTAATAAATGGCCTTACAGATTATGTGACTGTTGAAAAAATCTTTGTAGCTAAATAATCATATCTATTAATATATATTTTTTTAATATATTTAATTATTTTTTCGGATCTCTTGTGTCAGGGGCAGACTGGCAACTTTCAGCCCAGGGGGCAGGTACAAACCAGAGGCCCATGGGGCAGCGACTCGGCCCCCTCCCACTCTCCCTCTTCCCGTCCTCCTCCTGGCCCTCATTCCAGGCTGAAGCCCTACTCCAGGTACTCTCTACTCACCAGCTAAATCCAGGTTCCCAACCTGGCCAGCAGAGGGCGGTTGGGGGGAGCTGGGGCAGCTCGGTTAGGGCTGGCCAGGGGAGGAGAGTCTGCAGTGAACCATGGAACCGGCCTGTCCTCAGACACAGTTTACACCATCCATGCTGGAGAGGGAGGCCTGGTTTCTGCCCTTGTCTTCAACCCGCAGTCAGTAGGTCAGCAGCAGGGACTTTTTACTTCTCTTCACCAGGAATCCTTTAGGCATGTCTGTGGCAGAAGCAGTGCAGCCTTTTTACAAGACATCAGAGTGGCCCAGGGGGCAATTACCCCCCTGCCCCAGTCCTCCCCTGTCTGTTGTAGTCATTTTAGTGCTGTATATTAGGTTCTTGGTGCCCAGTATATGACTTGTGGATATGTCTTCTGAAACATGCCTGTGATCTCCAACAACTCCTATGTATGCCCGCCATCTCTAGTTATCTCTTATAGCATGCCTGTAGTTTCTGAACATCTTCTGCAGTATGTCTATATGTCTTTGACAGTTTTCTGTAGCATTACATTCACTTAATAATATAAGTGGCCTTTTAGGGATATCATGGGCCACGCTTAAGGGCTGACTATATCAAGAAAGTTGGTCAGCACTGGTTTAATAAGATTGAAGAGCAATTAGAATCAATTTACTACATTTGATACAAGACAAGTCTGTCTCCATCCCAGAATGGTAGAGTATGTTCTGTAGCACCGTCTTAGATAGATGCTAGGATTAGTTAGATTTAGTGCTGGCTCATTGCGTTCAGTGGAGCTGGGTGCCTTTTTGTTAGGTAAATTTAGCTTGCAACACCGTAACCATGTGGCTGCAATTATTGTGTTAGGTAAATTTAGTTGTGCTCACTGTAGCCAGTGCAGCTGATTACTTAGTTCAGTGTTGTCAGCTGTTGCCAGTCTGATTGCTCCCTCTGCTTTCCAGAGAGCTGTGAGAATTCTCTGTGACATAGGTGTGGAGCTATGCAGATGGCAGTATGAGTATTTCTGCAGCCCTGGTAATTCCTAGGGAGCAGGGCCCTGAAGGCTGGTGGAAAACTGCATAAATACTCTAAGAGACTGGGTTCTGGGTCTTGTCCTGCAGAGGACCAGTCCAGCCTGGAGGGCTGTTGCCCTTTAGGCCAACACTTCCATGTGCTTGCTGTTCATGAGGCCTCAGGTGGGCGACCTGAAGGCCTGGATGCTGAAGCTACAGAAAGCTGACTAAGGGGCTGTCTGCTGAAGATCTAGTCTGGTATCAATGGAGAAAGATGTCGCAACCAACTGTCCCTGGACATTTTGTGAGTACAGACTGCTGTGAGATTTCAGAGACTGCTGCTGTCCCTCCTGTTGTGTTAGAGCAGGGGTCTTCAAACTATGGCCCTCCAGTTGTTCAGGAACTACAATTCCCATCATGCCTTGTCATGTCTGTTAATTTCAGAGTTTTACAATACCTCATGGGATGTGTAGTTCCACAACAGCTGGAGGGCCGTAGTTTGAGGATCCCTGTGTTAGAGAGTCAGCTGTTTTTTTGCTAAAGGGAACATCGACTGGTGTCCTAAAGAGCTTAATCTATCTAACTCTACCTGAAGGGGCTCTGCTCTGTTTGCTCTAAAGGAAGAAGCTTGTGTGCTATTAACCCCTTCTATTACAAAGCTAGGTCCACAGTTGGCTATATGCCAAAACTTCTGCTTCAGCTTTACAGAAAGGAGTTTACTATCCTCATTCTGTACATAGTTTCTGTTTTTGGAACATCCGACTCAATTCCCTCAACCCCATCCAAATGCTAAATACCTGTTCTCTTTAGCAGTAGATAGCAGTCTTGTGACTTCCATCAGTTCCTTGTAAAGCTTGTAGGAGGAGTTTTCATACAGCACTGAGCTGTCTTATCAGTATCCAGGACCCTGACTCTCTGTCTGGACAGCGCTGATTGCCCTGTGCTGATCTCATGCACCCTCCCAAGAAAAAAAAAATTGCAATACACACCAAACTGAGCATGTGAAGCCTGACTCCAAAGGCTCTGTCTTATCTGAACATGTTCTGGAGTCAGTGGAAGAAGAGGAGGAACTGTGCATACAGGATCAAGCAGCCTTTTTACACAATGCAGAGGATTAACCCCTTAGGTTCCACAGTGAGTATAACAAGCATGCTTTACTGCATATACACACTAATTTTATTGTTGCAAGTTTAATGACACTTTAATAAATCATTAAGTTCATTTGTATTCGAGACCTGGTAGAGACCTGTGGCATGCCAGTGCTCACATGTCAGATTTCCCTGCATTGGCAAAGATTGAGCTGGGTTCTGGTATGTGGGACCTTGCACAGGCTTGTGGCAGCTGCGCGCATTCACGGGGAGCTTCTGTTCATCCACGGGCATGCATGCACAGAATCTTGTAAAACACTGCCTCCTAGGATTTATTGTGGCAATCCTAGGAGACATTATGGCATCACTATGTAATTCTCGGCAAAGCAAGGAATCAGAAATCGCATCCTATTAAAGGTACCATTTTGTTTAAAAAAAAAAAAATTTAACATTTTTAAGCTCTATAAGAAGGATGGGGAGGAACCAGAGGAGAAAGAGTTTTTCGTAATGGGTGAAGGTTGGCTTTATTAAAAGCCCAACTTCTAGCCAAAACATTTCATTTGGGGTACAGCAGGGAAGCCTTAGGGTCTCTGTAGTTTTTCATTGATATTTACTGACTTTTTCCTCACTTACTGACAAGGCAAAGAGTGATGGCAAATCTCTACAACGCATATAGAAACAAAAACTCATTTTTAGTTATCGTAAGTGAGGTAGGGGTACAACTACTGACAATGGTTTTGTCCCATTTTTGTGGAGGTCACTTCATAAAGTGTGGAGAAAGCGCTCCAAAAGGGATCAAACACAGAAATAAACTGACAATAAAACGTTAACTTTTCTGGACTGGCTGGAATGAGGCCTTAAAGCCGTTGTAAATGTACATTTTAAAAAATATATATATATATTTTGAACCTAGAATGTCACCCAGTTGCCCTGAACATCCTCTTCTGGGGTCTCCTGCTGGCATTGTCCCGCTCCTCCTCTGCTATTCCCCATAGCAAGCCGACAATAGTTCCCACAGCTGCCTCTGTGTCTACACAAAAAAAGTGATATTCCCCTCCAGCAACGGGACAGCATCACACAGCCCGTACGGTCCACCAAGGTCTTGTGGGACGTGCCCTCAAATCGCGTAATCCTTTGATCTTGAGGGACCGTTAGGGCTGTGTGATGCCATCTCAGTGCTGGAGGGGAATATTATGAGATACTATGAAAAATATAAAGGCAGTTTGGGACTTTATATGAGGCACAGCACAAGCATACTGCCGCCCGTAGCAGAAACTGATGAGTATGAGGAGGCGGAGCGTCTCCTCAGGGGCATGTACCTCACGTTATCGTGGTGTGCGCAAAGACGTCAGACATCAGCGCACTCCATCTCATGCAGGGCAGGCTGGATCTTCTGGGGGGGGGGGGTTCCCACAAAAAACACAGGAGTAATAGGAGGAATGACAGTGGGTGTTTGGTGAACCTGTCCAGGGGAAGAAGATAACAGTATATAATATTTTCTTATATAAAATATTGGATGTGGGGCAGCATTTTAGTCTTGGACCCAGGCAGCACAATGTCTTGGGCCAGCCCTGTCTACATGCCAAAGGTATGGACACCAAAGAAAAAAAAAACTTGCTTGTATAATTGATAATTATATTTGAGATCTGATGTATTGTTAATACATAGAATGCTTCCTGCTTAGTAATTTCGCACAGTGATTGTGATTTACTCCTGTTTTTCAGTGCAAGGCTATTGTCTACAGCACACTTCATGGATGTTGTCAATTTTTCAATGACATTCATCCCCACTAATAAAGTGGACTTGTGCTGAGATTTAAATCTTAAAGCAGAACTACACTGCATCCGAGTACCACAAACCAAAAATGCCATTTAATTCTTGGTTAACCACTTCAGTTTCGGAACATTTAACCCCTTCTTCATGACTAGGCCATTCTTTGCAATACAGCACTGCGTTACTTTAACTGACAGTTGTGTGGTCGTGCGACACTGTACCGAAATAAAATTTGGGTCATTTTTTTGACAAAGCTTGTTAAAGCGAAACATGTAGTTGTGGCAACCAGAAGCTATCAGAAGCTTGTGAGTCATCCCCGAGATCCAGCCCGGCTTCCCGCTGAGCTCCGCACCGCCACTTCCGGTGATGCCACTCACGTGCCACTTCCGGTTACCACGGAGGATCTGGCTACGGAGGACGTATCGGCTCTAGGTCAGTGTAGCGGCCGCACACAGGACCCAGTGAGCCGTTACCACCGTGGTGCTGAGGCATACCATCTGGGATTACCTTTCTTCACCTTTTAACTCCCGGTGCCATTGGATTCCCCCATTTCATCATCAGGGATCCCCACAGCACCCCAAGGAGTTCCGGAAGCTGCAGGACTGGTTTGAAAGATGACTTATTCATTTTAATTTATATCCATTAAACTTTATGGTTTATTCTGAGACAATTTTGTCCATTACTTACATAGTGATCCACTTCATGTGCACAATAGAGCGCCATCCTTCTTTTTTGTTTTTAGCACAATGTCTTGGGCCAGCCCCTTCTACATGCCAAAGGTATGAACACCAAAGAAAAAAAATAACTTGTTTGTATAATTGATAATTATATTTGAGATCTGATGTATTGCTAATACATAGAATGCTTCCTGCTTAGTAATTTCGCACAGTGATTGTGATTTACTCCTGTTTTTCAGTGCACGGCTATTGTCTACAGCACACTTCATGGATGTTGTCAATTTTTCAATGACATTCATCCCCACTAAATAAGTGGACTTGTGCTTAGATTTAAATCTTAAAGCAGAACTACACTGCATCCGAGTACCACAAACCAAAAATGCCATTTAATTCTTGGTTAACCACTTCAGCTCCAGAAGATTTACCCCCTTCTTCATGACTAGGCCATTCTTTGCGATACAGCACTGCGTTACTTTAACTGACAATTGTGTGGTTGCGCGACACTGTACCAAAAAAAAAATTTGGGTCATTTTTTTCCACAAATAGAGCATTTTTTGGTGGTATTTGATCACCTCTGCGTTTTTTAGTTTTTGCGCTATAAACAAAAAACTACTGACAATTTTGAAAAAAATATATATATTTTTTTTACTTTCTGCTCTAAAACATATCAAATTAAAAAATCAAATGTCTTCATCAATTTGGGCCAATATGTATTCTGCTACATATTTTTGGTAAAAAAAATTCTAATAAGCGTATATTGATTGGTTTGCGCAAACGTTATAATGTCTACAAACTTTGGGATATACAGTGGGTACGGAAAGTATTCAGACCCCCTAAAATTTTTCACTCTTTGTTATATTGCAGCCATTTGCTAAAATCATTTAAGTTCATTCTTCTTCCTCATGAATGTACACATAGCACCCCATACTGACAGAAAAACACAGAATTGTGGACATTGTTGCAGATTTATTAAAAAAGAAAAACTGAAATATCACATGGTCCTAAGTATTCAGACCCTTTGCTCAGTATTTAGTAGAAGCCCCCTTTTGATCTAATACAGCCATGAGTCTTCTTGGGAAAGAAGCAACAAGTCTTTCACACCTGGATTTGGGGATCCTCTGCCATTCCTCCTTGCAGATCCTCTCCAGTTCTGTCAGGTTGGATGGTAAACGTTGGTGGACAGCCATTTTTAGGTCTCTCCAGAGATGCTCAATTGGGTTTAAGTCAGGGCTCTGGCTGGGCCATTCAAGAACAGTCACGGAGTTGTTGTGAAGCCACTCCTTCGTTATTTTAGCCTATGTGCTTAGGGTCATTGTCTTGTTGGAAGGTAAACCTTCGGCCCAGTCTGAGGTCCAGAGCACTCTGGAGAAGGTTTTTGTCCAGGATATCCCTGTACTTGGCCGCATTCATCTTTCCCTCAATTGCAACCAGTCGTCCTGTCCCTGCAGCTGAAAAACACCCCCACAGCATGATGCTGCCACCACCATGCTTCACTGTTGGGACTGTATTGGACAGGTGATGAGCAGTGCCTGGTTTTCTCCACACATACCACTTAGAATTAAGGCCAAAAAGTTCTATTTTGGTCTCATCAGACCAGAGAATCTTATTTCTCACCATCTTGGAGTCCTTCAGGTGTTTTTTAGCAAACTCCATGCAGGCCATGTCGGGCCACTCTGCCATAAAGCCCTGACTGGTGGAGGGCTGCAGTGATGGTTGACTTTCTACAACTTTCTCCCATCTCCTGACTGCATCTCTGGAGCTCAACCACAGTGATCTTTGGGTTCTTCTTTACCTCTCTCACCAAGGCTCTTCTCGCCCGATAGCTCAGTTTGGCCGGAAGGCCAGCTCTAGGAAGGGTTCTGGTCATCCCAAACGTCTTCCATTTGAGGATTATGGAGGCCACTGTGCTCTTAGGAACTGTGCTTAACCACTGTGCTTCTTAGAAGTGCAGCAGAAATCTTTTTGTAACCTTGGCCAGATGTGTGCCTTGCCACAATTCTGTCTCTGAGCTCTTCAGGCAGTTACTTTGACCTCATGATTCTCATTTGCTCTGACATGCATTGTGATCTGGAAGGTCTTATATAGACAGGTGTGTGGCTTTCCTAATCAAGTCCAATCAGTATAATCAAACACAGCTGGACTCAAATGAAGGTGTAGAACCATCTCAAGGATGATCAGAAGAAATGGAAAGCACCTGAGTTAAATATATGAGTGTCACAGCAAAGGGTCTGAATACTTAGGACCATGTGATATTTCAGTTTTTCTTTTTTAATAAATCTGCAACAATGTCAACAATTCTGTGTTTTTCTGTCAGTATGGGGTGCTATGTGTACATTCATGAGGAAGAAGAATGAACTTAAATGATTTTAGCAAATGGCTGCAATATAACAAAGAGTGAAAAATTTAAGCGGGTCTGAATACTTTCCATACCCACTGTATTTAAGAAATTTTTAATTTATTTTTAGTTTTTACTATTAATGGTAGCGATCAGCAACTTATAGTGGGACTGCGATATTGCGTCGGACAAATCGGACACCTAACTGATACTTTTTTGGGAACCAGTGACACTAATACAGTAATCAGTGCTAAAAATATGCACTGTGACTGTACTAATGACACTGGCAGGGAAGGGGCTAACATCAGGGACGTTCAAAGGGCTAACATTGTGCCTAGATGCTGTTTCAGTGTAGTGGGGGAGGTGCTTTTACTAGTGGAAGGCACTGATTGGTGTTCCTACTTTACAGGAACACAGAATCTATGCCTTCTGTACTGACAGCACAGCAATCTGCCTTCTTTATATATGCAGATCGCTGTTCTGCCTGTGGAGAAAACAATCAGCGGTGCATGCGGACATTGGGTCCATCGGACCCGCTGATCAGATCCCGATCTGATCAGCGGGTCCGATGGACCCAATGTCCGCCAGCACCGCTGATTGTTTTCTCCACAGGCAGAACAGCGATCTGCATATATGAAGAAGGGCAGCTACCCTGTAGCAGTAAATTTGCTATAGGGCGGTTGGCAAGCGAGGTAATATTTAAAGCACACTTAACCATCCTTTCATGTTTCCATGAAAGAATTCACCTTGAAAAACACTCCCAAGTATTTCTGGCTGTGGCCATCTTGAGTAAGGGCAGATGATTCATGTAGCATTCTGTTCCTGGAATCTATTTGCCCTTAGCTCAGGTATGCGGGAAGGAGGGCATGGTTAGCTGAGAAAACCCCTCCTTACCTTACCCCTCCTTATTAAGCCTCCTGGGATGTATGACATCATTTGTTTAGGTCTGGAAGACAGGAAGAAACTGAAGAAATGTAAAAAACAATTAAAACAAGTAAATATGATATATTTTCCTATCCGTTTACTAATGCTAGCAGTATAAAGAATAAAAATAGTCAATCTTGATTAAGATAGTGAAGTTCTGCTTTAATTCTAGATATTTTTATTGCATAGTTACATTGTTTATGATTGAACCATTGTAATAATGCATTGCTCATACATGACTAATCCCTGTGGAAGCTGTATATTTTACCACTATCTCCCCGGGTCCTTTGCTGAGCAGCTTCCTTTCTGCAAAGTTATAGTCCAATCTAAAAATTCCTTGTTTTCATCTACTGGAACACTCACAATCGTGTATTTATTACTGTCGCATTTTATTCAATTTTGTATGCATTTCATGTCTTGGTGCTGAAATCTAGTGGAAATTTAGTGTAACTAAAACATTATTTTTATGTCTGTGAATGGTATAACCCAGATCCCATGTATGTTGGGGCTAGTTAGGTTTAGTCCAGGGATCTCCAAACTTTCTAAACAAAGGCTAGTTTACTGTCCTTCAGATTGAAAGAGGGGCTGGACTGTGGCCAGGGGGAGTAGAAAATGACCCAGCATCTGTGGGAGAAGACCAGTGTTTCTCAACCTTTTTTCACTCAAGGCACCCTTTAAAATTATAGACCATATTAAGGCACCCTTTAAAATCATGAACAGTCTCGAGGCACCACATTCTAAAATGTAAAAAACTATTCTAATAGCTTTACATAATGCAGCACCATCCGCACTTGTAGGACACCCAACATTAGAGGTGATTTTGTCTTCCAAAGCAAATACACTTTTTCACACTGGTACTGACTAGTATTCTAATGTTTCTCTTCTCCCTCAATGTCTCTCCATCCATCTTCTAATGTGACCCCATTGCTGAGGGAGAGAGGCAGAGGAGGGTCAAACAAGGATGCTGTGGAGGCCACAGACATCCTCCTTATCAACTGATGACATTATTTGTTCTTAGTATGCCAGTGCCTAGAAAGTTGTAATGGTGCATAATAAAAATCTGTTGCTTTGTGTAACTAAAAGGAAGGCTTCATACACCTGCTGACTTGTATACAATATTTGATCAATTTTTAGGCATTTTGCCCAAGCACCCCTGAAGAAGCCTCAAGACACCCCAGGGTGCCTGGGCAGAATCAAAATAAAGGGGGCTGAATACAAATGCACGCCACACTTTTCAGATATTTATTTGTAAAACAGTTTGAAAAAAGTTTGGGATATTATTGTTTTAACCGAGAATAAATAAATAAATTACACACAGGAGGACTCTATTTACTAATTAGGTGACTTCTGAAAGCAATTGGTTCCACTAGATTTTAGTTAGGGGTATCAGAGTAGAGGGGGCTGAATACAAATGCACGCCACACTTTTCAGATATTTATTTGTAAAACATTTTGAAAACCATTTATTATTTCCTTCCACTTCACAATTATGTGCCACATTGTGTTGGTCTATCACATAAAATCCCAATAAAATACATTTACGTTTTTGGTTGTAACATGACAAAATGTGGAAATTGCCAAATTGCCAAGGGGTATGAATACTTTTTCAAGGCACTGTACCTTCTGTTGTGTCCCTAGAGATGGGAAGTGCAAGGGAATACCAGTAATGAGGGTGTAGACCAGGGATCCTCCAGCTGTTGCGGAACTACACATCCCATGAGGCATTGTAAAACTCTGACATTCACAGACATGACTAGACATGATGGGAATTGTAGTTCCTGAACAACTGTAGGGCCATAGTTTGAAGACCCCTGGTGTAGACAGTCATACAGTCTTACTTCCTATTGTGTCCCTTCTATACTATATCCAAAGCTAAAAAAAAAAAAAAAAAGCCTAAATTAGGCTTTAACCGTATGCCAACTGCCCGCAGATATACTGCGGCAGGCTGGCTCGGCTGCACAAAGTGGCAAAACCGCGGTAGCGATCCTGGGGACTGCCGAAGGCGTGCGCGCGCCCCTATTAGCCAGTGAGGAAGCTGATTCACGGGGTCGGCGACTGCGATTGTCGCCGTGCACCTGCGATCACTCCCCGTAGAGAGAGAACAGCGGTCTGCTGTTGCAAACACAGCAGACCGTTGTTCTTTCAGGAATCAGCACAGAGCGCCTGTGATCCTCAGGTCTCTGTGTTGATTCCACACGCCCATCCCCCTCACAGTTAGAAAACACCCCCTAGGCATGCACTTAACCTTTTGATCTCCCCTGAGTTAACTCCTTCCCTGCCAGTGTCATTATTACAGTAAGGGTCCATTCACACGGCGCACCGTCCGACGAGGTCCGTTCTGCTCAGCGGGGGATCGATCCGCCGATCCCCGCTGAGCAGGCGGATGACAGCTCCGTCTCTGGTCTGTGTGCGGAGACGGAGCTGTCAGATCCCCGCTGTCCTCTATGGGGAGATCGGATGAGAACGGATCGGCTGTCCGTTCTCATCCGATCCGCTGGACGGATGGAAAATAGGGTTTCCATTCGTCCGGATTTCACGGACAGGATCGGATGGCAGCAGGTGTCATAGGGGTGCATGGAGGATCCGATCAGGTCCGCCTGAAAAACTGACAAAGCGGATCAGATTTGATCGCCCGTGTGAAAGGACCCTTACAGTGCATATTTTTAGCATTGATTACTGTAGTAATGTCACTGGTCCCCCCAAAAATGTAAAAAATGTCAGTTAGGGGTCCGATCTGTCCGCTGTAATCCCGCTAAAAATCGCTGATCGCCACCATTACTTGTAGAATAAAATAATAAAAATAAAAATGACATAAATCTCTCCCCTAGTTTGTAGACGCGATAACTTTTGCGCAAGCCAATCAAAATATGCCTATTGGGATTTTTTTTTTTATCAAGAATACAAATTGGCCTAAATTGATGAAAAATTTAGATTTTTACATTTTTTTTTATTGGGAATGTTTCATAGCAGAATGTGAAAAATATTGTTTTTTTTTCAGAATTGTCTCTCTTTTTTTGTTTATAGCGCAAAAAAAAAAAAAAAAAAAATCGCACAGGTGATCAAATACCACCAAATTAACGCAGTGCCAAATCGCAAAAAATTGCCTGGTCACTTTTTTATTGGGAATGTTATGCAGCAGAATGTGAAAAATATTGTTTTTTTTTTTTATCAGAATTGTCGCTTTTTTTTTGTTTATAGCGCAAAAAATTAAAATCGCACAGGTGATCAAATACCACCAAAAGAAAGCTTTATTTGTGGGAAAAAAGGACATCAATTTTATTTGGGTACAGCTTCACACGACCACGCAAATGTCCGGTAAAATAACGCAGTGCAGAATCGCAAAAAATGGTCTGGTCACTTTTTTATTGGGAATGTTCTATAGCAGAATGTGAAAAATATATATATTTTTTTTTTCAGAATTGTCGCTCTTTTTTTGTTTATAGCGCAAAAAATAAAAATCGCACAGGTGATCAAATACCACCAAAAAAAGCTCTATTTGTCAGGAAAGAAAGGACATCAATTTTATTTGGGTACAGCGTCGCACCAGCGCACAATTGTCCGTTATATTAATGCAGTGCCGAATCGCAAAAAATGGCTTGGTCACTTTTTTATTGGGAATGTTATGTTGCAGAATGTGAAAAATATTGTTTTTTTTGTTTGTTTTTTTTAGAATTCTTACTATTTTTTTGTTTATAGCACAAAAAATAAAAATTGCACAGGTGATCAAATACCACCAAAAGAAAGCTCTATTGGTGGGGGAAAAATTATTTTAATTTTTTTTGGGTACAGTGTCGCACGAGCGTGCAATTGTCTGTTAAAATAACGCAGTGCCGAATCGCAATAAATGGCCTGGTCACTTTTTTATTGGGAATGTTATGTAGCAGAATGTGAAAAATATATATATATTTTTTTTAGAATTGTCGCTCTTTTTTTTAAATAACGCAGTGCCGAATCGCAAAAAATGGCCTGGTCATTAAGAGGGTAAAACCTTCCAGGTCAGAAGTGGTTAAGCACCCCCTCATCTTCCCAATTCTATTTATAATATTAATTTTATTTCAAATAAAAACTGTGGTATTATCAGGTGAATGATGGTAAATTCTTATTCAGTCACGATGACCGTGTATGAGGTGACATTAAAGAAAAACAAGGGACGCAATGGTAATCAGGACGGTGAGCCATGCTGGTCTTAGCTCAGCTGTGCATCATCTCTGTATTAGTCATACAAACAGATGGAATGCTTATGCTGCCCTATGCATGTTGTAAACCCCTCTATTTAGTCTGGATTTTTTTTTTTTATGCCGTAAAGCTTCCCAGCAAATGCATTTCAGTTCAAAGGCAGCTGTGCATCCCTTTTCTAATGATACATCCCTAAGGCAATCACATCACCGCGCTGATTTGCTGCAGTGGAGACTGCAGCGTCTACCCTGAGCCCTCCCCCTTCTCTCCCGTTCTGCTTAGAGCATCAGTCTGTAGCTAGTGCATGTAAGCAAGTCTGGTCCTCTCACCTATTCATGCTTTGGAATGCTGTAGCAAAAAAAATCCAGCGCCTCCGAAGAAAGCACTAGTGACTCTCCCACCCTACAAGGATGCAGGCCAGTGCAGACTCCACCAGGATGGAATGCTTCTGGAGCAACTGGAAATGCCAGGGTAATGTTCGCTCAATCGTGAGCCATGCACGACATACACAATGACACCTCCTGCATGCCTTAGCCCTGAGAACACCCTTTTTTTTTTTTCTTTCACCTGCGGGCAATCCTAATCTGTATTATCCATCGCCGTCTTTAATTACGACCTTTGCATGCCAGTCATACCATTTCTTATGTTACATGGAAATGCATATCGTAGCAAGAGAATTCAATGTCAATATGCAATACCAGCCCTGTGAGTTTTTGCTCTTTAATAGGTTTTATTTTAATGTTCTAGAAAATACTAGGCTTTTGCCAATATTTTTGGCAAGGAACAATGCCCTAGGCTTATGTTAAAGGGACTCCCTTTCCGGGGGGGCACGCCCATGTAATATCCCTGTCTGCTCTCTAAACAAAGAAATCTGTGCTTAGATTGTACCCGTAATATCAGAATATTAATATATAAGGAGAGCTCAGGTGGCTGTTTTTATACATTTTTTTTATTTTATGGCGATAAATTGAATTCGCTATTTTGCAATAACATGCTAGGTTGGACTGGAGCTGCCCAAGGGCCAGGATGGTGCCGTTAGAGCTGGGTTTTAGGCAAAGCTTTGGGTTTAATATAAATGAAACGTTTCTTGATATTAACTCTGGGTGTGGCTTGTGAAGCTCCTCTTCTGTCTGCTTTTTCAGCCATGTTTTCAGTGTCCTGCCTGCATCCTTTGTTATAGTTAAAAAAAAAAAAAAAAAAAAATCTGTGCCAGGCTCGGCTGTCAGCTGAGAATTTTATGTCTCATTCACAATCAGAATCGCGTTTTTATCTGCTGATTTCCCCATTTTAATTGGGTGTTTTTATAACAACAGGTCATAAGAAAGCTTTTGTTAATTCTAGATATTAAAAAAAAAAAAGAAATCAGGCCCATTGCTCCTTTTTAATAGGGATTAGGAAATTAGGATATTTGTCATAATAATTGCATGTAGACTGTATATACGTATTTATGCTTGTTATGCTGAGAACGGCGGCTCCAAGTCCTCGGTTGCCGTGGTTACGAAACTCAGTCGGCTTTCAGTCCTGTAGTGATAAAGCAAATTTACCCTTTGAATGCTGCACGGGCCTAAAAAGATGGCTGGCAAGCCCAGTTGGGGTTATGCCAGAATAAGGTTTGAAGACCATTTTTTTTTTTATTTTTTTTTTAACCTTTGTCATTTGAGGGTTTTTTTCATTTTTTTTTTTTTTTTTTCTTTTATTCATTTTTTTTTTTTTTGTGTTATAAGCATCCCTGGTCTTCTTTCTGGCGTAAAGCAGAATCTGCTGTATGTTTAGGAGGTAGCCCCTTTTATCTTTTTTTCCAGAATGTCCTAGAGCTCCACACCTAATAAGCATTTTCTCAGTGGAGTTTGGATGCAGTGCTGGTTACCACGCATGTCTGAGGCCTGTCTGGAATTTCTATGCCTTAATGGTAGCGGAGGGGGGGCTGCTTCTTTTATTTTATTTTTTTTATTTACGGTATTTATTTTTTCATTGCAAATCACAGAAAAATAATTTAGACATTTTGAAAGCTGATTTTGCTTCATATGTCTTGTGTTTAGGCCTATGCTGCACAAGCGATTTCTAATGATTAATGAAACAGAACTGCGTTACTTTTTATTAATCTCAAAATACATTCACTATATGAGCACTGATATTTAACCTTTTTATTGTAAATCTTTTTTTTTTTTTCTTTTTAATCTCCAGTTAAATACAGGCCTCTGATCTGGTATCGGTAATGCTTGTGTCTTGTGGTTTTATTTTGATGTAATTTAGCATGGCCATTCACAGGCCGAACATTCAGGTTAATTGAAACTTGAGAATCACAATGATATCTGCAACATTGTAAGCTAAAAAAAAAAAAAGTAGAAGCAGGAAATATTAGTCTAATTTATTTTCCAGCTTGTTAAAAAAATCAATCTCTGCACAGTTAATTTTACAAGAAATATTACCACTGCAGACTCCATTCAGAATGATTTTCCAAGGCAAAATCAATATCTGCAAACAATATTTTTTTCCATAAATGATAATAGTATTAATTGTTAAGCGTTAAGGACAGTTAATGTCGTTTTTACTGTTAAAAGCACAGATCATCAGAAATAACAAATTGCCCTAAAATGTTCAAGTTGTATGATTGTTATGACTGTCTCTAAAGCGGTATTAAAACCCAAACCAAAAATGTAATATACTCAACTTACTAATACTTAGATGTGGTTGAATGCCTTCATTTTTAGTTTTATTTCTTTTATTCTCACCCACTGATCTGGCCAGCAGCACACCTCCCCTATTAGAGTAACCCTACTATGGATGAAGGAGCACAAGGGGCACATTTGGACATGTGCATTGTCAGTCTGGGGGGAGGGGAGTGTTAGATGGACTAGCAGATTTAAATACACTAAGGCTGGGTTCACTTATGTGTGGCCACAGTTCCCAGCATGGGGTCCGGTGCGTTCATGTTCACTGGTTCAGGTGCAAATCCAGTCCGAATTTTTGCCTAAAATTGCACCTGAATCGGACCCAAACAGGCACAGGACCCTTTTGGAATGTGGGCCGCGGCCGCCCCAGATATGTGTGAGCTGACTTCATTGAGAGCCGGTCACACTCGCATGTCATGTGAATTAGATGCGTTGAAACCCGCATCCAATTTGCACATATGTGAACCTGGCCTAATACAGGGGTCTCCAAACTTTCTAAACAAAGGGCCAGTTTACTGATCTTAAGTCTTTAGGGGGGCCAGACTGCGGCCAGTGGCAGTAAATAATGCCTCATCTTTGTTTTTAGTGGCATGAATCGTATCCCATTGTTGGTATGAGTGGGAGCAATAGTACCTCATTGATGGTGTCAGTGGAAAGAATGGTGCGCCAACATTGGGGTCCTTTGGAGGAAGAGTGCCCCAAGGGCCAGATAAGGCCAAACAAAGGGCTGTATCTCTGGGTTTATTACCACTCTAAAGGAAGCCTGTACTGAAAGGAATGAGGTTAACATTGTCATCCTCTTGAAAATGCCAGTTGACTGGATGGCAGTGGCCCTAATGGGGGCAGCATGGCAGTGCTTCCATGTGGCCCCCCAACCAGCAAGTATATTCACTGTTCCATGCTGCCTTAACCCCCCCCCCCCCCCCGGGAGTCCATCTAGCACTTGATTGACCACTCAGACTGGAGAACTGTCACATAAGGGGAGTAAGAAGGATTCATCTTGCACTTGTACCTCTATAGGCCAAAATGAATAATCGGGGACACTACAAGCGGTGACACCTCATGCAACAGGTAACAATGAGCCAGTACTTGAAGTATCATTTGAAGATAGTTGTCATTTATAATCTGTGAGAGACGGCAGGGCCGAGGTTTTAGGGACTCTCAGTTCCCTTTTACCAAAGTGCATTACACATGGTAGTCCAACATATTCCATGTACTGTAGATAAAGGGGCCAAGCAAGTCCCCAAAATGTTGGTCTTGCTGTCTTTTCATAGATTATGAAATAAATGTGATGTGCGATGCGGGAACCAGCGTGATTCCAGTGGGTGTCAATGACATCCCAAGATCAGTTCGCAGATCACAGTGCCAAGTGTGAAATGGAATATGATTTCATGGGTGTGAAAACCCATGCGATCTGATTCTAGTGCAGACCAAAAAAAGGGTCCGGCACCATTTTGGTCCGAATGCGATGAGAATTCAGCCATACACACCGTATGACTGAAGTCGCATTGCACAGACATCGCATGTGATCTTCACAGAGATGCGGTGCGAATCACATGCGATGTCTGTGTTTGCACCAGTGGGAACCCAGCCTAAAATGTCAAACGCAACTTAAAGTGCTGTCTCATTGTTTCCTGTAACGTGGGGAAGGTCACATGCTCCCACATACATACATAAGCAGTGGCGGCTGGTGCTCCATGGGTCAGGAGGGGGCGGCAGACGGACCGCACCATACCACCCCCCCCCTGGACCACATCAGGCCGCACACCATATCTACCCCCCGACCCCGTCGCCGGCTCACTCACCCTGCCTGGATATGGGAGAGCAGGCAGCAGCAACAAACGGCGGCGGCTTCTGCTTCTTCCCCCTCAGTCTTCTGCGTCTCATCCCTCCTCCTCCATGGCCATTGGCATGGCTTCTCCTTTCGGCCAATCGGGAAATGGGTGTCGACCCTCTTCCTGATTGGCCAGGAGGAGAATCTGTGTGACTATGTGAATATTCATTCGCTATTGTCACACAACTGGGTGGGCTGCACTGCGCCCCGAGCCCACCCTTTTTTTTAGCCTATTAGAGCCTCTGGCTCTAATCACATGCTAAAAAAAAAGGCCCATTGAACTCCATGCGTCTGACGCCCTGCATGTAGATTAGGGGGCCGGACGCATGGATGGAAGGGGCGGGGCCCCTGCACCCCCAATGCACCAGCCGCTACTGCTTAGAAGTCCCAATCCATTAGAGCAGCGTGGATGGGAGAGTATACCTTGCTGAGGAGGAGGCAAAGTGACAGTGTTGCTTTAATTTTATGAGTTGCTGTACAGATGTGATTTTACATGGGCATGTGTAGGGGGCTCGATGCACCAGAAGTAGCCAGCTAGTTGTACTGCAGTGCAAAGTGCATGCTCACAGGAGGCTGGAGCAGGGTGACAGAGACATGAGCTCATCCGTCTGCTGCTTCTCTTTTCACTGTCCAGTCATGAGGTGGGGGAGAAGACATACAAGTAATAATAAACTGCCTCAAAAAAAAAAAAAAACTGATCTCCTTCATTGCCAGGCAGGGCATAGCTGTGTGGTAGAGCTGTGTAAATCTTAGAACTGGATAGAAAGTAATGCAAGCCCTTCGACAGCACAGATTCCTTATATGGCTTTTATCTGTGTATTTAGCTTTTTACCTGAGGTTCAGTAATAAAGAAAACTTCTACTGATAGAAACATGGAGACTGTCAGTGCTTACTTCTCATTTGGCAAATGTAAGATATCTGGCCGAACAGCCAGGCAAAGCTGGAGAGTCAGAAACAAGAAGAGCATGTGGTTGCAATCCAGTCCCCTAGCAGCAACAGTATTTACTTGTGTCTATTGGCACTTGCTTTAGTACACTGATTTTGTCATTACCCCACTAGCTCAGCTCACCCTGCTCCCCCCTACCAGAGCTTCTATTACTAAAAGGTTGAAGTCTGGAAAGTTGTTGAGTCACTGCTGGGAGGGGGAAGCAGGGTGAACTGAGCTGCTTATAGCAGTGTTTCTCAAATTTTTTTTAAGTCGAGGCACCATTTAAAATTATGGACAGTCTCGAGGCATTTCATTCTAAAATGTAAAAAAATATTCTAATAGCTTTACATAATGCAGCAACATCCACTCAGGTAGGACACCCAGCGTTAGAGATGATGTATTCTTCCAAAGCAAATACACTTTTGCACACTGGTACTGACTAGTATTCCAATGTTGCTTTTCTCCCTCAATTTCTCTCCATCAGTCAGCTAATGTGACCCCAGTGCTGAGGGAGAGGGGCACAGGAGGGTCAAACAAGGATTCTGTGGAGGCAACAGACATCCTCCTTATTAACTGATGACGTCATTGGTTGTTAGGATGCCAGTGTCTAGAAAGTTGTAATGGTGCATAATGACAACCTGTGGCTTTGTGTAACTAAAAGGGAGGCTTCATCCACCTGCTGGCTTGTATACAATTTTTGATCATTTTGCCAAGGCACCACAGAAGAATCCTCAAGGCACCCTGGTTGAAAAAGGCTGGTTTAGAGAAAGACTTGAAGGACTTAGGCCCCTTTCACACTTATGCGACCTAAAAGTCACACGATTTAATCACGACTTTGCCGCGATTTTGTCTGGATTTGAAGCAATGCCTATGGACCTCAAAACCCTTTAAAATCATCCCAAAGTAGTGCAGGGATTACTTTGAAGTCACACAGATATGAGGGGTACTCATTGGAAATCATGGGGTAGAATTTGTTCTGCGACTTTGCAGTCCCAAGTCGCACAAGTATGAAAGGGGCCCTAGGCCTCTTGTACACTGCAACTGGTAAATTAACGTTTAGAATGGGGATAGACCGATTATCGGCATTGTCGATATGCACTTTCCCCGATATATCGGTATCGGCCCTGGAACTGGCCGATAGTGCCGATATTTTTGTGACGTCATTCTGCCTTCTTAGGCCGCCTCCCTCGCCTTGGACAGCCTCGTCTGGAGTTGGGACTAGTCTCTTGGGAGTGTATCACAGCCATACACCCACCCACAGCAGCCCCGTGCCAGCCAGCCACCCACATCCACAGGCCCTGTACCAGCCAGCCACAGGCACTGTACCAGCGAGCCAGCCAGCCACCCACAGGCTCTGTACCAGCCAGCCAGCCACAGGCCCTGTACCAGCCAGCCACCCACAGCCCCTGTGCCAGCCAGCCACCCAACACAGGGTGCCAGCCAGCCACCCACCACAGGGTGCCAGACAGCCAGCCACCCACCACAGGGTGGCAGACAGCCGGCCACCTACAGGCCCTGTATGAGTCAGCCACTCGCAGCCCCTGTGCCAGCCACCCACCTATCACAGGGTGCCAGCCAGCCACCAACCACAGGGTGCCAGACAGCCAGCAACCCACCTTAATGTGCCTGCCAGCCACCCACCACAGGGTGCCAGCCAGCCAGCCACCCACCACAGGGTGCCAGCAAGCTAGCCATTAATCAAAAATTAACATGTTCAGTACCAGATTTGTGTCAAAAATTGTCTTTATTTTTCAAAACTTTAAATGTACAAAATATCGGCCCATATCGACCGATAACTTGTGACCAAAATATTGGTATCGGTATCGGCCCAGAAAAAAACAATATCAGTCTATCCCTAGTTTAGAAGCAGTTGGATGTTTTTTTTTCAGCAGCCCCTGAACTCTCCTCTGTTATCTTATGTATCCATGTACACTCAGGCATTTAGTGCCGGGTCACACTTGTGCGATGCGGGAAGGCTGCGAATTCGCAGCCTGTTCCCGCATCGCAAACGCACATCTGGCAGTTCACACTGCCATATGCGATACGCAGGAGGTGTCAATGAAATGTTAACGACACCCCTAGTTTGATCGCATATCGCAGTGCGATCTGACAGTTCGCATCGGATCGCACAAGTGTGAACCACTGTGCGATCCGATCCTGATGCGGCTGAAAAAATGCCTCCTGTGCGACTTTTGTGCGGGTGCAGTGCGAATTTAGCCATACAAAGCGTATGGCTGAATTCGCACTGCACATCCGATCGCATGTAATGAAGGAGCAGTGCGCTCCGATATTACTTGCGATCGCCACACACGCGGAAGTGTGAACCGGCACTTATAGTAGTTTAGAAGCAGTTGAGATAAGAAGCATTTTTTTCAAAGCAAAAATTTGCATTCAGGACGGTAGTTCAGAGGCATTTGAAAATCCAAATGCTTGTAACAGCGTGTAAACGTGGTAACTCTTTAAGTGTTTTCGTTTATATGCGTTTTCAATGGGGAAATCATTTCTGACCATTTGCAATGTTAAAAAACAGACTTTCCAGAACCCTTGTATATTGTGGGCTGCAAGAGGGGGGAGGGAGGGAGGGAGGGAGGGAGGGAGAGAGAGATGAACGCCGTATAACGCGGCATGTAAAAATGACAAAACTGGTGTTTTTAACGGTCGCTTACTAGCTGTCAAGTTCCAGCGTTTCAGAAGAGGTTTTTAAACGTCCTATCTACATGAAGCCTTAAAGTGATTGTAAACGATCACCTTGTAAAACAACCCATTCAGTTAAAAATATAAATGAAAGGAAAAACATTTTTGTATAGAAATAAAAAAAAAAAAAAAAAAAAAAAAATATATATATATATATATATATATATATATATATATATATATATACTGTTTTTTCTCTTTTTATAAATGATCACCTTCCCTCTGTTCTCAGCTGCACAAGAGCTGGGGGAGGAGAAGCAGCAGCACAATGAGTTTCCTAGTGAATGGCTGTGCAGCGGGGACATGTCAGGGCATGTCTGATCATTGGAGAATGAACCATGATGTGCTCTCCTGCTTAGTGTGGTCAGCTTTTATAGGAAAGCAAGGGAACTGGCAGTAACACTGGGGATTTCACACAAAGTAAGGAATACAAAGAGAACAGGAGACTTTCTCATACAAGTACATGGTACAGCCGGCACATATCAGGAATATGAAATGTTGGGGTAACAAGTACTTTAACCACTTTTTTTTTCTTTTTTTAATCCGTGGTGGTGCTAAAACTACAACGAGAAAACCCGCAAGTGACCAAAAGACATGCATGTGAATACACACTAAAAAGTGCACTTAAGGGTGTGCTTTTAGTCCACCTACCGAAGGGGTAGGACTACTACCCTGATCCCCTGGGGTGCAAGGCTCCTGATAGGGACAAAAGGTTTACATGGTCCGCCTAGCCTGGAGGCCTGCGGACCCCGTTCTTCTGGGCAGCCAAAGCCGCCAAATACTTGGTCGAGGGGCTCTCCCGAAGAGGGACCCCCCAGAGGCAGAGGGGGAAGGAACCAGAAGGCCACACATCCTCCCCCTAGACGTCAGGACAAGCCCGAGGACTCATACCCTTCATCCATGAAAAAAACACACACAAAATTGAAAGGTGACAAACGTGGGAGAAAAAGAAACTAGATAAATAACTGGCCTTGCATGGTGCCCTGGCCGGGCCCTGAGGCTTGGTAACAAAAATTGCCCCGGACTTTAGCCAAACGACCCAGCCCTGAAAGGCGCAGTGCAGAAAAAGTGTTTGGAGCCGTGACCATGTGCCGGTTCACAGATTGGGGTCCCACACCCAAGTGTTACTAAGAGCACCTCTGGGGCGACCACTCTCAGAGGGCACAGACATCGCAGACTCTCTGCCTTCCCAGCCCATGGCCAGACAAAGTAGAATGTTTGAATCAGGAGGTAATGGACCCTTCCAGCTTTCTCGGAGAGAACTTTCTCCCGGTCCACAATTACCTATGGGCGCTCCGATTCTAGTTCCTGCCAGTACTAACCTTCCAGGTCCCCATCACTACAGCAGGTTTGCATAGCCGCCACCCAACCTTGGCCAGATCAGATGACAGCACAGCGCCCCCACTAGATCACTGATAAGAACAGATACTACACTTGATCTTAGCCAAAAGGCCGAGAAGTACTTTAACCACTTGCCAACCAGCCGCCATAGTTATACTGCGTCAGGTTGGCTCTGTTACGCAAAATGATGTACATGTACGTCGCTTCGTATAGGAGTTAGTGTGGGCGCAACAAAATTTATATTGAAGGTATACTGGACAGCCACTGAAATATCTAGTGAATATTTAAAATGAACAGATACACCAAGAGCAGTTTTGATAAAAAGCATAAAACTAAACTTTACTGGACATCAAAATACATAAAGTTTCTTACACATAAAACTTACCATTAACATTAACAGGACTCGAACATACAATCCTATTCCTAATACCCCAAAGAAAGGTCAAATAATACTTTTCTCTGGCAACAGCTTGCACTCGATATCTGGAACAGGACAGTGAGGAGGTTTTTTTGCTCCATCCTTTCCTTCCACAGCTCCAAAAAACGAACCTTACTCCCCTGGGCCGGCCCTACCATGGGTCCCGCTGGGTCCATTGGGCCCAGGCAGCACTTGGAGAGGGGCAGCAAATTTACTCCCAAGATTATTTTTCCAGCAGTTTGTGTGTCATCAGTTTGCGGCACATTACAGGCGGCATTTCCCCATCTTATACTGCCGCCCGTAGCAGAAACTGATCAGTATAAGGAGGCGGAGCGTCTCCTCTGAGGAATTATGGAAGAAGATAACAGTATATACAATATTTTCAAAATTTTATATTTATATAAAATACTGGATGTGTTGGCATTTTGGTGGGCGTGATTTTATTTTTTGGGGGGGGACATTCAGGGGAGGACTGGGCCAGGGGGGCAATTGCCCCCTGGGCCGCTCTGATGCCCCGTAAAAAGGCTGCACCGCTTCTGCCACAAACATGTCTAAAGGATTCCTGGTGAAGGAAGTAAAAAGTCCTTGCCACTGACCTACTGAGTGCGGGTTGAAGACGAGGACAGAGCGCAGACCTCCCCCCTCCATCATGGATGGTGTAAACGGTGTATGAGCAGAGGCCAGTTCCATGCCCCACTGGAGGCTCTTTTCCCCCGGCCAGCCCGACAGAGCTGTCCCAGCTCCCCCCAACTGCCCCCTGCTTGCCAGGTCAGCAACCCAGATTCAGCCGGTAAGTAGAGAGTATTTTGAGCAGGGCTTCAGCTTTGAATGGGGATCAGGAGAAGGAGGGGAAGAAGGAGAGTGGGAGGACCGAGTCGCTGCACCATGGGCCTTTGGTTTGTACTTGGCGCCTGGGCCAAAAGTTGCCAGTCTGCCCCTGGGAACATTTCATTCTTGGACCCAGGCAGCACAATGTCTTGGGCCAGCCCTGTTTCTCCCCCATCCTAGTGACTCTATTTACAGTCCTGTAGACCAGAGACCACCCACAGGATGCGGTCATTCCTCTTGACCACTCACCGGTCATTTTGTGAGTAATGTCAGCAACACATGGTTGGACTTCCTCCCTAAAACCACATGGTCAATTGGATATGCGGCATCCATCTTTACATACGACGCCAAAGCTCACTAAACCACCTGTGGGTGAGAGATATTATTCACATTTGTCGTGAATCAGTTAAGAAAACTATCCCCAACTGATGCACGTGCGCACGCGCTGATTAGCTAGATGGGGAGCCAATCAGCAGGTCTGGGGGCCGTGATGTCCGCCAAGCACCTGCGATCGCTCCCCATGGAGACAGAACGGTGGTCTGCCGATGTAAACACGGCAGACCGCTGTTCTGTCAGTGATGAACACAGGGATCCTGTTTCCTCTTATTTAGGAACAAATGTCTCTGTGTTTATCCAGTGAGCCCATCCCCCACACAGTTAGAAAGCACCCCCTAGGGACACATTTAACCCTTTGATCGCCCCTGGTGTTAACCCCTTTCCTGCCAGTGTCATTAGTACAGTAACCGTGCATATTTGTTAGCACTAATTACTGTAGTAATGTCACTATTCCCCCCCCCCCCCAAAAGTGTCAATTAGGGGTCCGATCTGTTTGCCGCAATGTCGCAGTCCCACTAAAAATCGATGATCGCTGCTATTACTAGTAAAAAAATAAATAAATAAAAATGACAAAATGACATAAATCCTTCCCCTAGTTTGTAGACGCTAATCAGTATACACTTATTGGGATTTTTTTTTACCAAAAATATGTAGCAGAACACATATTAGCCTAAAATGATAAAAAAAATTATTTTTTATTTTTATTGGGAATGTTTTATAGCAAAAAGTAAAAAATATTGTTTTGTATTTTTTTTTTCAGAATAGTCACGCTTTTCTGTTGATAGTGCAAAAGAAAAAAATTGCAGAGGTGATCAAATGCCACCAAAAGAAAGCTCTAGGTCAGTGAGGACTTGTCAAAAAGCCTGTTTACTGCTTTTTAATTGTTTGAGAAAGCACTATATCAAGCGTGAAACATGTCAGAATAGAACTTAAAGCCCAACTCTGGGGAGAGGAGAGTGGAGATATACTTACCTGATCCTCCAATCCTTCCAGCACAGGACTGGTCCAGCACCGCTGTGCTCAAGCAGTCTTGAATAGTGGACTGTTCATGAGGTCATCATGCTCAGAACAGGCATCATAGACCAGGAACAGTCCACCATTGGACCGTAGGGCAGTGCTGCTTTCTGGAGGATTGAAGCATCAGGAGAGTATAAGCTTTCTGCTCACCCCTAGACAAAACGAGCAGTTGACCTGTGCAGCGAGGGCACAGCCCCATTGCATGGGAAAACATAATTTTTTTGCCTACAGTTAGGCTTTAAAGTAGATCGCTGGTGCAATGTCAGGCTCCTGCAGACATGTCCTTCATCTTTGTGCCCATAACTCTGCTAAGGCTTTCAGTTACAAATAGGGAGGAAGTGTCAATGGACTGTGAGGGCATTTATTATTTAAGTGATGATTTTCTATGTTTTAGGTCGCAACTAAAAATTATGATTGTGCTTAGGTAGCACCATAGATGTGCGCAGCCTATTGCATAAGGGTGTGCACCCCAAAGCTCAAACACACATGCCTTTCTCTGCAGCCTCAGCTGCACTGGACAGTTAATAAATGGGAAGTGCTCTTTGCTGAGTGGCTTCCTGTTCATTCACAGACCGAAGCATAGTAAACACAGTTTGCTATGCTTCAGATATGAATGAACACAGTGAGTGAGTGTGTTCATTTAGAAAAGGAAGGTGCTGGTAAATGACATGTTTACCAGACCCTTCCCCCACTCTCCATCCTGAAACATCCCCCTCACAAACCAGGGGGGAGAGGGGAGGAGGGAAGCCAGCAGCACTTCTGGGCCAACATGGGGAGGAATTGGCACTGCACATAGTGATTAGGGTGTGCCCAGGCACACCTGGCACACCCCCTGCGCACGCCTATGGGTAGCACCAGTGGCGGCTGGTGCTCAAAATTTTTTGGGGGGGGGGGGCGCAAAAAGAAAAATGTAATAGGTATTGCTTCGCGGCAAAAAACGCGATAAAAAAATTGCATGACTTTGAGGTCATGGTACAGGCATGGCACAGGTGATGGCATAGGCATGGCACATGTGAGGGTATAGGCATGGCACAGGTGATGGCATAGGCATGGCACAGGTGATGGCACAGGTGATGGCATAGACATGGCACAGGTGATGGCATAGGCATGGCACAGGTGATGGCACAGGTGATGGCATAGGCATGGTACAGGTGATGGTACAGGCATGGCACAGGTCGGCTTCAATCACTTACCTTCTGACGGCGGCGGGATGGCGGGATTCCGGGAACCGAGACGAGCAGCGCCGTGGACGTCCTCCTCTTCAGTCTTCTGTCTTCCGGTCCGGGCGGCGGGAAGGAGATCGGGCGGTGACGGTGCGTGACTGACGCACACACCGGCACCGCCCCCATTGCGAGTCAGCGATGTCCTGGATGATGATTGGTCCAGGCTGGAGACTGGACCAATCACAGCCAGGATATCACGAAGGTGGGGGTGGCTCAGCGCTTTTTCCTGCGCCCAGGTTACGCCCCCAGAAGGCAGCCAATCGGCGCCTCTTCTGGGTCGTAAACCCCACCCCCCCCCCCCCATATCCACCAGGCCGAGCGCATAGGCCTGCGAACACGATTTTTTTTTTTTTTCAAAACTTTATTATTTTTTGTCTTTTTTTTTTCTATTTTTTTTTCTTTTTTTTTAGGGGGGGCGGCGCTCTGGCGCCCCCTATGCACGGGCCGCCACTGCCTAAGTGTCTCTTACCTCAAATGTAACATTGCTAAACACAATTTTGCCAGCATTTGCCCCATTGTGGGGGTTGATTTACTAAAAAGGCAAAAAGACTGTGCACTTTGCAAGTGCAGTTGCTCCAAAGCTTAGTAAGGCCTTGTTCACACCAGCCACTGCGTTGCAATGCAGTAGCTAGTGTGCGGTGCAGTCCAGCCAAGCCCAGCGCAGTGATGATGCACAAATCTCGACGCAACACAGTTTTCTTTTTCCAAACAAACTTTATTGAGATGTCAAACATAAATTTTATTAGGTGTGACATCTCAATAAAGTTTGCGGAGTGAGGCAGTGGATCAACTGCACACAGTACTTTTTTTCAGCACACATCGCCCTCACACCACCACTGTGAACCGGTAGCGTTGCCACCTTTTCTTCAAGCCAAACCTGAACACTTTAGCGGCGCATGGCAACATTTTTAAAGAGTAAACTGTGTGTGTAAAGGGGAACTCTGATGTAAGTGGGTTTCTGCTCACTAAACCTCCCAGTTACATCAGAGTTCCCAGCATTCCCCCTAAATTAGGGTTCCCAAAACCTCCCTTACATCAGAGTCCACAGAGCAACCCTTACATCTGAGTCCCCCTTACCTTAGTGTACTCACTCAGAGGCAGGAGAGAGCAGGAGGGAGGGGGGAGACTTCAGTCAGACATTGGATGGTGAGCTCACTCACCCAAAAAAAGGGTCCCCCAATGTAAATCCATCGTCAATCATGCCACCCGCCGCACTGCCTGACCCCAAAAAAAAATCTCCGGCCTTGTCAAAGGCTCTCCGCCATCTGCCTGCTCCTCCGTCTGACATTTCTTAAATAGGTAAGGCGAAGAGTCACCAATGACAGCAGCAGGCAACCCAGCCCCCTTGTGATGTCATCGATCCAGCATGTCCCTCCTCCTCCATACCCAAAAGTTCCAGGTATATGTCTTTGCTCCTGGTGGCTAAACAGAGCAACAAGGAGCAACTAAAAAGGAGTACGGTATGTGCTGCTGGGGAGGAGGAAAAGTAAGTGACCCTGTTGTTTTGCCTTCCAAAGGCAAAGCACAATGTAAAGTGTTTCTGAAAGGTCAAAAACCTTCTGTGTGCAGCTCCCTCCATAGCCCCTCTTCCCTTATACTCCCCCGAGCCTGATCCAGCGATGTGCATGAGAGCAGAAGCTCTCCCAGGTCTCTGCCTAGTCATTGGCTGAGACACAGCCATTGGCTCTCACTGCTGTTAATCACAGATCAAATATAGACCCATAGAGGCAGCTCAGGAGCAAGCACACATGAGTGCCCCCAGAGCAAGAAGCTTGTTATGATGAAATCAGGGCTGCTCTGTGCAAAGCTATTGCACAGAGCAGACAAGTATACCATGTTTGTTTTTTTTTTCATCTGAACCTTTACAAACAATTTAAATGTATTTCTCCTCCAGCCCTGTGAGCACTTCCAGCAGCTGTGGTTTGCTATTATCAATTCAAACTACTAACAACAACATACAAAGCCATCCACAACTCATCTCTGAGCTACATTACCAACCTAATCTCAAAATATCATCCGCTCCAATCCTCCTATCCTCTAGCTCCTTTGTCTCCAGGACTTCTCCAGAGCCTCTGCCATCCTCTGCAACTCCCTACCCCAAGCTGTCCAGCTATACCCTATGCCACTGGTGTCAAACACAAGGCCCGCGGGCCGAATGCGGGCCCCCAGGCCATTTATTAGGGCCCTCGCACCTCTCCTACAGCTGCAGCACTCCCCTTGTCTCCACCCCCACCTTGACTCAGCATTCAGCATCAGAGAAGACAGAACTCCTCCTTCAGATCCTGAGCATTTTCGTGCAGCCGCAGTTAGGCTCGTCTCCGCCCCCTCTGTCTCAGAAGTTGGCAGCAGAGTGGAGGGGGGACAGAACTCCCCCTTCATATCCTATATTTCTCTGTGCAGCCACAGCACCCCCTCATCTCTGCCCCCCCCCCCCAGTCTTAGTATTCAGCAGTCCCTAGCACCTGACTCCTGCCCTCCTTTGGTCCTCTGCCAAACCCTGCAATTTCTGCTTCCCAGCTCTGCCCCAGCTTCTCCCCAGCAGCAGCACCAGGTAGGGACGGGGCACACCATGATGTAAGGGAAGGTGGGGGGTTCTTGACTTCTGATGGCGAGGGTCTCATAATAGCTAATGTAGGGGGGGGGGGATGGTTAGGGTGCTCTAGACAACTAGTCTTATACTGTAGATACAACCGGCCCTTTGAGGGCAACCATAATTTTGTCACGGCCCACAATGAAATTGAGTTTGACACCCTGTCCTATGCTGTCCACCCTTAGGCTATTCCTGAAAACTTAACTCTTTAGGAAAGCCTATCCTACCTCCACCTAAAAACTTAATTTTTTCAATTATTACCTTTTTATATCACTTTCCCTTCCTTCCTAGATTGTAAGCTGTCAGGAGCAAGGCCCTTGTAGTATTCTAGTATTGAATTGTATTTTAGCTGTATGGTCTTTCTTTGTTTTGTGAAGCGCTGTGCAAACTGTTGGTGCTGTGTAAATCCTGTATAATAATCAGTGGCGGCTGGTGCTCCATGGGCCGGGGGGGGGGGGGGCATCAGACGGACCACACCATACCCCCCCCTCCCCGGACTACACCAGCCTGCACACCATACCTTCCCCCCGTCGGCTCACTCACCGTGAAGGGCAGGCAGCCAGCAGCAACGGTGGCAGCAGCTTCTCCTCAGTCTCCTGCGTCTCCTCGAGTCCTCCCTCCTCCTCCTTGGCCAATGGCATGGCTTCGCCTTTTGGCCAATTGGGAAACGGGTCGCAGGACCCGCTTCCTGATTGGCCAGGAGGAGGATCCGTGTGACAATAGCGAATATTCATTCGCTATTGTCACACAACTGGGTGGGCTCGGGGCGCAGTGCTCTGCGCTCCGAGCCCACCCTTTTTTTAAGCCTCTAGGTCTAATCACGTGCTTCAAAAAAAAAAAAACTCCATTGGAATCCATGCGTCTGGCGCCCTGCATGTAGATTAGGGGGTTGGACACATGGATAGGGGGGGGGGGGCGGCGCCCCTGCACCCCCAATGTGCACCAGCCGCCACTGGTAATAATATTATTGATGGTAATGTTGGGGGAAAAAATACGGGAAAATTTAGCTTTTATTTTTACTTTTTTACTGTTTATTCCCAATAAAAACCGAGGAAATAAAATAAAAAAAGGTTCCTGCACTACTTTTGGTACAACTTGTATTGACTTCTGTTAAAGAAGTCGCATGCAAGTTGTGCCGAAGTCACGAGCAGTATGAACCCAGGCGGCCAGGCCAATGGGTGGAGATCCGAGAAAAGAATTCATAAGAGCTGCAGGGAAACCAGGAGATCTACCCTCCAGGAAGTTTTAAACTCCCTCTGGATGTCAGCAAAAGATTTCTTAGGATCAAAGTGGCTTTTGATTGGTCAGGCACCAGGAAAGTTTAGAATTTGCTGACTTATTTTACAGGTTGTGTGTTTTTGAATAAGCAAATCACAGCACAGGGAATCAGCGTCTCCATTGGGTCCATGTGTGGGTCCAAGCTGTTACCACTGATTGTCTGTGATAGCCGGCATCCAGGACTAGGCCCATGAGCTGACACAATCAGCTCCTGAGATTCTGATGCTTCTACTTTTTGCCCCATAGCTGCATGCTGTAGAGGCAAATGTAAACATTATTATTCTACATAGCGTTTAGATTGGGAGTGTAGTGATGTCACAAGTGATGTCACCACACTTGTTACTTCAGATGCTCAGGCAGAGCTGTTTTTCTATCCTATGGTGGATGAAGTATATATCCAATGCTGCATCTGTTCCCCACTGCCTTTACATCAAGAGTGATCAAAGACTGCTGATCGCTCAATTCTTGGTCTTCAGTGAGCAGAGTGCCAGTGACTGTCAGTCACTGGCTCTCTGCTCTGCCCCTCCAGTGCTCACTAGAGCTCTGGGCTGTGCAGAGGGTGGGAGCGGCTGGCTCAGTCTTTCTGCGGTATGCTGAGAGGATGAGTCAGCTTTCAGTCCAGGCATCTGGGTGGATCCCGACATTAAAGTCTGGATCTCTCCAGTCTGGACTGGCTGAATACGGGTCACAGGACCGAGCAAGTGAAGTACATTCCTGTGATGCCCAGGAGAAGTAGAACCAAAAGAGCTTTGGCCCCACTTCTCTTTTAATTTACAGCAGTGGTCCCCAAACTGTGGCCCTTTGATTGCCTTTATCCCTCCCTTGAGGCATTATTCCTGCCACTGACACCAACAATGGGGCATAATTCCTGCCACTAACACCAACAATGGGGCATAATTCCTGCCACTGACACCTACAATGGGGCACTATTCCTTCTACTGACACCAACAACGGGCCACTATTCCTTCTACTGACACCAACAATGGGGCATAATTCCTGCCACTGACACCAACAATGGGGCATAATTCCTGCCACTGACACCAACAATGGGGCACTATTCTTTCTACTGACACCAGCAATGGGGCATAATTCCTGCCACTGACACCAGCAATGGGGCATAATTCCTGCCACTGACACCAGCAATGGGGCATAATTCCTGCCACTGACACCAGCAATGGGGCATAATTCCTGCCACTGACACCAGCAATGGGGCATAATTCCTGCCACTGACACCAGCAATGGGGCATAATTCCTGCCACTGACACCAGCAATGGGGCATAATTCCTGCCACTGACACCAGCAATGGGGCATAATTCCTGCCACTGACACCTACAATGGGGCATAATTCCTGCCACTGACACCTACAATGGGGCATAATTCCTGCCACTGACACCTACAATGGGGCATAATTCCTGCCACTGACACCAACAATGGGGCATAATTCCTGCCACTGACACCAACAATGGGGCATAATTCCTGCCACTGACAACATAAATGGTGCAGTATTCCTCCCAATGACAAAAACTATTTCTCCCCCGAATACCAAAGATCTGCTATTGTTTACTCCCACTGGGCACAGTCTGCCCCACCTAAAGTCTGAAGTACAGACCCCTTGATTTACAGTATTTTGATCTCTTTCATTCTGCTACGTTACATAAAGGTAAAAAAAAATGTGACATTTTAATCTACAGACTTAATTATATTGCAGTAAATACTGTATATGCGGTGTGCAGATTACATAAATGTTGCGTTGACATGATACCACAAAGCAACATAATCACTCCCTTGTTATCTCTTGCCGTAACTATTGCAATTTCTTCCTCATTGGCCTACCTCTATACAGCTTATTCTTCCTTTAGTCTGTCATGAATGCTGCTGCCTTACTCATCCACCTTACCAACCATTCAGTTTCAAACAATTCAAACTACTACCAACAACATACAAAGCCATCCACAACTCATCCCTGAGCTACATTACAAACCTAATCTCAAAATATCACCCAAACCATCCTCTCCAATCCTCCTATCCTCTAGCTCCTTTGTCTCCAGGACTTCTCCAGAGCCTCTGCCATCCTCTGCAACTCCCTACCCCAAGTTGTCCGGTTATACCCTATGCCAGTGATGGCAAACCTTGGTACCCCAGATGTTTTGGAACTACATTTCCAATGATGCTCAACTACGCTATAGAGTGCATGAGCATCATGGGAAATGTAGTTCCAAAACATCTGGGGTGCCAAGGTTTGCCATCACTGACTTATGATGTCCACCCTTAGGTGATCCCCCAAAACTCAACTCTTTAGGAAAGCCTAATTCACCTCCACCTAAAAACAGTTTTTGTTCAGTTATTACCTTTTTTATATCACTTTCCCCTTCCTTTCTAGCTGTCAGGAGCAGGGTCCTTGTAATCTTCTAGTATTGAATTGCATTGTAAGTGGACGGTTTTTCTTTGTTTTGTGAAATGTTGTGCAAACTGTTGGTGCTGTATAATAATATGCACCAATGACGGCTGCTGCTCGCTAGAACATCTCCACGTTCAGGAGATATACATTTTACCTATAGGTAAGCTACTTTATAAGCATACCTGTTTACTACCACTTTAAAGCAGTATTAAACCCAAAAGCAAACTTTTTTTTTTTTTTTTATATTGCAGCTTACCAATTCTTAGATGTGATGGTCATATTAGTTTTATCTTTATGCTGTCTTTCTTCTATTTTCATCTGATGATCCAGCCAGTAAGTCTGTTGTTTTTCAAAAGAATAGGCTCTCTTCCAGTTGTATTAGTTTACAGGGATGAGACAAACCATTTAAAGCGTATGTGAAGCCTTAAACCCTAAAACAACCCACTCAGTTTAAAATAGAAAAGACAAACCATTTGTGTATAGCTATCCAAAAAAAATTATAAACACTTTTTCCCCCTTTTTTTTTTTTTTTATAAGTGATCACATTCTCTCTGTTCTCAGCTGCATAAGAGCTGGAGGGAGGAGAAGCAACAGTACACTGATCTTCCCAGTGACAAGCTGTGCAGGCGGGGTGTATCAGGACAAGTCTGATCATTGCAGGAGGGTAGGCTGAGTTTCCAGTACAGCTAGAAAACTGATCATGCTCTGCTCCCATGCCCACTGTGGTCAGTTTTTAATAGGAAAGCAGAGGGGCTGGCAGCATCACCAGTGATGGAGAAGCAACAGTACGCTGATCTTCCCAGTGACAAACTGTGCAGGGGGGGGTGTATCTGATCATTGAAAAAAGGAAAGGGGTTAAAAACTCCTCTATGTCATATCCAGTGACCCTGATCTGATGGTTCCTCCATGTTATGCTTTTATACCCAGTGACCCCCCCCCCATATTCCTCCATGTCACACCCGGGGACCCCAATGTCCCTCCTTGTCACACCCAGGGACTTTGATGTTTTTCTATGTCACACCCTTGGGCCCCAATATTCCTCCATGTCATGCTGTCATACCCACTAACCCTGATGTTCCTCCATGTCACACCCAGGGACCCCCGTGTTCCTCCATGTCATGCTGTCATACTCAGTGACCCCAATGTTCCTCTATGTCAGACCCTGATGTTTTCCATGTCACAGTTGGGGACCCTGATGTTCCTCCATGTCACACTTGGGGACCCTGATGTTCCTCCATGTCACACTTGGGGACCCCAATCCCCCATGGCACACCCAGGGACCCCAATTCCTCATGGCACACCTGGTGACCCCGAACTCCTGTTACACCGGTGACCCCTATCCTCCATGTCACACCTGGTGACTCTGATTCCCCATGGCACACCTGGTGACCCCGATTCACTTTCATACCAGGGATGCTCCATGTAACACCCAGGGACCCCGATCCCCTGTTCTGGGTACACTAACTGGGCGGTATGAAGAAAGTGGCCCCCACTCTGCCCTCCTTCACAGTGATCCTGCTGATTCCTTCTCCCAGGACGCTTCTCTCCTGGACCACAGTGCTCACCACAGCTCCAACCGGCTCCAGGTGGAGGGAAAAGCAGCAGTCAGAGAGCTCCGCATGTCCTTCATCACCAACCTCCTCAGACCATTCCGGTGCCTCTTCGCTTCTGCCCCAGTAAAGGTTCCACCCTCCAGTGCCGAGCTCCGGCTCAGGTTCATCTCTCCTCCGCTCCCTGCTTAATACCAACCCAGGGAAATTAACGGCTGCCTACCAGCTCAGTGCAGAGAGTCACTCCCTGCCTGGGGTTAAGGCCGTTCAGCTCCAGCTGAAGAGGATCATCATGCAGGCAGCACTCTGGTGGGCTCCATTCCTGCCTCTTGGGGCCCCTCCAAAAGTGGTGGAAAGCCAGGGCCTGATAGTTCCGCCACTGCCCAAGACACCTGGCATCTTTCTGTCCCTTCTTCCTCCCCTACCACCACCTCTCCCCTCAGCTCACAATAATCATTCATAATGGAGAGAGGGTGCTGACTCCTGGCTGCGCTCCTAGGTGGCAATGCGCCCTAGGCGGCTGCCTAGTTTGCCTAGTGGAAGCACCGGCCCTGCAGCAGACACATTTTAGGAATATAAAGTGTTGGGATAAGATATTCTTTAACAATGATAGGGTGCTTACAATGATCAGCCTTTATTTATTTTTGTAAAATCTTTATCCTAAGGCAGGTCATACATGATTCATTTTCTTTTGTTCAACCGGATGTGTGTATGGGGGAATGCCTCCCAGGGAGCAATTGTATTCTGACAGCAGAGGGGGGCTCCCCCCCCCCCCCCCAGCACCCCTGGCTATATGAAGAAAACAGTTTCCCTTACAGCAATAAATAATTATTTCATTTTGGTAGGTGAAAAACTGAATTTATTTAAAGCATTTCATTGCTATTGTATGTCAATGCAGTGGGAAGAAGAATGAAGTAGGCATCTAAGGAGCATAACATGTTCTTCAGCTTTTAAAGTTACAGATGGAATTTCTTGTAGAATTGAAGTGAAGAACAATGTAAAGCTCAGACTGTATACAAAGCATACATTAAAAAAAAAAAGAACTGTAGGCTGTATATACCATAAGGCACTCTCTGCCAGTGCCTAGGACAGCAGAGTCTCTGTCTCGGCAGGCTTTTGTTTTGCATTCCCATAGAAGTGTTGAAGCAGGTCAAATGCAAATCAGAAGAAGGTCAAATGCACTTGTCAGTGTCAATTCACATTTCAAACTGAAGCTAAGCTTTTCCCATTGATACAAGCCCAGAGCCCATTGACACAGGCCCTTGGTGGGGGCATCACCAATCCACAAAATGTACAAATTGTGCTAACTATTTCCCTCTGTTCACCTCTGAACATTTATGGCTTCAAACGACACCAAACTCTGGTTATAAAAAAATAGTTTTTAAAGGATAAGTCCACCCTAACACTAAAATCCCTGCATCTGTAGACCTCCACCTATCTAACCCTGTAAAGAAGAAATCAGTATACATACCTTTTCTGAAGCCGACCCCACGCTGAGCTGTCAGCCGCGGCTTCGCTATGGAGAGGGGTGCAGAGGACACCGCCAACAATGGAAGCCTCATAATAAGTCTATGGGTGACATCACTCTCCATTCTTTTCACAGCCCTTGTCGGCTGTGCTCGGATCGGATTGGCTTCAAAAAAGGTATGTATACTGATTTCTCCTTTACAGGGTTAGATAGGTTAGTGTTAGATCGTGGAGGTCTATACATGCAGGGATTTTAGTTTTAGGGTGGACTAACACTTTAAAGCGGTGTTCCAGCCTCACCCCCTCCCCCTCCAAAAATGAAAAGTCAGCAGCTACACCGACTGTAGCTGCTGACTTTTAACCACTTTACCACCGGAGGATTTTGCTGTCTTACGTCCAGGCCACTTTTTGCGATTCGGCACTGCGTGACTTTAACTGACAATTGCGCGGTCATGAAAAGCCGTACCCAAACAAAATTTACGTCCTTTTTTTGCCACAAATAGAGCTTTCTTTTGGTGGTATTTGATCACCTGTGCGATTTTTACTTTTTGCGCTATAAACAAAAAAAGAGCGTAAATTTTGAAAAAATAACAATATTTTTCACATTTTTTTTTTATATGAATTCCCCCCCCCCCCCCCAAAAAATGTAAAAATCAAAATTTTTGGCCAATTTGTTTTCTGCTACCTATGTTTGGTAAAAAAAAATCACAATAAGCTTATTTTGATTGGTTTGCGCAAAAGTTATTGCGTTTACTAACTACGGGAAAGATTTCTGTCATTTTTGGTATTTTTTTTGGCGGTAATGGCGGCGATCTGCGATTTTTTTTTTTTTTTTTGCGGGACTGCGACATTGCGGCGGACAGATCGGACCCTTGACTGACATTTTTGACACTTTTGGGGGTACCAGTGACATTACTACAGTAATCAGTGCTATAAATATGCACTGTTACTGTAAAAATGACACTGGCAGGGAAGGGGTTAATTTTATTGGAGAGGGAGGGGTTAATGTATGCCTGGTGCTTACTAACGTGTGGGGGGGGAGGTGACTGAGTGACACAGGGACAGATTGCAGGTTCAGCTATGCTGAACCCTGCAATCTGTCACTGTATGTCACTTAGGAGATCCGCCCACTTTGTTTACACAAGCGGGCGGATCTCCAAACTCGATTCCCTGACAATCTCCTCCCCTGGCCCGACTCCCGCTGTGACTGAATACAGCGGAAGCGAGCCTCCGTGTGCGCCGCCCACAAGGGGAGGAGTCCAGCGACGTAGGCCTACCTCGCTGAACGGGAACTAACCACTTTGCCGCAGTAGAGCTCGAGTGAGCGGTCGGCAAGTGGTTAAAGCGGTGTTCCAGCCTCACCCCCTCCCCCTACAAAAATTAAAAGTCAGCAGCTACGCATACTGTAGCTGCTGACTTTTAATATTAGGACACTTACCTGTCCTGGAGTCCAGCGATGTCGGTACCACAGCCAATGTTTCCATCGGCTGTCGGAGGCTGCCGCCACCATTGCCAGTGAGGGAACCCGGCAGTGAAGCCTTTGCGGCTTCACGGGGGGGGGGGGGTCCCTAATGTGCTAAGCACGCTGCACATTTGGACTGGCTCGGCGGCGGCGGAAGGAGGAGGGGGGCCAAACTTCTGAAGGATGGCGCCTGGAAGTGGGGAAGGGTACCTGTCAAAAACAGGTACCCATTCCCCCCCTCCCCCCTGAAAGGTTCCAAATGTGGCACCGGAGGGGGGGAGGTAGCAAATGAGCTAAAGTTCCACTTTTGGGTGAAACACCGCTTTAAGTATGTATTCCTGAAGCAGATCTTCACCCGCATGAGACACTTCCCTCCTATCCACACCCCTCCTCCCCTCCACTAGCACAAAAGGGTTATCTTTTTTTTTAATTTTTTTTAAATGAACTTTTTGGGGGAAAAAAAAAGAAGTGCAGTCCCATGCGTAGGCGAATAATGTGCACTGTCCACCCTTTACCTCCTGGGATATGCACGTCACATATCCAAAGAGGAAAAACGCCTAATTCAGAAAAGAGAGAGGAGGGGGGGGGGGGGTTTACCTAGTGCTCCACCTTCAGGAAGTTTGCTGGCTGAACCCAGAAGAGCCGGCAGGCCTCTTGATCACGGTGGCAGAGAAAAAGCGGATATTTGCAGGTTAGGGCTGGATCCTCTGCGTGGGTGAGTATCAAAAATTTCCACAATGGACCACCTGGTATTTTTTTTTTTTTTTACTTTCTGCTATAAAAAATTGAAAAAATTGAATTTCTTTATCACTTTAGGCCAATATGTACTCTGCTACATATGTTTGGTAACAAAAAATCCCAATAAGTGTATATTGATTGGTTTGTGTAAAAGTTATAGCGTCTACAAACTATGGGATTTTTTTTTTTTTTTTTTTTGCTAGTAATTGCGGTGATCAGCGATTTTTAGTAGGACGGCAATATTGCAGCAGACAGTCAGGACACTAATGGGTTTATTTACTAAAGGGCAAAAGTAGTCACAATTCTGCACAGAAACCAATCAGCTTCCAGGTTTTATTGCCAAAGATTAATTTAACAAGCTGAGGTTAAAAGCCGATTGGTTTCTATGCAGAAATGTGACTACTTTTGCCATCTCTACTTTTGGTAAATAAACCCCTAACTGACAATTTTGACACTTCTTGGGGACCAGTGACACTAATACAGTGATCATTGCTAACAAATATGCACTGTCACTGTACTAATGACACTGGCTGGGAAGGGGTAAACATCAGGGTGATCAAAGGGTTAAATGTGTGCCTGACCAGTGCTTTACTACTGCTGGGAAAGGTGCTTGCACTAGGGGAAGGCATGGATTGTTGGCCCTGCAAATATCTCCTAAACGGTGCATTACAATACCTATAGGTAGGCCTTATTGTAGGCTTACCCATAGGTAAAGGTCAGAGATAGAAGTTTACTCCCACTTTAATAAATCATAAAAGTGTCAAATGGTTTGAAGTGCTGTAAGTGATACTCTGCATTATAGAAAATCTGTGAATTGTTCATGTTAAAGCTACAATTTTATTAGGCACAGAATTTAAAGTACAGCACAGCTTCATTAAGTAAAAATAATTTCTGGATTTGAATATAAAAAGTTTTATGACTCATTTATACCCATTTTGATCTTTTACAGCTATTGACTTGTTATACTGGCGGGATGTGAAGCAGTCCGGAATAGTATTTGGAAGTGTCCTTTTGATGCTCTTCTCCCTGACTCAGTTCAGTGTGGTCAGTGTCATCGCCTACTTAGCACTTGCTGCCCTCTCAGCCACAATCAGCTTCAGAATCTACAAATCAGTTTTACAGGCTGTACAGAAAACCGATGAAGGCCATCCATTTAAGTAAGTAGTTTTAGCTAAATTCTTTGTTTATGACAAACACAAGTTAAAGTGGAACTGAATTAAAACAAAAAGAAGATTTGCTAGTTGTGCGTCAGCAGAACTCTAAAAAATTTTCATTTTTGTCTTGAATTCCTGAAAAATATCAGTGCACTTCCTGGTATGTAAGTGTGCCTAGGCACTCCTGAGCCTACAGCTGTATATCTGAAGTATATTATAAAGACATTTCTGCTTTTGACTGGTATTTTTAGGAGGTGTGAAGTGAGATTTGGTGATGTCATGACCACGCTACTCACTGTTCTCCTTGTTTGAGGCTCTGACATTAACCCTACCATGATGGCTGCCTGGCATGGCATAAAAAGGCATGGTGAGTTAGTGATAGGGAAAGGATCAGCTTCAGGGGTACCGCAAACAGTGGTCACTAGTCCTTTGCTCTCTACTTTTTGGGTCCTCTTTAAACAGGCAAATGATTGTGCAAAGTGCAGTAACCCATAGGAACCTTTATATTTTGACATGTACACATAATGTTCTGGAATAGAAAAGTTATCACTCCCAGCACTCCACACCTACACCAACAGCAAATCTGTACTTGTGGCATTGTATGTGACACACACATATCTAATACAGTCTGTGGAAATAGGGTTAGCATCAGATTTCTCTGTCCAATGGTGCACTTTACTACTGTTAAAGAGTGGCCTGGCACTAAGGCATAATAGCAGAGTACAGGAAGCATGGTACGTGAATCATAGTACATTTGCTGTATGCCAGCTTGCTCCCTAACCGTACTAATGCAGTTTTCTGAAGGAAGAATGGAGCTGTATTCGGATCTGATGAGTGGTGGAGGCCCTAATGGGATCCTAAATCCTTGTTACAGTTGTGACCTCGGTAATCCTGTGGTGACTACCATACTGAGCTGGAGTTGGGTCCTTCTCTCTTTCTTCTTCATATAGTCACATGGCTCCAAGTTCCTGCATGTCAACTACTTTTTATTGCTGATTGGGCAAAAGGAGGTGGTGAAAGCAAAAGCAGATCCCAACTAGCTCCCTCTTTCTCCAAGCACACAAAAACATTGCTGTCCTAAATCATTGCTCTCCTTCCCTCTTCAACTAGCAGCAGTGATGTTGGTTTCACTAACACAGTTAACCAGTGATTGTGCTGGAGATTACAGCTAATCTTAATGATTTGCCAAACTCTTCAGACAAAAGTTAGAAAGCTCCATCCTCTGGTAACCACCAGTCTGAGCATAGGCGTGTGCACAGGGTGTGCCGGGTGTGCCTGGGCACACCCTAATCACCTTGTGCACATTAGCATTATCGCTCTGTGTGTCGGTGGGGAGATGGGAAAGATCTCACTCTTACCAGCTCAGCCATAAGAGAAGTGCTTAAGCATTTCTCTTTTATTGTGCCAGCAGGGACTTGAATGCACCGGGGCCATATACATGTAGACATACACATGCATGTGTGTTTGAGTTTTGGGGTACACACCTCAATGCTATAGGCTGCGCACACCTATGAGTCTGAGAAAGCATGCTTTTCCAGTTTGGACTTTGGATGTGTTCAAATCTCTTTTGATAACTTTGTCAGAATCGCTAATCTTCAACCATTAATGAACATTGCATTTGCTTTCTTGCAGAAACTATCTGGATGTGGAGATCTCCCTTTCCCAAGAACAGATCCAGAAATACACAGACTGTCTACAGGTGTACTTAAACAGCATAGTCCGAGAGCTCCGGAGACTTTTCCTGGTACAGGACCTGGTTGATTCATTAAAGGTAGGACTGAAAACCATCAACATTTATGGTATTACTGATAATCACATAAATCCACGCTGGTCTGCATTAATTAATGTATAAAAAAATAATAAATTCTGAGTTGCTCACCGACACCAGGCAGATTTAGACTTCAGATTCCTACTGTCAGAATGGAAAAATTGGCTTCACACACAGGCATCTCTGATGTATACATGCTAATAAATAGGGTTTGTTGTAGTTCTACAAGTTTTCTAAATTTGTATTAGAATTCAACAGTCTGTGAAAATACCAGAAAACACATATACTGTATATGTCATCCATCCAGGGGCGTAATGACAGATCATAGTAAAATTTTGTTGGAGCCCTTTGGTGACCTTTATATTTAACACCTGGCATTGTCAACTGTGACAATACTGCCATTGACCCAAAGCTGAAGTAAACTCTGCTGCTGACACCTAGGGCTTTTGCCATAACGTGCAATTTTTTTTCTGTAATAAAAAGATGGTGCACATATAGTAAGCAATTGATGTAAAATTGCACTTTAAAAATCTGAAGTTTACTTTGCTTATTTTTCTTTTCTTGGTTCCTCCCTTCTTTTACCTGTCCTTGCTCTTTTCGGTTTCTTGCTTTGCGGCCAATTGACACTGAGAGCTGGATAGCGTTTGTTCCAGAAGTTTGTATTCATAGTAATGAGTGGAGATTCTTCTGCTAAGAGACTTCTGGAGTGGTGGCTGTGTGACTGTCACAGAGAATGAGAGAAATATAGTAGTAAGAGGCAGGTCATAGACGGTGCAAATTCCTTTCCTGCAACCACTGGAAAGAAATTTGCTCGATTTCACCCATCAACACAGACAGCATTAATGTGGGAATCCCTCCTGCCGGGCCATTGTCTTCTCCTGGCAGGGGGGTGGGGACGGGCAGGGGAAGCCATCCCTGCCAGGAGAAGACAGTGATTATCGCTTGAGGCTATAGCAGTTGCTTGCGATAATCGCAAGTGAATCCAGCAGGCTGGTTGTACCCAACTTGATCGATCACTTAACTTGGTACATTCAGCCTGCCCATTATTGGTTTTAATCTCGGGCGGTTCCTGCTGAACCGGCCAAGATTTGAACTTTGTATGGCCAGACTAAAGTTGGCCATACATGGATCTAAAGCCTCGTACAAGTTCAACGAATTTCCGCCGACCGGTCGTCCGTCTTTTGTCCAGAGTGCGTGTCTGTTGGTTGGAATGTGCTCTAGACTGCACACTAATTTTCCCGTATGACAGAATTCTACTTCAGAAGTTGCTTTCTATGTGTTCTTTCATCTCTGAGCATGCCTAGTCTTACTCATAAGATTTTTCCCCATCGAAATCTGTACTAATGAGACGAAAATCGGACGTGTTTTGACGGAGGACAAAAATTTTAATGCCTGCACACCAGGATTTTTTCGGCCGAAAAGTCAGAGTCGGTTGTCAGAAGCACCATACTAACAAGCCGAAAATTGGCAGATCGGTCGTCGGACGAAATTTCCCGGCCGAATTTCTTCTCGTGTGTACGGGGCTTTAATTTGGCCAGTTCAGCAGGGACTGGATACATTTCAATCAGTGTGTGACTGTCCCTGCTTGAAAAAATGTGTTGGAAAATTGAATTTGATCAGCCACTGATCAGTGTATTCTAATAGCGGTGGGTGCTGATGTCACAGTACAGTGTCCTGATCGGCGTATTCCTCCATCCACTGATGCCAGCTTAAGTATAATGGTGACCACACACTCCATTTTTTAATCTGATTAATGTGAGATTCAATAAAAACAGTTGAATAGCCACAACTTCCCTTCCAATCGTTTTAGAATAATTTTTAATCGGATTCGGTCAAACTGCCTGGATCGGCCAGGGCAGAATATTATTGATGATAATAATATGTAATCGGTATAATCGATTAGATTATATAATCAATATATAATATAATCAATAAGAATAAATAATAGCAACAGAGATATGCTAGATAATTTATGATCGTAAATTACAATCGTATCCTAACAAATAATCAAAATCAACTTTTCCCCTGTGTGGCATGAAAATTTAAACAAAAAAAAAAAGAATGTTCTCCAAAAAACTTCAGCAATAAACCCAAGGGAAATCTTCAATCTCGCTTCCTTTCACAATGCCAATCAAGGGTTTAGCCCTCCACAGACCAGAAAGTCTTCCAAACGAATTATAAAAAACACGCAGGAGGGCGCAACCATTTCATGCACTATCGTAGGTTTATTGAATCCACAAAGACAAATGAATACTCACATGCCGATAAAAAACATCAAGCAAAACGGATTTGCTCCAGCTTGGACGAAATGTGACTCGTCCTAGGATCAAATGGCTGGATACTGGCACATTTCGGGGGGCATGCCCCCTTACTCAGATTCATTGATTTCAGTAAACTTATCAGTGGTAATGCAGGAGGTGGTTGCGCCCTCCTGTGTGTTTTTTGCAGTTCATGTGTATGGCCACCATAAGGTGGATGAGAGTTATTTGTAGGATAATTATACTAAAAGCATAATTATCCTTCGATTGGCTCAGGCAAAATGCTACTTGAATTAAAGTATTCTGTCAATCACAAATTTGGGCTGTCAACATTTGTAGGCCTGGTTTTAATGGCCCCACTTGTTGCTGGGACGGTTCTCCAGTCAGGCTTGCTATAGGGGACAGAAAAAAAAATCATCTGTTTTCATCCCATTGTTCCTTCAATGGCCAGAAGTGTCAAATGATGCTTCTTCCTGGCAAGGGTTCTGCAGCATTTTCACCAATAAGGGAGCGACATCTCGCTATTATGACCAGGGTGCTGCAGCATGGAAACAGGTGTGTATTTTAACTCTGTCGCTGGCAAGATGAACCCAAGTGTAATGTTGACCAATCCAGAGATGCAAGGGCCTTGACTACAACACCACACAAAGACCAGTCACCAATGTAATGTTAGTGACACCTTCCACAGGCCACAAAAAACAATGTCCATAGCTGCTGTGGAGAATAATCCTTGGGAAAAACAGGATTCCAGAAACAACAACACAAAAAACATCTCTCAAAAGAATTTAGGACTTGTAATGTCAGTTCAATAAGGATGCTGGAGATTATACAACTTTCATAAGGGTGTTTTTATTAATCATGAGAAGGGATCATAAAATTAATAATAAGATGACTAGTGACGTCATCTCCAGGCTCTCGGCTCCATGGTGTTCTGCTGTCCGCTCCTCCCTCTGCTCTGACGCTCGGTCCTGATGTGCAGTACCTCTGGAGGCCAACAGCGGCATCCCCGCCATCGACCGCTGTGACCACCAGTTTGCGTTCCTTTGGGTATGGGCACACCATGAGCCACCATAACCTCTCCCCCACAGCTATCCACCGGCCATATTGGCCATTGAGTCTGACAGCCGTGGGATTGCCTCTACTCTGGCCACATACCCTACACAGCGGGGTTTTCAATTTCATCTCATCTCCCGGTCAGTAGAGTGTATATCATAGTTATGTACCTACGGTGTGAACTTAATATTAATTTTCTGATCAATAAAAACGTCCTTATGGAAGTTGTATAATCTCCAGCATCCTTATTGAACTGAACTTGCAAGTCCTAAGCGTTTTTTGTGTTGTTGTTAAGGGCCTTGACTAGCAGACTACGTAACGATGGTTGAGAATTCTGTATAATTTCCAGTTATAATGTGAATGACTATATAACACATTGCTTTTGTCTGTTTTTTTTCCTAGTTTGCAGTACTAATGTGGCTGCTGACATATGTTGGAGCTCTGTTTAATGGACTTACACTCCTTATTATGGGTAAGAGACCTCACTCTTGTAATTGTAATAACAATTTATTACTAAGTGACGAGTGATGAAATTTTAAGCATATAGTTAGTGATTCAATACAAGTTTGATATTTTTGACATAGATTTATATTGATCTTTGTGCATGCGGCATGGATGGACTAATGCACATGTGTAGGTGCGAATGTGCCCAGAGAGCTTCTCTTGATTTTTCATAAATAACTACAGTATATAGATGTGAACCAGCTACACAGGAAAGATCAGATTTAAGATGAGGTCATGCATGTTAATATCATAACAATCAATTCAGCCAAGCGCTCACTCCGAAGGGGAAGACTGGCGTGCTGCTCTCCTCAGGCGGGGAACTCCAACTGGGATGCATAAAAGAAAGAAAAGGAGGCGCAACACCCAGTGCATTACCCGTGGTCACCGTATAAAATGTTTTATTAAAATGCCAAATGCATACTCGTAGACGAGAAGAATGTAAAATCGCATTAAAAGATTCCACCACACATGGAATGGAACACGTCCTTGTAGATGAGACTGCTAACGCGTTTCGGGAGTCAGGCTCCCTTCTTCAGAGCTGGTCATATCAACAGCAAACCCAAATGTATACTAGCATCAATTGAACCGGTTCCTCCCGCCTCCTACGGGTGGTGGGTGGAGCCGTCCAGTGCACAGTTGAGCCCCCTGTCCTCATTTGTGATTGTTTTGAGGCAAATGAGGACAGGGGGCTCAACTGTGCACTGGACGGTTCCGCCCACCGCCCGTAGGAGGCAGGAGGAACCGGTTCAATTGATGCTAGTATATATTTGGGTTTGCTGTTGATATGACCAGCTCTGATGAAGGGAGCCTGACTCCCGAAACACGTTAGCGGTCTTATCTACAAGGACGTGTTCCATTCCATGTGTGGTGGAATCTTTTAATGCGATTTTACATTCTTCTTGTCTGTGAGTATGCATTTGGCATTTTAATAAAACATTTTATACGGTGACCACGGGTAATGCACTAGGTGTTGTGCCTCCTTTTTCTTTCTTTTATGTTCGGATCCTAATCCCATCATGGAAGTGCTCACTGCACACAACCAATCAAAAGCAGCCAAGGCATTCCCCACCCTATAGCTACAGGCATACAAGGGGCATGTACACATGCAGCTGCGGGACAGGGAATCCCTCATACGCTTATTGTAGCAGCAGCTACAATATTTAAAATAACTAAAGAATTGTTACTAAATTCAGAAAACTGAGATTTTTACTGGAAAAATGAATGACTACCCCAAATTCTGATTAGACACAACACAGCTGTTAGTTGAGCACAAATGTTGCTAATCCACTGGGAACTTTTGCTAATCACAGCAGCTGCTTAGGACAGAAATCCCATCTGCATAGATTTAATGGCTTTTACAAAGTGTTAGTGGGACCAGACTACAAAATGCTTTGCACAATTTTACTGAATCCAAGGGACAGGGTTTCTTGTGCCAAAGTCTCTGAATGAAAAACAGTCTGCCAAGCTGGTAGCAGCTGATCAGATTAGTGTTTACAAAATCCCACATGAAGAAATTAAATGGGCATCGGTAACCAGTTCCAATGGGCAATACAGACAGTTCTCCAATAATACACAGTCCTCACACTTTTTATAGGTATTTAATGTAATCATTGCTGTCTGTCTGCAACAGTGATCATACATTTCAAACATTATAACTTTTGACACATTATAGACGTACACAATAGTTGTGCTATTATAGTTTAACATAGAAGTTAAAGCGGACCTTCAATCATATTTTCCTCTTTCCATCTATTAAATCCTCTGCCCTTGCTGTTTTAACCTTGGATAGTAAAACATTTTTTTTCTGCCAGTAAATACGTTATACAGCCCACTTCCTCTTTCTTGTCTGGTAATACAAACAAATGGTTACTGCCCTCACCTGTAACTGGTCTCTGCAGTAAGGAGCAGCGGAAGGGCAATGCATGTAACAAGACACAAACAGACCCCGGTTGGTCGCAGACTGGTCGTTAAGGAGAGCTTGGAACCTTTTTGTGTCTTGTTGTCTGGTAATTAGCCTAGGCTAATGACATCATGCACAACTCTCACTCTCGAGAGTTTTGCAGCAAGGGAGGAGGGGTGAGTCATAGGACAGCCAATGAGCACTAGAGCTGGAGGGGGCTGGATGGGGGCGAAGATAACAGGAGACTGCAGAGATCCATGAGTATTCATCAAGAGAGGAGAAATGTGCAGGCAGGCACAGTGGTGAGAGTGTGTCTGTCTGTGTGTGTGTGTGTGTGTGTGTGTGTGTGTGTATATATATATATATATGTGTATATGTATGTGTGTGTGTGTGTGTATATATATATATATAATATATATATGTGTATATGTATGTGTGTGTGTGTGTGTGACTTTGTGCCTCTGCATATGTGTGTCTGTATAAATCCAGGAAGTGAACAGGCAGCAGCTTCAGCTACCCACAGTTTAAATGGCTGCAGCCAAACTTAGTGGAGAGAGATTTCTGCAGCATATTTGGCAGGTACTGAATCACAGTATATATAAAATAATATGCAAAGTGGTTGGAGGGAAGCTTCAGAATGGCAAAGATGTTTTCATTACAAATTATGTGAGCAGACAGCAGTTCCTCTTTAACAAAGTTAAAAGTATTGGTTTCCATAAACCCATTTGGAAACTAAACTAGCCATACTTGTCTGTTGTCTCCACAACTCAATAAAGATCAAGCCACAACTTTCTTTTCAAGTGATACTTATGTATCTAATATAAGCCAATTTCTCGGGTTTGTTTAACGCCTCTAAAACCATGTCATTTAGATGAGTAGACTTTCTTGTATCCATATATTTCCTCTAGTCCAGTAGAGCTTCTTAATACACATATATCAATAGCACAGCATTGTTCAACTAAACAATTTTAGAAAAGCATTAAATCTAACGCCTTCCCATTCCTGTACTCTTCCCTGTACGCTTACCCAGGGCTGCACAGCCTTCCTTCTGCAAACTTTCCAACTTTCTCTTTTTTGTGCACGTGTGCTACAACCCCATTGATTGCTAAGTGTGAGTCATATTCAGCCATGCTGTGGAATACAGCTCACCTGTAGGAATGAATAACTGCCTTGGCACACGCACTAAGAGCCGGTTCACACTAATCCGACTCAAAGTCGCCCCGACTTTGGGCGACTTTGAAGTCGCCTGTGCAGCGCGACTTCATCGCGGCTTGCAAACGACTTCTCATAATAGAAGTCGATGCAAGTCGCTACGACTTTGCCAAAAAATAGTGCAGGAACCTTTTTCTTGAGTCGCTCTGATTAGAACAGTTCCATTGCACAGCATTGGGAGCTACTTGTCAGGCGACCAAGGCGCCTGACAAGCCGGAGTAGTGTGAACCGTCACTAAGAGGTGGAGCTGGTAAGGATTTTTTTGGAAGAAAAACAAAGTGGTATTGTGCAGGTGTATCTTTCACAGTGTGTCCCTATTTTTCCAGAAGGATTGATTTAGTTGAACACATTAAGCCCCCGTTCACATAGGGGCGATCCGACTTCGGGTGGCGACCTCCGAGATCGCGGTGCGAGCAGCGCGCCGCGACCTCGGAGCGGCCGCCACGGACTTCATAACATTGAAGTCTATGGCGGTCGCCTCCTGGTTGCCCCAAAGAAGCTCTGGACCCTTTTTCTAAGTCGGAGCGACTTGTGTCGCTCCTATTAGAACGGGTCCGCAGCTTCCCTATGGAAGGCGACCTGCGGCGACCAGTGAGGCGACCAGGTCGCCTCACAGGTCGCCTCTATGTGAACGGGGGCTAAAGGAAATGGTATTAGAGAAGTTTCTTTGTTTTGCTTAGATTAGGGGTTTGGTCTCCAAACTTTGTAAACAAAGGGCCAGTTTGCTGTCATTCAGACTTTAGGGGGGCTGGACTGTAGTCAGTGAAAGTAGAAATTCTCCTGGTGTCAGTGGCAGCAAACAGTGCCCCATCTTTGATAATAAGGGGAGAAATAGTGCCCCATTTTTGGTATTAGTGGTAGAAATAGTGTCCCATTTTTAGTGTCATTGGGAGAAATGGTGTGTTACATCAGTGGGAGGAGTAGTACCCCAAGGGACAGATAAAAGCAAACAAAGGGCCAAATCTGGTCCCAGGGCTGAAGTTTGTAGACCACTGGCTTAGATCCTTTTTTACAATTACAGACTCTGAATATATCATGATATCACCTTTCCCAGAGTGTCATCATCATCATCTTCATCATTATCATCATATTAGGCATCAGCATGGTTTCAAGAGATGTCAGTAGCTTGGTTTTACTATACATTTTGATAGCTATGCACAGTACAGCTGAAATAAAATTATGATAAAATATAATTTTATCATTATTATCTTTATAAATATGGCAAATCACTAATGCACAAGCTAGCTGCAACTAATGAGAATTTTGCTGCAATTAAAACATAGAATGGAGGTACATATATTGACAATGTTATTTACATGTCATCTGACATATTAGTTCCCCATTTTGATTACAGGTTCAAAAATATAGAGGATCCGGTTTCTTTTCTTCTCTTTATTTATATGCCATCATTTGGTCCCCATCATAGGTCTGCACAGCCTATTGCATTAGAGCAGGGGTGGGGAACCTACGTCCCGGGGGCCGTATGCGGCCCTCAAAGTCATTTGGTCCGGCCCCCGTGCAGCTGAGTGTGTCTCTCAGCTGATCTGTCAGAACGGAGCCAATGCTTCCTGTATAGTTCCGGCTCCATTCTGACAGTCTGAATGCACTCCGCCTGTGACCAATACAGGAAACATCGCCTCTTCCTCCAGCGTGGCACCACTGCTAGCCAGCATTTCCCGCCAGCAGCACACACAGCAGTACCAGCCACAGCCAGCAGTACACACAGCAGAACCAGCAGTACCCACAGTAGTACCAGCCGGAGCAAGTAGTACCTACAGCAGTACCAGCCAGAGTCAGCAGTACCCACAACAGTAGCAGCCAGCATTCAGCATTACCTACAGCAAAGTACCAGCCAGCAGTACCCACAGCAATACCAGCCAGCAGTACCAGCCAGCAGTACCAGCCTGAGCCAGCAGTACTAGCCAGCAGTACCAGCCTGAGCCAGCAGTACCCAAGGCAGTACCTACAGCACAGTACAAGCCTGAATCAGCAATACCCACAGCAGTACCAGCCTGAGCCAGCAGTACCCACAGCACAGTACAAGCCAACAGTACCAGCCTTAGCCAGCAGTACCCACAGTAGTACCAGCCAGCTGTACCCACCAGCAGTACCAGCCAGCTATACCCACCAGCATTACCCACCAGCAGTTCTTTTCAAAACTTACCACCACAAAGTCGACTGCGCTCCAGACTGATTGACACAAACCTGGAAAAGCAGTTGCGAGTAGCAACATCATCAATACCAGCTAACATCACACACCTCACTAAAGAGAAGCAGTTGCAGCCATCACATTAGGGGTGAGTTAAATAAAATTTCGACCAAAAATAACAGGCACTTTTTAAAGTTTATAATTTTGTACGGCCCCCGAATGATTTTATAAATACCCAAACGGCCCTTGGCATAAAAAAGGTTCCCCACCCCTGCATTAGAGTATGCACCCTGAAGCTCAAACACACTTGCATATGAATATAGTATATATACATGGTGTCATTAGGGCAGAGGTTGGTGTCAGTAGGGCAAAGGACAGATTCAGTAGGGCAGAGGACAATGTCAGTAGGGCAAATGACAATGTCAGTAGGACAGAGGAAGATGTCAGTAGGACAGAGGAAGATGTCAGTAGGACAGAGGAAGATGTCAGTAGGACAGAGGAAGATGTCAGTAGGACAGAGGACGATGTCAGTAGGACAAAGGATGATGTTAGTAGAGCAGAGGGCGGTGTCAGTAGGGCAGAGGACTTTCTCAGTAGGGCAAAGGACAGTTTCAGTAGGACAGAGGACGATGTCAGTAGGAAAGAGGACGATGTCAGTAGGACAGCGGACGATGTCAGCAGAGCAGAGGGCCGTGTCTGTAGGGCAGTGGATGGTTTCAGTAGTTTTTTATTTTTATTATTTTTTACATGTTTATTTTTTTTATTGTTTTTTCTTATTTGTTTGCAAGTTTTTTAGGAGCCCCATTTGGATGCTTGATGAAATATCAGAGTTTAAAACAGATCCCTGATGTCTCGATTTTGAAACGGAGAAAGGGACTGAGGATAGAGCTGCCCTAGTCCCTTTCTCTATAGCCTCAGCTGCACTGGACAGTTAATTAACGGGAAGATCTCTGTGCTGAGTGGCTTCCTGTCCATTCACAAACTGAAGCATATTAAACGCAGGGCAGTAGGGGGAATCTGCACCACACGGGGTGATTAGGACATGCCAGGGACATCCAGCACATCATGTGTGCATGCCTATGGTCTCCATACCGCTATTTAAGAATCCCTAGCCTAGACAGACCCCATGGACAGGGGCCCAATTGCACTTGTAACTTTTGCTGCCTTGTTGCCTGTACCCTATCATTGTTTTGGAGGAAGAAATTAAGATAAACACCTTTCACAAAAATACAAGGGTGAAATATATGCCTATACCAATTATGTACCCAGAACACTCCATTTTAATTATTTTTATTCCATATCATTAAAAACTATTCATAGCCCTGAGTCTCCTTTTTAATGCAGTCTCCTTCAACTAAGGGATATTGCATAGCATAGTATGATTCAAAGAGAAATGATTCACAGTATACTAATAGGCTTACCACTTACTTTCTTGGCACTACTTCAATCAGCCATTAATTCAGCCTCCAGACTCACTGTTTAATGATCCCCCATCTTCAGTCAATGTCTCTGCACTTTCTATTACGTTTGGGATTAAGTTCAAACTTCTAGTCTTCACCTACGAGCTCTTCAGTAATGCTGAAACCCCCCTATGTCTCATTCCTTGTCTTCTTCTATATTCCAAAATGTGCTCTTGGATCTGCCAATAATCCTCTCCTGTCATCATCTCTTGTTAGCACCTCCCACTCACGCATCCAAGAGTTCTCCCACGCTGCTCTTTCTCTCTGGAATGCTCTCACTCTTTTAGCATCTTTTCATTCCATATTTTTATTTTCAGTTTACTTGTGATCTGCTCTGCTTGCGCACTAACCATGCAAAGATCAGGATAGATTTTTTTAAAACTAAAATGGTTTGGGGGTTCCATGTAATTTTCTGTTCAGAACATCTGATGAGTCACAGATGGTCCCTTACCCCGAAAAAAGGGAAGTAAGAAAATAAATGAATGATAGCAAATGTTTAGTCCACACAGGGGCACAAATGATGTACAGATCACAAGTCATATCACATAGAAAATAATGTATAGGTCTTAACAATCATGAAGTAGGGACCCATACTTAAGGGAAATAATGTGGGATCCCACTAACAATCAGTTATGTGATACACACAAGTAGTCCAAAGGTGATAAAAGAGAAAAACAGGGGAGGTAAAGTAAACAAAGAAAGGAAAGAAGGGTAGGAAACAAGAGGGTGAGGAAGATGTCAAAGGGGGACAGAGCCCAGGCCCCACAGACTTGGGTTAAGAGGTCCGGAAACTATATTATAGAATGCTTAGACTATCAGGGGTTCAAAGATTGTAGGTTGTAATTGAGACAAGGTTCCCCCGATTTTTATGGCATTAGACTGGGAAACATTAAGGATGCTAGACATCTTTTCATTAACTAAGGCAGGCCATACATGGTGCATGATGTGAAAGCCACAACAGGGCAGTAATGGGGGGTAGGGTCATTATTTGGGGGTTCAAGGAACACCCAGGAGTGAACATCCATGGTGCATGTAACAGTTGCAAAATTTGTGCCACTTTGTAGTATCTAGTTATTTTAGGAACTCCTAAGCTACCTTGAAGCCTAAGGGGGTAATAATGAAAATTCTTGGGTGTTTATGATCCCAAATAAAGAAGATCCAGTTCTGGAAAGAATGCAAGAAGAAGGCTGACAAATCAACTTATATCATGCAAAAATAATAAAGAAACTTGGTCAGAAGTGTCATTTTAACTGCATGATTCCTGCTACCCAAGATAAGGATGGCAAGTCCCAACTCTACATAAGCGAGGTTAGAGAACATAAAAGGGGGAAGTAATTGGCAGAGGAAAAGGGCCTAAGGGGTAATGAGGGGTTAGTTTTACATCCAAATGGTCCACAGTCGAGGAATGCCAACAATGGGGGAAATAGAGCATATATGGATAATCGTCGCGGGCAGATGTTTAGGGCTTTGGTTTTACTTGAATTTACCCGAAGGCCTGAAATATCTACAGACTTAATGAGAGTGCGATGGAGATTCGGGAAGCATAGTGTGGGGGTTGTTAAAGTGCTAATAAGGTAAATATAGATTAAATTTGTAGGTCTGTGGGGTTCCTTGTATTTTTTTACAAGTTTTAAACTGACTATATTTATATATATTTTTTTATAACTATACATTTTTTTGTTTTAAAAACATATAAAGTATAACTAATGGCAGTTTTTTTAGATTTGGATAGAGTGGTGAGGGAGGGTAGAGAGATTCACTTTTCTAAGTTATGTTATCACTAATGATCCAGGAAATATCCAATTGCCTCTCGGGGGGGATCAGGAAGGATTTTTTCCCCCTGCTGTAGCAAAGACCCTTCCTCTGGATCAACTGTGGGTATAGGATTGTGTATATTGGAATAGTTATGGTTGTGTTTTTCTTTTGTGTTTTTTTTATTTTTTATTATTGCTTGAGTTAGATGGACTTGTGTCTTTTTTCAACCTGACTGACGATGTAAATATGTTACTGGGAAGGAAATTGGTTCTTGAATCAGAGCAGAAATAGCGGGGAATCTTCTAGTGAGGATACTTGTTCCCATGACAACTGTTTCTGAGGGGATTTCCCGTTCATTGGAAAGTTATCTTCTCACATCCTATTCAGTCTACAGGACAGGAAGTGAAGGTAAATATCTTGAATGAGACACACATGGCAAAAAAACCTCCCCTACACTATCCAGAAGGAAAAAAAAATGGCTTCAGATATACTTTAATACAGGACAAAAGATTCCATGTTCGCTATGGGTTATCTACAGTAGTTGCCTACTTTGAGTAGGCCTACTTATAGAGTTTAAAGCGGAGTTCCACCCAAAAGTGGAACTTCCGCTTTAGATATTCTAACCCCCTGAGATGCCACATTTGGCTTGTCATTTTTTTGGGGGGGGGAGCGGGTACCTAGTTTTGACAGGTACCTGCTCCCACTTCTGCTCGGAGCGCTGCGGCGCCCTGAACGGAAGTTCTCCTCTCCCCCTCCCTCCCTGCAATCTTCTGGGACACGTCAGAGGTCCCAGAAGATTGCCGGTCAATCACGACGCGCAGCGCGACTCGCGCATGCGCAGTGGGTACCCGGCTGTGAAGCCGCAAACTGTCACAGCCGGGTGCCCACAGCAGTGATGCTGGCGCCGAGGGAGAGGATCGAGGCTTCGGGCGGCCGCATCGCTGGACCGTTGGACAGGTGAGTGAAATGGCTGGAACTCCGCTTTAAGATTAAGAGTATGCCTACTTTTAGATGAAAGTCTAGACAGAGCCTGTATTCTAGGTGAATTGGAACCCTATTATTAATACCAATGAACATCCGATGGGTCACAGATGGTCCCTTACCCCTGCATGAGAAACAGTTTTTCACATGTAATGCCAATTTATACTTATTATTATTGTTTTGTCTTTTCATTTTTAGCTGTGGTGGCAATGTTTTCTCTCCCAGCCGTTTATGACAAGTACCAGGTAAGAATGAATAATAAATGAACAATCCACCAAAAGATACACCCGATGGCATATCCATTATGCAGAATAAACAAATAATCAATGAATTCAGCTAAGCGTGCCGCCTTTTATTAAAGCTTCGTGGTTGGAAGCAAAAACAGAAAAACAAGGGTTCTCCCTTGAAAGGCGTCAACATTTTGAACACCACCTGGTCTTCCTGCAGCACCAAAGGACTTGAATAGACCTCTAGGCAGTTGAATACACTTGCTAAAATATGTGTTTATGCGACATGCGTTTGCGAGTAAATCGATTGCTGTTTTTATCTTTCATTCAATTTTTTCAAGGGGAAAAGAATAATAATTAACCCACAGGTGTACAGTGTGAAACTTTTTCCTGATGCTGATGGTCTTGCTGCCCTCACAGGACAATGGGTATCCTCAAACTGAAACACAACACAAAAAGAAGAGAGATGGGCGCACTGACCTAGCGCGTGTTTCAGTTTGAGGATAGCCATTGTCCTGAGAGGGCAGCAAGACCATCAGCATCAGGAAAAATGTTCACACTGTACACCTCTGGGTTAATTATTGCGAGTGCAGGAGAATGCTTGTTTGGTACTCTGAACCAGAGCCCTGATCCTTGACTGTCCCACCATGCTTTACTACAGCTGGGAGATGTGTGCCCAGGAAAGCCCCTATGCAGAACTGTGCAGGGAAGTTTTTTAAGACCGGCACATCAATACTGCCTCATGTACCCCCTCTAATATCATTGATCATATGACCAACTGCTACATAAACAAGATTGTCTGCATGCACACTGCTGCTGCATTATGCAATTTAAATTATGTAGAAATGCATGACACTAAACATCGGTTAGGGGAGGGGGGGTTCAGGATGTTGGGGGGAGGGCGGTCCAGCAGTTCAAGAAACCAGTGGACAAAAAAAAAAAACACTGGGGCTTGCCTAATGTTGTAATTTTTAATTACTTCTTTGATGCTACAGTTTGAGTGCAAAAAACTAAATTTATTGTACTTTTCCAGGCACAGATTGACCAGTATTTGGGACTTGTGAGGACAAACATGAATATGATTGTGGCAAAGTAAGTTGATTTAAATTTACAAAATATTGCTATATAATTATGAGCTATGCATACTGTATTATGTGTTGATGATCTATATGGGGAGGTTTCTCTTCGCTTCCTGTTGGGACAGGAAATTAAGTAAAATCTCTTCAGAGATGGCCGCAAAACATTTTTTTTTTTAAAAAGGTGGAACCTTTGTTGGGTTATGATTACAAACTGTGACCACTGTTCGCCTCATTTCTTGTCCTGCTGTCACAGCCTGTCAGAAGGACAGTGAGGTGAAATCTCCATAATGGAATCAGAGATAGAAATAAAAATGTATTGAAAGTATTTACTTTTCGTTTAGGTTTGTATAGACTTGAAAAAAAATTATTGATGGAATTCATGCACATTTCCCCATGTTTTATCCTAGTAAAGACTCTACAAGTACAGAAAAATACCTGCTGAACTACCATAAATGCACTCTTTAACCCTTTGAGCTGGGGGGTTTCCTTGCCTTTTAAGCGGTTTAGGGTGAAGGGAGGTGGGGTGGGGTTTAGGATCGTGCAACTGTTAGCTGCTGTTAACTGTGTCAGGAGCGTTCGGGGGCGTGCGCTCGCGACGCAGCTGTAATTATATTAATGCACACCAAGGCCCACCCGCCGAGATTCTGCATATTTGCATGTTGCCGGCACCAGGGGGCTAATTTTATGTTGTGGTCTGACAACAGGCACATGCACACAGGGAATTTTGCTTTGCTCTTCTGAATGCCCTCTTCCCTAGCAGGAGAAAAGCTGCCTAAATAACGTGCCTAAAGTCATGTACTGCATACCCGTTTAGGCACAGCAAGCGTTTGAGCGTTAATGGATTCCATTGGCTAGAATATTCATTTATTCTGTCCATTGGAATGCATTACGCTCAAACACCTCATTTAGGCGCGTTTAGATTTGTTTAAGCGCCTGCAGAGTTTTTTCTGTGCACCTCTCCCTACACCCGCTGTCATAATTTAAAAACAGCGTGGATGTGCAGAGCCTCTGCCTACACAGCCACGTCATTTATTCGCACAAATCTGTAAATAAATGAACTACAAGTCCTGTCTGCCTTGGTAGTTCATTCTCAATGTACTTGAGTGCCCTTGTAGTGTATTACTCTTCCTGCACTTCAGTAACTGCTGGTAGGAGAGGTACTGGCAGACCGCTGTACTGAGTGCCTGACAGTGCACACGCGATCTGCTGTTCACAGATGCAATGCTCTGCAGGCTCCAAAGAGAAAAAAAATAAATGCATATTTTTTTTACCTGCAGCTATTTTTTTTTTTTTTTTAAGTGAACTTAGCCTTTAAAGTGGAGTTCCGGTCACAAAAAAAAAATTTCAATGAACATACCCCCGGGATAGTCAGGGCTAGTACATTCCACAATGGCTAGCCTCTGATCTGTCCCGGTTCGCACTTACCTGCAAGAAGAAATACTCACTTTTAAAATTTCTTCTCCAGCGTTGCCATCTCTGTTGTGGGCAGCTGAAGCCAGTGCGATCCTCTTCTGCGTCCTCTTCCGTGTCTTCTTCTCCCGGAATGCGCCTGCATCGGCCCCTCTCGTCACTTCCGGTGCGGCGCCGCATTCCTCCACAGCTTCTGGGCATGCCCAGAAGCTGTTTAGCAGGGAATGCGGTGTCGCACCGGAAGTGACGAGCGGGGCCGGTGCCGTCGCATTAAATCCTGGGAGCGATGACGTTCAGCTCCCAGGAATCATTGCAAACCGGAAGTGACGGCGCGGGCCGCGGCCGCCAAGGGAGGAAGTGGAAGAAAGGTGAGTATTTCTTTCTACAATAACAAGGTAAGTAAAAAAAAAAAATCCTAACTATCCATTTCCTTTTCAGGTGAAGAAAAGCAAGCGGATGGCCACAAAAATCGATTATGTCGATTTTGTGGCCGGAACTCCGCTTTAAAGAAAGATGTTATGACGATGAACTTGTACTTGAAATGCCAACTGTACTTTTTGTCTGTTTTCAGGATCCAAGCCAAAATTCCAGGTGCCAAACAGAAGGAGTAAATAAACCTTCAAGACAATTCAACTCTTGGTAAATTGTGTGGAGTCTAACGTGGAAACAGCTGTGTTCCCACACTTTACTTACAGATCTATTGCACCATTCTCTTTTCAACACACCGTGTTCCTTGAAACATCCAAAAAAAGAAAAAAACTTCAAGAAGCGGCTCTTCCAAAGCTACTTCTCTGCTCTTAGAATACTTGCAATCAGCCGTGTCAAGCACTACAGTATAGTGAAGAGATACAAAAAAGTGTACTAGATGTGTTTCTTTTATGTGTTGCTTACAAGTGCATGATGTTGGAAGCCTAAGTATTTTTTATTTTCTAATTTATTATAATTTTTTAGTGTTTTTTCCTGCTATTCTTGGCAGCGCTTCTATAACTTAATGTGACGTGCGGCTAGGGCTTTATGCTTAGGGCACTGATGCAATAGTACTGACTTGCTTCATTGTCTCTGGGCTTGCTGGTTGGAGTTCTTTCGATGATATAAATATATATATAAATATACGTAGAACTGTAGACTAATGTTTCGTGTTTTCCAGCACAAGTGAAATCCGTGTGCGGTACTTCTCTCCGTTTTTGTATGAAATAAATTCGCAGTACTCCTGTTGTAAGGGATCGGGGGGAAAAAAAAAATACAGATTTACATGTATGGTATCTAGACCAGTTCAGCTTGTTCAGTTTATTAATTACGATTTGTATTCCATTCTCTGTAGTTCCTAGAGAACTTATGGACTCTGATTATTTGCACTTATGATGTACTTGACACTGAATGCATAAATAAAACGTCACTAAATGTATAAGGTTCTTTTGTTGAGCTTGTACAATTCTCTATCCAAACACTTCACCACAGTGTCTGATTGTTCTGATGACAAATGTGACCATGAAAACCAGTTATTTATTGCACAGAAACATACGCACTGTATCTATCTGCTGGTTTCCTAACCTCAATACAAATGGGAATAAACTCTGATTCTTGCCAAGGTTTTGTGTTTTCTATTTACTACTCCAGGGGTGACAAGATCCAAAGGACAAGGGGTCCTATCAGAGAATGAAAGGAAGGGGCAAGGACCATACAAATCAGTGCACCTGTGTGGACAGGGCCAGATTAACCACTTTAAGACCGGAAGGATTTGCCCCCTTAATGACCAGGCCCTATTTTGCGATTCGGCACTGCGTTATTTTACCGGACAATTGCGCGGTCGTGCAATACTGTACCCAAATAAAATTGACTTCCTTTTTTCCCCACAAATAGAGCTTTCTTTTGGTGGTATTTGATTACCTGTGCGATTTTTGTTTTTTTGGCGCTATAAACAAAAAAAGAGCGACAATTTAAAAAAAAAAATATATATATATATATATATATATTTCTCTATCGCTCATTGACAGACGTAGTCCTCGGTGATACACCACCTTCGGGTTATGTTGCCTCCACAGGAGCAGGACTAGACAGGAAATAAAAATGCTCTGGCCACACCCCAGGGGCAGTCCCCGAGGGTATATCCTCTCTCTCTCCGCCACAGCAAATCAGTTTTTTTCTGTCTAGTCAGGAGTAAGGACCTAGATACCTTGCTGGGATCTTCGGTCCTGGCAAGATTTTTTTCTTAAAAGATTTTTTTAGACAGCTTTTTTCTCCAGTGTTCCTGTGAGATCTTCAAGCAAGAAAGCTGAACTGGGCGACGGGCTGGATGTTGAGATCCGGTGGTCACCCCAGTTCAGCCTACGAGCGCGTGCAGGCCATAGCTCCGCGCTGGGTCGGCCGCTACATAGTCCCACTGGGGGACTGACCCCGCGAGTTAAACGTCTCGCTGAAACGCCAAGGACCATGAGTCACGGCGTCCGTATTGGTCGACAGCCCTCCCGCCCCGGTGGAGAGGGGTACTGTCAGGAGTTGGTGCCCGCCTGGTTCCGGTATGGTGAGTAGTATGTTCCCCCTTTTCCCCTGACGGGTCTTGTGGTGAACGCGGGCCCCTCTCTGTATGGTAAGATAGAGTCCCCCTCTATCCTATAACATGGCACAGATCCCCCTACTTTGAGTGTGATTTTATGTGCAAAAAGCCAGGAGGCTTGGTTTGGGAGCTAACAATCTAATTGTATTGTTAAAAAGATTGTAATCAGTGGCAGTCTGGGAATCTTACTGTGATAATAATAAGGTACCTACCAGTCAGAAGCCACGGACATGTAGACTGCCTTCCTAGTCAAATCTCCAGCTATAGCAGGCCTTCCGAACGGCCATGCGGTCCGCCAGGGCCGGTACCGCCAACCACGCCAAATCCCCATGCAGAGAAGGTGTTGTGTGCCCTGCAGCACACCGCTATTCGGTACAGGCCGCCGCCATTTTTTTTGCTGGATCGCACGAGCCGCCATTTTGGCGTAGCCTTGTGTCTCCAGCATGGGGGCGGCCATGTTTGAGGTGATCCAAACACCTCGTGGAGCTAGGGGAGGCGCCGGAAGGCGTGCAGAGGGGCGGAGCCGCCTCCTTTCTTCCTGGGCAGCCAGCCAAAAGACTTCCTGTTTGTGAAGACAGCGCTGTAACCTGTTGCAGTTAAACTCTGAGCATCAAGTGGTGAGCCTGCGGGTCTATCTCTCTCTCTCTCGATCGATAGGGATCCCTAGCAGGTAACACTAAGGGGCTTTTGTGGCGCTGGGGGTCTGAAAAAAAAAAAAAAAAAGTTTTTTTTATTTAATTGAATTGTATTATCCGGGAAGTTACTGGAATAATCATGGACCCTGCCACACAAATTCCCCCACCTGTTTCCCTCGAGGGGGCCACGGGACCCGCCGGTGCACAGAGTATGGATGCATTTACAGCAGTTTTGGAGTCTTTGGTGGCTCGGGTGGAGGCAGCCTGTCAGGGACGGGGGTCAAGGAAGCGACCCCCGCCTACCCCTATATTATCTGACACCTCTGACTCAGATTCAGAGATGGTCACTGCAGCTGCAGGTCCCTCTGCAAGGGCTGTTACCTCAGGTAAAGCCCCCTCAGACAGTGAGGAGGACGTTTCTTCTCCCGCTATAATTCAGGAAGAAGCATTGGTGGACGCACTAGTTGTGGCAGTGCGGGAAACCTTAAGACTTGAGGTTTTACCGGCAGAGGCAACTGAAACAGAGATTCCCTTTGGTACTAACAAGCCCATCAAAACGGTGAAGGTTTTTCCTGTACCCAAGTGTTTTGGTAATAAAATTAAAGGAGAATGGGAGCATTCTAAGCGTACCTTTACGATTTCCAAGCGTATTGCTAGACGCTATCCATTTGAGGAATCCTTCATTAAGAAATGGACGGTACCACCAGTGGTGGATCCACCTATTTCCAGGCTGAATAAAGCCACGGTTATCCCAGTGGAGGACACTTCGTCCTTTAAGGATCCGGTGGATCGGAAGATGGAAGCAGAGTCCCGCACTATCTTCTCTCTGATAGGGTCAGCATTTAGACCAGTAATTGTTATTGGTCTAGTTTCCCAGACACTTACGGAATGGGCGAGATTGGTACGCCAAGACCTTAGGGGAAAAGATATTCCCCAGGAAACATCTGATTTGATGGAACAGATTATACAAGGGCTACAGTTTATCTGTGACGCAGCCTTGGACACTACTCCCCTATTAGGGCATGCATCTATGTCAGCGGTAATCCTCAGACGTGTGCTATGGTTAAAATGCTGGTCAGCTGACCTAGGTTCCAAAAAGACCTTGACGAATCTCCCCTTTCAGGGGAATCGTCTATTTGGGGCCACCCTAGATGAAATTATTAAGGATGCCACTGGGGGCAAGAGCACTTTCTTGCCACAGGCTGCTAAAGCTAAGGGACCTCGCAACAAGCGAGGACCTTTCTTTACCGCCCATAAAGGGTTCGTACGCCCGGCTGGAACAAGCGGGAAAGGCAAGACTCCGCCAGGAGGGTTCAAGAAAGGCTGGTCGGACAAACAGAGGACCGACTCAGCCAAACCCGAAGCAAAGGATTACACAGCCTGAAGGTGCGCCCCCACCCGGGTTGAGGGTGGGGGGACGTTTTCACCGGTATTCAGGACATTAGATCGAGCATCGACTACTACTACCGGTGCGATTCTTCCCTTCCAACATTTAAGTACTACAGGGAGCGGTAGTCACCGTTCCCTGAATAGATCTTTTCCTTTACCTTTTCCTAAGATTAGTCTCTATTCCCCACAGGAATCGGATCTGGTTGACCAGACAGACCAAGAAGCCTCTAGCCGGGTGACTTCGGTCCCTGAGGTTCAACCAGAAAAGATCACCCTTCCTGATAGGAATCAGGTATCTGATAAATGTGTGGGAACAGCAAACGACCAGACTTTCTCGGATGGTCAGGGCCAGATAGCTCTAGGGACGCCTGGTTCAGATCCAGTCAGCACCAGTGGTCCTAGAAATTCTAGGCTGGCCTCGTCAAGCCGCCCTGGCCGACTTGGACATGCTAGTCGCAGACGTTCCGTGGGAACTTCGTCTCAGGGAATGTCTGTGGTCTCAAGGACCAATTTACCATCGTGCTTTACAGTCGCTGGTTTTAATGGCCTGGCCATTGAGACCCAAGTACTGAAGGACAGAGGGTTGTCAGCTTCAGTCATTCCTACCCTTATTAAAGCAAGGAAAGCGACTTCCAGCAAGGTCTATTATCACACATGGAAGACGTATATTGCGTGGTGCGAATCTTTAGGATTTCCTCCACGTACCTATTCGGTGACTCGAATATTGGTTCATCCAGGGGGTGCGGCACCTGGCTCCACCAGTCCGCGCGCCCTTACCGCCCTGGGATCTTAATTTAGTTTTGTCGGTTCTACAGAAACCTCCCTTTGAAAACATCAGGGAGATTCCCTTGCTTACTTTATCCCAGAAGGTGGCCTTCTTGGTGGCTATCACTTCTGCTCGCAGGGTGTCAGAACTGGCTGCATTATCATGCCAGTCCCCATACCTAGTGATTCATAGGGATAAGGTAGTACTTCATCCTAAGCCATCCTTTCTTCCTAAGGTGGTTTCAGATTTTCATCTGAATGAAGATATTGTACTACCTTCCTTGTGTCCTCAGCCCAATCATCATCGGGAACATGCGTTGCATTCCTTGGATGTGGTTCGGGCAATCAGGGTATACCTGAAAGCTACGGAATCATTCCGTAAGACGGATTCACTTTTTGTGATCACGGATGGCCCCAGAAAGGGGTTGCCTGCATCTGCCGCGACCATTGCCAAATGGATTAGACAGACGGTGGTACAGGCTTATTCTATTAAGGGTCAGAGTCCTCCGTTCCCTGTTAGGGCGCACTCCACTCGAGCGCTCAGTACTTCCTGGGCCTTTCGCTATCAGGCGTCAGTGGTCCAGGTATGTAAGGCGGCCACCTGGTCGTCGGTACATACCTTTACAAAATTCTATAAAATTGATGTGATGGCATCGGCGGATGCCTCATTTGGCCGCAAGGTTTTGCAGGCCGCAATTTGAGGAGACCGGTGGTCTACCTCGAGGGTTTTTTTCTGTTTGAAAAATTTCTTTTTGTTGAGTCTCATCATTAAGGATGAGCATTGTAAACTTCTAGTTGGCACCGGTTGGGCCTTCTAGATTGGGATTTGATTTCCATTTTCCCACCCCTCATTTGTGATACTGCTCTGGGACTTCCCGAAGGTGCTGTATCACCGAGGACTACGTCTGTCAATGAGCGATAGAGAAAAATGGATTTTTGTAAAATCTTACCGTAAAATCCTTTTCTCTTAGCTCATTGACAGACGTAGTCCCCGCCCCTCTGTTTTTGAGTTGGGTTGGGTTAAATTCTCTAAGCACTGCTTTTGTGACATAACTGATTTGCTGTGGCGGAGAGAGAGAGGATATACCCTCGGGGACTGCCCCTGGGGTGTGGCCAGAGCATTTTTATTTCCTGTCTAGTCCTGCTCCTGTGGAGGCAACATAACCCGAAGGTGCTGTATCACCGAGGACTACGTCTGTCAATGAGCTAAGAGAAAAGGATTTTACGGTAAGATTTTACAAAAATCCATTTTTCACATTCTTCTATGTGACATTCTCAAAAAAAATTAAAAAATCAACATTTTTTAACATTTTAGGCCAATTTTTTGTTTTCTGCTACAAATTTTTGGCTTCTGAAATGCTTCTGAAATGCACATAGAGACATGTGATCCTATATAGAAGGTTTACATGGGCTCTATGACCATACCAGGGAGAAGAACGGTCAGCTGTGTTTACAACAGCCGACCGTCCTTCTCTCTCAGCGGGGAGCGATCGCGGGTGTCAGACGGCAATTGAAGCCGCCCGACACACGCATCGGCTTCCCCGCTGACGGCGTGCGCTCGCCTCTAGCTACGTATCCATACATTGCCATCGCCACGAGCAACGTATCCATACATTGTTTTACCTGTACGAGCCACCTTGCCGCAGTGTGTGTGTATATATATATATATATATATATATATATATATATATAAGCGCTTGACAAGTGGTTAAGAGCTTCATGGGCCTGGTGCTGAGGATTTTGGTAGGTTTTTTTATGGAAATAAATAAAAGAAAAACACATTGATATCCAGTGCCCACATGTACCACCTTCAGGGTTATGCCAAGCTCACCCTATAAAGAGAATACAGTAAAACCTTGGTTTGAGAGCGCTTTGCAAGACAAGCAAAATTGTCAAATAAATTTTGACTTGATATACAAGCGATGTCTTGATATACAAGTAGCCTCAAGTCACAGCTGAGTATAAAAGAGAAGAGAGGCGCCTCTAAGTGTAGCAATATGGTTAAATTTAATGAAGGTACAACATTTAGCAACTCACATGGTTGATGATTGGAACAGGCACATCTAAGGATGCAGGCATCAGGGGTAAAGCTGTCCACATAGGACCATCCTTCGCACCATCATCTACGTCATCCTTTCCATGCTGCCCCTCGCTTTCAGAACGCTTTACTGCAGGGTGGTCTTCCCGGTCAGGATTACAGACTAGCAGCCGGTGGTTCAGAAGATAGTCTATGTGGACAGCTTTACTCTGGATGCCTGCATACTTAGATGTGCCTGTTTTATTCATCAACCATGTGAGTTGCTAAATGTTGTACCTTCATTAAATGGAACCATATTGCTACACTTCCAGGCGGCTCTCTTCTCTTTGCTACCCTGTAGCTCCTGCTGGATTTTGCTTCCAATCCCCTTGTGGAAGCGGCTATTTGTGAATGGACATTCTATGGTTACACAACCTATCGCAATGCTATAATCTTTTTATAGGGTCTATAAACTGAAGGATTTATGAATAAATGGTTGTGGAACGAATCATCTGAGTTTTCATTATTTCTTCTGGGGAAATTCACTTTGATATAAGAGTGCTTTGGATTACAAGCATGCTTCCGGAACAAATTATGCTCGCAATCTAAGGTTTTACTGTATAAGTATATGTGTTTTCTTGCACGTACAAAACGTGACTAAGCATATAAATTATTGTGCTGCTACCTAATAAACACGTACATAATATTCCACAGTAGCGCAACAAAAAGGTGAAAAAAAGATTTTAAATATTAATCAGATATCTATTTTTTTTTTTACAATCTTTTTTCACTTTTTTGTTGAGCTACTGTAGAATATTATTGAGTTCATTATTTCACCTTATATGTACACTGTATAGAGAATATACTGTGCACTGTACATCACAGTATGACTATATTGAACACATACAATATATGCAGATGATATATTATGCCAGCCATACACATCCAATATGGATTATAGTGTGTACCCACATTTATACTGATCGTTCGCAGTGTTATTCAGAAAGAGGGGCTGGTAAACATGGCATGTTTATCAAGCCCCTGCTCTCCATCTCCTTGCAGCTGCCCTGATTTCCCACCCAGCAGCAGCTACAGGGGTGGAGGGGAAGCTGGCCAGCAGTTGCAGGGAGGTGGGTGCAGGTTGGTGCTGCAGTGGGGAGCCCAGTACAGGAAGTCCTGGAGCACCATGGAGTGAAGAGAATTCTTTGACATATTTGGATTCCCTGGCACTCGAGGGAGGGAGAGCAGTGTGGCATTAGTGCCTAGTACAAGTGGAAGAGCTCCCCCCCTGCATACATGATACGGCCGGATATAAGCACAAGGTGGCTCGGGGAGGATGGGAGCCCACATTGGTGACAGGGCAGTGATATGGTGGGCTGCAGGGGCTGATAGAGCATCAGTGTACAATATACATTTAAAAAAAGAAAATGTTTTTTTTTTTTTGCGCCGCACTAGGCACTAATGCGTTGTTATTTTAATGCTGCTGCCTGCTGTTACTCCACCTGACCACCTGGAGCTCCACCTGGGCTGTAGGCTTGGCTTGGGATGAGGGAGGCTCTGGCTGACAGTGCTCTCGTCTGTCTGCTCCGCCTCCACACCTCCTCTCTAGTCCAGACTGAGACTCCAGAGACAAGTCTTGACTTGTTCAGACAGTTACAAAAGCTTCCAGGAGGACAGCAGCACTGAGAGCAGAGCGGGAGGGAGCGGGCAGCACTCACTTACACATATGATCGGCTCCTCCTCTTTACGAGCTGCCACTTCCTGCCTTTGGCTGTCTTTTGGGGAAGGAGCTGCCTGAGTCTGAGTGCTGTTAGCTCAGCTGAGCCTGCCTGCCTGCTTGCCAGTACTACGTGGAAGGATCATCTCAATTTTTTCTGAAGGGCTGCTGTGCTGTGCTGGAGTCTGGACCTTAACCTTAACTCCAGGAGGACAGGTCACCAACAACCACCAGGTGTCTCTCTCTGTGTGCTGTGTTCTAGATCTGAACTTCAACCATGGATCACGTTCATGGCTGCTAGAACAGTTGGAGTTCAGTTTTTTTCTTCTGTTCTTTTATAAACTCTTTCATAATATCTATTCTTATCCTCCTCTTATTTCATGCTTGCAATGCATACCTCAGTCTCAACATTAGTGTGTAAAATAGGTGTAAGGTTGATGATCTCTTACAAAATCCAATCCTGCCATTCTGAATATAAGCACAGTGGGCAGGCTGGGCTAAGTCTTCCATTGCTGTTGTGGTACTGTTGTGTTTCCTGGGTGTACCGCATTCTAAGTATCTTCTCTTTTTCTGTATGTATGGACTCTGCGGTGTCTGCAAAGTACCACTTCCCTTGTCCTGTATGCCTGTTTAACCAAATATTAGTGTGTACTTTGCTGCTTCCTTCCACAAGATGGTGCCCTTTGCATCTGCCCAGTAAAGATCCCAGATGTGAAAAGTCAGGGCCTAACAGGCTAACACAACTGCAATTATGGAGGCCCCGGGCCTCAATGTATTTTATAGGTAGAAGGAAGCCCAGATTTTGTTTAACCATGTCTCTTAGACCCTCCCACTCTAGTGTTTTGCTACACCCATTTTTTTGCTGCGCCCCGCTACTTGCGCCGCAAGTCACTTCCTCCCTATCATGTCCCTCATTTTCGGAAGGTTGGAAGTTGTGAGGTATGTTCTGTATGTATGAACAATGCACAATGCCGCTTCTTAACAAAAAAATCAGTGAGTGCTTCCTTCCACAAGATGGTGCCCTTTGCACCTGCCCAGTAAGATTGGCTATTACAGTGCACCACCCTGTGGGCATTCCAATTGCTGAGGGCACTGTACACTGTGTTCTGGTGAGGGGGGAACACAATAGCACAGCTGGGGAGATTGCTGTACTAACACAGCGAGTTTTAGTACAGTGATCTGTCAGTTTTTTTCCTTCAGCCAGTACCCAGCTTTAGGCTGGACAATAGCCAACCAAACTGGGCAATGTTCATAAGAATTGGAAGAAGGCAAAACTGAAATCCGGCTCAATGTTCAAGAGGATCTGAGAAAATAGAATTAAGAATGTGATTGCTTACTATGAGCAACACATAATTTTTTCCTTTTTCCAGCTTTTTTTAATTTGGCGCAATTTGGTTTTTTTAAAAAGACTTTTACTTAGTACCTACTGCTGAACCCCCCCCCCCCAGAACAAAAATGTATCTACGGCTCTGCCAATAGCCCCTACATTAGTCCGGCCCTGTGTGTGGATAGAAATAGAAGGCCTGTTACTAAAAGGTACAGACTTTGATCCTGGTTTCACTGCCTTTGTGAGCAACTAACTTAGACAAGCATGCAGCTTGTGATGTCTGAAGTGCTGTCCTGCATGCTTGTTCTGGGTGGATGATTTCATGCCTAGAGGTCTTCTCTATCAGCTTCTGCTGTCGGCTGGCGTTATTGGGACAATCCATTGGCTGAGTAGTGGTGGCCATACAACAGGGCTCAAAATTTCAAGACCTGAGCTACTAGCAAGGCCTTAAGAGTTATTAGCCACCAGTTGCCCCACCCAACCCTTACCCTGCCCTGCCCCTAATTCCACCCTTAAACAGGCTCTTGTAAATGATCTTATAAAATTACATGATAAATGTTTTATGCAGAATTAAGTTACAAAAATAAATATTAACAACAACAAAGTTAACAATAATACATTAGGCATTATTCATTGATCTGACTGTGATAAATAAAATAAGGATAAAATATGTTTGGCTACTATAGGTACTATACACATCATTACTGCCTTGTTATGTAAATATGCGCTACGTACAGACTCAAGGGTTGAGGGGTGCTCTATGTACAGAGTGCAGGGTTGAGTGGTGCCCTACGTACAGTGTGCAGGGTTGAGATGTGCACTACGTACAGAGTGCAGGGTTGACGGGTGAGCTACGTATAGAGGGCAGGGTTAAGGGGTGCGCTACTTAAAGAGGGCAGGGTTGAGGGGTGCGCTATGTACAGAGTGCAGGGTTGAGAGGTGCGCTACGTACAGTGTGCAGGGTTGAGATGTGCACTACGTACAGAGTGCAGGGTTGACGGGTGAGCTACGTATAGAGGGCAGGGTTAAGGGGTGCGCTACTTAAAGAGTGCAGGGTTGAGGGGTGCGCTACGTACAGAGTTCAGGGTTGAGGGGTGCGCTACATACAGAGTGCAGTGTTGAGGGGTGCACTACATACAGAGTGCAGGGTTGAGGGGTGCACTACATACAGAGGGCAGGGTTGAGGGGTGCACTATGTACAGTGTGTGCAAGGTTGAGGGGCGCGCTATGTACAGAGTGCAGGGTTGAGAGGGGGGGCTACGTACAGAGTGCAGGGTTGAAAAGTGCGCTATTGCATACCATTTTATTTTCAGCAAGGATGAAAAATACACGTGAAAGAGTAATCCATAAAATATCTGGATCTGCCCAATCCATTTATTAATCAATAGACCTAGAGAATATACACTACTCAAAAAAATGAAAGGAACACTTTGAAAACACATCAGATCTAAATGAGGAAAAATATCATGTTGGATATCTATACTGATATGGACTGGGTAATGTGTTAGGAATGAAAGGATGCCACATTGTTTAATGGAAATTAAAATTATCAACCTACAAAGGGCTGAATTCAAAGACACCCCAAAAATCAAAGTGAAAAAATGATGCAGCAGGCTTGTCTATTTTGCTGAAATTTCGCTGCAGCAACTCAAAATGGTACTCAGTAGTTTGTATGGCCCTCACATGCTTGTATGCATGCCTGGCAATATGCTCCTAGTGAGATGAGGGATGGTGTCCTGGAGTATTTCCTGCCAGATCTGGACCAGGGCATCACTGAGCTCCTGGACAGGCTGAAGTGCAACCTGGCGGCATCGGATGGACCAAAACATAATGTCCCAGAGGTGTTGTATTGGATTTAGGTCAGGTGAGTGTGAGGGCCATTCAATGGTATCAATTCCTTCATCTTCCAGGAACTGGCTGCATACTCTAGCCACATAAGGCCGGTCATTGTCGTGCACTAGAAGTCCAGGACCCACTGCACCAGCGTAGGATCTGACAGTGGGTCCAAGGATTTTATCCTGATACCAAATAGCAATCAGGATGCCTTTGTCTAGTCTGTTGAGGTCTGTGCATCCCTCCATGGATATGCCTCCCCAGACCACCTCTGACCCACCACAAATCAGTCATGCTGAACGATGTTACAGGCAGCATAACATTGTCCATGGCTTCTCCAGACCCTTTCACATCGGTCACTTATGCTCAGGGTAAACCTGCTCTCATGTGTGAAAAGCACAGAGAGCCAGTGGCAGACCTGCCAATTCTGGTGCTCAATGGCAAAAGCCAATTAAGCTCCATTGTGCCGGGCAGTAAACACAGGGACCATTAGAGGACATCGGGCCCTCAGGCCACCCTCATGAAGTCTGTTTCTGATTGTTTGTTTGATCTGAGACATTCACACCAGTGGCCTGCTGAAAGTCATTTTGTAGGGCTATGGCAGTGCTCATCCTGTTTCTCCTTGCACAAAGGAGCAGATACCGGTCCTTCTGATGGGTTAGGGACCTTCTACAGCCCTGTCCAGCTCCCCTAGAGTAACTGCCTGTCTCCTGGAATCTCCTCCATGCTCTTGAGACTGTGCTGGGAGACATAGCAAACCACCTGGCAATGGCACGTATTGATGTGCCATCCTGGAGGAGTTGGACTGCCTGTGCAACCTCTATAGCAGGGATCTTCAAACTATGGCCCTCCAGTTGTTCAGGAACTACAATTCCCATCATGCCTAGTCATGTCTGTGAATGTCAGAGTTTTACAATGCCTCATGGGATGTGTAGTTCTGCAACAGCTGGAGGGCCGTAGTTTGAGGATCCCTGCTCTATAGGGTCTAAGTATAAATGCTTCGAGTAATAACACTTACCCTAGCCAAATGCAAAACTAGTGAAAAACAGTCAGAAAAGATGAGCATGGAAAAAAATGTAGTTTGCCTCCACCTGTAAAACCATTCCTGTTTTGGAGGTTGTCTCATTGTTGCCCATCTAATTCACCTGTTTTTATTTTCATCAACACCAAAGCAGCTGAAACTGATTAACAACCCCCTCTGCTACTTAACTGACCAGATTAATATACCAGGAGTTTAACTAACTTGATTCTATACTCTTATTAAAAAGTGTTCCTTTAATTTTTTTGAGCAGTGTATATAGCTAATTCAGACACCTAAACAGAACCCAGAATGTGCTAAACCGCATACTCAATTAAGTTATTTGCATTTTACTTACCACAGTTATATCAATAGTTACACTGCTCATGCTGCTTGTTAACTGCGCTGCTTGTTGACCGAGCTGCCCGCCCCCCATTAAAGCTGAGCCCAGCCGAGCAGGCCCATCTCCCCGTCTGAGCGGAGTGGACCTTCCCGAGCCCAGCCCAGCCAAGCAGGACTTCCTCCCCGTCTGAGCCGAAGGGACCCAACCCCCGCCCAAACCAAGTGGACCCGCCCCCTACACAAGCCAGCCCGCCTCCCTACCTGAGTTAAGTGCCGGCCGAGAACACTCGCCCTCAGATTATTTCCACTAGCCAAATGCAAGCAGGCGAGTGGAAATTGTGAGGGCTGCCATACAGTACACGCTTTGATAAATAATCAGTTTCTCTTCTGACCAATCTCTTAAGATAGGAATAATCAGTTTATCCAGAAGTTAACAGCCCATTGGATTGGTATGCTACACATGGAGAAGGATTCTGATTAATATTTAAGATATATTTGTAATGTAGGATCATACATTATTGATCACATCTCTGTTTCCACCATGTAATCTCTTTATGACTGAAATACAGTTGTATTTATGAACATAGTATCTCAGTGCTCCCAACTGATGCAAAACAATCAATAACTTTCGGCCCTGGCTTATCAAATCAGTTTGATTGAATCCAATCTAAATCAAGTCTAAAAACTAAAAAAAGTGAGAGTTACATTCAGCTGATTCCATGGGTTCTTTGATTTGGGCATTATGAATTACTGACCTGGAAGAAGTAATCAGATAAGGCCTTCTGGCTTTTTTTAAATTTTTTTATTAAGAGTTTTTAACTTGTACAAAAAGAAACGGTAGAAATAGTCAGGTATAAGAAGGCTTCCACCAGCTATATTTTATAGTAATGTTGCACGAGAAATCAGTACAGAGCACACAAAACAAGTACAGTGGAGATAGAAAGTCTACACACCCCTGTTAAAATGTGAGGTTTCTGTGATGTAAAGAAAAATGAGACAAAGATAAATAATTTCAGAACTTTTTCCACCTTTAATGTGACCTATAAGCTGTACAACTTAATTGAAAAACAAACTGAAATCTTTTTTTTTTTTTTTTGGGGGGGTAAAAATAAAAAACTAAGGGCTCTTTCACACGGGCGTTCCGTATGTCTGTTTTTCATCCCATCTGTTTGCGGATGAAAAACGGACATAATGTATCTCTATGTAAATACGGATGTCATCGGATGATCATCCTCTGACATCCGTTTTTTGTCAGTTCAGTTCAGTTTTTTTGAACGGAGGAGAACCCTATTTTTTCTTCCTTTCAAAAAACGGAACTGAAGCAAAAACGGATGTCAGTGGTGTCATCCGCAGACATCCGTATTTACATAGACATGCATTATGTCAGTTTTTCATCCGCAAACGGATGGGATGAAAAACGGACATATTGACCGGATGACACAAGTGTCATCCGTGTCCGTTACAAAAAAAAAAAAAGGACCTGATCGGGCAAAAAAAAAGGAACGCCCGTGTGAAAGAGCCCTAAAATAATGTGGTTGCATAAGTGTGCACACCCTCTTATAACTGGGGATGTATCTGTGTTCAGAATTAAGCAATCACATTCAAACATGTTAATTAGGGGTCAGAACATACCTGCCATCAAATAAAGTGCCTCTGATTAACCTAAATAAAGTTCAGCTGTTCTAATAGGTCTTTCCTGACATTTACTTAGTCACACCCTACAGCAAAAGCCATGGTCTGCAGAGAGCTTCCAAAGCATCAGAGGGATCTCATTGTTAAAAGGTACTGTATCAGGCAGGAAAAGGGTAAAAAATAATTTCCAAGGCATTAGATATACCATGGAACACAGTGAAGACAGTCATTATCATCAAGTGGAGAAAATGTGGCACCACAGTGATATTACCGAGAAATGGATGTCCCTCCAAAATTAATGAAAAGTGCAGGACGATCTGGCAAGTACTGGCTGTGCGGAACAACAATCTCCTGTATTCTTCATATGTCTGGGCTAGGGGGTAGAGTGGCAAGACGGAAACCCTTTCTCATGAAGAAAAACATCCAAGCCCGGCTAAATTTTGCAAAAACACATCCGAAGTCTCCCAAAAAGCATGTGGGAAAATGTGTTATGGTCTGATGAAACCAAGGTTGGACTTTTTGGCCATAATTTCAAAAGATATGTTTGGTGCAAAAACAACACTGCGCATCACCAAAAGAACACCAGACCCACAGTGAAGCATGGTGGTGGCAATATCATGCTTTGGGGCTATTTTTCCTTCAGCTGGATCAGGGGCCTTAGTCAAGGTATAGAGAATTATGATCAGTTCCAAATAGCAGTCAATATTGGCACAAAACCTTCAGGCTTCTGCCAGAAAATTGAACATGAAAACGACCCAAAGCATACATCCAAATCAACAAAGGAATGGCTTCACCAGAAGAAGATTAAAGTTTTGGAATGGCCCAGCCAGAGTCCAGTCCTTGAAAATCTGTGAGGTGATCTGAGGAGGCTGTGCACAGAAGGTGTCCTCGCAATCTGACAGATTTGGATTGTTTTTGGATCATTTTTGCAAAGAAGAGTGGGCAAATATTGTCACGTCAAGATGTGCCATGCTGATAGACTCATACCCAAAAAGACAGAGTGATGTAATAAAATCACAAAGTATTAGTTTAAGGGTGTGCACACTTATGCAACCACATTATTTTAGTTTTTTATTTTTACTTCCCTCCACCCTAAAGATTTTAGTTTGCTGTTCAACTGAGTTTATAGGTTACATTAAGACTCGATTCACACTAACGCGACTTGTTAGGCGACTTGTCAGCCTGACAAGTCGCGCTCCCTCGCGGTCCATTGACTGCTACAGGACCCGTTCTAATAGGAGCGACACAAGTCGCTCCGACTTAGAAAAAGGGTCCTGTACTACTTCGGGGCGACCTCGGAGCGACTTGCATAGACTTCCATTAAGTGAAGTCCCTGCAAGTCGCTCCGAAGTCGTGGTGCATGGGAATGCACAAGTCGCCCCCGAAGTAGTACAGAGTCGTGCCGCCCCAGTGTGAACCGACTCTAAAGGTGGAAAAAGTTCTGAAATTATTTATCTTTGTTTCGTTGTTTACATCACAGAAGCCTGACATCTCAACAGATGTGTGTAGACTTTTTATATCACAAAAACATAAGACATTTTAATGCTAACTAAAAGAAGTAACAATGTAAGCGAACTACATCCCATCTGTGCTTACAAATACTAAGATATCAGTTATACCAAGCTATTGTAGCATATCATAGCCTATACTCTGTATCTTGCTTGCTAAGACAGTAGAAAACGATATTACCAACAGGTATGCTGTGTACATCACTATCTAAGTTAGGGCTGCAATAACCTAAAAGATACAAGTGAGACAAGGGCTCAGCCCAGCACCGCCAACCATGAGTCCCATATTTTAGAAATATTAATTGGGAGAGTACCCCTACGCTGATAAATCTGTTGTTCTTTCAATAGGGTAGTGGTAATTTGTAGTTTTTAATCTTCAAATGTGGGAGGGCTAGGAAACGAAAACACTTCATAGCAATGGTTTTACGAGCAATGGAGGTAGACTCAATACTGGTGTTCTAATTTCTGGTGGGAATTGTTCTTCATCTCTATCTCCCAATAGGCAGATCCCTGGATTCGACTCTAACATCCTTTGATACGCTCTCTGTTAATCGTGTCCAAAAGCACTCACCAATAGCAAAGCCTTCTGACTTTTAGCTGACTTTCTTGATCTTCATCAGGGGCGTAACTACAGGGGTTGCAGGGGTTGCGATTGCTACCGGGCCCCATGCTCCAGGGGGCCCAGTAGCAAACCAGTGGATGAACTTCCAGGATTGCAAAAGTCACACTTGCGACCGGGCCCTGGCATTGCACCACCATGGGGAGGCCCAAAGATTGCAGGAAGGGAGCCCACTGCAGAACTTGTGAAAGGATCCTGCTGCGGGACCGTAATAAAAGGCCATGCAATGAGAGTAAAGAGTCCCAGGATTAGTGAGAAGAGCCCTGGGCTTGAAGGGAAGGGCCCCGGCCAGGGATCTGGGGGGGCCCTTCATGGTTTCTTGCATCGGGGCCCTGAAGGCTCTAGTTACGCCTCTGATCTTCATATTTGTTTTGGGTCTGCGATTCCAAGTTTTGAAGCCAGCGGTTTCATGTTTTTGGGAAATATACAGTAAAATGAAAAGGTGGTCAGCAAATATATACCAAAGATCAGTTAAGAGGCTTTAGGGAGCAACATCAAAGGAAGCCACATTCAAGGACCAATGAGAACTACTGTATTTTATAAAGGAGTAAACAAATGATCAAACATCTATGTAAACATAGAGGCCTTCAGAAAATGTTAGTAATAATTTATACAGTATCTCACAAAAGTGAGTACCCCCCTCACATTTTTGTAAATATTTTATATCTTTTCATGTGACAACACTGAAGAAATGACACTTTGCTACAATGTAAAGTAGTGAGTGTACAGCTTGTATAACAGTGTAAATTTGCTGTCCCCTCAAAATAACTCAACACACAGCCAATAATGTCTAAACCACTGGAAGTGGAGTGAAAATGTCCAAAATTGACAAAATTAATCATCCCCCCCCCTTCCCCAGTGTCATGTGACTTGTTAGTGTTACAAGGTCTCAAGTGTAAATGGGGAGCAGATGTGTTACATTTGGTGTTATCGCGCTCACTCTCTCATACTGGGCATTGGAAGTTCAAATTGGCACCTCATGGCAGAGAACTCTCCGAGGATCTGAAAAAAAAGAATTGTTGCTCTATATAAAGATGGCCTAGGCCAGTGATGGCGAACCTTGGCACCCCAGATGTTTTGGAACTACATTTCCTATGATGCTCATGCCCTCTGCAATGTTGAGTATCATGGGAAGTGTAGTTTCAAAACATCTAGGGTGCCAAGGTTCACCATCACTGCCTAGGCTATAAGAAAATTGCCATGACCCTGAAACTGCCTGTCAGTGCTCAGACCATACGCCGCACACTGCATCAAATTGGTCTGTATGGCTGTCGTCCCAGAAGGAAGCCTCTTCTAAAGATGATGCACAAGAAAGCCCGCAAATCAGTGAAGACAAGCAGACTAAGGACATGGATTACTGGAACCATGTCCTGTGATGTGATGAGACCAAGATAAACATATTTGGTTCAGATGTTGTCAAGCGTGTGTGGCGGCAACCAGGTGAGGAGTACAATGACAAGTGTGTCTTGCCTACAGTCAAGCATGGTGGTCTGGGGCTGCATGAGTGCTGCTGGCACTGGGGAGCTACAGTTCATTGAGGGAAACATGAATGCCAACATGTACTGTGACATACTGAAGCAGAGCATGATCCCCTCCTTTCGGAGGCTGGGCCGCAGGGCAATATTCCAACATGATAACGACCCCAAACACACCTCCAAGATGACCACTGTCTTGCTAAAGACGCTGAAGGTAAAGGTGATGGACTGGCCAAGCATGTCTCCAGACCTAAACCCTATTGAGCATCTGTGGGGCATCCTCAAATGGAAGGTGGAGGAGTGCAAGGTCTCTAACATCCACCAGTTCTGTGATGTCATCATGGAGGAGTGGAGGAGGACTCCAGTGGAAACCTGTGAAGCTCTGGTGAACTCCATGCCAAGAGGGTTAAGGCAGTGCTGGAAAATAATGGTGACCATACAAAATATTGACACTTTGGGCCCAGTTTCGACATTTTCACTTAGGGGTGTACTCACTTTTGTTGCCAGTGGTTTAGACTTACTGGCAACAAAAGAATTAATGGCTGTGTGTTGAGTTATTTTGAGGGGACAGCAAATTTACACTGTTATACAAGCTGTACACTCACTACTTTACATTGTAGCAAAGTGTCATTTCTTCAGTGTTGTCACATGAAAAGATAGAATCAAATATTTACAAAAATGTGAGGGGTGTAGTCACTTTTGTGGGATACTGTATATATATATATAGTACTGTGGAGTGTTAATAGTTCATTATTATCAATTGGAAAGTAAAGGAACAGAAGCGATAATCAAATCAATATTTGGTTTGACCACTCTTTGCCTTTAAAACAGCATCAAAACACTTGCACATAGTTTTTGAAGGAACTCGGCTGATAGGTTGTTCCAAACATCTTGGAGAACTAACCATAGATCTTCTGTGGATGTAGGCTGCCTCAAATCCTTCTGTCTCTTCATGTTATTCCAGACAGACTCGATGATGTTGAGATCAGGGCTCTGCGGGGGACATGGAAATAAGGCTACGTGACTCAACTATGCACAAAAACATAGGAACTGAGGTGCAGAAAATTGCAGCAGGTGCTCTGGACTCTGGAGTTAAAATTTCAAATATGTGGTTAGAACTTCCACCTGGCAGCACTGGGATCGTTGGTTCGAATCCCAACCATGGCACTACCTGCCTGAAGTTTGCATGTTCTCCCTGTACCTGCGTGGGTTTCCTCCTGGTACTCTGGTTTCCTCCCACACTCCAAAGACATACTGGTAGGTTAACTGGCTCATGTCTAAATAGGCCCTAGCAGTGCTGTATCTTGGCCTAGGCCAACAAGGCCCAGGCCTAGGGCGGCACATTGCAGGGGGCAGCAAAAAACTGCACTCTACACAGAAAGAACAGCCTCCTCCCGGTTCCCGCACGAAAAGGGTCCCCGCCGGCTTGCGCTACGCTTTTAGGATGGTGCCAGTCTTATGGGGCGAAATGGACCAGAGGGCAGGGTCCAGGAGGCAAATCAATCTGGCACCCACAAAAAGCACTCACACTGCTACCTGCCGGTATGATAAAACCGGCGAATGGGGACATTCGGACAGAATGCAGGCCACCAACCACACTTAAAGCGGTTGTAAACCCAAAAATTGAAGAAGAAAAAAAAAAACCTGCAAGACAAAGGCATAATGAGCTAGTATGCATCGCATACTAGCTCATTATGTATTACTTACCTTAGAACGAAGCCCCGACACGGATCCCCGGACATCGCTGTGGGCGCTGCCATGATCCCTCGTCGTCTCTTCCGGGTTCGGCGGCTCCGGCGCTGTGATTGGCCGGAGCCGCGCCGACGTCACTCCGCACATGCGCACGGGAGTGATTTTCCGGCAAGCTCCCGGCAAGTAAAACTGAAGGTCCCCCCGGACCTTCAGAGCGCATGCGCCGCTCGCGTGAGCGGCTGCATGCACTGCAAATATCTCCTAAACCGTGCCGGTTTAGGAGATATTAATTGTACCTACAGGTAAGCCTTATTATAGGCTTACCTGTAGGTAAAAGTGTCAAAAAGCGGGATACTACCGCTTTAATACAACTGGTCCGATGGCCCCCAATGCTAATAAGTGTGGCACTGCAGCCTAATGCTCCGCTTACCCTCCTTTGCTCCCTGGTATGGCAGGCATCATGTCAATAATCTAATTTAATTTCTTTAACCACTTCCATACAGAGCAGTTTGACACCCTTCCTGCCCAGACCAATTTTCAGCTTTCAGCACTCTCACACTTTGAATGACAATTGCTCAGTCATGCTACACTATAACCAAACAAATTTTTTATCATTTTTTTCACACAAATAGAGCTTTCTTTTGGTGGTATTTGATCACAACTGGGGTTTTTTTTTTTCGTGATATATGCAAAAAAAGAGCAAAAATTTTGAAAAAAAAACACTTTTTTTTAGTTTCAATTATAAAATTTTGCAAAAAATTAATTTTTCTTCATACATTTGGGCCAAAATGTATACTGCTACATGTCTCTGGTAAAATTAACCCAAATTAGTGTATATTATTTAGTCTGTGTGAAAGTTATTGAGTCTAGAAGCTATGGTACCAATTACTGAAAATTGATCACACCAGAAGTACTGACTGCCTATCTCCTTTCTTGAGGCCCTGAAATGTCAGGACAGTACAAATACCGCCCAAATTGCCCCTTTTTGTAAAGTAGACAGTCCAAGGTATTTAGTAAGAGGCATGGTGGGTATTTTGAAGTTGTAATTTTTTCCCACAATTCTTGGGAAAATGAAGAAAAAAAAATTTTTTTCTTTTTTTTCCCACAAAGTTGTCAATTTATAAGCTATTTCTAACACATAGCATGTACACAGCAAAAATTACACCCAAAAATACATTCTGCTACTCCTTCCGAGTATGGCGATACCACATGTGTGAGACTTTTACACAGCCTGATCACAAAAAGATACTCCACGTCCAAGAAGCACCTTCAGGCGTTCTAGGAGCATAAATACACATAAAACTTTCTTACTACCTATCACACTTTTCAAGGCCCTAGAGCACCAATACAATGGAAAAGTCCACAAAATGACCCCATTTTGGAAAGAAAACACTCCAACGTATATTCTATGAGGCATTATGGGTCCTTTGAACGTGTCATTTTTTTCCACAGGTTTTTGGAAAATGTGGGAAAAAAATGAAAACTTTTTTTTTTTACACAAAGTTGTCAATTTATAGGATATTCCTAACACATAGCATGTACACAGCAAAAATGACACCCCAAAATTCATTCTGCCACTCCTCCTGAGTATGGCAATACCACATGTGTGAGACTTTTTCACAGCCTAGCCATATAGAGGGGCCTAACATCCAAGGAGCATCATCATGCATCCTAGCCACTTGCCTAGGCCTATTTTTGACATTTGGTATTTACAAGCTAAAATCAGTTGTTTTGCTAGAAAACTGCTTAGAACCCCCAAACATTATATATTTTTTTTTAGCAGTGACCCTAGAGATTAAAATGGAGATTATTGCAATATTTTTTATCACACCGTATTTGCGCAGCGGTCTTCCAAACGCAATTTTTTTGGAAAAAATTCACTTTTTTTAATTAAAAAATAAGAAACCAGTAAAGTTAGCCCAATTTTTTTCCATAATGTGAAAGATAATGTTACACCGAGTAAATAGATACCCAACATGTCATGTTTCAAAATTGCGCACGCTCACGGAATGGCGACAAACTTTGGTACTTAAAAATCCCCATAGGCGACAATTTAAAAATTTCTACAGGTTGCCATCCTTGAGTTACAGAGGAGGTCTAGGGCTCAAATTATTTCCCTTGCTCTAACGATCACGGTGATACCTCACATGTGTGGTTTGAACACCGTTTACATATGTGGGCGGGGTTTCCGTATGCGTCGCTTCTGCGCGCGAGCTAACGGGGACAGGGTGCTTTAATTTTTTTTTTTTTTTTTTTTTACTATTTATTTTATTTATTATTTTTTATTTTTACACCGTTTAACAAAAAAAAAAAAAAAGGATCATTTTTATTTCTATTACAAGAAATGTAAACATTACTTGTAATAGAAAAAGGCACGACAGGACCTCTTTTTTGTGAGATCTGGGGTCAAAAAGTCCTCAGATCTCACAAGTACACTAAAAGATAGAAAGAAAAAAAAAAAAAATTATTATATAAAATGAAAAAAAAAAAGGACCTTTAAACCGGTTGCTAGGCAACAACATTTTCCGTAGCCCCGGTCCTCCAAGACCATAGAGTCAAGTGAGGGCAAGCTTGCCCTCACTCGACATCCTGTCTGTGAGGATCCGGGACCGGATCGTTTTCCCCGCTGCCGGCGGGTCCGGTAAGCGGGGAAAAGGACCGGACGCGGCGGGAGGGGGGGGGGGCACCTCTTCCGCCATCCCAGAAGGGTGATCCCAGGGCGAATCCGCCGCTGGGACCACCCTTATCGGAAAGCCAACCGTCCACCGTTTAAAAAAATACCAGGGTTATGGCAGCTATCTGCTGCCATAACACCGGTATTTAGGTTTAAACGGAGGACGTATATAAACCTTTTTGGACTTAGACATGGTGGCTGTATGAAGGGCGACAGGTACTCGGGTACTTTGCTGGGCAGGTGACAGGTACTCTGGTACTGATGAGCAGGTGGCAGGTACTCGGGTACTCCGATAGGCAGGTGACAGGTACTCGGGTACTCTGATGGGCAGGTGACAGGCAGGTGATAGGTACTGATGAGTAGTACTGATACTGATAGGTGATACTGATACGTGATAGGTACTGATGAGTACTGATGAGTAGTGATGGGTACTGATGAGCAGGCGGCAAGTACTCGGGTACTTCAGGCGTCAGGTACTCTGATGAGCAGGTGGAAGGTACTCGGGTACTCTGATGGGTAGGTGACAGGTACTCAGGTACTCTGATGACGGGTACTCCGTTGACAGGTACTCAAAGTACCCGAGTATCCGTCATCAGAGTACCCGAGTACCTGTCATCAGAGTACCCGAGTACCCGTCATCAGAGTACCCGAGTACCCGTCATCAGAGTACCCGAGTACCCGTCATCAGAGTACCCGAGTACCTGTCATCAGAGTACCCAAGTACCTGTCATCAGAATACCCGAGTACCTGTCATCAGAGTACCCGAGTACCCGTCATCAGAGTACACGAGTACCCGTCATCAGAGTACCCGAGTACCCGTCATCAGAGTACCCGAGTACCCGTCATCAGAGTACCCGGGTACCTGTCATCAGAGTACCCGAGTACCTGTCATCAGAGTACCTGATGGGCTGGTGACAGGTACTCGGGTACTTTGATGGGCTAGTGACAGGTGCTCTTTATTGGGGGGGGGGGGGCAATCAGTGTGTTTAGGGTGCACTGTATTTGGTAACTAGCTGTTACCACACTCTCTTCCTCACACAGGATCAGTATGTGAGGAGGAGAACACGGTGACAGCTAGTTACCGTGTTCTCTGTTGACATTTGTGACCGGCTGTGATTGGACACAGTCGGTCACGTGGTAAAGAGCCAATTTCATTGGCTCTTTACCTAGATCGGGGATCGACTCTGTCCGAGGGACGAGCCTCGTCCCCGATCGCTGCTCTGCGCGCCCCCGGGGGCGCGCATTGCAGAGAGAACGAGCGGCTCGTGCTGGAGCCGCTCATGTGATCGGCTGTGATTGACACAGCCGATCACGTGGTAAACAGCCAATTTCTATTGGCTGTTTACCTTGATCAGGGATGGGCTATGTCCGAGGGACGAGCCTCACCCCCGATCGCCGCGCTGCGCGCCCCCGGGGGCGCGCAGTAGCAGCTAGAGCGGGCGGACGTCATATGACGCCCGCCCGGATCCGTACAACCACCATGCCGACGTCATATTACTATGACTCGGTATGGAAGTGGTTAAACATCCTTGTCCTTGAGCGAGCATATTGAATTGCATCTTATACAATTAAGACTTTTAATTGTATATGATGGTTATAATATTTTGGACCTGCTCACTATATATGTGCTATCGCAGTATGTCACTGGGTTAGTAAGATTATTCCTATCTTATAAGATATTTGGACTTGTGTTTGCTGCCACTGATTATTTAACTTATTTGTATAATGACTCTGGACTTCCTAGTCATTATACAAATAAGTGAAATATTCCTATAATTACAATCAGTGGCAGCAAACACAAGTCCAAATTTCTTAGGCGGCACTAATGGGCACAGATAGGCTGCACTGGTGGCCATTGATGAGGCTACACTGATATGCTGCACTGATGAGGCTGCACTGATGGGCAATAATGAGGCTGCACTGATGGGCACTGATGAGGCTGAACTTATGGGAACTGATGAGGCTATGCTGATGGGCACTGATACACTGTGGTTGTGGTCTACAGATGACAGAATGGGTCATAAACATGAAGGGGTGTGGCCTTTGTAGGAAGGGGTGGGTCATATTTAAATTAGGGGGTGCACAAGTTTAGTCAGGCCTAGAGCAGCGCAAAACCAAAATACACCACTGGGCCCTAGTATGTGTAAGTATGAATGTGAGTTAGGGACCTTAGATTGTAAGCTCCTATAGGGCAGGGACTGATGTGACTGTACAATATATATATATATATATATATATGTGTATAAAAGCGCTATATATGTGCCTGTAATAAATAAATAAATAAAAATAAATAAATATTTGGCTGTAGCAGGAGGCACTTTGTTTGCTGAAGAGCTGAAGAGAGGTACAATAATGAGTGCAGGCAACAGTAAAGCATGGTGGAGGTTCCTTGTAAGTTTAGGGCTGCATTTCTGCAAATGGAGTTGGAGATTTGGTCAGATTACTCAATGCTGAAAAATACGGGCAGATACCCATCCATCATGCAATACTATCAGGGAGGCATGTGATTGGCCTAAAATTTATTCTGTATCAGGAAAACAACCCCAAACATAAAGCCAATGTCATTGAGAACTATCTACAGCGTAAAGAAGAACAAGGACTCCTGGAAGTGATGGTTTGGCCCCCACAGAGCCCTGATCTCAACATCATCGAGACTATCTGGAATTACATGAAGAGGCAGAGGAATCAGAGGCAGCCTACATCCACAAAAGATCTGTGGTTAGTTCTCCAAGATGTTTGGAACAGAACAACCTACTTGCCAAGTACCTTTAAAAACTGTGTGCAAGTATACCTAGAAGAATTGATGCTGTTTTGAAGGCAAAGGGTGGTCACACTAAATATTAATTTGATTTGGGTTTCTCTTCTGTTTCTTTACTTTCCATTTTGTTCATTGATAAAAATAAACTATTAGCACTTCTATTTCTGAACACATTTTCAAACCTGCCTAAAACTTTTGCACAGTACTGTATATCGATAGCATTAAAGTAGAACTCCATTACAAATATTAAAACCAACCTTAAGCTGGCCATACTCTGATGGAAACTTGGCCGTTCCAGCAAGGAAAATGATGGGAAAAGAATTTTAGTCCTATATATCCTTTTACATTTACCTGCTGTAGTTGTGCCACAAGTATTCATTTAATTATTCATTCTTCTGCTTGGGCAAAATCAAGTTTCATTTTCCTGGCAAGAGCACAATAGTATCTTATGTTAACAGACAGCTGTTTTACTTCTGCCTTGGGAAATGTTCTTTAAAATTGCAAAACAAACATTTTTTTTCAGTTGCGTATTGATTATATCCTGCCAAATTGTATTTCAAAGAGGAATGGTAGGTCATGTGGCAGTTAGACTAAAAAGTACAAATGAATCAATAGGAGACTGTAAGGCTGCTCAATAGAAAATGTCTATGCAAACCCAAATATTACCTTCCAAAAGTGGTAATGGCATCACCATTGTGCTGCAGAAAGCCTGCGCAGACAGCAGAGCTGTGGGAGGGGCCCGGCAGGCCCCACCCACTATAGGCTGCCTGCAGAAAACTACCGGATGGGGGTGGAGACAAGACCAGTCACCCTGCACAAGGAGAGAGAGCAGCAGTGATTGGTCTATATTACAGGAATATCTGGCACAGAGACAAAGTTTCATGCTGCATTAATGGACAGATCTGGAATACACAAAGTACACCAAGATTCTAGTAGAAATACACATGCCTCTTGTATTTAGACATTTGCTTATCCCGGAGTTCAGCTTTCAAGTTTTGGATGAAAAGGGGAAACTTTGGAACATCTGTCTGGCGTTCACTTTCTGTTATGGGGACAACCTCTTACCAGACAGGAAGTGAGGAAAAACAGACAACAATAAAAAGCAGACAGAGGTTCTAGCATTCCCCTATGTAACTTCCGTCTGCACTCTTTGCAAAACTTAATTTAAAACATGCTTACAAATAGATAATATGAAAACGAAAGCATCCCAAGTCAAGCATCATTTACTGGACACGGTTGCTGGTGGGGGATAGTGTTCTGGTTTATATACTTATATGGTCTAGTGGCAATATCAGGAGAGGAGAGCAACCCTGATGGCTATAGAATGCCCGGGTGGGATACTGGTGGCCTGGTTACCCTTGTTTACAAGCTATAGGAGGCCCTGTGATCTGGTGAGTTTGCAGTGAATAAATGTTGCCCTTACCGCCTTGTAGGCTACAGGAGGAATTCAAAGAGATAGCAAACCAAGGGGGGTGGGATCCTTGGAACATGAAATCTAACTCATCTTGGGAAGCATAAATTAAAGACCGATGCTTCAGTTTTAGAGCTGGTGAAGGCCTGATGAACCTGTACTTAAAAATAAGTTTCTAGAAACCAGAGCATAGTAAAAATAGGTCAGGAAAATTTGACAACCTCAACATGACCATGGTCTGTAAGTCAAGCCATGTAATGTGCTTGGTCTGAGATGGCTGGGAGCATTTAGAAAGCTGAATGACATGAGGAAATTAAAGTATTTCAAATCTACGGACATTGGATGGAAAGGTGAGGGCATAATGAAATCAAGCAAATTAATACCCCACATTAATGACTGAGAAAAAATGGTAATATAGTACATATGAACTATAAAACATCAATTATTACCTTCTTCTCTGTCAATTAGAGAGTATGAGCAGAAAGTTGGCCCCAACTGAAGATGAAAACAAGATCAAGGATACCTTTTATGAGAAACTTGAAAGACATCTACCAACATTTCTAAAAATGGAAAATAGTATTAACCACTTTGCCACTGAGTACCGTAGTACTACTGCGGCAAAGTGGCTCGTTATCGTCTGACGACGTAGACCTACGTCGTCAGACACTCCCCCTTGTGGGCGGCGCTCGCACACCGCCGGAGGCTCGCTCCCGCTGTATTCAGTCACAGCGGGAGTCGGGCCAGGGGAGGAGCAGCGGCGATCGTCGGGGATCTAGTGTGGAGATCCGCCCGCCTGTGTAAACACAAGCGGGCGGATCTCCCAAGTGACAGGGAGTGACAGATCGGAGTGTTCAGCATAGCTGGACATCCGATCTGTTCATGACTCACTCAGTCACCTCCCCCCACATACGTCAGTAAGCACCAGGCATACATTAACCCCTCCCTCTCCAATATAATTAACCCCTTCCCTGCCAGTGTCATTTTTACAGTAACAGTGCATATATATAGCACTGATTACTGCAGTAATGTCACTGGTACCCCCAAAGTGTCAAAAATGTCAGTCAAGGGTCCGATCTGTCCGCCGCAATGTCGCAGTCCCGCAAAAAAAATCGCAGATCGCCGCCATTACGCGTTAAAAAAAAACACCAAAAATGACAGAAATCTTTATCTTAGTTAGTAAACGCAATAACTTTTGCGCAAACCAATCAAAATACGCTTATTGTGAATTTTTTTACCAAACATATGTAGCAGAAAACAAATTGGCCAAAAATTTAAAAAAATTTTGATTTTTACATTTTTTTGTGGGGAATTTCATGTAAAAAAATTTGAAAAATATTGTTATCTTTTCAAAATTTAAGCTCTTTTTTTGTTTATAGCGCAAAAAGTAAAAATCACACAGGTGATCAAATACCACCAAAAGAAAGCTCTGTTTGTGGGGAAAAAAAGGACGTAAATTTCGTTTGGGTATGGCGTCGCACGACCGCGCAATTGTCAGTTAAAGTCGCACAGCGCTGAATCGCAAAAAGTGGCCTGGACGTAAGACAGCAAAATGCTCTAGTGGTAAAGTGGTTAATAAGCAATGACTGGATGGAAAGCAGAATATACAAACTACAGGGAGACACAACTAAAATGTGTCTGCACTTTTGGATAAAACATTAAACTAGAACCTTGGTCAGGCTTTATCTCTGTCTTCAGCCCCGCTGGATAGATTCACTCTCTTGTTTGGCCCTAGTGACCATTTACAGTATATGGCAAATAACCTGATGAGAAATCTAAAATGTTTGAGTTGTCTCAGAATCTTTTAATAGGCATAGCATCCTCCTAGTTAGGTTGCTAGTAGTATTGAGGCAAATTTCGCTTTTGGCTTCTCTGTAGCCAGTGGAGCAAAGTTTGATTGCTTTTGGCTGTTCTGTGTTTTGCTAGTTGAAGGTTCGCCTGCTTCCCCCTGGTTTTTAGTTCCAGAGTTTTCTGGGTTGGAAGAGTCAGACCCTCAACTGGCATATTCATATAGCCTCAGCCGGTATCAGGACAATATCCCCCCGGACAATATCCCCCCGGACAATATCCCCCGGACAATATCCCCCGGAGAATATCCCCCCAGACAATATCCCCCCGGACAATATCCACCCAGAAAACATCCCCCTGGACATAATCCCCCCGGGACAACATCCCCCGGGCAATATCCACCGGGACATAGGGTTAGGGTTAGGGGGTTAGGGTTAGGGGGGGATATTGTCTAGGGGTATATTGTTCAGGGAGGAGATTGTCCGGGGGGATGTTGTCCCGGGGGGATGTTGTCCAGGGGGGATATTGTCCGGGAGGATATACCCTACCCATGTTCTTCAAGCAAAATATCTTAGAAAGACAGTCCCTGCCCAGGTCTTGTGCCTGGCTTGGGAAAAGAAATTGGGACAAAAAGCAGGGTCTGTCAGGGGTCAGTACACTACATAGGTAAACCTGTTCTTGTGAGAATTGTATAAATGGGAATATATTGTATATACATAGTGTATATTCAAATTTTAATAGGTATATGAATGGGATAGGAGTCATAGTAGTGACATATGAATTCCAATTTTTTGTGACTTCACCCTCCTACAGCACCTTTAGTAAGTCATCCTTACCTATAGGGGTGAACTCAGGCATGTGTGGATCCTAGTCTGAACCCACCAGAGCGAGCCCACCAGGAAGTTTTCCCTTACACTGGGCCAATCATAAGTGGCCGAGGCATGCCCCACAGCTGCATGTATACACACCCAGTGTATATGTGTGACTGTGAGGTGGGGAGCGCACTGGCCTCAGATGATTGGCCCAGTACAGGTGACAACTTCTTGGCAAGCTTGCTCAGGTGGGTTCAGACTAAGACCTGAACGTGCCCAAGTTCATTCCAAATTACTTACAAACGCACTCTTTTTATTGTGAGACTTACACAGAGCTACTTACGGGCAAATTACCACCAGTGCACTGCAATAGCAATGCAAAATGTATCACTAGCACACCGCAACATGTGGTAACTCATGTGCACTGCTGAAAAATGTGTTTTTTGGTCTGTTGTGGGGCACTAGATTGGGTTGCCTTAACATGACAATGTACGTTAATGAGCATGTGTTAACCGCACCACAATAAACTAAGCTGGTGTGAGAGGGACCTAAGGCCAAATTTAGATTGGTGTATTATGGTGATGTGGGTTTTCCTGCTCTGCTCTACCATTTATTTTGAAACCCCAACCCTACAGTAGGCAAGCAATGTTCTGCATTGCTTTGCACTGCAATGCAGTTATGGAAGCAGGCCGCTTTAACTCAGCACATCCTAAAGCAAGGATTTGCAAGGCATTAACACATGTGCATCAAGACAATGCATAATGGGCATACAGAACCTTTAGGGCTCATTCACACTTAAAGCGGAGTTCCACCCAAAAGTTCCGCTTTAGGTAGTGCTAACCCCCTAACATGCCACATTTGGCATATCATTTTTTTTGGGGTGGGGGGGTACCTAGTTTTGACAGGTATCCGCTCCCACTTCCGCTCGGAGCGCCCTGAGCGGAAGTTCTCCTCTCCCCCTCCCTCCCTGCAATCTTCTGGGACATGTCAGAGGTCCCAGAAGATTGCCGGCCAATCACGACGCGTAGCGCAACTCATGCATGCGCAGTGCGTACCCGGCTGTGAAGCCGCAAACTGTCACAGCCAGGTGCCCACACCAGTGATGCAGGCGCCGGAAAGCAGAGAGGGAGAAGAGCGAGGCTTCGGGTGGCCGCATCACTGGACCGTTGGACAGGTGAGTGTGTTAGGCTGGAACTCCGCTTTAAAGAGGTAAGTAAAGTCTTTTTTTTTTTTTTTACTTTTTTCTTACCTGCAAAGTAAAGGCATAATGTGCGCTGCTGCCAGACCCAGTGCGCAAAATGACATACAGGTACATCATCTCGTGCAAGAGGGGGCGCTCTGCTGCAGTATATCTGTGTGTGGTGTTTTATCAGAATACAACTACCTATCAGATTCTGCAACCGGAAGTGATGTACAGACTAGAACAACTTACTGCGCATGCGCCATGCGTTCCAACATGGCTGTTATGCGTTCCATCAGTTTTCCTAATGTGACAGAACACAAAGCAGAGGCCGACATCTTCTTACACCCACGCAAGTCTTACATTTTACATTTATTTTAGCAGTAAACTCACTTTATATACTGAAATAGACTATTTTACCGCGACCGAGTGAAATATTTCACTATATAATCAGTCTGACACTGAGCAGCCTGGGGTGTACCAAGATGGATGTCGCCAGGGCAGCCATCAGGGGGGGACAGCCCATACACATGTAGGGGGCCCAGGGGTTCCAAGGGGCCCAGCCGCCCAGGCCACAACCAACAAGACCGAGATGTTGCTGCTGTAGTAACTAGCAATTGCTGAAGCATGGCAGCTGCAGAGTAAGCCGATGCAGCTGAAGGGATGTCTCTTTGCTGGATTGCGCTGTCTCTTTGCTAAAAATACGAGGCTGTCTCTTTGCTGGATTGTGATATCTCTTTGCTGAATATATGAGGCTGTCTCTTTGCTGGACTGGGATGTGCCTTTGTTGAATATATGAGGCCGTCTCTTTACTGGATTGGGATGTCTCTTTGCTGAATATATGAGGATGTCTCTTTAATGGATTGGATTAATTTTAAGTTGTAAGAGTGTTAAAACAGAAGTGGGTGCACTGAAGGACTCGGTGGGATGGCCAATGGGCAGATTCGGTGGGAAGGCTAGAGGGCGGGCCCCGCAAAATGTTGGAGGTCAGGCTCAGAGGGGCCCAGGCCTAAATCTGTGTAAGGGGCCCCAAAATTTTTGATGGCTGCCCTGGATGTCGCCATCTTCTGCCTGCAGGTTTCTCGCTATACTTACTAGATTACAATAATAGAAATGTAATACTGTGATTCGGTATATAAGGTGAGTTTACTGCTAAAAGAAATGCAAGACTTGCGTGGGTGTAAGAAGATGCCCGTCTCTGCTTCGTGTTCTGTCACATTAGGAAAGCTATTGGAGCGCATAGCGGCCATGTTGGAACGCATGGCGCATGCGCAGTAAGTTGTTCTAGGCGGTACGTCACTTCCGGTTGCAGAATCTGATCGGTAGCGATATTCTGATAGAACAGGGGCAGTGCAGAACTGGTGAAACTTGTAAACAAAAAGTACCAGAAAAGGCCCGGTCAGCAGCAAGTGCATATAATAACTATTCTGCACTCAAATGAATTGCCTTTGAAGTAATGAATAAAGAGACACGGGCCCTTTAATAGTTTTGCCTCATCGCACATCGTTTATTACAGTCACTGCCAAGAACTTCAGGGCCCACATTGCAAAAGTGTATGCACCCCTTCCCAGATGGACTTAGTACGGTCAATAAAGCTGAAGGACTGTACCATTGCTTTAAAAAAAGGGGTGTGCCCTGAAAGGCGCGTCCGGTTGCCTTGGTAACAGTCAGCGGCTAGCTAGCTGGGTTTGCTCCCGGAATGTGATAGGGGCTGCTGGGACAGGAGAGGAGATGGCCTCGGTACCGGAGAGCAGGGGGGTGTCGCTGGTTTTGCAGCACTTCATGGAAATAGGTGAGAAATCACAGCCCGGGAGAGACACGTGACGTGACCCGCCCGCTGCCGGTGTCCGGTGTGCATTTCATATTCCTGTATCTCTATGAGTGTCATATGTAACAACGCCCGGTGACCGGGATACCGACAGTATTGGATAGGTGTTACCCACTTGCTGATCAGGCTTTTTATGCTACTATTTGTTTTAAAGTTTGAATTGGTATTTTTTTCTAGAAAATTACTTATAACCCCCAATTGTTATACATTTTTTTTTTTAGCAGAGACCCTAGGGAATAAAATGGTGATCGTTGCAATTTTTTATGCTGCGGTATTTGCGCAGCGGTTTTGCAAACACATTTTTTTTGAGAAAAAATACACTTTAATGATTAAAAATAAATAAATAATAAAATGTCATCCGGATTTTTTGTATAATATGAAAGATGATGCTATGCTGAGTAAATAGATGTCACGCTTTAAAATTGCGCACGCTCGTAGAATGGCGGCAAACTACCGTACTTAGAAATCTCCATAGGCGACGCTGTAAACGCCCTTACAGGTTACCAGTTTAGAGTTACAGAGGAGGTCTAGCACTAGCATCTTTGCTCTCGCTTGTGTGGTGCGAACGCCGTTTACAAATGCACAACTTACGTATGCGTTTACTTCTGCGCGCGAGCACGGAGGGATGGGGCGCTTTAAAACATTATTTTTTATTATTAACCACTTAAAGACTGCTTGCCGCAGTTTTACTGCAGCAGGTCGGCTTTGTCCTGCGAAACAATGTACCTGTACATCACTTTGTGGGGGCGCCCGTGCGCCCATTCGCCACAGAAGAACCCGATCAGCGGGTCCGGCGGCCACGTTTGCCACCGGGCACCCTCTATTGTTCCTCGTGGAGCCATAACGGCGGGCTGCCATTGTAAACACGGCGGACCGCTGTTCTGTCAGTAATGAACTCAGGGATCCTGTTTCCTCTTATTTAGGAACACAGGTCTCTGTGTTCATGCAGAAAGCCCATCCCCCACACAGTTAGAAAGCACCCCTTAGCGACACATTTAACCCTTTGATCGCCCCCAGTATTAACCACTTCCCTGCCAGTGTCATTATTACAGTAACAGTGCATATTTTTAGCACTGATTACTTTAGTAATGTCGCCGGTCCCCCCAAAAGTGTCAAAAATGTCAGTTAGGTGTCCGATCTGTCCGCCGCAATGTCGCAGCCCCACTAAAAATCGCAGATCACCGCCATTACTAGTAAAAAATAAATAAATAAATAAAAATGACATAAATATTTTCCCCTAGTTTGTAGATGCAATAACTTTTGCGCAAACCAATCAATATACACTTATTGCGAGTTTTTTTTTACCAAAAATATGTAACAGAATACAAATTGGCCTAAAATGATGAAAAAATTCGATTTTTAAATTTTTTTATTGGGAATGTTACATAGCAGAATGTGAAAAATATTGTTTTTTTTTTTTTTTGTTTTTTCAGAATTGTTGCTCTTTTTTTGTTTAAAGCACAAAAAATAAAAATCGCAGAAGTGATCAAATACCACCTAAAGAAATCTCTATTTGTGGGGAAAAAAAGGACATCAATTTTATTTGGTACAGCGTCGCATGACCATGCAGTTGTCAGCTAAAGTAACGCAATACCGTATTGCAAAAAATGGCCTGGTCATTAAGGGGGCAAATCCTTCCGGTCTAGAAGTGGTTCAAGCGGAGTTTCACCAAAGAGTGGAAGCCTGCCTAACGTACATTTACTGCAGCAGGTTGGCTCTATTGCACAAAATCACGTACCTGTACGTCATTTTGTGTAATAGCCACTAGATGGCGGCATCGCACCGCCGGAGATGCCATCGCGCTGTGGGGGGACAGCCGGTGGCTGCAAAAAAAGATACCAGGGGTTATGGCTGATATCTTAGCCATAGTCCCGATAAACAACTTGCAAACTGCGAACTACAGTATCTCACAAAAGTGAGTACACCTCTCACATTTTTGTAAATATTTTATTATATCTTTTCATGTGACAACACTGAAGAAATGACACTTTGCTACAATGTAAAGTAGTGAGTGCACAGCTTGTATAATAGTTTATATTTGCTGTCCCCTCAAAATAACTCAACACACAGCCATTATTGTCTAAACCACTGGCAACAAAAGTGAGTACACCCCTAGGTTAAAATGTCCAATTTGTGCCCAATTGGACATTTTCCTTCCCCGGTGTCATGTGACTCGTTAGTGTTACAAGGTCTCAGGTGTAAATGGGGAGCAGTTGTGTTAAATTTGGTGTTATCGCTCTCACTCTCATGGCAAAGAACTTATTGTTTTTCTACATAAAGATGACCTAGGCTATAAGAAGATTGCCAAGACTCTGAAACTGAGCTGCAGTGCAGTGGCCAAGACCATACAGGACAGGTTCCACTCCGAACAGGCCTTGCCATGGTCAACCAAAGGAGTTGAGTACACGTGGTCAGCATCATATCCAGAAGTTGTCTTTGGGAATTAGACTTATGAGTGCTGCCAGCATTTCTGCAGAGGTTGAAGGGGTGGGGGATCAGCCTTTCAGTGCTCCGACCATACGCCGCACACTGCATCAAATTGGTTCTGTCGTCCCAGAAGGAGGCCTCTTCTAAAGATGAAGTACAAGTAAACCCACAAACAATTTGCTGAAGACAAGCAGACTAAGGACATGGATTACTGGAATCATGTCCTGTGGTCTGAGGAGACCAAGATAAACTTATTTGGTTCAGATGGTGTCAAGCCTATGTGGCGGCAACCAGGTGAGGAGTACAAAGACAAGTGCGTCTTGCCTACAGTCATGCATGGTGGTGGGAGTGTCATGGTCTGAGGCTGCATGAGTGCTGCCGGTGTTCTGTTAGAAAAGCATACCCCGTGAAAATTGCATACCCACGTCACTTCCTGTGAGGAACAGCTGAGCAGCGTAGCAGTGCGCATGCTCACAGCCCCGGATACGTCATTGAACAGCTGAGGAGCTTACTAGTGTGCATGCGCGGAGGGTATGAAATTATCACGGTAGTGTGTGTAACGTTACACCGCATCAGCTGTTGCGGCGGTTACATTAAAACAGCTCGGTTGCAATATGAGTCATCCCGCTCCTATCCCTGTCACTTCCCTGATCTTGGCTAGTAAATATAAAAGCGACGGCGGGTGTATGAAATCTAAATGAACGGAGATCTCGGCTCCGTGATTTATCTTTTCATACAACCGCCGCCGCTTTTATATTTACTAGCCAAGATCAGGGAAGTGACAGGGATAGGAGCGGAGATGACTCATATTGCAACCGAGCTGTTTTAATGTAACCGCCGCAACAGCTGATGCGGTGTAACGTTACACACACTACTGTGATAATTTCATACCCTCCGCGCATGCGCACTAGTAAGCTCCTCAGCTGTTCAATGACATAGGTGCACCGGAAGTGATGAGGGTATGGATTTTTCATGGGTAGGTTGTTTTCACGGAACACCGGCACTGGGGAGCTACAGTTCATTGAGGGAACCATGAATGCCAACATGTACTGTGACTTACTGAAGCAGAGCACGATCCCCTCCCTTCAGAGACTGGGCCGCAGGGCAGTATTCCAACATGATAATGACCCCAAACACACCTCCAAGACTATCACTGCCTTGCTAAAGAAGCTGAGGGTAAAGGTGATGGACTGGCCAAGCATGTCTTCAGACCTAAACCCTATTGAGCCTCTGTGGGGCATCCTTAACTGGAAGGTGGAGGAGTGCAAGGTCTCTAACATCCACCAGCTCCGTGATTTCGTCACTGAGGAGTGGAAGAGGACTCCAGTGGCAACCTGGTGAATTCCATGCCCAAGAGGGTTAAGGCAGTGCTGGAAAATAATGGTGGCCACACAAAATATTGACACTTTGGGCCCAATTTGGACATTATCACTTAGGGGTGTACTCACTTTTGTTGCCAGCGGTTTAGACATTAATGACTGTGTGTTGAGTTATTATGAGGGGACAGCAAATTTACACTGTTATACAAGCTGTAGACTCACTACTTTACATTGTAGCAAAGTGTCATTTCTTCAGTGTTGTCACATGAAAAGATATAAAAATATCTTATAGATGATATAAAATATTTACAAAAATGTGAGGGGGTGTGCTCACTTTTATGAGATACTGTGTGTGTGTGTGTGTGTATGTATGTATATATATATATATATATATATATATATATATATATATATATATATAACATTTTTATTTATTTTGTTTTTGCTAATTTTTTTCCACGAAAGTGAAGTTGCCCTTTAAATGTAGGTTTTAGTTGTAACATCTAAAAGACAAACAACACAAAGCTTGTGAACAACTCACACCAGTATGAACTGGTCCTTACACAGAGGTGGTCTTTCCTTGTAGGGAGGGTGTAGGAAGAAAGAAGTTAACCCCTGTGTAAAACTTACCGTAAACATGCTATAAACCAGGAAGCAAAAAAAGATGATGGTGTTACTGAGGTTAAAGTGACCCTGTCTCTAGCTAAAAGACATCAGACCAGCAGCACTCTAAAACTAGAAGGTGAAAACTTTCTGGTGAGTGTTGTTGTATGTTAAATATTCAATATGTTGTAGAGCCATCATCACCATTGCTAGCAGTAGGAACCACTAGAGAAGCAGGCCACCGCATTGTGTGTGCAACAGTAGTCAGCCTCTCCAATGTGCTGCCACCATAACGTATATTAACCACTTGCCGACCGCCGCAAGTACATATACTGCGGCGGTCAGCCCCGTGCAGGCAAAGTGACGTACCGTTACGTCACTAGCCTGTGAGGCTCTATGGAGCTCCCGCGCGCCGCCGGAGGCGCGCTCCCGCGCAGTCACGGACCCTCCCGCGCGTGTGAGCGGCGGACCCGATGTCCGCCGCTCACTCACGATCGTCCGTGACAGCGGGAGAAAGGCAGGCGGCTAGTGTAAACAAGCCACCTGTCATTCTCCCCTGTGTAGGAACAATGATCATACGGTTCTACTATGTAGGACCGTTGATCATTGTTCCTACACCTCAAGCCACAGCCAATCACAGTTAGAATCACGTCCCTAGGGACACACACAGCCCCTCCCTCTCAAATAAAGTTAACCCCTTCACTACCAGTGTATTTTTACAGTAACAGTGCATATGTATAGCCCTGATTACTGCAGTAATGTCACTGGTAACCCCAAAAGTGTCAAAAATGTCAGTCAAGGGTCCGATCTGTCCGCCCCAATGTCGCAGTCCCGCAAAAAAAATCGCAGATGGCCGCCATTAGGCTTTAAAAAAAAAACAACAAAAATGACAAAAACCTTTCCCTTTGTTAGTAAACGCGATAACTTTTGCGCAAACCAATCAAAATACGCTTTTTGGGATTTTTTTTTACCAAACATATGTAGCATAAAACAAATTAGCCGAAAATGTTAAAAAATTTTGATTTTCATATTTTTTTGGGGGAATTTCATATAAAAAAAATGTGAAAAATATTGTTATTTTTGCAAAATTGACGCTCTTTTTTTTTTTTTTTTTTTTTCAAATATTTTATTTATGAAAAAGGAACAACAGTCGAAAAACAATCTGTGACAGGTACCATACAGACATATGTAACAAACATATCATTGAAAGAAGAAACATACTAAAACAGCAGATCGAAGATCAATGAAGGTCCTGGCGAAATCATAGGACCCATCCCCGAGGGCGGGGAAGGTGCAGGCACATCCAACCCGATTCACAGATAGCCAGGCACTAATACAAGCATATGAAGAAGCTGCATTACGGAGAGAGAATAACCGTTTCCGGCCGTCGCTCCCCAATTTTATCTAAAAAATGGAAAAGATAAAAGGGAACAGAGCCCGAGAATGGGTGACACACAGAGAAGACAAAGAAGGATGGTGAAAGGATAGGGACGGGGGGGGGGACGGGGGGGGCAGAAGGGGCAACTCCCCGCATGGACAAAACCCACGGGCACTCCCGAGGTGAAGATCAGCCGCACATCAGAGACCTGCCCTTGTCAGAGAGCACGAAGACATTCCAGAAACCCCAAATCCTATCGTACCGCTCCCTGCGATGCTGCCTCGTGAGGGTGAGGTCCTCCATTCTGTTCACGTCCTCCATCCTGCGCATACAATCCCCTATAGTCGGTACTCTAGTCGTCTTCCATAGCACCGGGATGCAAGCCTTGGCAGCACTCAGAACATGGGGGATAATCGATTTTTTACTTTTCGAGATCGGTGTAGAGGAGACCTGAAGTAGGAAGAACTCCGGAGTATCCGGGATTTCCCGGTCCGATAGTTCCCCCAGGAGGGCCCGGACGGCTTGCCAGAAAGGGCGTAGACGAGGACATGACCAGAAAATGTGGAGTATCGTGCCCACATCACTCTGGCACCTCCAGCAAAGGTTCGGTGTGTCCGGAAAAATTTTGTGCAAAGTAGAGGGAACCCTATACCACCGGGTAAGGATCTTATAGTTCAACTCCTGCAATTTCGCGCAGGTCGGCGTCTTCAAAGCCAGGGCGTATACTTTCAGGCGTTGCGCCGGGGTGAGCTGCAGCTGAAGATCCCGCTCCCACCTGCCCAACCCAGGGAGGACATAGTCCTCTCCCGGCGAGAGCAGGAGGCCATAGGATTTGGACAGCGTACCCGGCAGGCTCCCGTCCCCCACGCAGTATTCCTCATAGGGAGTGAGGTCCCTGGAGAATGACGAGGGGTCCGGTAAGGAGCGTAGATAATGGTGTACCTGGGCAGCGTGCCAGAACCCCAGTCGAAAGGAGCCACTGCTCGACATCAGCTCCTCTATCGTCGGCCACCGAGATCCCCTGAGGAAGTGGACTGCTTGAGAAACGCCCCTGGACATCAATCCGCGGAAAGCCGAGTCCTCCAATCCAGGGGAAAACTCCGGGTTACCCAGGACCGGGTAAAGCGGGGATGACTGCGTGGATATGGAGGGGTGCGAAAGAACGCGACGAGTGGTTGTAATCGTCACGCCGATCGTGGGATGCGCCCGGAGGCCCCGTGGAAGCTCCCCCCTAACCCATGGCATGCCCTCCAGGGAGGCGACAGTCTGTCCCCTCTCCAACTGCACCCACAATTTACCCGTACCATGTCTCCGCCAATCAATCAGCCGGCCGAGGTGGACCGCTTGATGATATTTAGCTACATCAGGGAGGGCCAGGCCCCCAGAGTGCTTTGGCAGAGTCAACTGGGCACGAGACAGCCTAGGCCTCCCGCGGGCCCAGATGAATTTCAGGAAGATGCTGTGGGTTTGGGCAAAGAATGAGGCCGGGATCTGCACAGGAAGCGCCTGCAGCAGGTACAAAATTTTAGGGAGGATCGACATCTTAATTAGGTTGCATCGGCCGAACCAAGAATGCAGTCCGGTATTCCAGGTCTGTAGCAGGCCACGAATATGGGTCAAGAGGGGCGGGAAGTTCAATTCATAGATTTTGGAGAGGTCCGAGGGGATCTGGGTCCCAAGGTATGTCAGAGCTCCCTGAGTCCATTTGAAAGGCAACGTCGAGGACAAGTGCGCCAAGAGGGGGGCCGGAACGCCCACCCCCAAAGCCTCGGATTTATGAAAGTTCACTTTTAAGTTAGAACACTGGCCGTACCGTTCCAGTTCCTTCATCAAATTAGGTGCTGAGATCGCCGGGTTCGTGATGGAGAAGAGCATATCGTCGGCGTATGCTGACACCTTGCACTCTAGGTCACCAACCTTAATTCCCGATATGTCGGGGTTGGCCCGTATTCGTCCCAGAAATGGTTCTAGAGAGAGTGCGAACAGCAGCGGGGATAAGGGACATCCCTGCCGGGTACCATTAGAGATGTCAAAAGGGGCAGAAAGTACTCCATTACACTTCACTTGGGCCGAGGGGTGAGAATAAATATGCCCTATCCAGGACATCAACGTATCTCCGAAGCCCATAGCCCTCAACGTAGAAAGCATGAACCGCCAACTGACGCGGTCAAACGCTTTCTCCGCATCCGTGTTGAGCAATACGCAGGGCGTTTTCGTCGATTGGGCCACGTGGATAAGGTTCAGGACCTTAGAGGTATTGTCCCTCGCCTCCCGAGAGGGAATGAAGCCCACCTGGTCCAAGTGGACCAAGTGCGGCATATGGTGGCTGAGGCGATTGGCCAGAATCTTCGTGAACACCTTCAGGTCCATGTTCAGCAAGGAGATAGGCCTGTAGCTGCCGCAGCTGGAAGGGTCCTTACCGTCCTTGGGGAGGACCGATATGTGAGCCCGAAGCGTGTCCGGTGGAAAAGACGACTCCCCCTTGCCCAGCAGGTTAAGCCACGCCACCAAGTGAGGTCCGAGGACCTCCAGGTAGGTGGAGTAATAAGGCAGGGTGAAGCCGTCAGGACCCGGAGCCTTCCCCGCCTGCAGAGATCCCACCGCTGTCTGAAGCTCCCGCAGGGTAACGGGGGCCTCCAGCTCCCCCCTGGCCTCATCACCCAAAGATGGGAGGACCACCGAGGCCAGGTATTCCTCCACGGCGGCCGTAGCGCCCCCGTGGTCCGGGAGGTTATACAAAGAGTCATAGAAGCCCCGGAACGCACCAGCGATCTGTTCGGGCAGAGTAGCGGAACCCCCCGAGGGAGATGTGATACAGGGTATAAAATTGGCAAGCCTCTGCGCCTTAACCGAGGCCGCCAAAAGCCTCCCGCACTTGTTCCCCTCCATATAAAAGGCATGCCGTGCCCTCTGCAGGTCTGCCTTGGCTTTGGAGAACATAAGATCCTGCACCTGGCGGCGGAGTACGAACAGTTCCTGTTCATCTGACCGATCCAGGTGCTTTTTATGGGAGGTTTCCAACAGGTGAATCGCCCCCAAGAGTCGCTGTAGTTGTTGAGATCTCAGCCTCTTCAGTCGAGCACCATGTTTCAGGTATACTCCCCGAATGACTGCCTTATGGGCCTCCCAGATAGTCCCCGGATCACAGTCATCCGTGGTGTTGGTCCGGAAGAATTCCGTAAGTTCCCTCAGAACGTCCGACCGGACCTCCTCGTTATTGAGGAGGGAGTCGCTCAGGCGCCAGAACCGCGTCTTCCCCCGCATACCATCCGCCAGTTTGTACACAAGCGAAATCGGCGCGTGATCGGAGAAAGTCATCGTGTCGATCGTGGAATCCAGCACCGCGTGTAACTGGCAATGCGGGATCAGAAAATAGTCTATTCTGGAGTATAACCTGTGGGGTGGCGAGAAAAAGGAATAGTCGCGTTCCCCATTGTGTTGCATTCTCCACACGTCGATAAGCTGAGCTTCGTGGAGAGCACGAAGAATTCGTTTCCGTGAAGTGTGGGGCACCGAAGAGCCGCCGGAGGACGTATCCACCGTCGGGGATAGCGGGACGTTGAAGTCGCCCCCCAAGATCAGCTGGCCCACCTGAAAGGAGGCCAATCTTTTAAGGACTCGGGCGATAAACACGTCCTGGCCATCGTTAGGGGCGTAGACACTCGCCAGTGTCACCATAGTCTCCCCAATGGTGCCCCTCAGAAACACAAAACGGCCATTTGGATCTAGCAGGGAGTCCTGGCAAGTCCAAGGCACCCTTGCCGCCACAAGAATGGATACCCCCCGTGACTTGGCAGCAGCGTGCGTGGAGTGATAGGAAGTGGGGTAGTACCGGTTAGTCAGTCGCTGCAGGCGGTCCGAGCGGAAATGCGTCTCCTGGAGGAACGCCACATCAGCCCGCCGGCGATGTAACTCGTTAAGAAGGACCTTACGCTTCTCTGGGACGTTAAGCCCCTTAGCGTTCAGGGAGACCACCGTGAGTTCGTCCATGCCGAGGGGGAGGGGAAGGGACCAAAAAGGGCTAGGGAAAAGAAGTACCAGACGACGGGTAGGACGGAAGGAAGGGAGCCGGAAAGAAGGGGGAAAAAGAGGGGTAGACTAGGAGAGAGAGAGAAAAGAGAAAAAAAAAAAAAAAAAAAAAAAAAAAAGGAAAAGAAAATTCAGAGACTGAGAGGAAAAGCAGACAAGTAGAAAAGGAGGCCGGGGTAGGGAACACCCCGCTCCAACTAAAGGGCAGCTAAGCCACCAGGCGCTCGGAGACCCTTAAGGGCACTCCCGCGCAGGCCTATTTGGGGATGTGGGTAGACAGGTACAGCCTGAACCGCAGCCTCCGGCCCTCCACCCAGCCCAACCCCAGGTGTGGGCAATTGGAGGAAGGAGACCGAGGCGGTAGGGCAAACAAGGGACCGTCGTGGGCGGTATCGGGCTGGTCCCATATGGCAGGGAGCTCGTCCATGTAAAGAGAGCGGTAGAAGCGAGTACGGAGCCGCACCAGAAGAGAGCCAGAAGCAGAGAGCCACAGCCGGCCACACAGCTCCGTCACATATCAAGAACAGCAGCTAGTGAACATAACCCATAACTATAACAGTAATTGCAGTAAATTAACAGTACCCCGATGGAGAGGGGGTCCGAGCAGCCATCTCCTTAGGTCCCTTGGGTGAGCCAGCGCAACACCATCACCATAGGGGTCAGCCTAGTGGGCCGGGTCCGATCCCCACCCCCAACCCTCCCGCCACCCCGTGCATCTCAAACCGTGTGGCTACTCGGACCCCCCTCCAGGAAGTCAGAAGGCCCACGTCCCCCACCGAGAGGTCCGACACATCCCCCCCACAATATCAATAGCAATAGCAATGGCCCCCCTCCCCCAATACAGTCAGAAAAATGCAAGCCCAATGCCCGGCAATGTCCGCCAACCCCCACCCGCCAATGTACCCCACAGGCCCAACCAGGAGGGAGCAGATGTTCAAGCCCCCCAAAACCCCCCGTTCATGCCCGTAGGTCCCCGGAAAACAGCCCAGAGTCCACCTCTCCCACCAACCCCCCATCCCAAACCACCAAAACCAGGGTGCGGGCTAAGTGATTGACGCTCTTTTTTTGTTTATAGCGCATGATCAAAAAATCGCACAGGTGATCAAATACCACCAAAAGAAAGCTCTGTTTGTAGGAAAAAAAGGACGTCAAATTCGTTTAGGTACAGCGTCGCACGACCGCGCAATTGTCCGTTAAAGTCACGCGGTGCCGAATCGCAAAATACCCCCTGGTCAGGAAGGGGGTAAAATCTTCCGGGGCTTAAGTGGTTAACCTTTGCTGCAGTACATGCTACAAAAAAAGACAAACATATTTATTACTTACTGTATATTATTACTATGCAGGATTTATATACAGTAGCGCCAACAGTTTGCACAGCGCTTTACTGTGTATGTTGCGCAACTGCACTATAGTAACATACTGTATTGGTTTATTGGGCTATTAATGCAACTATTAACATTTTTTATTTTTTTTTAGAGAAACATCTAAAGGAAAAAGATCCAAAGTTGGATGAAGAAGCCTTGCAGCATTTAGAGGCAGTAGCTGATGCTGTTAAAGAATTGGTAAGAAGTTTTTTTCTATTGAGCCAATTGTCAATAAGCTCACTTGTGCTCATGTTAGAATCTGGGCAGTTCTGCAGAAATGGTAACAGATGTAAAATATGACTTTCTCTTGGAACACAACTATAGGCACATCTCACCTACAGGCAATGTATGTTGTTGTAGTGCATTCAGATGGGATTAGATCACTCCAGTGAGCTGTGTTTATTAGTTATGAATCCTCTGCTGATATATGCAGATCCACATCTAGCGGCCTCCTTTTTGTTTTGAAATGTGGAGGATGGTATTAATTATTAAAGGCATTGTACACTTTCAACTATTCTCATTGATTTGGCTAGATATTATTGTAGTTCTAATTTTTGTGTTTTTTGCCTTATTTTGTAATGGTGGGTTCACATGTTGTATCTGCGGTTTGTTGTGTCATACGTGCTTGATTCCCCTATGTCCATGTATCACTGCAGCTGGCCTGTCCTTATGTGCCGAGGGGACAGGACCACTTTCTGTTCCATATCACACAGTATCCAATGTAGGGATTTACAGATTATCGGCAATGCCGATATATCGGGGGCCGATATGCACTTTCCCCGATATATCGGAATCGGCCCCTGAGGGTTACCGATATTGCCGATATTTCGGGAAGTGCTGTACCGGAGTGATGCCTGCAGCTAGAGGCATCATCTCAGTGCCAGCGTCCATAGCCGACGGTCAGCTGTCTTGTAATGACAACCGATGCGGCTGGGAAGCCGCTCGGCTGTCATTACAAGGAGCGGGAGGGGACGTCCCCCGGGCATCCTACCTGCACGGCTGCTGAAGACCCGATCAAAGACGCATTCGGCTCTGATCAGGTCTCCATGTAAAAAATCTGACATCACTTCCGGGTACTCGGCGCCACATTAAAAAAACTGACAGCATTTAAAACAGCCAAACTTGGCATTTTGAATGCTTTTCCGTGCCGAGGAGGGGTTGTGTCACAAATTTTTTGGGATGCTAATATGAGGAAACACGTCATCTCGTCGTCACGTCAAGCTGAATTAGTAAGCTCTCTGTGTGTTTGTGAATGCTTTGCCTGCTTGTGCCTGTGTCAGATCTAATTAATATGTAGATCTCACCTACACAAGCAACTAAGAGAGCCAGAGATTGTGGGATATATAGTTTTGTCACGGAAAATGTCAGTTCTATGACTACAGACAGAAGTCATGCATTAACCTGTAAAGTGCCATGCCACATGTCTCATGTTTGAACACAAACAGAAACTACTGACAAATGAACTCTACTATAGATTGTGTGTACAGGGCAACAAATGATACCATGAGACTACATGATCAATGCACATCTAATGCAGGTGAAAAACTCAAGGTGCAGTTAGGAAAGTTTATAATGCCTTTAAACTGGGCCTAAGCTCCTTAAAGGTTGTCTGTCAACAATTTGTTTTCACTTTTGGAATTAATATCCTAAAAACAGTGTCTATTACCTTTATTACCAGAAAACAACTTCTCTTTGTATGTCTTTCTAATTTAGTGTAACTTTGCTTGGAGGAACTCTCCCGGGTCTCTCTCTCACCAATAGCTCACACAGCAACGGGAACAGCCAGTGAGCCAAAAGCAGAGAGGGGGGGGGGGCAGAGATACACCCTGTGTATGAATGGACAGTAATTATTCACAGGAGCGTGGCTCGGGAGCGAGCCTGCTCAAATGCCCCCATAGCAAGAGGCTTGCTATTGGGGGCACTCGGCAGGGGGGAGGAGCCAGGACCGTTTGGGGGCCCCTTGAAAAAAAGTGGACGGGGGCTACTCTGTGCAAAACTATTGCACAAAGCAGGTAAGTATAACATGTTTGTTTTTAGCAGTTAGAAGGCTTAAATAGGGAGGTAGGGCAGGGGCAGGAAAATCAGAAGAAACATGCTAAAGAGCAGTAAATTGCAGGTTGTACAGTGCTTTGGTTCCAGGCCATGTTATTTGAGTCATGTGGCTTTGGGATACATGACCCAAACTTGGAATGCAACAACACTCAGAGATACAAAGATTTTCTCCTCCAACCTTGCCTACCTGTCAATCCTGCCAGAAATCAAGAGCCCTTAACTTCCTGCGCACTCTGCCTCTACTACACCGGTATCAGTTAGCAGTGTTATCAACCCTGCCTAGTTCTTTCTTTGGACTACAAAACATACCCCCCCCCTATTTTATGCAGATAAGGAGCGGAGGAGGTGGCCTGTAGTCCTAGCATGCATTCTGTCCTAGGAGGGCAATGCTGTTCCTCTATAGTTCTCCTTTTTAGGTTATAGCTATTCTTTGATGCCCAATTAAAATCCTATGAGATACATGACCAATGTTTTTCGTTGTGTTTCTTTTTTAATTTTCTCCATACCTTTAGGAGGACAGTAGAAGGGCTACGCGTGAGCTTCTGGAAGCAGAGACAATTGAAAACAGCAAGCTTCGGTACAAAGTCACGCATCTTCCTGGAATTATATCAAAGGAGATAGAAGGTAATGTTTTATCAATAATAATTATATTGTATGCGTTTGGATAGAGTTAGAAAAGGTTAGAAAACCTTTAAGGTTTTTATTGCTGTCTGTGACCCCAAGAACATTTCAAATCATTTCCTGCCCCTGTGTCATCAGGACAAGAAACACTGAAACATAGAAGATTGATGGCAGAAAAAGACCAAGTAGTCCATTGAATCTGCCTGTTTTTTTTTTTTTTACACACATTAAATACATTGGTAAAATAATACTTTTCAAGGTTAGTTTAGAACTTTTCTCCTCCTAGTTTAAGGTTATGTCCCCATGGTCTTGATCATATTAATATTACTACCCTCCTGAACCTTACCTTTATTCATACCCCAAAATATTTAAAGGTTCAATCATGGCCGCCTTTCCCTTATTTCCTTAAGACTAAATATTAGGAGCTCATTTAGATGGACAATCAGACCCGTCTCCCAATCTGAGCTGCTGTGTGTAAATCCACCTTGGACCTGCAGGCAGAGAGCCCATAGATGTGGATGCACATGCAGCAGCTGCACATACACAATCGCATATCAAAATTTGACATTGGGCAGGAGGATTTGCATGAATCCGAATGCACAGTGTCTGCCTTCAGATCCATGCACCTGCCCCTGTCCGCATGTCAAATTTTGGCAATTTATTGTGTCTGTGCAGCCGCTGTATGTGCATCCACGTCTTTGGGCTGCCTGCATGCAGCTCCAAGGTGGATTCACATGAAGCAGACAGCGGCTCAGATTGGAGAATGGGTCTAATTACCCAAAAACTTTTATTTAAACCCCAACTCCAAGAAAATGAAAAAGTTCCCCCTTGCAATGTGCACCACTCCCCACCCACTACATTGCAAGGGTAAATGCTTCTAATGCCTAGGGATTTATGTACAAAGCTTTACTTACTTTTACACCCTGCTCCCACCAGCTCCAGCACTCTCCTCCTCTGCCTGAAGCTCTAGTCTGTGGGCAGAGTCTGCACTGTACGTTTAGGAGGCTAAAGTGCGACTCGAGCCAGTCACAGCTTATTGAGCAGCTGCAGGAGTCCAGTCGCAGCATTGGAGGGAGCCTGCTGGCGCGAGGAGCAAAGTAAGTACACTGCTCAAATGAATTAAAGGAACACTTTGAAAACACACCAGATCTCAATGGGGAAAAAATATCATGCTGGATATCTATACTGATATGGACTGGGTAATGTGTTAGAAACGAAAGAATTCCATATCATTTGATGGAAATGAAAATTGTCAACCTACAGAGGGCTGAATTTAAAGACACCCTAAAAATTAAAGGGAAAAAATGATGCAGCAGGCTAGTCCATTTTGCTGAAATGTCATTGTAGCAACTCAAAATGCGAGTGTGCATGGCCATTCAATGGTATGAATTCCTTCATCCTCCAGGAACTGGCTGCATACTCTCGCCACATGCGGCCGGTCTCTATCACGCACCAGGAGGAACCCAGGACACACTGCACCAGCGTAGGGTCTGACAATGGATCCAAGGATTTCATCCTGATACCTAATAGCAGTCATAATGCCATTGTCCAGCCTGTAGAGGTCTGTGCGTCCCTCCATGGCTATGCCTTCCCAGACCATCACTGACCCACCACCAAACTGGTCATGCTGAACAATGTTACAGGCAGCATAATGTTCTCCACAGCTTCTCCAGATCCTTTCACACCGGTCACATGTGCTCAGGGTGAACCTGCTCTCATCTGCGAAAAGCACAGGGCGCCAGTGGCAGACCTGCCAATTCTGGTGTTCAATGGTAAATGCCAATCGAATTCCACGGTGTCGGGCAGTAAGCACAGAGCCCACTAGAGGACATTGGGCCTTCAGGCCACCCTCATGAAGTTTGTTTATGATTGTCTGGTCAGAGACATTTACACCAGTGGCTTTCTGGAGGTCATTTTTTAAGGCTCTGGCAGTGCTCATCCTGTTCCTCCTTGCACAAAGGAGCAGATACCGGTCCTGCTGATTGGTTAAGAGCCTTCTAAGGCCCTGTCCAGCTCTTTTAGAGTAACTGCCTGTCTCCTGGAATCTCCTCCATGCTCTTGAGACTGTGCTGGGAGACACAGCAAACCTTCTGGCAATGGCGCATATTGATGTGCCATCCTGGAGGAATTGGACTGCTTGTGCAACCTCTGTAGGGAAAAAAAATGTCAGTGGCCTCCACCTGTAAAACCATTCCTGTTTTGGAGGTCGTCTCATTGTTGCCCATCTAGTTCACCTGTTGTTAATTTCATTAACACCAAAGCAACTGAAACTGATTAACAACCCCCTCTGCTACTTAACTAACCAGATTAATATACCAGGAGTTCAGTTGATGTGATGCTATACTCTGAATAAAAAGTGTTCCCTTATTTTGTTTAGAGCAGTGTATTTTTCCCTTAATGCTCTGCTCCTAATCTAAACAAGCAATGAACCCTTGTAGTGCAGGGGTAGGTTTTTTCATTTTAATGGAGTTGGACTGTAAATGCATTTGTCAGTCACCATAAAGGATATGGTGCACCAACTGCTTTTGCCAACCTAGATATTACTTTGTTAAAATAGTGGTGACATCATCAGTGTGCTGTACATAGCCTGTGCAGAGAGCAGAGCTGTGGGATGGACCCAGGTCCACCCACTTCAAGCTGTCTGCAGAAACCTACAGAAGGGGCGGAGACAAGACCAGTCACCCTGCACAAGAAGATAGCAGCAGTGAATGGCCTTTGCTACAGGAAGTTCCTGCACAGAGGCAAAGTGTAGGTGTTGTTTGAAAAAATAAAAATGTTCTTTAAAAATAACAAACATGTTTGTTATACTTACCTGCTCTGTGCAGTGGTTTTGCACAGAGCAGCCCCAGTTCTCTTTTTTTTGGGTCCCCAGTAGCGGTCCTGACTCTTTCCCTCTGCCAAGAGCCCCCAATAGCAAGCCTCTTGCTATGGGAGAACTCGAGAAGGCTCGCTCTTTAGCCACGATCTGTGCGTCCATTTACACACAGGGTGGGGCTCGGCTCCTCCCCCGCTCTCTCCGCCGGCTCACTGGATGTGATTACAGCAGCAGGAGCCAGTGGCTTCTACTGCTGCCTCAGTCAATGAGGACCGAGAGTCCCCAGACAGCGAGGCTCTCCTGCACATCGCTTGATTGAGGTGGGGCTCAGGTAAGTATTAGGGGGGCTGGGGGGGGGGGGGAAGCTGCACACTAAAGGATTTTTACTTTAAGGCATAGAGTGCAAACTTGAACCTGTAGAACCACTTTAGGAAAACACAACCCTCTCCTTCCTCATACTGGTGATCTCTTTAATGATAACTAAAGATCTTTATAGAGGAATCAGGGCCTCCTTCATCGTGCTGGTAATTCTTCGAATCCCTCTAGTATCCCATCTATATAGACGAATCAGGTGATTCTTTCTTCTGTTGGTGAAACCTCTAATGATAACTAAAAATCTATATAGAGGAATCAGGGCCTCCTTCATCCTGCTGGTGATCCCTCCTATTATAACTAAAGATCTATATAGAGGATTCAGGGCCTCCTTCTGGTAATCCCTCTAGTCAGTACTAATGTCTATATAGAAGAATTAGCAGCTGGGGGAGGGGGGGGAGCTGCACACTGAAGGTTTTTACCTTAATGCATAGAATGCATTAAGGTAAAAAACTTTGGACCTTTAGAACCACTTTAGGAAAATACATAGCCTCTCCTTCCTCCTGCTGGTGATATCTTTAATGATAACTAAAGATCTATATAGAGGAATAATGGCCTCCTTCCTCCTGCTTGTGATCCCTCTAATGATAACTAAAAATCTATATAGAGCAGTGGTCTCTTAACGGCAGCCCGGGGGCCAGATGCGGCTATTTTATCTGGCCCCTGGGGCACTTTTCCTCCCACTGATACAAGACACTGTTCTTCTTGCTGACACCAACAATGGGGCATACCTTCTGCTACTGACATCAACAATGGGGCACTATTTCTCCCATTGATGCCAAGGATGGGGAACCCTTCCTCAAACTGACACCAACAATGGGGCACTATTCCTCCCACTGATATCAATGTCAGGGCACTATTCCTCCCACTTACACCAAAAATAGGGCACTATTCCTCCCACTGACACCAACAATGGGGCACTATTCCTCCCACTGACACCAACAATGGGGCACTATTCCTCCCACTGACACCAACAATGGGGCACTATTCCTCCCACTGACACCCAACAATAGGGCATACCTTCTACTACTGACATCAACAATGGGGTACTATTTCTCCCATTGATGCCAACAATGGGGCACTATTCCTCCCACTGATATCAACGTCAGGGCACTATTTCTCCCACTGATACCAACAATGGGGAACTATTCCTCCCACTGACACCAACGATGGGGCACTTTTCCTCCCACTGACACCAACAATTGGGCACTATTCTTCCTGCTAGTACATGTTTACATGTACTAGGTGGAGGAATTGTTTGTATTGTTTACTGCAGCTGATGCCATGACAATTTCTACTCCCAATGGCCACAGTTCGCCCCTCTTGATTAAGGAGTACCCTTTGTCCTGCTGGTGACCCTTCTAGTTATAGCTTAGTATCTGTATAGAGGAATCAGGACCTCTTGTGATTAATGAAGATCTATATAGGGGAATCAGGACCTCCTTACTCCTGCTGAAGACCCCTCTAGTGATGACCTTGAGAATTCTATGGGCTTTGAAAAAAATTAGGGTAAGTAGTACAACTAGGACAGTAATACCCCAACAACAGTATAAACCTGACCGATTTTTAATCCCTTTCATACATGTTTCTCTTGGTGTCTATTTTAGGGAGTTTTCTAATTATTTCCTTTCACTGTACCGTGACCGGAAATGAGGACTTGGATGGCAATGAAACTTGATAAAAATTCTAACCCTTTGCCACTCTATCAAAAAAAATAAAAATGTTGGGGTTGGCTTTAAATCCATAGACCCAGTATGTTGAATTATTTGTCCTTCTATTTAGCTGCGGTCACAAGTGCTCGTGAGTGTCTCTCCATGGAGATGCAATGGTTACAGAATGAACTGAGAAGTATAACCCTGGAACTGGAAAACACTGAGAAGAAACAACTGGATTTTGAGGAACTGAATTCTTCTCTTGGGTAATATTGCCTTCTATTATTTCTGCATTCAGGAATGGCAAGATAAAAAAATAAAACTAGTGTGCAATATATTCTGACAAGTGTGTATTTTAAAACGTACTCTTTATAGGGCAAGAAAGAATCCCATGGCTGATTTATAGGCAAGACTGAGCAGTGACTATACCTATCAGTTCTTTTGGGACCATACGGTGGCTTCTTATGCTCCAGTATGATCTGAATGTTTTGCTTAGTTGCAAATTTTCACCTCTATTCTTCAAAAGTCTTGTTTGTGTAATTTGAATTGATGTGCCTATCTTTGATTTCACAATCTGGCTTTCCAACATGACTTGAGCAAAAAAACAGTTAATAAAAAAAAAAATTCTGGGGACATTTTAAAGATTCTTTTATTGGGCATCCAAGCTAAACTTTTGGGCCTGATGCAAAGGTAGGAATGGTATGATGAGTCCATACATGCATAGAAGTAATAGATGTTCAAGTTAGCCATTGACATGGGTTGGTTGCGTAACCAAATTATTTTCAGTGGGATCTAGAGATAGTTCATGCTTACGGTTACCCTTTAGCTTTCTTGTATATAGATCGTTTGTACAGTTTTGTTAAAGTGTAAGTTTAATCTGCTCATATTTTTCTTTCCCTCGATCCTCCGTACACAGCACTTACCATGCTAATTACATTTTTTTCACTGAAACCTTTCGGTTTTCATTACCCACCTTATTAGATTGTTGATGTCATGGGGGCTTGCGTGCTTCTATATGCAATACAGGCAGATCATGATTTGTGGGAGGAGCCAACAAGTGCTGTACATATAGCGTCCTGAAAACATCACATCAATCTGCCTCCTTACTCTTCGTAAGAGCCCTCAGTCCTAATGTGAGAAGTGGGCTGGCTCTTGTGAGGAGGTATACAAATATCAGAAAGACTTAATTGGTGAATATCAATCTGGAGAAGTGGCCACCCTAGTATTGCAAGCCAGGTACAGTAAGGCTGGGCAGGAAAGGGATAGATGATGCTGGATGTTCTCAGGCCAGGAAATGAGACGGGCTGTATCGGACTTGCTGCAGCTTCTGTGAAAAGTTAACAGTGTACAATGAATCATAGTAAGTAAATTTAGTACAAGAGAAGTTAAAGCTGAAGTTTAGGTATGTTTTTTTTTTTTTCTTGCAATGTTACATGGTCCAGCTTGGAGCAATGTAAATATGTTGTATGTGCCATATGTGGCCAATCTGAGTGTAAGGTGGAAATTTCTGTAGTAGCTACTAGCTTCCGGGTCCTGAGCCGAGTTGCTGGTTTGCTGCTTAGTAAACACAGGAGGCGCCATTCAGAGGACATGTTGCAATTTCTCAATGAATACAAACTAATCTCTGATTGGATGAGGTTTACTAAGCAGTAGAGCAGCCATTTGGCAGGGAACCTGGGAGGTAGCGGTGATCTCCATAAAAACAGTGCCTACTACAATGATTTCCAGCCTGCACAGGGATCGGCCAGGTATAGCACATGCATACTTGCATTAGTCCAAACTGGACCATGTAACAGTGCAAAAAAAACATAACTTTAGCTTAACTTCTGTCAAGCACACTTATAAAGGATCCTCTCCTCTACTGAATGTTCTTACTATGATTTCATTGCACACTGTCAGCTTCTCACAGTCTTCCTTCTGGGTCCACGCTCTACGGCCGCTTGAATGGCTGAGCCTCGATGATGTTACCGGCTGCTGATGTTACCGGCTGCTGAAATTGTGAATATCTCCTAAACGGAGCACGGTTAGGAGATGTTTACCTACAGGTGAGCTTTATTATAAGTTTACCATTAGTTACAAGTGAAAAAGCGAAGTTTACTACCACTTTAACAGTTTTAAAACACACCTTCCTACAATTAATAGAGTTTTTATAAAATCCATCACTCCTTGATTATGACATGTTAGTTTATTAGGCTGGGAGCACTGTATGGTACCGTAATTGTGTCTGTTCTAGAATTCAGGGAAGAACACTGTGGAATGAACATCAAAAAGCAGTTGATCTGCTCAACCAGCAGATGGCAGACAAGGCCAATCAAAGCATCCGAGTGAACCAGACTCACAGCAAGCGAAAGGAGGCTGAAGAAGCTGTTATTGAGTACCAGCACAAGACCGTAGATCTAGCTGAGGATATGGTCACTGAAAAAAAACAATTTACTGCAGAAAAGGAAAGCCTGGAAGCTCAGGTGTGCATTGTCAGACTAAAATCTCTCAATCTGCATTTTGGTCATTGTTATGGTGGTTCTTTTATACAGTGCATTGCAAAAGTGTTCGGCCCCCTTGAACTTTTCGACCTTTTGCCACATTTCAGGCTTCAAACATAAAGATATAAAACTGTAACTTTTTTTGAAGAAACAACAAGTGGGACACAATCATGAAGTGGAACGAAATTTATTGGATATTTCAAACTATGTTAACAAATAAAAAAAAAACTGAAAAATTGGGCGTGCAAAATTATTCAGCCCCTTTACTTTCAGTGCAGCAAACTCTCTCCAGAAGTTCATTGAGGATCTCTGAATGATCCAATGTTGACCTAAATGACTATATTATGATAAATAGAATCCACCTGTGTGTAATCAAGTCTCCGTATAAATGCACCTGCACTGTGATAGTCTCAGAGGTCCGTTTAAAGCGCAGAGAGCATCATGAAGAACAAGGAACACACCAGGAAGGTCCGAGATACTGTTGTGGAGAAGTTTAAAGCCAGATTTGGATACAAAAAGATTTCCCCAGCTCTAAACATCCCAAGGAGCACTGTGCAAGCGATAATATTGAAATGGAAGGAGTATCAGACCACTGCAAATCTACGAAGACCTGGCCATCCCTCTAAACTTTTAGCTCATACAAGGAGAAAACTGATCAGAGATGCAGCCAAGAGGCCCATGATCACTCTGGATGAACTGCAGAGATCTACAGCTGAGGTGGGAGACTCTGTCCATAGGGCAACAATCAGTCGTATACTGCACAAATCTGGCCTTTATGGAAGAGTGGCAAGAAGAAAGCCATTTCTTAAAGCTATCCATAAAAAGTGTCGTTTAAAGTTTGCCACAAGCCACCTGGGAGACACACCAAACATGTGGAAGAAGGTGCTCTGGTCAGATGAAACCAAAATCGAACTTTTTGGCAACAATGCAAAACGTTATGTTTGGCGTAAAAGCAAAACAGCTCATCACCCTGAACACACCATCCCCACTGTCAAACATGGTGGTGGCAGCATCATGGTTTGGGCCTGCTTTTCTTCAGCAGGGACAGGGAAGATGGTTAAAATTGATGGGAAGATGGATGGAGCCAAATATAGGACCATTCTGGAAGAAAACCTGATGGAGACTGCAAAATACATGAGACTGGGACAGAGATTTGTCTTCCAACAAGACAATGATCCAAAACATAAAGCAAAATCTACAATGGAATGGTTCACAAATAAACATATCCAGGTGTTAGAATGGCCAAGTCAAAGTCCAGACCTGAATCCAATCGAGAATCTGTAGAAAGAACTGAAAACTGCTGTTCACGAACGCTCTCCATCCAACCTCACTGAGCTCGAGCTGTTTTGCAAGGAGGAATGGGCAAAAATTTCAGTCTCTCGATGTGCAAAACTGATAGAGACATACCCCAAGCTACTTACAGCTGTAATCGCAGCAAAAGGTGGTGCTACAAAGTATTAACTTAAGGGGGCTGAATAATTTTGCACGCACAATTTTTCAGTTTTTTATTTGTTAAAAAAGTTTGAAATATCCAATAAATTTCGTTCCACTTCATGATTGTGTCCCACTTGTTGTTGATTCTTCAAAAAAAAATTACAGTTTTATATCTTTATGTTTTTTTTTTTTTTTAAATCAGAGAAAAGTTTTATTGAGAAAACTCACACCTTTACAACAATCACAGAAACAGTTAATTAGAACCATAGAAAACAGTACTCATATCAACAGTATGAGATATAAACTCAAGCCAGGTCACCTGGCACAGAAAATTCCAAACATATAGAGCAGTGTTTTTCAACCTTTTTTGTGCAAAGGCACACTTTTTTCATGAAAAAAATCACGAGGCACACCACCATTAGAAAATGTTAAAAAAAATGTAACTCTGTGCCTATATTGACTATATATAAAGTAATTCTCTTGAATAGGAATCAAATAACAATAGCTTTGCAGGCGGGAAGTATTAATGTCTCTGTCACAGTGTGCAACTTTTTTGACTTGGCTATAAGTTCAGCAACTTGATAGCTAGCTTTAAGAGCTCTTTCATTTACCTTTGTGGTTTTTCTCATGAAAGTTGCCTGTTTCTCCGTGTTTTCACGCAGGCGAACAAAATAGTCCACATTCTTGTTTTGAAGCGAAGGGTGTTTCGTTTGGAGATGGCGTTTAAGTTTACTTGGGACCGTAGCACTGTTAGATAGCTTTTCACCACACCCCACGCACAGTGGATTTGGTTTGTTTGCATCTCCGGTGAAAGTAAATCCAAATGAAATATAGCTATCGCTATATTGCCTTGTGCCAGAGAATTTGCTTGAGCTAACCATCTTTGCTTTCTTTTGATCCCCACTCATACTTGGGCTCTCATCTGGCTCCGAATTTTGTTCAGAGTCCAGTTCTTTCCTTTTCAAAAACTTGTCCATCACTGCAGTATCTCACTGTCACTTACTGCGCTTGTCTCCTCCAGATAGCCGCTGTCCGTCACACTCAGCACTCTTCTGCGCATGTCTCCATCCAGATCCATCAGTCAGCGCTCTTCTGCTCTTCTGCTCATGTCTCCTCCAGATCCAGATCCATCGGCGCTCTTCTGCTCATCAGCGATCTACTGTGATGTCTCCTCCTGTCCTCCTCCTGTCAGTGTAACAGTGACACCGGAGCTATTTATAGTCCCAAACATGCGCTTTGGATTAAATTGGATTTTTTCCCACGGCACACCAGGCAATATCTCACGGCACACTAGTGTGCCGCGGCGCAGTGGTTGAAAAACACTGATATGGAGTGCCCCCACATCCTCCCCTTTACCTCTAGGCATTTATACTGAAGCTATCAATCCTGGAATACATAGAGTTAGGACAATAAACGATCCATAATGAGGATATCTTTATGTTTGAAGCCTGAAATGTGGCAAAAGGTCGAAAAGTTCCAGGGGGCCGAATACTTTTGCAATGCACTGTATATAGAATATTATTTAAGTAAATACATTGAATCTGATTTTATTACAATGCTCTATAGATATGCTTAATGCCTAACTCCAGGCACAATGAAGCTACCCGGGTTAAAGCAGTTATAGATTCCCAACAGGCTGGCTTTATTCTACATATTGCAATGCTTTTTGTTTGCATGCTGGGATTAGTACAATTCCTGATATACTTAAAGGAGAAGAACAGCCAAAGCTTGTTTGGCTGTACTTCTCCTATGGATCACAGGAGTGCATTTTGTTTTGCACTCTTATGACCCGTTTTCAGCAGAGAGCGGTCTGAAGTCAGCTCTCTGCTGACATCACAGGCTCGGGCATCATCACGACCATGGGGTTGGGATCCGCCCACATGCCTGGACCGGCACCCAGCTCAGTCTCTCAGCAAGCTGCTGGGAGCCTGAGCCAGCCGCTCCCACCCCCTCCACAGCTCAGCACTCCAGTGAGCGAGGAGGGGGCTCTCTGCTCAGGGAGCTGTCAGAACCGAGCGATTGGCGGTGTTTGATCGCTCAGTTTTCAGAGTTGTGGCGCCGGGGGACAGATACAGCATCAGACTGATGCTGCATCCACCTAGGTAAGTATGAATCAAAAAAATAAACCCATACATCTCTTTTAAGGATACTTAGATGCAAGTGTCACAGGTCTCGTAGACCCCAGTACTATGGTTGTGTCTCTGATTCTTTCTCCTCCAGCCCATTCACAAAGCTCAGAGCCCCAGGCTTTTTATTTTCATCAGCCATGACGAAGGACTAATGTCCAAAATGTGCAAGCTATTTTTACAGTGATGTACATGACTTTTTAATAAAGGAATACTATTTTTTGTGTTTCATCCTGAGTGCTGACCATCCCTTTCCTTATTCAGGTTTATGTTATAAATGACCAGGAGCCAAGAAGGGCAGAAACAAGACCTTGGAAATGGGGTCTATGAGACCTGAAGCCATTGCATACAAGTGGGCTGGTAGTAGAGTGGGAGCTGTACCAATCCCAGCATGTGAACAAACAGAATTGCAGTGTGTAGAGTAAAACCAGCATGATGCAAGGGGGTGGGGGTTGATTTTGTGGGAGCAGAATTTATATCAGGTAAGTTTATTGTGCCCAGAGTTCAGCTTTAGGGATCTGTGTCAACAGGGTTTGAGCTTGTTGTCAAAGGCATCAGTGTGAGGTGCTTCTAAGGTTATTCAGAATTCTCTGACAGGTGCATTTGACCTGCAGTTAACCTCCCAATGAATTGTATAGGAAAGCAAAACACATCTGATGCAAACATAAGCCGTTGACAAACTTCTGAAAGAGGACCTGTCATACCAGGCAGCTTTTACATCAGCCGAGGACTCATAAATCATTCCTAAATGCTGCACATCTATATCTATTTTCACAGATGTGTCATTTATAGAACATTGTCTTTTCTCCTTCTCCAGAGCTGAAATTGTGCATTTTCCAATGAACTAAGGTCCAAAATAAATTATTATTTTTTTATATTTATTACATTTTTTATTTGCTATGACATAACTTGGTTTGCTATGAGTTATGTCTTGCCATATATTAAAATTGTTTAAGAGAAAAAGCAAAAAAATGTTGAATAAAATGTACCGGGCATAAAATGCTTGTGAATACTCTGAGCTTTATCTGCTACTCAGATTTTAGAAACGCAAAGGAAGACTGAGGCCCAGGATGCCAGAAATGCAGAAAAGAAGGTATATTTGAACCAGCGGAGATCGGTACTGTTTGATGTGGAGGAGAAAGTTAATAGTGAGAAAGAGGTAAGTAGGAGATGCTGAGAGACTTCTAATGTATTCGGGTCTTATGTAAGTAATATATTGGTGTGGTGCTCTGCCCGATACCTCGGTCAGGAACTATAGGTATTGTTTCTTTCACCTATAGCAGCCTCCATTCCTCAGGGGGTCTCTAAGCTTTTTAAACAAAGGGCCAGTTCACTGTCTTTCAGACTTTAGGTGGGCCGGATTGATAGCAGTTGGAGTAGAAAATTTCTTGGCATCGGTGGTCAGTAAACAATGCCTCAAGCTTGGTGGTCATTGGGAGTAAAAAATAATCATAGAGCCTATAGTCATTAGGAGCAAGAATTGTGCCCCATAATTGATACTAGTGGGAGAATAGTTCCCCATCATTGGTATTAGTGGGAGGAAAAGGGCCCCATTATAGGTGTCAGTCAGAGGAATTATGCCCCATTGTTGGTGACATTAACAGCAATTATGCCCCAGTTTTGGTGCCCAGTGGGAGGAATAGCGTCCCATCATTGGTATCAGTGCTCATCATTGGTGTCCGTGGCAGGAATTATGCCCCAGTGTTGGTGTCAGTGGAAGAAATAGGGCCCTATCATTGGTGGGGGGACCACTGCTTTAAGGCAAGCAGGCCTACTGGTCCTTGGTTGTCCCCAGGTCTTAGTACACAATGCTGTAGTTCTTGGCCACATGGGAATGGAGTAAAGATAGGAAAAGAGATCCTGTAGTCTTGAGGCTTGTCTGACAGGACACTAGGCTCCGCAGGGGAAAGCCCGGGAGGCTGTCCAAGGTCAAGGCTGGCTGCGGGCAAGCATATCCAGTAAACCGTTCTGAAAACAGGGCTGGCAGTGGGCAAGCATAATTCAGAAGTCAAATCCAAGGTCAAGACAGGCAGCAATCCAAGGAGAGTGATCAAATCGAGCAGGAGTTAGCAATAAATCCAGGGCAGGTACATAGGTTAGGGACTAGCAGGAGTACAGACAGGTAGGGAGTCAGGAAGCAAGAATGCTATCACAACCCCAGTTTTCTGGGCTTATGATACTGGGCTTATAATGAGAAAGCAGGGTGGCCCAGTCCAACCGTTACTTGGCACCGGGATGCTGCCAAAGGGGTATCACTGCCGCTGGCCAGTCAGAGCAGTGGCATGAGAGATGGAAGAAGAGAGCAGCTTGGCCTGCAAGCAGCAGCCACAGAAGAGCGAGCATATCTCCTCCTAACAATTGGTATGTGTATATGGGAATAGGTGCTGTGGTATATTTTCTCATTGACCTATTTGAGATAGCTATAGTGCATTTTGACCACTAGATGTAGCTGAGGATCATAGGAAGTGGTCTATTACAGAAAATATGACGGAAATGGGTCCATCCTGCCCCCAAGTGGGTTTTTTTTGTGTTAGCTTTTGAGAAGTTAGAACCTGCCCATACTGGGGAGATTCACCCCTCTCGATCATTCCTGGTGACCATGGTCACTGGGATAGAAAGTGTCACAAAATCCATCATTTTACAAATGTCACCAAATTAGACATAACAGGGAAATGTTCCAGTGGGGATGCCTATTGCAGTGACAACTATCTTTGAGGGTATTTCATTGCAAGTTTTAGAGATTCCCTCTACCTTCTTGATGTGGCTTTGGGACAGGAAATGAATGAAAATATCCCCAGTGGAAAACAAACAACCAAAAGTTTATAACAGGGGTTTTCAACCATTCCATACAACATCAAATAGTGTGGTGGAGGAATCTCCACTGATGGCTGTTGTATTCAGCAGCTGCAGCACCCGAGGATGCAGTCACTACGGGGTTAATTTACCAAAACTGGAGAGTGCAAAATCTGATGCAGGTGTACATGGTAGCCAATCAGCTTCTAACTTCAGCTTGTTCACTAAAGGCCCATACACAGGATAAGAAAATCTGAAGGGAAATTTCGTCCAACGACCGATCTGCCGATTTTCGGGGTGTTAGTATGGTGCTTTGGACAGCCGACTCCGACTTTTCGGCCGACAAAATCCTGATGTGCAGGCTATATAATTTTTGTCGTCCGTCAAAACTACGTCCGTTTTTCGTCTCATTAGTACAGATTTCAACGGAAAAAAATTTTAAGAGCAAGACTAGGCATGCTCAGAGACGAAAGAACACATACAAAGCAATCCAACACATGACATCACTTCTGAAGTAGAATTCTGTCGTACGGGAAAATTCATATGAAAATAACCTCTTCACTTTCCACATCAGACTAGCATGTCACAAAAAACAGACGACCGATAATCTGATCGTGTGTACGGGGCTTTAGGCTTTGACAAAAAAACAGTTTTCGCATTGGTTTCTATGCAGAGCTGCACCAGGTTTTGCACTCTCCAGTTGTAGTAAATAAACCAATATTTGTCTGATAATTGTCCACCTGGCTATTGTCAAGCCATTTTTGCTGATTGGGCAAGTTTCTGGCCATCTATGGCCAGCTTAAAGAATAAGTTCACCTTTAGTAACAAGTTACATGTTACACCCATATTTAAGGTTAACATGGTACTAAAGCATCTGATGGCACCCTGACCCAACCTCCTTTTGTGACAGAAAGCAGGGGGATCTACTCTCTGCACCCGCTGTTCCAATTCAAATACAGAGCTCTGTGAATGAATGGACTACAAGTACCATCTTGCAAGACGGCTTGTAGTTCTCAATGAACTGCGAAGGCGCTGATGAGCACTCTTGTAGCTCATTAATCTTTCTGGACTTCAATGAACATGTCTGCCCATACAGGGCTAAGTACTAAGAGTCTGCAGGAGGCTGACATAGCAGCAGTGATCTGTTGGTTGTGATCGCAATGCTTTAAAAAAAATTATAAAATAAATGCACATTTTTTTTTTTTTTTTTACCTAGAAAAAAACAAGCATTTATTATTTTTTTAAAGGTGAACTTAGCCTTTAAATCCAAAAATTGGATGGCTTTGAATATACTTTTTTTAAATGTTATACTAAAAATGCCTGCCAACAGAAATACACGTTTTTGTGCTTTACAGAATGTAACTTCAGTGAGAAATCAGATCTTACTCCTTCAAGCTTCACATGGAAGACTAACGAATAAACTAAACCTTCAGAAAAAACAATCTCTGGATTTGTCCAACAAAATGTAAGTGAGTACAAGGACAATGTAACAGTCCAAAATCTGAACCCCAATCTTCTTGGCAGTTTTTTATAGCCACCTTTGTCCGACACCTCTACTCTTGGTCCAGTATAGAAAATAAAAGCTATTATATAAGGTTGGACCGAATACCGCAAGTTACAAATAGTAACTGAAAAGATCTTTTGCTTCATTTGAAAGACAGGATATGATGTGTTATGTGCAGCTGAGCACACATTTTATTCACACGGTTTAAATCTTGGTTTATTTATTTATTTTTGGTTTACATTTTTGGTAAATTTACACGGTTTAAATGAAATATGAATGGAAAACTTGGCTATGCAAATGTAGAGAAGTATAAAAAAAGGCACATGAAATCAAACAAGGAATTCATGTAATGAATTTCATCACGTCATGTATTCACTGCATGCAGTTATAAGCCTATTATTTTTCATGATAGAGGTCCTTTAAGTAGTGGAAGAATATTACGTAGGTATAAACTGGTTTGTTCAGTTTTCCTGAACTTGGAGCTTGGATTTGACTTAAATTTAACTATACTGAGCCTGACTCTTGGGGGTCTATTTATAACATGTTTGTTGGTCAAATGTCAGAAGCATTATTGTAAGCTGAAGGACATGTTCCCTTTTTCTAATAGATTCATTTCAATGTCATCCATCAGTCCATTTAGAGGCCAGAATGCAGTATATTTTATCATTGAGGTATTTCAGAAAACGATACCACCTTTTGGCCACTAGATGGAGCTGATCATACAGGAATGAATCTATTATAAAGCATACGGTGAAATGGCGTTCAGCTTGAGCGAATGTTCCTGACTTTCCCGCAAAAAAATGTTTTATACATAGACCCCTTGGACTTAGAGGTGTGATCGTTGCAGAATGTTTTAGGAATTTTTATTGTGGATTTTAACTATTCCTGTCTAAAGCAGTATCCATGTTTATTTTACAGAGATATCCTAGAATTACATATGCTTAACCAAAAAGAGGATTTTAACAGAAAAAGTGATTCCCTAAAAGATACATTATCAAAGGTAAGAAATTTTGATGGTGCCAATATGCTTTTGCAATTTAAGTTGACCTATCGGTTGTTACGCAAATCAATACACAGACAGCAGGAACCGCTGGAAACAATAGAAAGCAGTTAGTGTACTTTTTTCTAGCAAAAAATGTATGTTGTATTTTCAGAAACACCAAGTGAGTAGTGGGTTATCCTGCCATGCAGCAGTGATTTATATCATCTACCTGCTCTTGTAAGTGTCAGCAGGTCAGCTGTGCAGGGGGGGCTCTACATTTGTATTGTAGGGAACCAAGCAAATCAGATCTTTGTTGTGCTATGTATATGTAGTAGTACATAGAGATTTGCTATTATCAAAGCACTGAGACAGGCAAACCATTGTAAATCCAACCACACCCATAGCTATTACTTCAAAATATAACTCCCTTTTTTTTTTTCTTTCACTAAACTAAAATAAAATAATAAATAAAAACTTAAAGAGTTTATTATATTCAAGCAAACGTGTAGTGGTTTTTACATTATTTCTCTATTTTTAAAGAAGGGCTACAAAAATAGAACATAGTAGTGTTTAATTTTTCAAACCAGATAATTATCGAATCTTGGATTTGATTATTTTATAGTCTTATTTTATCAAGCCAGCAGGTGGACCTGTAGTCTTCTTTAAGCAATGATAAAGGGTTGTGTCACCTTCATCTATACTGAAATAAAAGTTAGTTTTTTAAAGAACTCAGAGAGCCATCACAGTAGTGACTCCTCCCTCCCTCCCAGGTTTTTAATTAGAGAAAGCCAATCTCAAAGCAAGCTTTTTCTGCACTGCTAACCCATAGGACTCTGGCATTCCTTTGTCATGTATTATTGGATTTAAAGTGGTAGTTAACCTAAAGGTACAAGAGGAGACATGATAGCGATATACAAATATCCTAATGGTGATTTCAGCATAGAGAGGAAACTATTCAATCTCCGGTCACTCAAGAAGACGTGTAGACAAGAAAAGCAGATTCTCCACTAATTGGGACTTTAGCGACCTACTTTTTTTTTTTTTATTTTAAAGCCCGTGGTGTGTGAAACACACTCAAAAGACTTAACACCCGGTGCATAAAAAAGTGCACACACGCAAACGTGGACACACAAAAAGTGCACAAGGCGTACACACATGGCCCTCCTCCGAAGAGGAAGGGCCCTGACCCTGATCCCCCGGGGCGCGAAGCTCCTGACAGGGACTGAGGTACTCACTTAGGTCCACCCAGCCGAAACCGGGCGGACCCCATTCTTCAGGGGGACTGCCGAAACAGCCCACCCCGAGTACTAGGTAGGGCTCCCCCGAAGGGAGACCCCATGGGAGAGGGCGAACTAAGCCAAAAGGCCATATCCACCCCCTCCCAAGACTTACAGGGCAGGCCCGAGGACCTACGCCATCAAAGTCGTGCAAGTGCTCAACCAAAAAAAGGGACAAACGTGACACACAACAAAGAAAAACAGAGTGGGGAAAGGGGAAGTGGAGAAGTGCAGGGTAGTGCCAAAGTGAAAAACCTTGGCAGGCCCCCCGGCCAGGAATAAAAAATTCCTCTGGTGTTGGCCAAAAGGCCCACCCCAAGAGGCAGGTGCTTGAAAAAGTGTGATGGTGCAGTGACCAAGGTGCCACAAAACTCAGGTGAGCTGCCCCTCACCAGTGAGATTGAGGCACCCCTGGGCTGCCACCCCAGGGGCACGTACACCACGGGCTTTTTCGGTCTCAGCCCCCGGCCAGACCCAGTGTAGCCCTATCCCATCAGGAGGCATCAGAATTTTAGACAGCTTAGGGAGAACCTGCCTTCAACTGGGGACAAGCCTTTTGCAAGGCCAGATTCAACCCAGGAGGAAAGGTTCCCCCACCACCATCCGCCATTCCTTACCAATCACATCCAGGAGCAGTACTAACCGTGGTCGCCCGGCTTTCCCACTCCCTTCAAACTGACAGGGGCGGACCCATTCAAATCAGAAGGCAACAGACCCATCCGGCTTTCTCTGACAGTGCCTACTTCCCGGTCCTCCAGTGACGTCCAGAGCGCCCCGGTTCATTTCAGCCCCTGCCGATACTAACCCTCAGGGTCCATACCAACTGATAAGAACAGATACTACACTTGATCTTAGCCAAAAGGCCGAGAAGCGATAAATTTCACTCATGTGAAATGGGTTAATGTCCAACTCTTTGACTCTGCATGTAGGTCACTACAGTCGCAATTAGTGGGGAATCTGCTTTTCTTGTCTACAGTTATAGGGATGAGACCTACCTCCATTTCCAAACTCCAAATCCCCCCCTCTCTGCTCCTCAAGAAGACATGTGGCTACTCAATAAATTTGAAGGTGAAGCAGTTCAATCTCCAACTGCATAAGGGATTTTTTATTGTTAGAGCTGTAAGGATTTGGAACTCCCTTCCACATTCGGTGATTTCAGCTGGTAATGTCGCTAATTTAAAAAAACTCTTAGATTGGCATCCTATTCAACACATTATACTGGGATATGGGAAGTGGTAAAGACACACACCCCACAAATAAATGTACACAAAATACGCACTACAGGTATGACAATTTTACCGGTAGTCTAATCTTTAAAAAGCCCAAATGGAAAAATCTTCCACCTTGAACAAACCCACTGGACCACTGTAGGTTACCACCAAGTAGAACCACCAATGTATCCACTGAAGCCTTGCTGCACTCTTCAATTTGGGGAAACCCAATGCTAAAACACAAACATAAAAGGAAGGTGCACCAGCCTAGTTCATTACTGTAAAACTCTAACCACTTGCCTTCTGGGCAATTTCATCTACTTCCTGACCAGGCCAATTTTCAGCTTTCAGCGCTGTCGCACTTTGAATGACAATTGCGCGGTCATGCAATACTGCACCCCTATGTCATTTTTAGCATTATTTGGAGACAGATCTAGCTTTCTTTTGGTGGTATTTAATCAAGACTTTTTATATATTGCTAAACAAATGAAAAAAGACCGAAATGTTAGGAGAAAAATGTTTTTCTTCGTTTCTGTTATAAAATTTTGCAAATAAGTAATTTTTCTTCTTCACTCATGTGTGCTGATGGGAACTGATGAGGCTGGACTGATGAGCACTGATTGGCGGCACTGATGGTCACTGATATGCTGCACTGATGGGCACTGATATGCTGCACTGATGGACAATAATGGACACTGATGGGGCTGCAATGATAATTAAGGTACTGATGATCAGTGCCCTGATTATCAGTGTAAATGTCCCTTTTCACTGGATAGCTGGTTATCGGCTTTCCTTTCCTCACAGAGTGACAGCACTGAGGAAAGGAAATGCTGATAAACGTCATTTGTTTACATGTGATGAGCTGTGATTGGACACAGCTAAATAACATGGTAGAGGGCTGCCGTGATTGGGAATTTACCTCGATCTGTGATTAGCGTGCCCCGAGTGTGCACAGGGGGCAGGATTCTGGGAGGACGTTAATAGATGCCCTCCCAGAACTAGAGTAAAGAAGAAAAAACCCCAATGGAAAGGGACTTTACTGGCCTACTGATTTTGAATAAGTAGAATTGAATAGTAACAAATACATAATATTTATTCGATATTTTTTAAATCAAAAAAGCAAACGTCAACATTCAATATGGTGGCTCAAACATAGAACCTAAATGACACATAAAAAAGAACCTCTTCTAACTACAGGTGTGCACAGAACTGATCACATTGAAGGCCTAGTGGCTGTCACGGGGCCCTGGCCCAGAGCATCCAACGCATTTTGAAAAATCTCCTTCTTCAGGGGTGTGAAGTTCTTTGGTATTCGACACACATTTATGGTAGTAGAGGTTATACAAAGAAGCCACCTAATACATATAAAAATGACAAATTTCAACCAATCATGTTGTGCTAAAGAAAATCAAGGAGTGAAAAGTTGTTGTTATCATCCGCGTGCTCGAGCAAGACCTGGCAGACCATCACGTGGATCCAAGAACAAGGTGTTTAGGCACGGAGTCTGCTGTATAGTAGTTTACCGTATACCATTTGGAGGGTACCGAGATGTAACAGCCATACTCTCAACAAGCACATGTATCTGCCCTCCAAGAACTGGACGACCGCGCTGTAGCTGTCTTTTGGCTATAGTGCGATCGGCAAGTGGTTAAGGAATTAAAAAATAAAAAATAAATATCCATTATATTCAAAAATGAGATAAACACAGGCATTACGATGAGTAAGACACCGCCAGGTGCATATCCATTGGATAGGGTGCAGCTAAAGCATTTCGAGGGCCATGCTTTCTTACACTGAGGTCTGAGAAAATGGGCATGGCCCTCGAAATGCGTTAGTTGTGTCCTATCCTATGGATATGCGTCTGGTGTTGTCTTAGTCATTGTAATGCCTATGTTTTATCTCCTTTTGTGAGTATAATGGATTTTTATTTTGTGATTCATTAAAGAGTTTTACAGTAACACACACCCACCCAGGTTGAACTGGATGGACTGGTGTCTTTATTCATCCTTACCACCTATGTAGGTAAGTCTATAATAAGACTTACCTGTAAGTACAGGAGCACATTTAGGAGATATTCCAATGTGTAGCAGTCAGTGATGTCACCAGCACATGTGCACTGTGCTTTCAACTCAAGTATGCCGTCCATTGAGAGTGCTGTGCCACGATTGTGATGTCATCGCAGGTCTGGCGTTCAAATGGCTGGAGCATGCGTACCCGGAAGAAAGATAGAATCCCTGTAAGCGGTGACAGTGTGCCACAGGAGGGATCCGTCTTATAGGTAAGTCGAACATATTGTGCTAGTATGTGGTGCATACTAGCACATTATGGCTTAAACCTACTGGGGGTCCATTTTTTATTTTTTAACAGATTGATACCACTTTAGTGCAGTGTATGGAGGCAGTGTGAAAGCTAACATACACAGTCTGAAACATGCAACTTACCCAGCTGAATTATATATAGTAAAAAAAATAATAATATAAAAACAACAGTTGAAAACTTTATTTAAAAAAAAAAAAAGCTAAAAAAAATTGACCCAAAGCCATTATAATTTCCCTTAGAGTGACCTTATTGCTAAAGTATCCTCTGCAAAGAAGACACCTAATACTGATACTTAGTTAATTTCCATTTTCCACAACCTGCTGAACTGAAGATCAACCAGCCACCTGAAGACCCTTAAAAGTGTGATGGTCAGATGTCCGCACATTTTTGGCTATAGTGTATGTTCAGGATAGTGAGATCTCCCTGCCATGATTCTGACTCTGTTTTCACCACCTAGAAGTTTTGGGTGCTTCACATTTCCAGCACCTCCAGTTGGATTCCCCACAGTAGGGACCTTGGAACTTAGCATAGAAATTTCACCAATAAATTCTTTGAAGATGTAAACATTGGCAGGTGGGTTAACTTTCCAATATCTACTAAAGAATAAAATATCAGTGTTAGGTGAACTTACCCTTTAAGTATTAGAATTATTGTCTCCACTTCTAGAAGATTGTTTATTCCTTGTGGTCACAGTGTTAAAGCCAGAAAAAAAAGCCTAACCTTTTTAAGTGGAAGAAAGGGGTTTATGTTCTTGATGGTTTCAAAAGATTTGCCAGAGGTCAGCTGTACATTTTTTTTTTTTTTTTTTTTTTTTAAAAGATCTAGCTTTAGAAAATGTCACCAATTAATATTTTATCATCCATGAGCGTTTCTAAACCGATGTGACATTTACATTTCTGTGGACAGAATTTTGCAGTGAGGTTTCATAGTGGCCTTTTATCCTTTAATATAGGTTTGCTGTATCTAAGGCTACATTCACACCTGAACGTAGCGTTTTCGCGCGTTTTTTACCGCGATTTTACCGTGATTTTTACCGCGATTTACAGGCGTTTTTTGTGCAGGCGTTTTTTGATTGAATAGATACCAATGGAAAACGCCTGTAATCTGCCCAAAAAGAAGCTCATGTACTTTTTTGAGCGTTGGGCGTTTTGTAAACAGCGTCAAAACGCTCAGATGTGAACAGGGGCTATTGAAATGAATAGGAATTGTCTTGTTGGGCGTTTTGAGAGCTGATCCTAGAGCAGAAAAACTCCCCAAAAACGCCTAGATGTGAACGGAGCCTTAGACCTCTTCATGTCATCCCGAGTGTACCCATAGATGTGAAATAACCATTGTCTGATCTGATGAAAAATTAATGCACAAAAAGTTAGCTTGAAGATTGAAAAATTTGAATGGAGACATTGTGTTGTCTTCCCTGTGTCCCAGGCCCAAACATCCTCAGGAATTTGCCTTGCATGCCTTGGATGTACAAATTAGCAAATATTAAGTGCTCATGCGTCATGAACATTTTGTGACTGATTGCCTGATGATGGCTGCAAACTTTATTAGCAGATGAACACACGCAAGTTTGCATCATAGTAAAGTGCGCAAAAATATTCTTGAATCAGCTTTGAATACATGTGCAAAGTCCAGCAATGTATTATTTTTTTATATATAGTTGTACTTTACAATGTAGTGAATCAGGCCCTGTGTGTAGTGAAACACTGATTGCTACAGATCAGGTTACAGATTGCTACAGATTTTTTTTGCAGGAGCAGGCTAGGTAGTGAAACTTCATTAAAAAGCTTTAACTAGACACACCTTAGGGGCTGTCCCTCTCGACATTACCCTCAGACACTTAGAGCTTACTAATCATTTTCGTAGCAAGCAGTACAGGAAGACAAACAACCCCAAAATAGAGGGGCGGGGGCTGCGTCTGTCAGAGGACTCAGAGAAAATAATTTTATGGTAAGTTCTTACAAAAATTCTATTTTCTCTTACGTCCTCTGACAGACGCAGCCTCTTTCAGGTTTCATCACAATTGGGATGTCCCAAAGCAGTGCAGGTGTGAGGAGTGGGAAAAGACGCAACCAACAGAATGGTAACATGCCAACAAGGCCAGAACAAAACGTGGCCAACAGGGCAACAAAAGCTCATCCAACAGCAGCTAACCCCAGAACTACAAATTCACCCCAAGAAGAGAAAACATGTCTCTTCCACAAACCGCAGCGCTCAAAACTTTTTGGCCAAAGGAAGCAACCCGAGGATGCCATCACGTCAATCTTGTGGAATTTGGTAAAAGTGTGCACAGACAACCAGGTCAATGCTTTACACACCTGAGCCACAGAAGCCTGATGTTGATGCCACCTTATGCTGATGCTGATGCCACCTGAGGGCGCCAGGAGAGGGGGGGGCGCCAAAGCAGAGGTTCCCCACGAGTTGCTTATTCTAGTACCGGCGGCCCGCCCTGCTCCCACCTGTACCTAGTTTATGGATATGGTGTAGATACACTTTTTTGAAGCTGTAAATTTTCATTTGTATAGGGGGAACAAATCAGCCCAACCAACTGCCACATATAGACATATGAAGACAGTCAGGGTCATGCAGGACCCCATATCAAGAGAAGAACAGATGCGCAAAATAACACACACATAGTCAACTAGCCTTCACATTTACCCTCTCCCTCCCCAGTGCACATAATGCTTATAACATAATAGGCCAGTGAAAGAAAGCCATACAGGACTAAGAAACCATATCCAAGATAATTACATCAGGATCCCTGAGCTGCAGTTGAATATATCCACAATTTCCAGATCTTTTGGAATGTATTGGAGTGTGCTGTGCCAGTGTGGATTATTTTAAATCTGGGGAGACCGTTATTTACGTGGGATACTTGTGATCGTGTTGGAAGGGTTAAGACTTTTCCATTTGAGTAGTATAGCCTTCCTAGCTTGGAAAAGTCATAAACAAAACATAATGTGGTCATGCATTAATTGTACTAAGTTATTGAGACTTTGTATGATTTCTGATGTTTAAGGGCCAGTAAACCCAAGGTGAGTTTCCATCATGAAGAGTAGAGTGTCCCAAAAGCTGGTGATATGGGGACAAGTCCAGATTACATTGTATATGGCAGCAAGAGGGTCACCACACCTATAGCACTAAGTGTGGGAGCATGAAACCTATACAATGCAGCTTATCTGGAGCATACTGCAGATGGGGTATGAATTTGAATTGTGTTAACTTGTCACCCCGCTTATAAATTTGAGCCATTTTGTATACAGTATAATATTGCAAAAGGTGGTTTCTCCTTTTGCTTGTAGACATTTGTATAAAGTAGTGGTCAATTTGGTTTGTCCTTCCATGTAGAGAGATTCTTCCAGGGTGAAGGAGGACAAAGACAGTTTGGTACCAAATTGAGTTCTAATAGTGTGGCGTATCAGTAAGTATTTAAAAAATAACTTTCGCTTTCATTCATTGATGGACACAGCTCTCCATTATTCAGAACCACAGGATTATATTGCTCCCTACAGGAGTAGGACACTAGGCAGAAAAAAGACTTGGATACGCCTATGGGCAGTCCTAGGTGGTATACTTCCCCTCTCTGCTATAGGCCTTCAGTTTTTTTTTCCGCTAAGGTAGTCTCTGATTTCAATTTAAATGAAGACATTGTGTTTCCTTCCCTGTGTCCCAGGCTCAAAACATCCTAAGGAATTTGCCTTGCATGCCTTGGATGTGGTTCGGGTGATTTGGGTGTATTTGGCAGCAACTGAGTCTTTTCGGAGGTCAGACTTACTGTTTTTGATTACGGACGGGCCAAGAAAAGGGCTGTCCGCTTCTTCTGTGACCATTTCCAGATGGATCAGACAGACGGTGGCTCAGACCTATTCTATCAGGGGTCAGGTTCCTCCTCTCCCTGTAACAGCGCACTCTACTTGAGCGCTTAGTGCTTCTTGGGCCTTCCGTCATCAGCAGTACTGGCGCAGGTCTGCAAGGCGGCCACTTGGTCGTCTTTTGACTGCAACGTTTTGCAGACTGCTGTTAAGAGGGTCTGTTCCCTCTTTAGGGGTGTATTGTTCAGGTTGGGCTCCAGTTGTATTTTTTTGTTGAGCTCCTGTTTACCTGGTTGGCTATTGTGATTAGCCTTGGCATTTTCTGTTGTCCCTGCTTGTGACACTGCTTGGGGACATCCCTGTGGTTCTGAATAATAAAGAGCTGTGTCCTTCAATGAACGAAAGAGAAAATGGGATTTTTGTACTTACCATAAAATCCATTTCTCTGAGTTCATTGATGGACACGCCAGCCAGGACAGGGATCAATCAGGCGCCTTTACTCGGGAGGGGGAAGGGGGCGCATGGCTATTTCCCCTTACATGTATTCTTTTGCTGTATGACCAAGCACAAGGAATGAAGACCATTAACAGTGGTACAACTTCGCTGAGAAGCTCTGCAGTGGATTGGTAAAAAAATAAGGAGCTGTACTAACCACAAATCATAATAAATTTGTCGCCTCTTCTTGCATTCATTTTTTTACAAACCAATGTTTGATACCCGTTATTTTGAGTCTGCATCCTTCCTCTCCACCATACTATGTTGTCTGATAGTTAGTACAGATTACCTACATAGGGAAGGACAGGGAAGCTTATCTGACACCATGATAGTAGAATTTGCTTTTTTTATGGCTCAGACCTGCTCAGCTATGACATGCTGAGGTGGTATGGTGGCCAAGCACAGGCCCTGATATTTTTTTCTTTCCCATTTGTCTGACTTGGGAACCCCAAATTTTTTTTTTAAAACAGGAGGTTTTGAATTGCATCAGGGTTATGTGATCAATCTGGTTTACATGCTAATGATGCTTATCAGAGTTCGTTAAACCCTGTTGTGTTTTATTTTATATAAGCTGGATGAGGAAATGAATACAGCAGAGATACTGCATCAGTCTATGGAAGAGAGGCACAAAGCTTTGAAGCAGGAATACCAGGCTGCATCAGAGGAAGAAGACAGACAGCATGCCATGAAGAAAGACACAGCACAACAGTAAGGATTTCTGCTCATTCTGTAAATATTTCTCTGCATTTCTCTCTAATGCATTCTCTGCATTAAGGCAAAAAAACCTGCCAATGCCTGTGCCTCACCCCCCCCCCCCCCCCAAGCCATCCCTAAACACTCACCTGCGTCCTTTCTCAATCTATCGCTGTGTCTGGCTGCAGCTCTTCTCTCTTCTCTCTTCTCTCTACTCTGTAGAGGGGAGGGGGTGGGCAGGCTACACTGTATTTGTCTGTGGATGCACACAGCCCAGCTCGGGAGTGTGCCCGCATGAGTGTCCTCTCAGCTACCGGCTAGCAATGGGGGCACATGGAGACGAGGAGGAGCCTAGCGCACAGACGGGGGACTCCAGAAGAGGAGGTAAGGGGCTACTCTGTGTAGTACCATTGCCCAGAGCAGGTACGTACAACATGTTTACTATTTTAATGTAAAAATAAATAAGGTTTACAATTACTGTACCTCACTCTTTTCCAGCATGGCATTTTTAGTATATTTTGCTAATTTTAACCAGGTTTCATCTGGGATTGGTAGCCCTTAGCAGGGTAAGCTAGCAGATTATAATCACTATTCCTATTTTTTATTTCTCTAAGGCTGGACAAATCCAGAGATCTCCTCAATGAGAAGCAGGAACTATTAGGAAAACTAAGACGGGAGCTGACAGAAATGGATTTGAAGTCAGAAGAGCTGGTAGAGAGTATGCGGTAAGCTGCTGTACTATAGATCACTGGCATCATGTGTAATAAGAACATTGTTTCTTTTTTTACATTAACATGAATTTATTTTCAGAGTCAATACAGAACACCTTGCTGCACAAGTAGATGAAACTAAGGAAGATCTGGCAAATGAAAGACAGAAAAGGTCTGGAATTAGAATTTTATTTTCAATTCCCTTATTTCAGTGGTTCTTAACCTTTTACGGCTGTAGCATCTGCAATATGTTTGGAATAAAATCTAATTTGGGACTCTAAACTTTGTTGTGTTGCTTTGATTTTTACATTCAAACACCAAATTTGAAAAAAATGCAGATAAAAGCACTGAAAAATGAAATATTTTAAATGCTTATTCCTTTCCATAAGTGATTATATTTTTCACTTCCAATGTGCTTTTAAATTTGCTAGAAAATTTGACTATTCCCTAGCACAGTGCATTCTGTCCTTTGCACATCATAGCCCTCTCCTCTCCTCTCCTCTCCTCTCCTCTCCTCTCCTCTCCTCTCCTTTCCTCTCCTCTCTTGGGAGTGTCTAATTACTGTCTATGCTGGCCCAGCTCTTCCATCTCTCCCTTCACCTCCCTACATAATCTGTTGGTTTCTGTATTTGCCAGGGCAGAAGTGAAGGGGAATAATATGGAGGTTCACTTGGGTGACAGCTTCAAATCTGCCGGGGCTGCTGACATCACATTCAAGATGGCAGCAGCAGGAAAAAAGCAAACTAGAAGGAAGCGCCCGCATGGTGTAGTATCCCAAAGACGTTTTTAATAATAAAGGGCTCAGAAGGACTTACGTCCTTAGACAACAGCTACAGATGAGCTTTAATTATTCTTGTTTCTTGTGAGTGTTTTTTTTTTAATCCTTTATTATTAAAAACGTCTTTGGGATGCCACATTTAGCTGGCGCTTCCTTCCTTTCTAATTTTTTCCTTTGATCCACACAGAGCCGGTCACAACTCTGAGGATAGCAGCCACAGGTGATCCCAGGCCTTTCCTATTACCCCCAACCATTATGGACTAGAGACTTTTATATGTGTATCCATCTTTTTACCCTGACTATTGCTTGTTTATACTTGTGCTGGCTGGTCCATATATGCAATGTAATTCTGTGCGGCAGTGTTTTTACTCTTCAAGATGGCAGCACCAAGCAGGAGTCTCTGGGCTTTTGGGTGTTTACAAAAGGGAGTCTTTTACTGATAATAAAGGTAATAAATAGCATGCAAAAAATATGGTAAATGCACAAATAATCTTACGGGAAGATTTTTGATTAAATAAATTGTCTGGTGACAGGGGCTCTTTAAGCACTATCTCCTTGAACGCAATAGATCAGAAATTATACAACCTAATAGTAACGTGGTTAGCTTAAAATGGAAGTTCAGCTAAAAACTAACTAAGTTTAAACCTACTCCCACCCCCATTCTAAGCCTATTCTTTTTAACCCTGTAAAGTAAAGATCTGTTAACTTACCTTACCTATTCTGAAGCTGTTCCGGTCCGATCCCATGATCAACTGTCAGCGGCGGCTTCAGTGTAGAGGAGGGACAGCTGACAACGGATGCCCCATAGTAAGTCTATGGGTGACGTCACCTCCCAGGCATTTGCAGTGTTGTACGCGATCTCTCCTTTACACAGAAGCCGCTACTTGAGAGATCATGTGACCATAGCGGCTTCAGAATGGATAAGTATACAGATCTTTTTATCACAGGGTTAGATAGAATAGACTTATGCTGGCCATACACTATACGAAAAATCAACCAAAATTCAGTCATTTGGACAGTTTGTTTGTTTTTCGGCCAGTTAATGGGCACAAATCAGGAATCGGTTGTGACGTTTTTAAGCTGAAAAAAACAAAGGACAAGTTTGGAAATTTTCTGCTGAACGAATGATAAAATGAAAGGTTAATGTGTTTCTCGACCAAACTGTTTGCACTAGGTACGGTATATGTGAAAAAGCGAGCGAAAAACTGATTCATTTATGTCCATTGAACGGTCATTACGTGATGGCACTATTGTTTGCTCTCACGGCCGATTGTTTGTTTTTCGAAAATTCGTTTGGACGAATTTTTCGTATAGTGTATGGCCAGCATTAGAATGGGGGTGAGAGTAGGTTTAACCTTAGTTAGATTATGACTGTTATTCCACTTTGTGCCAACTGTATGCCTGAGATCAAAACTGTCCTACCAAAATAGGAACAGATGGAGGTGATATACACTCACTGGCCACTTTATTAGGTACACTTGTCTAGTACCGGGTTGGACCCCCTTTTGCCTTTTAGAACTGCCTTAATTCTTTGTGACATAGGTTCATCAAGGTGTCGGAAACATTACTCAGAGATTTTGGTCCATATTGACATAATAGCATCACGCAATTGCTGCAGATTTGTTGGCTGCACATCCATGATACAAATTTCCCGTTCCACCACATCCCAAAAGTGCTCTATTGGATTGAGATCTGTGACTGTGGAGGCCATTGGAGTACAGTGAACTCATTGTCGTATTCAAGAAACCAGTGGTGAGATGATTTGAGCTTTGTGACATAGTGCATTATCCTGCTGGATGTAGCTATTAGAAGATGGGTACACTGTAGTCAAAAAGGGATGGACATGGTCAGCAACAATACTCAGGTAGCCCGTGGCATTTAAACAATGCTTAATTGATACTAAGGGACCCAAAGTGTGCCAAGAAAAGATCCCCACACCATTACACCACCACCACCAGCCTAAACCATTGATACAAGGCAGGATGGATCCATGCTTTCATGTTGTTTATGCCAAATTCTGACCCTACCATCTGAATGTTGTTTCTTTTATTCTTCAATCCAGAATGGCAATTCAGGTTAAAAAAGAGGAAGTGACAAAACAGATGGAGCTGTGGAAATTGTCTGAGAAAGCCATATTGAAAGAATTAAAACAAAGAATAACAGCAGGACAAAATAAGCAAATGTACTTGACTTCAGAGGTGAGACCAAAATACATTTACTTAGAGGCTCTTTCACACCCTAACATGTTTTAAACTTATATGTGTTTTAGTGGCAATTCAGATTAGTGTGCTGTAACGCATGCAAATGTGTCTCTAATGTCCTTGGGTCTAAAGCTGTTTATACGTTTTTGGCAAAGGAAAAATTTGCTTGAAATGCAAAGCATGGTGGTAAGTGATCCCTCTCTAATGAGATCCGTGAGAAAAAAAACCCAGTCCATCCATTATTCTAAGCTATCACTTAGTAGTGGATCCTCTTTTCCACAGTATAAGGCTGCGATACAACTGCTTTTTGTCTTGGAGCAGTAAGAAATAACCATGTTGCAGTACAGTGAAGAAGGGTTTGCTGTTTGTCCATACCTACACGCACATTTAACTTTATATGTACAGACTTTTATTATACCATATAAGAAAAACCTCAGAATGACCTCCTAGAATCTCTTGACTGAATTCATTTTAATCAAAGTGAACCTTCAGGCACTTTGAATAATTACAGAAGATTCACATAGACAAGTGTGTATGTAACATAGAACCAGTATGATTTTAAGTATAATGCAAGATGATGGTGACTTGATGCCTAGATACTGAACCCGTGTAATAATTCATAATGTTCCTGTATCTAGGGCAAACGTCTCCAGGGTGAAATTGAGAAATGGGACAAAGAGATCTACAGGATAAGTGAAGAACTGGATAATGCAAGTAAGGAATATTTAACTGAAGAACAGAATCTCAAGGAACAGATAAAGACACTGGAGGTGAGATCAGAGGTGGAAGTGAAGTCAAAGAGCACTGGTGAAGAATCTTGAATTGAAATTGCAAGCAAACAGCTAAATACATGATTGATACATATAATTTTGTGCTGTTGTACCTGACAAATGGTTTGTAATTTTGGCCAATCATTAGTGTGAAATGTGGGCAGTGTGTGCCTGGAGGATCGGACATGCAGAGGAGAGTAATTTGACAGATACCATTAAAGGTCCACATCCGCTCTAGTCCATTCACATTGCTTTTATTCTCAAGCCCTGATGAAGGGACCATTTTTGGACCCCTGAAATGTGTTTGATACTTTTTGGATTGTCCTCCCCACTTATTTGGATAAAGTCACATCTGGATCTTTTAGCAGTGGTGTGTCACTTCAGTTTACATTCTTGTGATATGTGCACCTATGCTAATCATTAATGCTGGCCATACACTAGCCGAAATATCGGGCAAACTCAATTTCGAAAAATGAAAAATCGGCACTGAGAGCGGACGATCGTGCCATCATGTAATGATCGAATTTCGAGCGATAAATCGTTCAATGGACATAATTCAGTTTGTCACATATACTTATTGCAAACAGGTCGACCGAGAAACACATTAACCTTTCAATTCATCATTCGTTTATCGATCGGCGGGCAGATTTTCAAAACTGTTCCTTCGATTTTTCGGCTCTGAAAAGTTGAAAACGATTTTCTATTTGTGCCCATTAACTGGACAAAAAAACGGACGATTGGACCAAATGACAGATTTTCGAACAATTTTTCGACAGGCGTATGGCCAGCATAAGAGCACTTTTTTTTTTGTTTAGGATTACAGCTCTTTGTTCAGTTAAAGCCTATATCTGGGCATACGTACCCCCATTCCATTGAGGACTGGTCTTCTTGCCACCATTTGTGGTTCTGTAATTTCATTACTGCAGTGTTCTGGAACTTGTGGCGCCCCTGCTGATGGACAGTCAATGGAAAGTCTTCATGTCACCCAGGCAGTGATGTGAGCCCCTAAAAAGAGCCTTACTAGTGTGCAGTTCAGAATATAGAATATTTGGAACCCGGCATGTCCTGTGACTGAGTGTTCAGGGAAGTAAGTAAAAGTGGCTTTTAGATTTGTGTGGGCAGATTTGGGGATGCCCAATGACCGTTTTAACAAAGTTAGTGATGCTGATTCACTGTCCAGTGAGAAGGTTAACTTGGGAAGCTGCAATGCTTAACCAAAAGATGAATTGTTTAATCAGGAACTACATGTGTCACCCATCTGGCTTTGCACTGTTAAAGGTTTATAGATCACAAGGCTGGCTGAACAGGTAAAGTGGTAAACCTTACAAATGTGTATTTAAAATTAGTATTGAGCCATTTGCCTAACATTTTTATTAGTGCATTTTAGGCAAAAGCCCCTTGTTTCAGCCATCTAATAAATTCAGTCATAGTGTGTTCTGTAACATCAAGCCTATCATAAGGTCTCAGACAGCACAACCAAAACGGTGACTTTGTCTAATACAGCTGGGTTACATCCCTGCCCCAAGCCTGTGATTGGACAATAAAGGAGCAGCAGCAAGTGGAGGAGAGCAATGGATCTGCTCTCCTCCCTCCTCCTCGCAGAATGTTCCTTCCAAGTTTATGTGCACTGATTGGGTGCTAAAGCTCTCCCAGCCCAAGTGCTGCTGTACAAGTGATTACAAGAGTGATGCCAGAATAGATTCATATACTCACTCTAGCTGCATTTTAAAAATACATTTTAATACTTAAGAGCACACCTCTGCATCAATTGGTGTGTTTTTTTTTTTAATCTGGCTGAGGTTCAGCTTTTTTCTAAACTGAGGACAGCAGAAGCTGCTTTCCTTCAGACTGCCTCTCTCTGATTAAAACCCCATACAGAGCTGTCTGAAGAAAGCAAGAGAGTTGTACAAAATCACTCCACTAGCTCATTTTAAAATTTCTTCTTGAGTTTTGAGCTCTGTAAACAACAAACTTCTTTCAGAAAAGTAAGTTTCATAGCCTAGAAAATATGTGAAAATGGGCCTAGAGCGCCACCTGCTGGCTTGAAATAAAAATGCCAAATTATCATATGAAATATTTCATATTACCCTAACTCAAATGTATGATTTTTGTATTAGTCCCGAAGTAAGGAGAAAATATATTTAAAACCTCTAAAAATTCTCCTAATGAAAATGCTAATTGTCCTGACTGTCTCTGGTTGAGGGTGAGGTTAAGGTAACTGACCTATAATCCGTATACAGATTAGAAAATTGAAAGTGAGCTTAGAGCAGTATGTTAGAATGCAGCATATTTTTTCTGCGTTAGTGATTCAGAAAGTAGTGAAGACAATGAATCAACATGACAGCCAGGGAACCATACTCCCCGAGTACAGGTTTTAGTAAATCATAAAAAAAAGTCTAACTGCATTTTTTTTAATGTTGACTTTAAAGGAGAAAGTTCAAGTTTGTATTAAACATCTAGAAAATGAGCAAGAAAAACTAGCCCATAACATTCTTATTATGAAGGAGGCTGAAGACACCTACAATAAAGAGAATACAGACTATGAGGATTTAAAGAAAAATGCTGGAGGTGAGAGCGTACAGTGATATGGTCCAAATACAGTAGCAGAAAAGAGACTGAAATAAAGTAAAAATACAAATAAATGCTAGTCAGCATTAGACATAAGTATTATAGGCCCTTTTTTTGTTTTCTAGCATCCAGTTCTCCCAGAACGATTATGTTCAGATTTGATAGACAATTGTCATTTTTTAGTATCAGTTCAGATTCAAATAGGTTTTAAAAACTTTGTATAAATAAAGTATTGTATATAGTTTTAGAACAAGTGTTGTCTCTGTATGTACCTGCAAAGGTCCAATTATTTGGGAAATATATTTTTCTCTGATGGTGTCTTAAAATTATATGTGTGGTACTTGGGTGGTCTTTTTCTCTCTTTTCTCTCAATTACTTACATTTCCCCTTTCCTGTTGACCTAATTCCTTTCTCAAAAATGGCAAAATTCTGTCAAACTCTTTTGATTTACACTAAGCCACCAGGTTGAACGAAAAAAAAAAAGATCGGATTCTCTCATTCACACGTTTGATGTGGATGGTGGAATCCTCCCGCTGTGGTATTGTGTTCTGATGGCAGGGAGATTTCCCAGTATTAGAAAACAATGATCAGTGCTGCCGGCTATAGCCAGGAAAATTGAAATTTCACAGCGTTGCGCTGCCATATGTGTATAATGCACAACTCAAACTAGGGATCGACCCATTATCGGCAATGCCGATATATCAGGGGCCGATATGCACTTTCCCCCGATATATCGGAATCGGCCCCAGAGGTTACCGATATTGCCGATATTTTGGGAAAGTGCATCTACCGGAGTGATGCCTGCAGCTAGAGGTATCACCCCGGGATCGGCGTCCATAGCCGACAGTTGGCTGTCTTGTAATGACAACCGATGTGGCTGAGAACCTTCCGCGGCTCGCCCGGGTCTCCCGTCCCATCGGGAGACCCCGGCATCCTACCTGCACGGCCGCCGAAGAGAAGACCCGATCAAAGCTGCATTCAGTTCTGATCGGGTCTCCATGTAAAAAACCCGGAAGTGATGTCATGACATCACTTCCGGGTACTCGGCGCCAAATTAAAAAAAATGTGAGCATTCAAAACAGCCAAACTTGGTGTTTTAAAATGCTTTTAAGTGCAGAGGAGGAGTTTGTGATCTTTTAGACCCCCAGATCCCTCCGCCAGAGTACCTGTGAAAAAATCTAAATAAAAAAAAATGTTTTTTTAAATGTCCGAAAATATCGGCCGATACCAATATCCGATGACCAAAGTATCGGCAATAAAAAAACTATATTGGTCGATCACTAACTCAAACGTGTATAAATGTTGTCTAAACCAATAATATTAGTTCAGACACCACAAAACAAATATAATCATGCAGTGTGATTGCAAGAATGTAGTACACAAGATAAGTAAATATTCATATTATATTATTCACATAAAGATTGAGTCCAAAAAAGAGTCCATTAGGTAGTAATCCAAATAGTGCCAGGTGGCTCTCATTCCAACTTCAGTGAATTAACACCCAGTGCTCCCCTTCCAGTTCAAACACACATAGCCTCTTACCAGAATCTCAGACCTATCAAGGTCATTAACCACCTTAGTAAGCTTGACCCCTCACTTTAGGTTTGGGCTAGCTTTCCCTTCTCCAATCATCCATTAAGATAGCAATGCTGGGAAGCACCTCACAGGCTCATCCAGGACAGTCTCAGACCAGATGAATCCACATAACAATGCGAAAAGAAGCTCATTGCGCAACATCCAGTAAAATCAAAGAGGGCTTATTAAAAATCTGCTTACAGCAGCGGGAATAAAAACAAGCATTAAAAAAGAAACAATCCATCCTACACCCTCCATGGGCGTGCTGACGTCACCGATATTTCCTGTGCCTTGCTTGATGTACGTTTCGTCTTAACAGACTTCTTCCAAGAGGCAGTTGCACTAAAGGAGGATTGGAGAAGTGAAAGCTAGCCCAAACCTAAAGTGAGAGGTGAAGTTCACTAAGGCGGTTAATGACCTTGATAGGTCTGAGATTCTGGTAAGAGGCTAGTTGTGTTTGAACTGGAAGGGGAGCACTGGGTGTTAATTCACTGAAGTTGGAATAAGAGCCACCTGGTAGAGGGCTGCATTGGGTGCGGGCTCCCGTGGGACCCGCCGCAAATCTCGCGGGTGCGGGCGGTTTTCCCATTGCTGCGGGCGAGTGCGGGCAGTCAGGAACTTTTGCGGGAGACCCGCGGGGATCTCTATGATATAAGGACTCACTGTACTTGTGCATGCTCTCCCCGCAGCTATGGTTCCTTCCTTCCCCAGCACAGCCAATAACCAACGCTGATACAGTGCCAGACCGAACCATTACACAGGAAAAGGAGGGGGGCAAAGAAGAAAAGTCTTCCCTGACCTCGCTCCGCCAGCTCTGGTTACTCTTCTCGGGGTATGGAGCATGATGAGCCTCTAACTCTAAGACCTTTTTTCAGCATCATAATACAGCATTATAAGATAAGGGCTTTGACTGCAGATAAGGGCCAGCACTGAGATAAAGTTCACGGGATTGGACACAAACATTGCGGGTGCGGGCGAGATTGGACACAAACATTGCGAGTGCGGTGCGGGCGATCCTGGTCATACATTCAGCGGGTGTGGGTTTAAAAAAACAGGCCCGCGCAGGGCTCTGGTGGCACTATTTGGATCACTACCTAATGGACTTTTTTTTTTTTTTTTTTTGTGGACTCAATCTTTATGTGAATAACACTTTTTCTTATCTGGTGCACTACATTCTTGCAATCACACTTTGATCGGGTCTTCTCTTCGGCGGCCGTGCAGGTAGGAAGCCCGGGTCTCCCAGTGGGACGGGAGACCCGGGTGAACCGCGGAAGGCGGCGGGAGGGGGGGACGTCCCCGCCCGCTCCTTGTAACGACAGCTGAACGGCTTCTCAGCCGCATCGGTTGTCATTACAAGACAGCCGACCGTCGGCTATGGACGCCAGTACCGGGGTGATGCCTCTAGCTGCAGGCATCACTCCGGTACATACACTTTCCCGAAATATTGGCAATATCGGTAACCTTCGGGGCCGATTCCGATATATCGGGGAAAGTGCATATCGGCCCCTGATTTATTAGCATTGCCGATAATTGGTCGATCCCTAGTTTGAGTTGTGCATTATACACATATGGCAGCGCAACACTGTTAAATTTCAATTTTCTATTATTGCTGTGTACAATATTGTGAGTGCAGTTGCTTCACCTCACTAATTATTAATCATTATTCATAATAATTTTATAGTCATTTTTCACTAAGCGCATGTATTTTTATTTTTCTATAGCCAGGAAAAACTCGACAGGCTGCTTGTACAGTCGATCGGTAGATCAACTTCTGTACAACCAGGGTGCCAATACACGGATCAAAATTTGGCCAGCCCCTGTTGAACTGGCTGAATTATGATCTATGTATGGTCGGCTTTGGTTGAATTGAACAAAAAAAAAAGTAAACAATACAGTGAATTACATTTTTTCTTTGCAGAACTTAGAAGCAGACAGAAATCGTTGGAGCAGTCCATCAGTAAAATTACTAAGGACATTGAGGCTATCATAAAGATAAAGGTAAGTGTAAGGGTTGTATCACACTACAGGCCTTAGGTGAGCATTTACCTTCTAGTTATTTGGCAGAGAAGCCTGTACTGCGAAATGTGCCAAAGCTTTTTTTCTGCTGTAGTGTGCTGATTTAAAGAAAGCCTCGCTGTGCTCTATCCTTTTTGCGGATTCTATTTTTTTATATAGGCAATGATTTACCTCTCAGCATACCCCTCTACCAAAAAATCATATTTTAGTGGACTGGCCCTTTAAAGTGGAGGTATGGGTAAATTTATAAATGAGATACAGTATGTGATGCAATCTGACACTAATATTAACAGCAGATTTTGTTTTTCTAGGTCATAGTTTTATTATGTATTGGACTTGCCAGTAAATCTGTACTTTTTCTACTTCCTTTAACTGAGTGACAACGCTGTTCATATTGCAGTGAAATCACACAGAAACTATGTCACCCGTGGAGAAGGGTAGATTTAGGTGGACATGTAGTGGTAAATGTTAAAAGGACTTTAAGTAACCAGCAAACAAATTACAGTTTCTTTTTCTATTCCAAAAAAAAATGTTTAAACCATATAAATAAAAGCTGACCTTGTGAGCAGCCCTGTCAGTTTTGGTTTGCCCTAACCACTGTAACTGTCACAGGTTGTCACAGTTAGCCTTCATATGTAAATATAGAAAAATATATTAAAAATCTGTGTGAAATAATAAAAAATAAATTCATATACCGAATAATATTATAAATGTCAACCTTATGCAGTTCCTAAAATTCAATACTACAGTGGTTTTTGTATTAAAGGGTAACGCCAAATATCCTGGCCTCCACTCCGAACCCCACTGTACATATTGGCCGTGATGCCCAGTTCTGCCAGTGTAACGGTCCACACACTTTTCCCCACAATACACAGCCCTGGAGTTTCCATCACAATAATCACAATGGAAAGCACTCAGTGGTCAGCGCAACCATGTGACCGTGCTAACCAATTAGAAGCGCATCTGAGGCTGCTTCTTCTGGTAGGGTGTCCCAGCAGTGGTTGCACTCACCAATTACCACTTACCATTACTAGCATTATGTTGGATAAACACTCCATAGCTGTGGATTATGGTGTACTGACTGCTAAACCAGCAGTCTGGATCATCACAGCCGCTATGTTCAGTGGGGTCCGGAAGGGTGGCCAGGATGTTTGGAGTTACTTCGTCTTTTCATTTTTTGGAAAAGGTGACCTTACCCTTGTAGTGTAAGAATAATTTTTCTAATTAAAGTAACTTTTCCAGGAATCTAAGAAGGACTCTTTAAAGGCACTTAGAACTTCTGCATTTAATAAGCTTCAGAATGATCTTGGAAACATAAAGCAGATTGACAGAGACATCTATGAAATAAACAGAAAACTTGAGCTTGTTATTATGGAAAACTGCAGACTGAAGCTGGTGAGTTTTTGGGGGTTTTGGTAGTATATACTGTATATACTTAAACATAAACTGTTTTTTTTTTTAATTTAATACTTTTTGTGTTCTACAAATGTACCAGTTTACTACTGTATATAGTTAAAGTATTGCTACAGTGTAATAAAAGACTTAAGGGGACACGTACTAAAACTGGTACAGTGAACACAGAATCTGGTGTAGCTGTGCATAGTAACCAATCAGCTTCTAACTTCAGCTTGTTCAATTAAGCTTTGACAATAAAACATAGAAGCTGATTGGTGCAGCAGTGCATAGTAACCAGATTCCGTGTGCACCAGTTTTAGTAAATCTCCCAGTTGGTATCTTTTCTAGCTAATGGGTATCTTATGTATCCAAGGGATGAAACATACCTAGACATGAGTGGGTCTTAATATAAAAGAGAGGGCTCCATAGCAATCTGTCACCAGCATATTAAAGCTGAATTCCAGGCACAAAAAATGTATTTATATATATTCCTCAATAGCCACAAATTATAAACTGTAAATCCACTTTGTGTGCACCAAATGCACAGCTTTTACCTTATAAAGTTAAAGTAACATCCTCATCGCGCTGTATGTAACCTGTGCAGAGAGCAGAGCTGTGGGAGGGACCCAGCAGCCCCCACCCACTACTGGCTGCCTGCAGAAAACTATTGGAGGGGGCGGAGACAAGACCAGTCACCCTGTTCAAGGAGAGAGAGCAGCAGTGACTGGTCTCGATTACAGGAAGCTCCTGCACAGAGGCAAAATTTCATACTGGATTACACAGATCAGGAAGAAATTCACAAAGCACACCAAGATTCAAGTAAGAATACACATGGCTCTTGAATTTAGGCAATATTTGCTTATCACTGTGTTTCAGCTTTAATGAGAATGATATGGGGGTGGCACAGTGGTTAGCACATTCACCTAGCAGCAAGAGGGTCGCTGGTTCGAATCCCAAGAACGACACTACCTGGCTGGAGTTTACATGTTCTCCCTGTGCCTGCGTGGGTTTCCTACGGGCACTCCGGTTTCCTCCCACACTCTAAAGACATGCTGGTAGGTTAATTGGATCCTGTATAAAAAAAAAACTGGCCCTACTGTGTATGTATGTGAGTTAGGGACCATAGATTGTAAGCCCTTTGAGGGCAGGGACTGATGTGAATGTGCAATGTATATGTAAAGCGCTGCGTAAATTGACAGCGCTATATAAGTACCTGAAATAAATAAAATAAAATAAATATAAAAGTGAGGAGGGTGACTCTTCATTCACGTCCTTATACTAAGTGCTCAGCCTCATTCAAAGACCTGATCTGTACATACATTAGGACAGTGGTGGTTGGTGGCTTACGTTTTACATGGTCCTGGCTTTCTCTTATAAATGCAGAACATATTTTCAATGACTCTCAAAGGATTATTGTATACTTTATGCCCTACAATATTCTGTATGTATCTCCCGGCTAGTTTGATTATACAAGTGCAGCTCATAAAATTAGAATATCATCAAAAAGTTAATTTATTTCAGTAATTCAATTCAAAAAGTGAAACTCATATATTTTATATGGATGCACTACACACAGAGTGATATATTTGATGATTATGGCTTACAGCTAGTGAAAACCCAAAATTCAGTATCACAGAAAATTTGAATATTACATAAAACCAATAAAAAAAAAAAAAAAAAAGGATTTTAAATGCAGAAATGTTGGGTTTACTAAAAATATGTCCATGTACAGTATAGTATGCACTCAATGCTTGGTCGGGGCTTCTTTTGCACAAAATTACTGCATTAATGCAGCATGGCATGGAGGCGATCAGCCTGTGGTACTGCTGAGGTGTTATGGAAGCCCAGGTTGCTTTGATAGCAGCGTTCAGCTTGTCTGCATTGTTGGGCAGGTGCCAATTCCTGCTAGAAAATGAAATCTGCATCTTCATAAAGCTGGTCAGCAGAGGAAGACATAAAGTGCTCTAGAATTTGCTGGTTGAGGACTGCGCTTACTTTGGACTTGATAAATAAAACACATTGGACCAACACCAGCAGATAACATGGCTCCCCAAATCATCACTGACCATGGAAACTTCACACTGGACCTCATGCAACGTGGATTCTGAGCCTCTCCACTCTTCCTCCAGACTCTGGGACCTTGACTTTCAAATGAAATGCTAAATTTTTCACAGTCAGTGACAATTTGGGGAGCCATGTCATCCACTGGTGTTGGTCCACTGTGTTTTATTAAGTCCAAAATGAGCACAGCCCTCTACCAGGAAATTCTAGAGCACTTCATGCTTCCCTCTGCTGACCAGCTTTATGGAGATGCTGATTTTATTTTCCAGCAGGACTCGGCACCTGCCAAAAGTACCAATACCTGGTTTAATGATGATCATGGTATCACTGTGCATGATTGACCAGCAAACTCGCCTGAACTAAATCCCATAGAGAATCTGCGGGGTATTGTCAAGAGGAAGATGAGAGACACCAGACCCAACAATGCAGATGAGCTGAAGGCCGCTATCAAAGCAACCTGGGCTTCCATAACACCTCAGCAGTGCCACAGGCTGATCGCCTCCATGCCACGCCGCATTGATGCAGAAATTCATGCAAAATGAGCCCCGACCAAGTATTGAGTGCATACTATACTGTACATGGACATACTTTTCAGTAAAATTCATATTCCCATTGCACACCATCCTGGATAAAGGGACATCAGTTGTGGGTGCTGCAGGGATCACAAGCTGGACTCTGGAGTAATCACAGATACATACATATTCATCAGCACACCAAGGATCTTGCACAGCAGACCGAGGTGCCGCCTATCTTAATGTGATCCTTTTGCAATAAAAAGTTTCCTCGGACTGCTGTGCAAGATCCTTGGTGCGCTGGCGAATATGTATGTATATACTTTTCAGTAAGCCAACATAGAAATGTATGAAAAATCCTTTTTATTTTTTTTTATTTATTTTTTTATTGGTCTTATGTAATCAAATTTTCTGAGATACTGAATTTTGGATTTTCACTAGCTGTAAGCCATAATCATCAAAATTAAAAGAAAGAAATGCATGAAATATATCACTCTGTGTGTAACGCATCTATAGAAATATGCGAGTTTCACTTTTCAAATTAAATTACTGAAATAAATGAACTTTTTGATGATATTCCAATTTTATGAGCTGTACCTGTATGTAGATGGTAATGCAGCACCGCTTGAGAATTCTAGCTTTGCAAGTGACCAAAACCTTAAGCGTCAGCCTTCTGGTTTAGGATTTTATCTAAATTCTAGTTGTACATTTTGGGGGGATACGAAAATTGCATGGAAACTTGTTGGTTTTCTAATAAAAAAATATCTATACAAAAGAATAAATATTGCAAATAATACTTAAAAAAACACACATATAAATCTATAATAAAGTCCCAAACCAGCAGGTGCTTATGATGTGAAAAATATGGTGATGTTGGATTTCCAAAATAGAAATTAATCAAAATAGTTCAATGAAACAATTATAGAGTGTCCTTAGTGAGCAAAGGACACTCTATGATAATTGTTTCATTGGACTATTTTAATTGATTTATTTTTTGGAAATCCAACATCACTATATTTTTCACATTGTAAGCACTTGCTGGTTTGGGACTTTTTTTTTAGATTTATACGTGTGTTTTTTTTAGTATAGCGCTACAATATATATTTTTATGTATGTTTTTTAGTGTTGGTATATTGACACTCCTGGCTTGCACGCCGCTGATACCTATACTGGGCACTGGCATCATTTCATTATTACAATAAAATACATCTGATTTAAAAAAAATGTTGGGGGGAATTTTCACTTATTAATGCCAATATATTATAGTGTTCACAAGCACTGGTTTTAGTAATACTACTTACAGGCAATACTATCTGTTTTTGCAAACAGCAAAACACCCAGTATAAGGACGATATCAGTGCGATTAAGAATGAGGCTGAAAAGCACATATTGGCTACCAAGCAGCAGGAAGGAGACCTGGGGTCTCTTATAGGTAAGTACAAAAAGCCCATTCATAGTGTTGAATTTGATATTTGCAGTATGTAGCTCCTAAAAAGAGAACTCTAGACTGCCAATTCTCAAACAATTTTAGATACCAGATGCTCATATGTGCGTTTTTCTGGGATTTTCCTTTATTATACTGTATATCAACAAAAAATGAAAGGATGTCTAAACCCCCAAAACAGATATTTACTATATTGCATCTTTTCTGGCTAAGTACATTATCTGCAGGTACTGAACAATACCTGTTGATTTTTCCAGATTTCCCAGTTTTACCAGATCTCTTCTGTGAACTACAAAAAAAAAAAGCTTTATGTAGTGGAGCTTAGGAGAGATTTGCAATTAAAATCAGGGGCAGCTACTCCATAGAGGCAGTAGAGAGATTGAGCGTTCATGGGGGTCCGTAGAACTTTTTTCAGGGGGGGCATCATTTTAAGGTCTCCCATGCTCCGCCCCTTTTCGACAGTGTCATGAAGGCGCTGTCAGTCACCGCGCGAGCCACGACTCGCAAGTATTTATTTTAAAAGGGGAAACGGCAGAATTTTTTTTAAAGCGTTTGTTAACCTAAAAAAAAAAAGATCCCTTCCCTTGCTGATCCTGCCTGGCTATGTCCTCCCCTCTGTAAACTGACCACGGTATACCATGGCTGCTGAGCTCTGACAGTGGTCAGTCTATGTGCTTCTGTCATCCACAACCCTCCTGTCCTCCCTCCTCCTCCCTCTCTGCCTGTCTGTCTGTTCCTGTGTCAGTGCCCACCCCCTCCCCTCCTGCTGTAGTTTCATTTAAAGTTGCATATCCTGTCTACAGTCTGTTTAATAATCCTGTGTGCCCCTGTGTAATTTTTTTTATAAAAAACTCTTTACCAGTTTTCAGAGCACCGATCGCTGCTCACGTGACCTGCCGCCTCTCTCCTCCTCTCAGCCTCTCCTCCTCCCCAGCCGACTGATGTCAGCGGAGAATCCTCAGCCCCACCCACTGCAGGCAGCTGTCAGATGGGGAGAGGAGAGAGCCGGCAGGTCACGTGAGCGACGATTGGCACTCAGTAAACTGGTTAACCACTTGCCGACCTCCGCACGACTACCCTGTACAGGCAAACCGACGTAGGGCTACGTCGGTCGCCTACGAGCCCCTAGGGTCGCCCCCCCTCGTTCCCTGACATGTCCGATGTCTGCCGGTCACCCGCGATCTCCCGATGGAGAGGGAGAAAGGCAGGCGGCTGATGTAAACAAAGCCGCCTGTAATTCTCCCTGATCTAACTGCAGAGACTACACGATCCTGCTATGTAGGATCCTATGTCACTGAGGTTACATCACTAGCCACGCCCCTTTACAGTTAGAATCGTGCCCCTAGGGACACACTTCACCCCTTGATCACTAATAAAGTTAACCCCTTCCCTGTCAGTTTCATTTTTACAGTAACAGTGCATATGTATAGCACTGATTACTGTAGTAATGTCACTGGTACCGCCAAAAATGTTAGTCAGGGGTCCGATCTGTCCGCCGCAATGTCGCAGTCCCGCAAAAAAATCTCAGATCGCCGCCATTACTAGTTAAAAAGAAAACTATAAAAATGACATAAATCTTTCCCGTAGTTAGTAAACGCAATAACTTAAAAAAAAATTTAGATTTTTACATATTTTTTGGGGGAATTTCATATAAAAAAAATGTGAAAAATATTGTTATTTTTTCAAAATTGTCGCTCTTTTTTTATTTATAGCGCAAAAAGCAAAAATTGAACAGGTGATCAAATACCACCAAAAGAAAGCTCTGTTTGTGGGGAAAAAAGGACGTCAATTTCATTTGGGTACAGCATCGCATGACCGCGCAATTGTCTGTTAAAGTCACGCAGTGGCGAATCGCAAAATAGGCCCTGGTCTTTGAGCAGTAAAATCCTCCGGGGCTTAAGTGGTTAAGAGCGGCTTATTTTTTTAAAACACATACACAGCACATACACAGACACAGGGGCACGGGCACACAGGATTACTAAATAGACCAGACAGGATGGTATAAAGTGGCTTAACAACCACTGTAAAAGGGAAGTTGAGATTCCAGGAGGGGCACTTGACCCCCCCCCCCTTGCGGACGTCCATGTCAGCGTTGTCCCCCTGCCAGGAAGCGTATTACTGCCAGGATTACCAGAAATAACGAGAAAAGAGCCTGAAAAAGGGAATCTGTCTCAAAAATATTTGATTTTTGGTCGAAATACGCTGAGCGAGTGATTTTCACTAAATTGATTTCACCATCTGATACATTTTTACTGAAGCAAAAATCCTCAATTTCAAAGACAGAGCTTGCATAGGCAAATTGTGCTTGAAAATTTGGAGGTTCAAGGAAATAGGTGGTCAGAACAGGAGATGAACCTCTATACATACCATAATGTAGTATACAAATCTGCAATGAAAAGGACAGAAATTGATTCTTGCCAATGTTACCATTTTTAATATTAATGTGGATTGTGGCTGTAGAATTACTTTTGTGTTTTTGTTGATTTTAGAACACCTACATAAAGGCTGGATAGAAGACAATTTCGTTTGCAATGTAAGTACAGTTTTCCTTACTCAAACTTAGGCAGGCTATAGCCAGGCAGTTCTTTTCCCTAGAATGATTGGCTTTGAGATCCGATTTGTTATGTTCTGCTCACACCATGACTGTTCTTTGATTCAGTATTTAGTATGGCTTATCTATGGTACTTATCTGTTGCTGGGCCTTTTAAAAAATATCTGCAAGGAAGAGTGAACACTTAAAGGAGTTGTAAAGTCGGAAGGTTTTTTTATCTTAATGCATTTTAAGCATTAAGATAAAAGCCTTCTGTATGCAGCAGCCTCCCCAGCACCCCCTAACGCATACCTGTCCAGCGATGTCCATGAGTCCCTCAGCTGTCCAGGACTCTCCCTCTGATTGGGTGAGACACAGCCACAGCACCATTAGCTCCCGCAGCTGTCATTTTAAAGTCAGTTAGCCAATCAGGATAGAGAGGAGGCGGGGTCGAACCGCAGCTCCGTGTCTGAATGGACACACAGAGCTGAAGCTCGGCTCGGGTGCCCCCATAGCAAACTGCTTGCTGTGGGGGCACTAGTCAGGAGAGAGGGGCTAGGAGCTCCAGCCAGGGACCCAGGAAGAGGAGGATCTGGGCTGCTCTGTGCAAAACCAACTGCACAGGTCAGGTAAGTATATCATGTTTGTTATTTGAAAAAAACAAGACTTTACAATCACTTTAAAAGTGGAACTTCACTCTCCCAATCAACATTAATGATTTTTAATTCCTCATGCTGCTAGCATTAGTAAACAGAAAGTGCATCATATTTACTTGTTTTAAACTTTTTTTGTTTTTTTTTTAATATTTCTTTAGTCACTTCCTGGTTTCTTGCCTAGGCAAATGATGTCATATATCCCAGGAGTCTTCAGGAGAGGAGAGGTTTCCTCAGTTAAGCACATTCTCCTGAATGCATCCTTGAGCTAAGGGCAGAGGGATTCCTGGAAGTAAATGCTGCATGAATCATTTACTCAAGATGGCCACTGTCAGGAATGCTAGGGGGCTGTTTTTCAATATTATTTCTCAACAAAATAAAACATGGAGACATGAATGGATGGGGAAGTTTGCTTTGAATATTAAAAATGGATGGGGAAGTTTGCTTTGAATATTAAAAATTTATTAAATACTTTTTCCAGTTTGTGGTGCTTAGATGCACTTAAAATCTTCTTTAAAGGCAAAGTTGATTTTTAGGGAAAACAATGAACGCCCATATATTTGCAGAAAAAAAAATGTGCATGTATTATTTTTTACCTTTAGGAGCTGGCAAAGAAATGGACCTGTGATCAGTAGATCACGGGTGCAATATAGGGATCCTGCTTAGCCTTCCTCCAGCTTTCTTCACGTACCTCTGTATAGACTTTCTGTTTGAAAGAACCCCCCCCCCCCCCCGCCCTGCTCTCTGCTCATTGGCTTACTGGCTGTTACTGTGTGAGCCAATGAGGAGAGAGAGACCTGAGAGAGCCGCTGCATTTATTCACAGCGCTGGATTGAGATGGGGCTCAAGTAAGTATGGGGGGGCAAGGAGAGGAGCTGCACCCAGAATGCATTAAGGTAAGAAAAAAAAAAGCCTCCTGTCTTTAGAACCACTTTAAAGAGTAACTCCACTTTCATGGGAACACAAATTAGCATTTAAAAAATAATAATATAGTGTATACAATTGCGTCATAGTCATATTGTAATTTAATGTTATTAAAAATTATCCTTCATTTTCAATGTGGAGTGCTGTCATTTTCTGTAAACCACAATGCAATATGGCTACCTGGAGGCATTCTGTACACAGATGGTGTGCAAAACTCCCCCTAAAAATTGAATGTCTTGCTTGTGTGATTGGCTTACTGATTTTCCCAGAAGTCTGCACTAAGATACAAGTCAGATGTTGGGCATCTCCTGCCACAAAAATGTCATTTTTGGTGAGATACTTCCTAAGGAAAATCACGTCTTAAGGGATGCAGGCTCTGTCACTTTCCTAATTAGTGCCCTGTAGGTGCAGCAGCTGGTTAAAGATTATAAAACCACTCCCATACAGATTCACTTAGCACATGGACAAAAAGCTGCTTCTGAAGAATAACAAAAGGTAGGAATCTGCAACAAAGTTTAAAATCCCTACAATATACATTGATCACCCAGAGGGGAATGTTTTTTTCTCAACAAAAGTGGAGTTACCCTTTAATGTCTATGGGAAAAAAAAAATATTAAACATGAGATGGAATAATGAATTGAATATATTTTAGGATTTTTCCGAAAGGGATCAAGAGATTTTGGATTCCATCATGGAGCTTTTAAAGAAAATTAATACCAGAGAGGAGAAGGTTGAATATCTAAATAGTAGATTACTAGAAACATTTGCTGGACTGGCATCTCTCTTACAGTGTAAAACAGGTATGTGTTAGTAGGTTGATAGAATAATATTGTAGACATTTGGTATTAATCCCACTGTGAAATCACATCAATTCACATCGCATACCACTACCGTTAAAAAGTTTGGGGTTACTTAGAAGTGTCCTTATTTTTGAAAGAAAAGCACTGTTTTTCAATGAAGATAACTTTAATAAATTAATCAGAAATACAGTCTAGACATTGTTAATGTGATAAATGGCTATTCTAGCTGCAAACGGCTGATTTTTAATGGAATATCAACTTAGGTGTACAGAGGCCCATTTCCAGCAACCATCACTCCTGTGTTCTAATTGTACATTGTGTTAGCTAATAGTGTTAAAAGGCTAATTGATTATTACAAAAACCTTGTGCAATCATGTTAGCAAAGCTGAAAACTGTTGCTGATTAGAGAAAATAAAAAAGTGTCCTTCCTTTGAGCTAGTTGAGTATCTGGAGCATTCAGCATTTGTGGGTTCAATTATACTCTCAAAATGGGCAGAAAAAGTGAACTTTCTTCTGAAACTCAACAGTTTATTCTTGTTCTGAGAAATGAAGGCCTTTTCAATGCGAGAAATTGCCAAGACACTGAAGATTTCCTACAATGGTGTGTACTACTCCCTTCAGAGAACAGCACAAATGGGCTCTAACCAGAATACAAAGAGAAGTGGGAGGCCCTGGTGCATAACTAAGCAAGAGGACAAGTACATTAGGGTCACTAGTTTGAGAAATAGACACCTCACTGGTCCTCAACTTGCAGCTTTATTAAATGGTACCCGCAAAACGCCAGTCTCAACGTCTTCAATGAAGAAGCGACTCCGGGATGCTAGCCTTCTAGGCAGAGTGGCAAAGAAGAAGCCATATCGGAGACTGGCTAATAAAAGGAAAAAATTAAGACGGGCAAAAGAACAAAGCAAAAAAAAATGTTATGGACAATCTAAGTTTGAGGTGTTTGGATCACACAGAAGAACATTTGTGAGACGCAGAACAAGTGAACAAATGCTGGATGAGTGCCTGACAACATCTGTCAAGCATGGTGGCGGTAATGTGATGGTCTGGGGTTGCTTTGGTGCTGGTAAAGTGGGAGATTTGTACAAGGGATTTTGAATATGGAAGGCTACAACGCCATGCCATAACATGTGGACAGCACTTGATTGGAGCCAATTTCCTCCTACAACAGAACAAGGATCCAAAAGCACATCTCCAAACTATGCAATAACTATTTAGGGAAGAAGCAGTATTCTGTCTGTAATGGAGTGGCCAGCACAGTCACCAGATCTCAAAACTATTGAGCTGTTGTGGGAGCAGCTTGACTGTACATAAGAAGTGCCCGTCGAGCCAATCCAACTTGTAGGAGGTGCTTCAGGAAGCGTGGGGTGAAATTTCTTCAGATTACCTCAACAAATTGACAGCTAGAATGCCAAAAGGTCTACAAGTCTGTAATTGCTACAAATAGAGAATTTGTTGATGAAAGCAAAGGTTGAAGGACAAAATCATAGTTACATAGTAGTTGAGGTTGAATAAAGACAATAGTCCATCCAGTTCAACCTGTGTAGGTGTGTGTGGCTGTAATCATCTCTCATACCCCTGAATGTTCTGATCCTTGAGATGTACGTCTAAGTCTTTTGAAAGCAACCATACTTTCCGCAGAAACCACCTCTTGTGGTAGAGAATTCCACAATCGTGTAGCCCTAACAGTAAAGAACCTACTGAGGTTAAAACGCTTCTCCTCTAATCGCATTGTATGCCCTCAAGTCCTCATGCAATCCTTTCGACTGAATAGCTTTTTTTCTATGCTGAGATCACCATTGAGGTATTTATAAATTGCTATCATGTCCCCTCTCAGGCGTTTCTTTAATCATTATTTCTAACTTCGTCAATGTCTTGACTATATTTTCTATTAATTTTGCAACTCAATTGATGAATAAAAGTGTGAGTGTTCATGGAAAACATGACATTGTCTGGGTGACCCCAAACTTTTTAACAGTAGTGTATATGTGAACAGCCTTCATTTGAAATAATGCTTTTTTTTTTTTTTTTTTTTTTTTTTAGATGCCCTGTGAATCTATGCTTTTCAGATCACATCTGATCCACATAAAATTCACAGAAGTGTGAACTGTGTTTCATAGTATCCACTGTTTGAGCACTCGTGCCATATACTCAGTCTGGAGGTGGATGGAATAGGAAACGTTGTGTTATAAATTGCACATGAGGGTATATACTCCAGCTAGATTTTGCCTGGTCCATTCAAGGTTCATGGGGACAAAGATTAGACTGGAAAAAAGTTCTTTCCTCTTGCATAAGTTGCAAAAAGAGGAAACAAATGGGACGTTAAAAAGGTGTCAAGACGCCTCTCAGACTGATTACCAGTACAAAGTCATGGATTAAAATGAATTTTTATTACAAAATTCTTAAAAAGGTGAAATTAGGGATATATACATCCATTTTAACCCTTTAAAAATAGTCGATTCATATTCAAACCCATAGCACCCCTGAAGATGGAGATCCCTCCCTAGGTGTGAATACAGTACAAATTGGATTATTGTTAGATAAACACCATACACATAAGTTGTGGATAAAATGTCCCACAAGAAAGGGATAACTCATCCTTAAATTTCTTAATCCATGAAGATGTACTGGTAATCAGAGAGGGGACTCAACACCTTTAGGCTGGACTCACACTGGTGGAAGTTGGATGCGGATTTCACCGCATCCAATTCGCATGTCAGGAGACTGTGACCAGCTCTCAATGGAGCCGGTTCACACAGCTCCGGGACGGCTGTGGAGCGGTTCGCAGAAGGGTCCGGTGCATCTTCTGGTCCATTTTAGACAAAAATTTGGATCTGAAATGGTGTTAACCCAGCCTTAAATTCCCATTTGTTTCCTCTTTTTGCAATTGTTCTTACCCGGGATGTGGTGTTGACTTTTTCAAATCGGGATTGGGTTTCCTTTCCTTCTCTTGTAAAGGTTATCTACACACCAAGTCTGAAGTGACCTAGTTTGGCCAATAACTGGCAAATTATAAGCAGCTTTACTTTTAGTCATGCCACCATTGCACTAGTGATGCAATCAATGAAAAGATAACTAAGGCCGGCCATACACCGAGCAAATGTCTTTCCTGCAGGCACGGGTTGCAGGAAAGAAATTTGGTTGATTACCCAATACAGAAAGTGTTGGTGTGGGAATCCCTTCTGCCGGGTCATGGTCTTCTCCCAGAGGGAAGGCGGGGGAAGCTGTCCCCACCAGGAGAAGACAGTGATTACTGCTAGCGGCTATAGCAGCCGCTAGCGATAATTGCAGGTAAAACTCTGCATGCTGGTTATACTCAAGTTGATAAGGTAAGTCAGCCTGCCCATACATGGTTTGAATCATGTGTGGCCTGCCTAAAAGGGTAAAGGCGCAGTCTGACAACTGTTATTCCCTCCTAAAAAAAAAAAAAAAATGATCTTTTTATAAACATGTTCTAACCTGATCATGCATGCCATAGTATGGATGAGAGTTAGCAGACACAAAAAAAAAAAAAAACACAGAACTTAATATGACCGTATCACAGACTATTCAATAAAATCTTCCCATCACTTTATTTCAGGAAAGAAAGGCATTCACTGAACCCTGCTGCCTTGAAACAAGTACATCCAATCTTTGAAGACATTTTTATTACTTACAGTCACATCAAACAAAGATGTATATATGACAAATCAACGTATAAAAGAAAAACATAGTATGCCAATGACTCACCTTCATGTATCTACAATACAAATAAATATAATATTACAAGAACCCAAAAGACACAGTATGAATGACCTTCTTAATGCACAAGGAGCTCTGTGAATGCACCCTGCACAGAAACCAATACAGAATGGAAAGGTGAAATGCTATTCAAGTTATAGACCTGTCATTCGCCATAGAGCTTTGCTGAATGCAAAAACCTAGTAGACAGGGCAGTTTTGCAATCTTAATTTGTGAACACTAGTCTGAAAATCATCACATATAGCAAGAAAAAGGCATTTAGAAAGATTCTGTCTTCAAGCCCTCAGTGCCCTTCAACCCTGGCTGGGAGAGTTAAAAGGACAAATTTACAGTAAAAAAAAAAAAAAAAAAACACCGCAGCCCACCCTCCTTTACTTTAATCTAGACAGTGGAGACCCCTTCTGCTTCAAAATCTTCTCTAGCTCCTGCCATGCCTGCGACATAGATTTGAATAGGGCTGTACTCCTAGCCACTTGTAGTATAAAAGAGTATGGCCACCTTCAAGTACAGAGGAACTCGCTGGGCGGCACTGCTGAATAGTATGGCCCGGTAGGGGGTAAATATCTGAGAAGGCCACCATTGTCAGGCAATGGTTGGTAATCATCTGGGTTAGACATCTAAAGAGGTTGGGCTGGTTATTTTTTTTGGAAATCTGAAATGATGTCGAGATCTTGAAGGGGAATCTGTTGCTATATAAAAAAAAAAAAAAAAAATAATAATAATAAATTTGATTTACTTAAAAGGCTCCCTTAGAGCTGTACACAGCACTCCCAAATGGAAGCTAAAATGTGCTGCTGTAAGGGCTTTAGGAAAGCTCAATGTTTTGGAAAGGCTTGCAGAATGCGCGAATATTTAGACAAGCATTGACATACAAGATTAAAAAATGCCTCCGTCTACTAAAGGCCTCAAGCAGTTTTGTGAGGCTGCAAAGTTGCACAAATCTTAGTGTAGTTTCACTTTTACAGTGTTATGTATTGCATTAAAACATTAAATGAACAATGATGTACCTGGCAAAAAAAAATGTATCTTTCACCCATTTTACAGCTGCACGTACCAGGTACTCTTTTCCTGATGACAGCTTCCTTATAACAGTTAGCTCCATCCCCCCCAGCTGTGGAGGGGGGTTAATGAGGCATGAGTTAAATGAGAACATTTAAAATCATAATCCACTATTCTAGCTGTGTTTCATGTTGCATTTATAACTAGGGGGTAACGTTAAACATTGTCACATTTCACAGCTAGCCCATTCAATAAATGGCTGTATTTTTAGAATTCTTCCAAAAGGTGGAATATGTTCTCAGCGTATTCAAAGAAAAAGCTTTGCCTAATCTAGAGCGAGACACCCATAAACAGGTCTGAGTTCTTCAATGGGATCCTCAGACTGATCCAGACCCTGCAATCAGCTGGAAATCATAAGAATGTTTTAGCGCAGGAACCAGCGCAGGTTCCTTTTTCATGCTGTGAAAAGATTATCCATTTTTTTTTAGGCAGATTTACAGCAGCACTTTCACAAGTTTAAATTTTATAGGGGAAAAAAAATAACTTCCACTGAAAGGAGAGCGCCACTACTCTAGGTTTATTGGAAGAGGATGGGGTCACTGTAGCATGGACAGAACACAGCCTTTGTAAACATTTCAGGGACACTTTAGTCTGCTTCCCTGCGCCTGGGTATCAATAACTAACTATCTTGGTGATTTGTTTGAATAGGTCTGACACCTAGTGGAAGCAAAGTAAAACATCCTTTCAAGCTTCTCTCAATAATTTAAGATGTCTAAGTTCACCTTTGGGGACAGGTTACATTTTCCACCCAATAGGGTAGAAAATGTAACATGTTTCCACTGCCCGTTCTCCCAGTGGCAGCAGTACGGGGAGAAGTTCCCCTTAATAGATGTCACATTCTGACAACAGCGCAGCTGTGTGGGGCTCAGCCCACACGGCCATGTCATTCATACACAGAGCTCTGTGTAGGAATGAACTACATGTACCCACTACCTTTGCGGCGGTCGGCTTGTAGTTTTCAATGAACTACCATGGCGCTGTGAGCACTGTGGTAGTTCACTGATTCTTGCTGTCAGAATGTATGAGGAAGCAGATACACTGACAGTCTTCAGGAGACCTGCATGGCATCAGTGATCTGCTGATTGCTGGTGCAATGCTTTACAGAATTTTGCAAAAAAAAAAAAAAAAATAATGCACTTTTTTACCTGCAAAAAAATGTGCATTCATTTTTATTTTTTTAAAGTGAACTTACTCCTTTAAAGTTGAACTAAAGGTTAACATTTTTTCCCATTTTGGATAGAGTAAGGAAGGGTTATAACCCATATCAGTTTTTTTTCCACACCTGTGTCCCTTTGGGGAGATTTCCCTTCACTTTCTGGCACATATAGTCAAAACAGGAAGTTAGGGAATCCCTGGTTGTCACCAAAACTAGTGCCCCAAGTAGACTTCCCCTTCATCCCTTTTCTGGGGACAACCCAAAATTTTGGATTTTCTTTTAGTTTCACTTATAAAGGAGAAATTGTAAATATGACAAAAGGAAGAATCACCCTAACAGAGGCACATACTGAAATAAAAACCTGACAGGTGTTCCAACCCCACCCCACTGTATCCAAAACTAAACAAAAAATTGTCTTTAGTTATACTTTAAGGTGACCGTGCAGCAACCAAAGCGGTCATTGGTGACCTTCTGCTCAAAATGCTGATTGCCCGATCCTCTATGCCTTCGGTACTTCCTGAGAGAGTGACCCAGAACAAAATCAAAACTCATGCCCAGAAACTAGCCATTTCACATCAGAAAGTCCGCAGTGGAAGTCTCCATGCTTCTTTAGATCCCTTTTCAGCAAGCCTGTCACTGTTTGAAAAAGGTGTGTCAGAAAGCTAGTCCCCTACTGGGTGCCATGGTTCCCTACTACAGGATGCAATATTGAAGTTGTGGCCGGCAGGAGGAACCAAGGCACCCAGCAAGATAGTAGCATTGCTCCCAGCTCTACAGGACAGTAAGGTTTTAATTAATACCCACTTAAGAAATATACAGCTTCCGCTATTACAGGGAACAATTGGCTGGGATTTCTTTTAGAAGGATAGCTTTAGTAATTGTAATCCTATTTTTATTTTTTTTTAATAGCAAACATGTCATACTTACCTGCTCTGTGCATTAGTTTTGCAAAGGGCAACCCCTATCCTCTTCCTGGGTCCCCCGCCGGTGCTCCTAGCATCTCCTAATCTCGGTGTGCCACCATAGGAAGCCACTTCCTATGGTGGCACACCTGCAGGCTCAATCCCAAGCCACACTGCCTGCGTCGACATGGACAGTGCGTCTTGGCTTCACCCGCCGCTCCCTCCTCACAGGTATTTAGTGACTGCAGCAGAAGCCACCGACTCTGTCCTGTAAGAAAGAGAGAGTCGGTGCTCTTGGGCACAATTCTGGAATAACATCAGTCTCAGGTAAGCGTAAGACCTTTACAACCACTTTTAACATCATCTAGTAGGAGGCGGACACCAACCCTCTCCACCAATCAGTACTTAGTGTAGTTTTGCATTCCTGTGCAGTGTTACAGTCAAGCAGCAATTTAAAAACTTTGACATCATAACCAACCATAGCCACCTTCTGAATATCACTACAGTACCAACATATGCTGCAAGCCAAAATCTGCCAGCTGTGTATTTACACTTTTCATTTTGGCGTTGTTTAGTCAATAGGGCACATTTCTAAAAGCTTGCAAATCTACAGGAATAAGGTTTTCCAACAGCGGGTTGAAATATACTGGTCATCCATGCATAGTGGAACCAACAATGGGTGATCTGTGTTCATACGAATGTGTTATGAGGCAGCAAAGTGGATTATGTCTCAGACAGGTCACTAGCTACAAGTCAATCAATTAGCTGCATTCCCAATATTTTTTTGGTCAGCCCACCCCCTGCAGGTAATGGGCCATTCCTGGGTTCTAATGTGTATTGGTCCAGCATACAAAATGGCTGTGTCCAGTAAACAACAAGTGCACTTCAAATATGTCCAGGCATGCTGACATATTTTAGTCATTTGCCTTTTTTTCCATAGCTTCCTGGGCTGTTTTGTCCATTAATGAGCACTGCCTTCCTCCAGACGTATCCGTGCTGGGTCTGTAAATTTGGCGGTCAGCAGGTAGAAGAGGGTAGGCCCTGGAACCAGTGCGAGAAGAGGCAAGTCCCATTCCAATTTATCCATTCTGGAAATGGAGATGATCCCATATGCATGCACTAGCCAATGGCTGAAGAGGACAATCAATCTTTTCTTCTTTATCAGAAGATGCTTAAAAGACTAGAACGAAAGTAAGACAAAACATGATGGTCTGTTTCTAATGTATCTATGACATACAAAACAATTGTAAACAAAAAGCAAGGTATATATTGTAAGGAAAAGAGATATATATATATATATATATAGATATATATATATATATATATATATATATATATATATATATATATATATATATATATATATATATATATATATATAATATTTTTATATACTATACCCCACATCGTACTACCAGAGTGTGTTCCTTCATCCCCACTATTCTTTCCTAATGACAACAGCAGGTACAGGCAGCATGAGCACATAAGCAGTCCAGCCAAAAGGACTATGGTTATGTGGTCGTAGTGGGGAGCCATCCCTGCCAGGAGCACACAGTGAATATTGCTAGTGGCAATAGAGCAGCTGGGGGGGGGGGGCTGAAAAAAAAAAAAAAATTGCATGCAAAATCCAGCAGGCTGGTTGTACCCAAGCTGATCGATTGATCAACTTGGGTACAACCAGCCTGCCCATACATGGTTAGAATCTCGGCCGGTCCCTGCTGAACCAGTCAAGATTCAAACTGTCTATGGCTGGTTTTACAGCAACCATTCAGGTTTCATCCTTTAATCAATGCAAGGAGCCTTATTTTTCCCCCCAAATTATCCCTAGTGGTGCTTACCACTGGAGCCCCACAGTATATGTATGTAAACACTTTTAAACACCACTGTCCACTCAACCTATGTCAGATTTAATGTATTCAAATATTGTGGTAGTAAACGCAATAAATGGTCCCCTGACAAAGCGTATATAAGAAACACTAAACCGGTTGAACTTGTCCATCAAGGCTCCTTGCTCTGTATGTAGGTTTTATTTGACACTGTATTTATTAAAGAAACATTTTAAAAATGAAAAGACTGATGTGATTCTAAAGGTATTAAAAGACTAGTGGAGTTTAGATTATAATCCAGCCAAAAAGTGGTGTTGATGCAAATGTACCATTCAGAAAGCAACAGTTTTAATGTGCTCTAAATCAATATTCAGCTTAGCCATAGCTGAACTTCATAGTAACTCTGTGCTAACCTTATTCTCTATAAACTGCCATCACAATGTTTATACAGGCAACAGGCAGTGGTCTAGTATATGAATACTCCACTCCAGCCTCTCTTATGGCTTAAGATTGCTCAATAATGGTGCACTTTAAATTACGATCCAATCAGAATTCATTGAAAGAGGCAGAGCCAAGTGCCGGTTTTCTACAAGAAATCCCATTGTAGAGCATCTGGAAGATAACTCGGGTTGTGCAGCCACTGCAAGCTTCCTGCAAAAACATTCTGATGCCACTCTTAAGAATAAGGTGATCAGAGAGTAAGTTGAACAGCAGGATATTGCTAAATTGCAACTTATTTTTCAAATGAGGCCCAATTTACACCTCTGTTTAGGGTTGTCAGCAGATTCCTACTGCAAAAATCTGTGGATTCCTGTTTAAGGAATCAGAGGTGAGTGCAAACAGCTGCGGCCGCTCAGCCTATACAAAGTAAAGAGAGTGCCAGGAGCTGCAGCTATCTGCTGCTGTTCGCATGTACCAGGATACCCAGTGGTTAGCTGTGGGTAGAAATAAATTTAATGGGGAAAATTATTTGATTCCTTGGAGATTTTGTAAATTTGCCCACCTACAAAGAAATGAAGGGTCTATAATTTTTAGCATAGGTGTATTTTAAATGATAGAGACAGAATATCAACCAAAAATCCAGAAAAAACACATGATACAAATGTTATAAATTGAGTTGCAGTTCAGTGAGTAAAATAAGTATTTAATCGCCAAGCAAAACAGAACTTAATACTTGGTGAAGAAACAAACCCTTGTTAGCAAGCACAGAGATAAGATGTTTCTTGTAGTTAGTTACCAGGTTTGCACACATCTCAGGAGGGATTTTGGTCCACTCTTCTTTATAGATCTCTAAATCCTTAAGGTTTTTTGGCAACTCTCTTCATACATTTTCTATAGGATTATAGTCTGGAGACTGGTTAGGCCACTCCATGACCTTAATTCGCTTCTTCTTGAGCCACTCCTTTGTTGCCTTGGTGGCATGTTTTGGGGCATTGCCCTGCTGGAAGATCCATCCATGACCCATCTTCAGTGTTCTGGCTGAGGGAAGAAAGTTCTCACCCAAGATTTTACAATATATGGCCCCCTCCATTTGCCCCTCAATGCTGCAAAGTGGGCCTGTACCTTTAGCAGAGAAACAGCCCCAAAAGCTTAATGTTTCCACCTCCGTGCTTTACAGTAGGGATGGTGTTCTTAGGGTCATAGTGAGCATTTTTCTTCCTCCAAACACGGCGAGTCGAGTTAATGCTAAAGAGCTCAATTTTGGTCTCACCTGACCACAGCACTTTCTCCCAGTCCTTCTCTGAATCATTTAGGATGTTCATTTGCAAACTTCAGATGGGCCTGTACCATTGCCTTTTTGAGGAGGGGAACCTTGTGGGCGCTGCAGAATTTCAATCTATGGCGTCGTATTGGGTTACCAATGGGTTGTTTGGCAACTGTGGTCCCAACTGCCTTGAGATCATTCAGAAGCTCCTCCTGTGTAGTTCTGGACTGATACCTCACTTTACTCATGATCATCCTTACCCCATGAGGTGAAATCTTGCATGGAGCTCCAGACCGAGGGCGATTGATAGTTATTTTATGTTTCTTCCATTTACAAATAATCACTCCAACAGTGTCTTTCTCACCAAGCTTCTTGATGATGGTCTTGAAGCCCATTCCCCCCCTTGTGCAGGTCTTCAATCTTGTCCCTGACGTCCTTTGACAGCTCTTTGGTCTTGCCCATAATGGTGAGGTTTGAATGGAAGAAAGATTCTGTGGACAGGTGTCTTTTATACACATAACGAGTTTTCTTTTGGAACACCTTCCTAAATTGACAGGAATAATCTGTGTACCACATGTGCACATACTGTAGCCAGTCTGTGGGAGTCAGAATTATTGTTGGTTGGCTGGATGGCAGGGATTAAATTTATTTTACTCATTGAACTGCAACTCAATTCATAACATTTGTATTTTATTTTATCTGGATTTTTGGTTGATAATCTGGCTCTATCATTTAAAATACACCTATGATAAAATTTATAGACCCTTCATTTCTTTGTAAGTGGGCAAACTTACAAAATCTGCAGGGGATCAAATAAATATTTTCCCCACTGTGACCAGCCCTGGACAGACATTTTGAATCCAGGGCTGATCTTTTGTTCCTAACCACAAGTAAATGCTGGATGTGCAGATCCATGCAAACAGTAGCATACAGCCATGGCTCAGTCAACCTGTTGGTGCTCTGTACAGGCTGAGAAGCCGCAGCCATTTGCACACACCTACTATTACTGCCACAGATATTTGCAGACAGCCCTAATCTCAGATATAAACAGGGTCTATCAAATTGCAGATCTTATACACTAGAACAATGATAAGAGCAGAAACCAAAGTAATGGTGCTGATGTGACTCGGTGTCATTTCTTACCTCTATTTCCGAAGCAGACATGTATACCGCCAGGGTTATTAAAGATAATACCAGAATAATGTATGGAAAGGCATAATCTTAAAATATGAGGAAAAAAAAAAAGGTCAGATAGCAAATAATGAAGAAATCTCAATAATGCTGTTTGCTGCCTACTGAATGGTTATACATAACTAACGCAAGTTGTGACCAAGGGGAATACATGGACAATGCTGCAGAGTAATAATTTATACAGGGAAGACCCTATACCAGGGATCCTCAAACAACGGCCCTCCAGCTGTTGCAGAACTACACATCCCATGAGGCATTGTAAAACTCTGACATTCACAGACATGACTAGGCATGATGGGAATTGCAGTTCCACCCCTGCGCTATACTATTCTCTGCTAAAACTAATAACAGCAGCCCAACAAAAAACAAAGTACTAGGCTATAAAAGAACAGTAATACTAAAACATCATTATGCTAAATCAAATAAGCTATATAAAAAAAAAAAAAACAAAAAAACAAAAAAAAAAAAAAACACACATTATCTAAAAATGGCTGTATACCATAAACCCATTACTATGAACAATATTAAATATTGTAAAACGTATCCGTGGGGCTTTTAACAGTTTTGTGCATGTGCAGAAATGTAACCGTTTTCTCCTTAGCGTGCCATAAAAAAAACCTTCTTCCCTTGGTGCTCTTGTATTAGCTGTGCTGTCGATCAGCATGGTGCAGGGGAAAGAATTGAATGCTGAAAATTTGCTTTGGAAATATTGCTCCTTCATCAATTCAGCAGTGGCCCTGCTAGTACCACGGTCGCCTTCATTTGCCACTGAGCAGAGTTTAACGTGTGGAATAATGTGACAGGGAGAAGAGGCCAACAGCAAAGGGGTTCTTATGCAGCTTCGCAATGTTGTCTAATGATGGGATCTTTGAAATAAATATTGGACTTTGCAATAAGATCCAGGATGTTAATGACATTCATAAAAAATAAATTACTCTAACATCCTAAAACTAATATAGAACAACATTGCATTACTTATATATCATAGGTAAAAAGGCGCTGGTAATCTTAATATATCACGTGTTATAAAAATTAATAAGTGATTTAAAGTGTAATATATGTGATTAAAAATTGCTACAAATATATATATGATCTACTATTGGTGCAATTAGCAAAGAAAAGTGCATACCAGTGCAATTTCAATTCAGAAGTGTTTGTGCTTCTCAAAGTAAATTAATCCACAAAGGTGTGGATCAGTGAACCAATAAATAGATATATAAAGAATTCCATACAAAAATCACATAAGAATATATAAAAAAATAAATATATAAATGTGCTCCAAGTAGTGTTTAAAAGTCCAGGCAATAGCATGCAATCAAAATTGTGCTTGGTGAATTCTTATTAATCCCTTCACAGTGCTCCAGGTGCTGGGATGTGACAACCGTCAATTAGGAAGTGCTTGTGCTTCTCAAAGTAAATTAATCCACAAAGGTGTGGATCAGTGAACCAATAAATAAATATATAAAGAATTCCATACAAAAATCACATAAGGATATATAAAAAAAATCACATAAGAATATATAAAAAAATAAATATATAAATGTGCTCCAAGTAGTGTTTAAAAGTCCAAGCAATAGCATGCAATCAAAATTGTGCTTGGTGAATTCTTATTAATCCATTCACAGTGCTCCAGGTGCTGGGATGTGACAACCGTGGCCTCTTACCAGCTAGCAGCAGGTCACAAGGACCCCCAACGCCTGTGATCCCTTTATTGGGTGGATCAAACCTCTCCTCGATTGCTTGGATCTCTGGCTCCTATATTACTCGAGTTGGACCATGTAGTCCCCCCATACACATAAAGATATAGAAGAACAAATAGCCTCCAATAGTGAAATACTGTTTTATTCTCCAAAAAACATACACTATAAGGTGACAATTAGCCTCTTACTATTTGTTGTGCCCTCCTGGCACTGGGCAATTCGGCAGTACAAAATCGTTTTTTTGGGTCTTAGGAAGATATTCTCCGGGGATCTGCAGCACCCTGTATCTCCTTTCCCCCTTCTTTGTATTACGGCGGTGGATGTGTATCCCAGCCTCTGTTCCGAATGCCTCTGTGTGTTACTTCCGGGTTAGCATTGACCACAATGCATTTCGCTTAACGAGCGTCCTCAGACTGCCTGAGGACGCTCGTTAAGCGAAATGCATTGTGGTCAATGCTAACCCGGAAGTAACACACAGAGGCATTCGGAACAGAGGCTGGGATACACATCCACCGCCGTAATACAAAGAAGGGGGAAAGGAGATACAGGGTGCTGCAGATCCCCGGAGAATATCTTCCTAAGACCCAAAAAAACGATTTTGTACTGCCGAATTGCCCAGTGCCAGGAGGGCACAACAAATAGTAAGAGGCTAATTGTCACCTTATAGTGTATGTTTTTTGGAGAATAAAACAGTATTTCACTATTGGAGGCTATTTGTTCTTCTATATCTTTATGTGTATGGGGGGACTACATGGTCCAACTCGAGTAATATAGGAGCCAGAGATCCAAGCAATCGAGGAGAGGTTTGATCCACCCAATAAAGGGATCACAGGCGTTGGGGGTCCTTGTGACCTGCTGCTAGCTGGTAAGAGGCCACGGTTGTCACATCCCAGCACCTGGAGCACTGTGAATGGATTAATAAGAATTCACCAAGCACAATTTTGATTGCATGCTATTGCTTGGACTTTTAAACACTACTTGGAGCACATTTATATATTTATTTTTTTATATATTCTTATGTGATTTTTTTTATATATCCTTATGTGATTTTTGTATGGAATTCTTTATATATTTATTTATTGGTTCACTGATCCACACCTTTGTGGATTAATTTACTTTGAGAAGCACAAGCACTTCCTAATTGACGGTTGTCACATCCCAGCACCTGGAGCACTGTGAAGGGATTAATAAGAATTCACCAAGCACAATTTTGATTGCATGCTATTGCCTGGACTTTTAAACACTACTTGGAGCACATTTATATATTTATTTTTTTATATATTCTTATGTGATTTTTGTATGGAATTCTTTATATATCTATTTATTGGTTCACTGATCCACACCTTTGTGGATTAATTTACTTTGAGAAGCACAAACACTTCTGAATTGAAATTGCACTGGTATGCACTTTTCTTTGCTAATTGCACCAATAGTAGATCATATATATATTTGTAGCAATTTTTAATCACATATATTACACTTTAAATCACTTATTAATTTTTATAACACGTGATATATTAAGATTACCAGCGCCTTTTTACCTATGATATATACCTATTTATTGTTTTATTACAATTAAAAGGGCAGCAGGTTCAACAATCTTTTATTTAAAGGGCCAGGCGCCTTCTCTTTTCTTTTTATAACATTGCATTACTGATTTTACATCACAATACTCACTATTAAAGCACAGTCATATAATGACACTTGAAGTGGTAAATGAATAGTGCTAGAACCTTAAAGTTCTTGTAAAGTCTTATGTTTTTTTTTTTAATTTAAATATCAAACATATTATACTTACCTACCCTGTGCAGTTGGTTTTGCACAGAGTGGCCCGGATCCTCCTCTTCTCGGGTCCCTCTTCGCTGCTCCTGGCCCTTCCCTCCTGTCGAGTGCCCCCACAGCAAGCAGCTTGCTAGGGAGGGCACCCAAGCCAAGCTGCAGCCCTGTGTATCCATTCAGACACGGAGCTGCAGTTTGACCCCGCCCCTCTCTCTCCTGATTGGCCTACTGACTTTGATTGAAAGGAGTGGGAGCCAATAGCGCCGCTGATGTGTCTCAGCCAATCAGGAGAGATAATCTCAGACGAGCGAGGGACTTGAAGACATCACAGTATAGAGAGAGGGCTCAGGTAAGTATTAGAGGGTGCTGGGGCGGCTGCTACACACAGAAAGCTTTATATCTTAATGTATTAAATTAAAAACCTTCTGCCTTTACAATCCCTTTAAAGCAGAACATTACCCATAACAACTTGATAAGAAATAATGTTCTTTAGAAAGGTACATACATTTCACATTAATAATTATGCTACTAACATTAGTGTGTGCTGTATATTGCCTCCAACATTGCTACTTTTTCTTCTTGCTAGAAGCTGCGATTTTGCTAAAGTCCAGAGCCCCTGAACAGCGGTAAATCATAATGCAGAACTAAACCCATTGATTTAGCAGATTGCAAAAATAGTTGTTCCTGGAATGCCAGGATTGCTAACTGTCACATTTGCTTGTGTCTTCAACCAAACTGTCAAACCATCAGATGGCTGTAGTCATAATTGATCACATGTGCAGCACCATGGAAGTTGCAGATTAAACAGAAGCAGCTTCCTTGGCTGTAAAGGATAGGAGGGCTATATTTTGTTTTAAGGCTGTCAGCAGATCGGCCTCTTCAAATTCGGCAGTGCCTAAAAATGGAGAGCAACTGAGCATATGGAGAGCAGGGTGAGACAGTGTATTTCTGGATTTTAAACAGTATAGACACGTATTTGTAATGTTTTACGTAGCTATACCTGCAAATGGGCCCAGCCTGATGTGATCTAGTAGGACTTAATTTTCTGACTAAAGTTTCACTTTAAGTGAATAGAACTTTTGGGTTTGAAATTGGTTTTATCACAACTTTACTAATGGTGGCCCTTTAGGGCAACAAATTATTAAGTGGGCTGCTCCCAAACACTGAGGAACGGTCACTGAAACCTCAGGACGTGTAAGCAATGTCGGAGCCTTAACATTGAAGTGCTACAGCTGAGTTTTTTAGATCAAAGGGTAGCATTTTATTCCAATCCTGTATAGAGTAGAGATGAGCTCGGGCGTGTTCGAGTTCGTACGTGCCCGATCCCCCCCAAGGAGTCAACACTGCACTCCACTAATCACAGGCAGTGAGACCATTCCCAATCTGTGCAGCTGCGGATCGGGAAATGTCTCACTGCCTGTGATTAGCGGAGTGCAGTGTCGGCTTCCTGGCGGGATTGGGCACATACAAACTCGAACACGCCCAAGCTCATCCCTGGTATAGAGTGCTTAAGCCAGCATGGGCCAACAAAACTCCCCCCTTCATCAGGGCCCAGCTGTAGGCAAGGCAGCCTGGGAACTCAGATAAATAATATCCTCGTTTCAAGGTAGATTTCAGACTTCCATTGTACTACCCTCTTATTCCTGCGCTCGGTACTTTTTTTTTTAAACTCACAGACAGTAAAAGGGAGCTCAGTGTTATTGAGCGAGTGAATTAACTAGCTAGAAAAGGAGGATACTATTCATCTGTGGACTCCCAGGCTGCCTTGCCTGGACCATGAGTAAGGGGGAGTTTTGTGGCCCCTGAAACATGTTGGCTTATGCACTCTTTTAAACTCTTACTCTTTAGACTCCAGTGTGGAACGTAAATTTTTAGAGTCAAATTTAATGACTCGGACAACCCCAAACCCACCATTGTGTAGCATAGCAGGCACGCTTTGTGCACAAACTTACCATTTCTTCATTATTAATCTAAAATTACATCACTGCACCAAGGATGCAGATCCATTCGCATAAGTCGCTGTTCCTCAAAGCAGCTCATAATAAAAAAGGTCTTTACCACACCTACACACCAGGAGCAATTTGGCGCAAGTCAATAAACCTATTGGTATGTTTTTGGATTCTAGGATATAGCGTTATGGATGTAGGATTGTAAACCCGGAACTGCAAGACATCTAGCCACCATCCCAGCTACCTAGAATCAATATTAGAGCCACGATATTTAAAAAGGGGTGGATTTTACTCTGGCAAACATATATTGCCCGAGAGCCACGATACATCAAACTGCCATATTAAAAGGCCTTAAAAAAATAACACACTATATCATATTTGTATAAGACCGCTTTAAACCAGAACGTTTTCAAAAGGGCAATTTTCATCAGTTTATGATTTAATAAGCTTATAAAAACTTACATAGTAATCCACCTCCTACTGCCTGGATCACTGTTAGGATTGGGAAAAAATACAGTGCTGCGTAGATACTTTTAAAGCGATCCGACTTTCCCAGCCCACAGGCGATCTTCTTTATTAGCAGAGGTCGCAGCAGCATCATTAACACCAAGCAGAATGCATAATAAATAAAAACAATTGTGTACCTGTGGGAAACAGCAAGAAAGAGGTTTTGCTTTTTTTTTTGTTTTGGGAATTTATAAAATTAGTCATATTGTAAAGCGTTGCGCAAATGGTTGGCGCTATATAAATCCTGTATAAAATAATAGTAATTATTCAGTTGTGCAGAGAAGTCAGTGCATATGGCTTTTAGCTGTTCTTTAAATATCAGTAATGATCAAAAAGACAAGCTCAAGAGAATAAGCAGCAAGGGAAAAAAAAAAAAAAAAAACACCTTTTGCTGCAAGGTGTTTACCCTTCATCACTAAGTATAAAATCGATAGGAGTACAATATTGAGTGAACCAAGAGCAGTATGGACGACCCCTCAAGGAGGTCCCACTGGAGCTGTTCTAGGCTTGTTTAAAATGAAACTTTAAAAAAATATATATTTTTTTTCTGGGTCCAGATAGGTAACCTCTAATGTTGGTTATACTGCACCCAGGTGGCTGGGGATGCTAAAAGTTCTGTTTTTATCATGCCAGATACTACCATCAGCTGTAAGCGCTGCAACTTTCTGGCTTGAACACCGTGCAGGGATTGGGTCAATTGCTCTCCCCTTATTTTCCCTTCATCCGTTCAACCACAGCCTTGTATTCTGTTCACTGAAAACAACGTGATCTGTGGATAAATGAAGGGAGTGGCTTGTACTGTACTGTAGCCAGAATGGTCAGTCCCAGTGCCAGAAAAAAAAAAAAAAAAAAAAAAAAAAAAAAAAAGAGTGCCGACTGTAATATCCTTGAATAAAAGTAGGATTTTTAGCATCCCCAGAAGCCATCCTGATATAGTATAACCAGCATTAGAGGTTACCTATCTGGGCCCAGTAAATGGAGTTCCACTTTAAATTCTGGGGGAATTGATTGGATTATGTTAGCTGGCATTGGCATGTTTAGTGCACTTTTGCAGTAGAACCCTCCTTCTCAGCTTTTCTTAATATATTTGCTAAATGGTGTGCCTTCGGCAACCTTCACCATGTGGCCTCCTTGCACTGCCCCTTTATTTAAAAATGAATCAGGATCAATAATTTCTACAAGAGAGAGGAGAAGAGAAGAAAAAGAAAAAGAAAAAAAGGAAAGGAAAAAGAAAAAGAAAAGAGAAAAGAGAAAAAAGAGAGAAGAGAGAAGAGAAAAGAGAAGAGAAGAGAAGAGAAGAGAAGAGAAGAGAAGAGAAAAGAGAAGAGAAAAGAGAAGAGAAGAGAAAAGAGAAGAGAAAAGAGAAGAGAAGAGAAGAGAAGAGAAGAGAAGAGAAGAGAAGAGAAGAGAAGAGAAGAGAAGAGAAGAGAAGAGAAGAGGAGAGGAGAGGAGAGAAGAGAAGAGAAGAGAAGAGGAGAGAAGAGAAGAGAAGAGAAGAGGAGAGGGAGAGAGAGAGAATACACATACGATTACATGAATAAATAACGCTTCCAATCTCATGCCTCACCATGTTATAAGAACCATATTGTAAATTTATATAATTCTTAGTCTAAAGTTGTGTTTTTGAATAATATCCATTTAATAAAATGTGTAATTTTATTATAAATAACGTGCGGTAATACTTTCCTATGGCACCTAAGAAAGTTTCAGGTAAACATGTGTACAAATGTAATTATAAAAGGTTTTTTTTCGTTCCTTAGGCAATTTTGGTCCATATATCCATTTAACAATAAAGCATTCGTAAACCGCAAAAAAAAAAAAAATATATAATAATAATAATAATAATAATTGGGCCCCGGCATGATCATGTCATATTGTGCTAGTATGCACCACATACTAGCACATTAATACAGATATATTTGAAAACGAATCCCTTCAGCAGCACCCTCCATTCAGAGCACAGTGTGCATGCGCGATACGCCAGTGATGTCACCAGCTGCTACTAAAGTAAATATCTCCTAAACAGTGCACGGTACAGTAAGTATCTTCAGGTAAGCCTTATGTGCTTACTTGTGGGTAAAAATCAAAAAGCGGACTTTACTACGGATTTAATATATTATCACAGTACAAATCAAGTGCTAAACAATGCTTGTGACTCTTCCCCGACAGGCCATCATAAATGTGTCATTACACAAAGGTGCGGTAATGAGGTCTCTACTTAATAAATTGTTATTGATAACTCATTGCAGGCTAAAATCAAGTGTTATACTTACAGAGGGTAAACGGCTTCTTGTGTACAGTGCACAGTGTTGACATAGTCTGGACTGGGATTATACAACATGGTGTACCAATCAGAAAGCTTCTCCACCCCACAGGAGCGAATGTGCAAGTATCCAACTGGTTCACTGACCAGTAATGTTATTAGGGCAGCTACTGTGCATTCAAACAAGGCTGTGATGTGTTGGAAAAATGCACTAGAACTACAAATAAAGAATAGCATACTTTAATAAAGAAAAAGTAAAGAACAGAAGGTAAAGTCAATATAATAAATGTAATTGCAAGCAAACAGCTAAACACACAATGAAAATACACAACTACGTAAAAGTGACACTGTCAAAAAAAAAAAAAAAAAACACATGCACAAATAGGGCTACCTGCAAAAGAGGAGAGAAAATACTTACCTTTCCCACTGCCTGCACCACTGCTAAAGTCCACCAGGAAACTGACTTCCAGGAGTGTCAATCTTCTTGGATCACCGAAGCACACAGATGTACATATATGAAACTGAGAATTTCTCTCGGTTCACTTCTCGGCAGTTCTCAGAGAAAAATGATCTCCTCTGGCACCCTGTTTATGAAGCGGAGAACTTCACTTCTCAGAATAGAGATGTTTTTCCTCTGAAAACGGCCGAGACCTGTATACAAGTGAATGGGCTGCCTGTAATCTCATGAGATATAGTGAAATTACAGTACGAGAAAAATCTCTGAAATACTCTGGTGCCCGTTTATTAAGCAGTGGAAAATTATCACCGCTGAGTACAGGTGCATTCTCAGGGGAGACCCCCACCTCAGGTTAACAAAATAATTAGTCTTGTGACGGTATTCACCATCACTTGAATTTAAAGACAGATAAGTAATGGTTTGGATTGCTTCATATCTGCCAGCAATATCTCCATATATAGAAATATTAAGATTTATTGCCATTTGCCATGAAATCTGTAATTCCTAAATGCTGTGTATATTACATATCTTTCAATGTCAGCAAGGTTTTCCTTTTGTTTGTGTATTGGGAATGTGGATTGCCCTGTCTCATTGTAAGTGCTAATGACCTCCCATTGTTCTGTGTCTGGCTATTGTGTACATTGATTGCCCCCTGGGGGCTTCTGTCTCATTGCACATGGCAGTCCTTCTGGTCAAGCTATCTGACCAATCCCTGCTGACTAATTTTCAAGTCCTCATTTGCATGGCTAAGGAGGACCTGAAGGAGACCACAGGTACTTTACAATTGACCAATAGGAAAGCGGTTGTTGGGGGCGGGATGTTCCAAATTCTGTATACAAGTCTTGTTCAATAAAGTTGTTTTGAGTTCCTTCACCTAAATCTAGAGTTCTGTCTGTTATTGGGGGAATCTGCTGCAAGGGGTTACTATGGTATTCCATACTCCCTTAGAGAATCACTAAGCTCTTTTAAGAGCTTGTGTAAGAGCTTGTTCTGCTGCACTCTCTGGGGAAAGGAGGTTCACCCACAGGAACCTGGAGCCTTGTCCGAGGTCCAGGGTGGGTAGGAGACTGCAAGACCCTAACCAAGCTGCGGCGGTTCTTGGGGTCTGAAGTGGCTACGGTGTCTGGTGGAGTGCTTGGAGCCCCTCGGGAAGCACTAGGAGCATCTGTCAACGGAGGTACCCGGTCAGGGGTGCCCTGTTCCATTACAAGTCTCCCTACACAATATATACATCTGTCAGTCCACGTGTGGAGATGATCAGCGGAGAACATGTTCTCCCCCGATCATCTCTGGTTCATAAACCGATAATGATCCAAGATGAGCTGTGATCATCAGCATCGCTGCTCATCTCAGTTTTATAAACGGACACCTTAATAGCTCTTCCCTACAACTTCCAGATTGTGACTGGGGTTGATTTACTAAAACTGGAGAGTTCAAAATCTAGTGCAGTTCTGCATAGAAACCTATCAGCTTCCAGTTTTCATTTTTTTGTCTTACGCTTAACTGAACAAGCTGAAGTTAGGAGCCGATTGGCTACCATGCACAGTTAAACCGGATTTTGCACTCTCCAGTTTTAGTAAATCAACCCATGTCCTGTAGTCACATGGAGTTCAGCAAAAGGAATCCCGGAGTGGAGTTTAACGGAGTGGCCTTCTGGTCATGGGATCAGGGTAAGTATTCACTTTTCTCTTTTGCAGGTTTCCCTGTTTGAAGATTTTTTTTCTACGGACAGGCTCACTTTAATTGTTCCATCTACCAAAGGATCTTTAGTTCTGTTCAGCCAGTCTTATGATTTACAAACTTCAGACATACTGCATAGCCTGGAAATTGACTGCTATTTTCTGGTTCTGCTTTGCAGATTCTTGTGCCACTTGTTTCCTCATTGGACAGTTTTTTTTTTTTTGCTGATTCACTGTCCAAAGCAAGTACTGGAAGAGATGTGTTTAAATAGTATTCCATGCCTGATTGTGCAGCATGGCAGAAGAGCATATAGCCAAAAATGACTGAACAGAATTACAAAAGCTGCCATCAACCTGAGGAAAACGTAATCAGTCGCAATGCGTCGGGGCTCTGGATCTGTGTAAAAGGGGACCTCCATTTTTCAATGCCACAAGTGATGAAGCAATACGATAGGATATACTTTAATTTGTGATATTCTATACTCTGCCAACTTATGGGGTTACTTTTTAAAAGTTATCTCCATAAATATGTGATTTTATCTCTCACTTTTTTTGTGTATACTTTGCATTTTTTTGAAGGTACCACAAAGTCCCTCCTTTCTCCTTTGGGGGATTTAATATCAGTCACACATTGATGACACTGTTTTTTTTTCCTAACAAAAATGGTGAATGATTTACAAAACTTTGAGAAAAAAACATTTGCGACATTTCAGCAATTAATCAAATCTTAATTTTCTGTCTTGTATTAAAAACCTATATTGTAAAAATCCCCCATGTCAGCTGATCATTATTTTAGAAAAACAGTAATTTGTGTGATATTAGAAAAACCTCTCACCTCTTTTTCCCAGAGTACCACTCAATGAAAAACCAGTGTAATATCAATGGTAGCATTGCCATAAAGCCCAGATACAGCCAATCATAAAGCTCCGGAGATCCAGTACATTGCCGGCAAATGCTGCTGGGATCAGACCTCTGCCCTCGTGGGCAAGCCTGGAAATCAGAAAACACATGTTAGAAAAAAAACACATTTTCCACAGATACCAGATCAGCTTTCAAACACAGAATTGCTTCTGCTCCTGAAAGACTCCTACCTCCATTAAAAGTCATAGCTTAAAGCAGGGCTTGACAAATTTGCTTGAAATTCAAGAGCCAGCTAAAAAAGGTAGGAGCTAGTTTTTTTTTCGCGCATGCCAAATGGCCAACGTCTTTCGGACCGGCTGCCATACAAATGGTCCCAATGGCGGCTAGTTTTTAATGAACCGGCTGATGTTGCCCAGCATTCTACCCATATGTACTTCTACTACTATATTCCACATGAGGTTCAATGAATGATTTGTACAGGAGCAAAATGATATCTCTCTCTCTCTGGAGTCCATGCCTCTCCTAATACAAGAAAATATTTTGCTTGCTTAAGAAACCGCAGCTTGGCACTGCATGTTATTAAGCCCCGGTTCACACTTATGCGATGCAGGAAGGCTGCGAATTCGCAGCCTGTTCCCGCATCGCAAACGCACCCCCGGCAGTTCACACTGCCATATGCGATACGCTGGGGGTGTCAATGTAATCTTAACGACACCCCCAGTTTGATCGCATATCGCAGTCCGATCTTGCAGTTCGCACAGGATCGGATCGCATAAGTGTGAACCGCTGTGCAATGCGATCCTGATGCGGCTGCATAAAAGGGTCCTGTGCGTGTTTGCTGCGGGTGCGGTGCGAATTTAGCCATACAAAGTGTATGGCTAAACTCGCACCGCACAGCCGATCGCATGTAATGAAGGAGCAGTGCGCTCCGATATTACATGCGAAAGCCGCAGCCGCATGAATGTGAACCGGCTCTCAGTGTCTGATCTACCAGAACACCCAGATCCTTCTCCACCATTGACTCCCCGACTGTTCTCCCCCTAGTATGTATGGTGCTTTCATGCTTCCCCAAGTGCATACATTCACATTTAATAACATTAAACCTCATTTGTCACATAGTTGCCCAATTAAAAATAGTCCACTGAGGTTGGCCTTTAACATCCTGTAAGGACGTTATTCCACTACATAAGTTGGTGTTATCTGCAAACACTGAAATAGTACTTTAATGTCAGACCCTAAATACAATGTATAAATATATTAAAAAGTGAGGGTCCCAACACTGAACCTTGGGGCACACCACTAATAACCTTAGACCATTAGAAACAATGGCTTCGCTATAACAGAGCTCAGCTCTTTGAAGACCCTCGTGTTTGACATCTGGTTCTGATGCTTTATTCACCTTGACTTTATCCAAGGCCTCATGCACACTGGACATTTTTACAGCTGCTGTTTTTGGCTTCAGGCATTTTTTCTGCAGCAAGTAACTCCCCAGCATGTTATCCTATGTGTCCATGCACACACAGGCTGTTATCAGCGCTATTTGGCAGGGTCGTTTTCTGGCTGCAAAGAAACCCCAGAACTAGTGGGATTGAAGAGAAGTTCTTCAGCTGTAAAAAAACTCTCTAATTCTGAAAAACGCTGAACAATGCGGCTATTCAGAGGTTGAGTGTTTTTGAGCCATAAAGCTTTTGTCCGAGTAAAGTTTTGTATTAAAAAAAAGCTAAAAAATGCAAACGCTGGAAAACGCAACTGCAAAAACGCTGAAAAGAACTCAGCTTTCTACAGCGAACGCTACAGGTATTTTTACAACATCCAGTGTGCATGAGGCCTAAATAGTCATTTCGAGCCATTGTGGATCATTTGGGGCTAGGTTCGGCTTTTTAAAAAAATTAATAATAATAAATGCACATCTTTTTGCAGGTAAAAAAATTTGGGAGCCACTGAGGATTTTTTATTTTAAAACATTTTGTAACTCAGTAATTTTTCTTCTTCACTGATGTGAGGTGATGAGGCTGCACTGATAAGGCAGCATTGATGGGCACTGATATGCTGCACTGATGGGCAATGATAAGTGCCACAGATGGGCACTGATGATCAGTGCCCTGATTATTAGTGTAAATGTCCCATCACAGGATAGCCGGTTATTGGCTTTCCTTTCCTCATGCTGGACACAGCTGATCACATGGTAAAGAGCAGCTGTGCTTGGCCCTTTACCCCGATCTGTGATCAGCGGTCACAGACCCTACCGATGCATGCCCTGGGGGTGCGGGGGGAGTCAATAGTTGCCCTCCCAGAAATGGACAACAGCGCTTTAGCCGTCTTTCGGCTATAGCGTGGTGAACAAGTGGAAGTGGATGGCTGACAAAAGTCCAGGTGCCAGGATGCAATTTCTAGTAGTCACCATGGTGACCCAGGATTTGCAAGCCCTGGGTATATTCTTTGTAACTTTTATATTTTTAAAAGCTCTTTTCTTATCGCTATTTTAACTTTGGATGTGAGCCACATAGGTTTTTTTTTTTTTTTAGCCTTTTAAACTTATTGCCCATGGGAATATATTTTGCAGTATGTTTGCATAAAGTCGATTTGATGCACTCCTATCTCGGTTCTGTGTTCTTTAATTTAACCACTTAAGCCCCGGAGGATTTGGCTGTTCAAAGACCAGGCCCTATTTTGCGATTTGGCACTGCGTGACTGTAACGGACAATTGCGCGGTCGTGCGACGCTGTACCCAAATAAAATTAATGTCCTTTTTTCCCCACAAACAGAGCTTTCTTTTGGTGGTATTTGATCACCTGTGCGATTTTTATTTTTTGCGCTATAAATAAAAAAAGAGCGACAATTTTGGAAAAACAATATTTTTTTTTATTTTTTATATGAAATTGTCAAAAAAAAAAAAAAACAATTAATTTTTTTTAACATTTTAGGCCAATTTGTTTTCTGCTACATATTTTTGGTTAAAAAAAAAAAAAAAAAAAATCACAACAAGCGTATTTTGATTGGTTTGCGCAAAAGTTATTGCGTTTACCAACTACGGGAAAGATTTGTCATTTTTATTGTTTTTTTTTAAATAGTAATCGCGGCAATCTGCGATTTTTTTTGCAGGACTGCGACATTGTAGCAGACAGATCGGACCCCTGACTGACATTTTTAACACTTTTGGGGCTATAAATATGCACCGTTACTGTAAAAATTACACTGGCAGGGGTTAACTTTATTGGTGATCAGTGGGTTAAATGTGTCCCTAGGGGCGTGATTCTAATTGTCAAGGGGCGTGGCTTGTTAGATCATAACAGAGACATACAATCCTACATAGCAGGATCGCATAGCCTCTGTCATAATCTAAGGGAGAATGACAGGCGGCTGTGTTTACATCAGCCGTCTGCCTTTCTCCCTCTCCTGCGGGAGATTGCGAGTGGCCGGCGGACATCGGAGCCGCCGGTCACTCGCTCGGGGATGGCCGTGAATGAGCGGGGGCGGGAGCGCACCTCCGGCAGCGCGCGCTCGCCCCCTACAGGCTCCTGGGCGAGCGACGTAGTACTACGTCGGTTTGCCCAGGAGCGGCTGACTGCTGCAGTAAATATACTGTGGGCGGTTGGCAAGTGGTTAATGGCAACATTCCCTCCCAGTCTAAATCTTGGAGGGAAGCCCTTGGCCTTGGACAATTGATTCTTTTATAAAATGCAGTGTTTTTTTTTTCTTCTTTCCATGATGTGTGCCGGTTCACACTACCGCGGCACAATTTCGGGGGCGACCTGTGAAGTCGCGTGCACCGCGACTTGCATGGACTTCACATAATGGAAGTAGTACAGAAACTATTTTCTAAGTTGGAGCGACTTGAGTCGCTCCTATTAGAACGGTTCCCGTAGCACACAATGGACCGCGATTTGTCAGGCTGACCAGTCGCGGTAGTGTGAACCGACACTAAAGCAGTTGTACCCTAAACCAAAAAAACAAACAAACAAACCCTGCAGGACAAAGGCATAATGAGCTAGTATGCATCGCATACTAGCAAATTATGAAATACTTCACTTAGAATAAACCCCCCGAAAAGGTCGCCCGGACACTGCTGAGGCGGCTGACATGTTCCCCCGGCGTCTCTTCCGGGTTCAGCGGCTCCGGCGCTGTGAGTGGCTGGAGCCGCGATGACGTCACTCTTGCGCATGCGCGCGGGAGTTCACTTTCCGGCAAGATACAAAAACTGCCGATAACAGCCTGTGTGTGCATGAACACAGACATGCTGGGGAATTTACTAGCTGCAGAAAAAAAAAAATGTCTGATGCCTAAAACAGCAGCTGTAAAAAAACGTCCAGTCTGCAGGAGGCCTTTAACACACAATTTTACTGTGATGTTGTATTCAGTACAAAAAAAAAAAAAAACACACCATACTTTACAGATACTTCAAGTGAACCCTCCCTCCATCGACTTCACCTGCCTTAATTAGAAACTTACCTTTAGCTGCATGGAACAGATCTGTAAGCGTCAATGCAATGCACATTTAGAAGAACGAGCAAATGATGACATTCTTACTTTACAACTCACCCCGCACTCTCCGTACGTTTCATTGGAACCATTGGAGAAAAGGATTGGTTTTCCGCAATAGAGGCCAATGCATGTCTTGCCTGTTTCCACAGCTGAAAATTATGAAGGAGGTAAACACATGTAAGAAACATAACCAATGAAACACCATTCAACCAACAATCTCAACACCTAAAGCTGAATTTCAGGAAGACAGTTAAAGTACACATATGGAATAGTCTTATCTGCCCACCCAGACCTAAGATTTACACAGCTCTGCCAGCCTGAACACCGGACCTTTCTCTGCTGACATTAAGTAACGCAGGCAGCTAAAGAACCAAGAGTGAGGTAGCAGCAACAGAATGAGGCGGTCATCTCTCTGATCTCTGCTGCTGCAAGCAAGCATGTTCTCTGATCTCTCCTCCTGTAAGCATGTTCTCTGATCTCTCCTCCTGTAAGCATGTTCTCTGATCTCTCCTCCTGTAAGCATGTTCTCTGATCTCTCCTCCTGTAAGCATGTTCCCAGTCACCCACTGTGAATTCAGCACACCTGACTGGCTCAGCAGAACGATTTATCAGCAGCCAGTAACAGAGAATGACCATTAGGAGGTAAAGAGCATCTATCTACCCCGAGTGTTATAAATCTTCACAGTGTGTGCAACTGTGCATAACTAAAATGAGGGTGTAAAAGTAGGATCATTAAAGTGGTTATAAACACTTTCCAGGGTGTCAAACTGGTGGCCCTCCAGCTGTTGCAGAACTACAAGTCCTGTCATGCCTCTGCCTATGGGAGTCATACTTGTAGCTGCAAAGGATCATGAGACTTTTAGTTCCGCAACAGCTGGAGGGCCGCCAGTTTGACACCTGATACCCAGTAAAGTGACTGGCCTCAGGGGATACAGAGAGATGATAAAAATCCTCCTACATAGGTTGTACCTGTTTATCTACAGCCGTTTGTCACCTACGTTCATTCAAAGTGCAGAATTTACACAGAATCTCTCAGTTCTGAAAAGCAGGGGGTGGAGAGCTGAAGTTACATCAGTAAGGAGAGCTCTGAGAGCTGATTGGAGGGAGGGGGACACACCCCCTTCACATAGCAACAAAGTTGAGGCTGTCAATCAGCTGATGCTCCCTCCCGGTCACCATTTTCCTCTTGGTGTCAGAAAAAAATGTCAGCAGTGATTCATTCTAATAGCAGAGGAATGAAGAAGCAGCAGACAGAAATTGCACTTAATGCTTCTAAATGAGACAAGTACACACTATATAGGAATATGCTTTGTTCGCATTTCATGTCTGAGCTTTACAACCACTTAAAAGCGGAGCTCCATCCAAAAGGGGAAACTCCACTTGTTTGCACCCTCTCTCCCTCCACTCCCACATTTGACACTTTTTGGGGGGCGGCGGGTACCTAGCTTTGACAGGTACCCACTACCTTTTTCAGCTCAGATTACTGTGGCGAACTGAGCTGGAAATTTGCTTCCCCTGCAGTCTCATGGGACACATCACTGGTCCCAGAAGACTACAGAACCATTCACAAGGCGCAGTATGACTCACGCATGCGCAGTAGGAAACCGGCTTTTTCCTACACCTTACTTCAGATGCCGGTGCCTGCACCTGGAGCCGACTGAAGAATCGCCTCGGGTGAGGACATCACTGGATCCAGGGCAGGTAAGTGTCTATATACTAAATGTCAGCAGCTACAGTATTTGTTTTTCTCAAATGTTTGGGAACTCTGCACTGGTAAGTTGGACTTTCTAGCTGTAGGATGAAATTTACCTTCTCCATCCACAGGTGGGAGGTTGGAAAGATACTGATAGTCAATGTGTTATAGTTTTCCTGGCCAATACAGGGTTCCAGTGACCGCTTGTTCTAGATTTCTGTAATTCCAGAACACAAATCTTTGATTTAAGAGAGCAGTGAAGCTTAAAAAGGAGCCCCGTCTCCCCATGTAAATGTTTTTTTTTTTTAATCCCCTTTTTCATTAGGTTATACAAAGTAAACATACACACCCAGCAAATCCGGCGGTGTTCCGTTGTTATCCACCGCTGTGCACCAGGTCCCGCGTTGCCATCTTCCTTCATCATTGGAAGCCAGCTGTCTTTCTAAGCTTCTTGCAGCTGCCCCCCCACCCCGATAATGCACTGGGGCACAACCTATGAGTTGCAGACTGCTTTGAATTTTGGGACGTATGACATGAGTATCCCAGGCAAGCAGGGGGGGGGGGGTTCCTCATCCTGGCTTAAGTGAGAAGGATGGTAGTGCAGGCCTTTATTTGCAAAAAGAAAAAAACCTGCAATTGTGGAAACGGTGGAAATATTGGCCAGTATAACACGGATCTTCAGATATAAAGGACCCTTTCACACGAGTGGACTGATCGGGACCACCTGAAAAAACTGACAGGTGGATGCGATTGGTCCATTCTCCTCTATGGAACGGCAGTTGTAAATGGCCTTGCATCTGTTTACACCCACTAACATCTAAATTGATGCTATCCACCATAAAAAAAAAAAAAGAGAGATAGGGATCCGGTCCCCTTCTGTCTAGCGCAGTGGTCCTCAACTCCGGTCCTCAGGGCACACTAACAGGCCAGATATTAAGTATTACCTTGGGGAGATGCACACTAGAATACTGCAATCACTGAGCAGCAAATGAGATCACCTGTGATGTAATTTAGTTATCTTGCAAACCTGGCCTGTTAGTGGGTCCCGAGGACCAGAGTTGAGGACCACTGGTCTAGCGTATCGAATCAGATGGCAGTTGGGTATAAACAGACAGGGGGTCTGTTTATATCTGACCGCCCCACAGAGGAGGAGGGCGGGCGGTGTCTGCATAAGCGGAGTGGACACAGACCAGACATCTGCTTGCTCAGTGGGGATCAGGGGACAGATCCCCCGCAGATCAAGCGGACTCCTAGTGGTGCCTGCCCTGTGTGGAAGGGGCCAAAGTCATTAAAGAATGATCATATCATAGCAGAGACGTGCAATGTTTTAGAGTCAAGCGGGACCTTTTTATCAGGCATGTGATTTCCATTACTAAAGGATAAGTTCATATTAATAAAAATAATAAATGCAATTTTTTTGCAGATTAAATATGCATGTATTATTTTTTTTTCTCTTAGGAGCCTGCAGAGCGTTGCACCCATAATTAGCAGATCATGTGTGCAATGTCAAGATCCTGTAGAATCTCAGCAAAGCCGTATGCCCGAACCTCCCATACGGGCAAACAGTTACTGGAGAACAGAAACAATCAATGAACCATGAGGGTGCTCACCAGTGCCCATGCAGTCTGTCACAGTGGCAGATGGGACTTGTAGTTCATTCATTCACAGAACTCTGAATGAATGATGCAGATGTGTGGGTGGAGCCCTGCACAGCCACACTGTTTTTAAATTGTGACAGTGCATGCAGGGAGAGGATCCCCCACCCACTGTCACAGGGAAAGGAGGGGGGCATTCAGCAGTGCGAGGGAAGGTTGCTGAACAAGTTAAAACCAAAAATTAGTGCAGCGCTACTGTAAACTCCCCAGGGGGGGGGGGGGGACACGTACCTGTTTTTGACAGGTACCCTTCCCCACTTCTGGGAGACTGTGCCGTGGCGTTGTCCCTCTGAAGTTCCGTCCCCTTTCTCCTTCCCCTCCCACCGAGCCAATGAGAATGTGCATGCGCAGTAGGGAACCGGCTGTGAAGCCGAAAGGCTTCATTGCTGGTTTCCCTTACAGTGAATGGCGACGGCAGCTGATCCGAAAATCACCTGGGGTGCTGACATCGCAGGCTCCCTGGACAGGTAAGTGTCCTTATATTAAATGTCAGCAGCCACAGTATTTCTAGCTGCTGACTTTTAATTTTTTTTACAGCTGGAACACCGCTTTAACTATTGAGGTGCTGAACAAGTTACACCCTAAATACAGATGTAACATGTTCAGAAAAATGAACTTATCCTTTAATAGGAAATAAATCAGAAGGCCAAGAGATTTACCAGAAAAGGATAACCTCAAAGTGGACTTTCTCTCCCCGGATCCTCTATAGCTCCCTGCATTCCCTCTCCCCCATGCAATATAAATTGAGGGTTGTTTTTTTTTACCCAGCACCACCCCCAACCACCATTCTTGCCCAGGCAGGACTGATGCGTCCCCACTCTCTCAGCCTCCTAGAATATCCCCATCACATATCTTAAGAAGCTGCAGGAGCAGGGACTCACAACATCCAATGGGTGGAGGTGGCACACATCATGGGGGGCTACCTGAACCCAGACGAGGCAATCAGCTTTCAATTACTAAAAGGGACCAAGATGGTGGCTCAGGACCCCAGCTGGTCTGCAGATGGCAGCAGGAAATGCTGGGTTCATTGGACAGGAGAGTATAGGCAACATCACACTTGCAGCTTGGGGGGGGGGGGCTGATTGCCTCTTCCATGGTTGGTTGTAAGGGGCAGTAAAACTAAGTGGCTGTGCGAACTGTCACACTGTTGGTGGTGGGGGTTATACACATGCTGTGGCCATGGCAAAAAGGGTGATCCTGTCGTGTTTGGTGTGACCCAGTCATGTGAAAGGGGCTGTGCTGCAACCATCCGGCACCTACATGGTGATGTGGGCTTTTCAGGGTAAAACAAGCCGTGAGGAGGAGGCGTGTTACTGATTATCAAATACCCTCTGAAAAGTAATCCACTGTAAATTGCTTTTCAGAGGGGCAGCACCGACTGCCGAAAGTGTAAATAATCTCAATCTGAATGGAGGACAACCCAGCATAACAGGTAGGTAGGCACTGAAAAAAGTGAGTTCTTCCTCTAATCCTCCCATCTATATCTAGTAATAAAATCCCTTTTTGTGAAAAATTATAGGGAACCCTTTAATTAAAGGATATGTCCCCCCCCCCATATACTACTCCTCACCTCTATTACAAGCCCCCTCCTGACCTCCCCCTGCAGTCCCATCCCCCTCTTTGCCTGCCATACCCCCCATAGTGATCCCCCCTCCCCTCTGTGTGGTTGCCATTGTCTTCCAGTCCTATCACAGATCCATACACTCACCCATCAAGAGCCAGGGTCAGGATCACCCATCTGCAGGCATAACCAACACTTCCGGGTCTGAGGCTGCGGATATCGTGACGTCGTCAATATCACGTGATAAGGGATGGAACGTGATAGCTGCGAAAGCCATCTTTATCTTGGGCGATGTTGGCAAACCTTCTCTAATCAGAAAACTGCTTTGTACAGTGAGAATTACATAAAGGTTCATGTCGGACAATGTCCGAGACAAATACGATTGTTTTACAGCCGAAGTAAGGCAGACAAATGTTTGCCCACAACAAAGATGGCCGCCGACAGATTGCTGTCTTGCCGGTGTGTGACGAGGGTAGGCATTTCTCACGTGTAGGTTTTTCTCACGGAACACCTGTCCTGCGGTGAAGTGTCATGTCGGCGCTGAAGTTTCGCTTACCCCCCAATGACGGGCCGGTGCTGTCCGTGGTGGACATGCACACGGGCGGGGAGCCGCTGCGGATTGTCCTGAGCGGGGCCCCGGTTCCGGAGGGAAGTACGGTGCTGGAGAAGAGGCGCTGGGTGCGGGAGCACATGGACTGGGTCCGCCGCCTGCTGATGCTGGAGCCCCGGGGGCACCGGGACATGTACGGGGCTCTGCTGGTGCCCAGCGAGGTGCCGGAGGCCCACCTAGGGGTGCTGTTCATGCACAATGAGGGGTACAGCACCATGTGTGGGCACGCCGTCATCGCCCTGGGCCGATTCGCTGTGGATTATGGGCTGGTGGAAGCGCAGGGGCGGGACACTCCGGTCAATATACACTGCCCCTGCGGAGTGGTGCAGGCCTTCGTCTCCCGTAATGAGGGGCGCAGCGGGCATGTACGCTTCCATAGTGTCCCAGCCTTCGCCCTCTGCACAGGTAATTATTATTATAATAATTATGTCATCTGTTCCAATATATGTGATCACATCACCCTCTGTACTGCCCGTTATCGCATTGGTCTCCGCCCCGGATGCCCTTGTTTACTAGCACTTCCACTGTACACTATGGTAGTACTTCACCCAAAGGGCCTTTATGAAGATCTTACCTCTTCTACCTTTTTTTTTTTTTTTTTACCTGTGCTCTAGAGCACATATGTCAAACACAAGGCCCGTGGGCTGAATCCAGGCCTTGTCATGTGGCCCTTGCACCCAGTTTTGCAGCTGGAATGTGGCGGAACTCCTTTCCGCCACCTCTAGCTCGTACCCCCCTGCTCCCTGCAAGGTGAGGCAGAACCGCCTACCCCGGGAAGTACTAGAGCCAGGCATGGTTGGAGAGAGAAATGCAGGAAAATTTTAGGGGAGGAGGTTGGGGTAGCACACTGTGCAATATCACACCCCTAAACCCTGCACTCTGTACACAGCACACTCCTGAACCATGTACTCTATGCATAGCCTATTCCTGAACCCTGCACTCTGTACACAGCACACTGCTGAACCATGTACTCTATGCATAGCCTATTCCTGAACCCTGCACTCTGTACACAGCACACTCCTGAACCATGTACTCTATGCATAGCCTATTCCTGAACCCTGCACTCTGTACACAGCACACTCCTGAACCATGTACTCTATGCATAGCCTATTCCTGAACCCTGCACTCTGTACACAGCACACTGCTGAACCATGTACTCTATGCATAGCCTATTCCTGAACCCTGCACTCTGTACACAGCACACTCCTGAACCATGTACTCTATGCATAGCCTATTCCTGAACCCTGCACTTTGTACACAGCACACTCCTAAACTCTGTACGTAGCATAATCCTGAGCTCTGCACCTACCGCACTCCTGATCCCTGCACTCTGTACGTAGCATTATTGTACCTAGCATTATCCTGAGCTCCTGAACCCTGCACTCTGTAAATAGCATAATCCTAAGCTCTGCACTTCGTACATAGCATAATCCTGAGATGCATCATTCTTTCATAGATTCCTGTGAATGAATAAACTACAAGTACTGTCTGCCACCACGGCAGATGGATTTATAGTTTCAGTGGGGGCGCTGATGAGCACTCTTTGTCCACTTTCAGACAGAAAACAGTACAGAGGTACAGGCTGAAAGTCAGGGGGCATGTCTACAGGAGCCCACATTGCACCCGTGGTCCACTGATTGTGTGTGCAATGCTTTCCAGGCCCCTGCCGGAAACAATAATAAATGCACTTATTTCTTCTGCAAAAATATGTGCACTTATTTTTTTTTTCTCTGTAAAGGTGAACTTATCCTTTTATTTTTTGTTTTAAATATTTTTATTAATTTCCAGTAAGATGCATATAAAGTACAATATAGTACAAAGAAAAAGACAATAAATAAAAATCTACATTTGTATGTACATATGGCATTTCCAGGTCTAATAGACCTTTATTTCTTCCTTTAAAAAAAAATAAAAATGACACCAGTGACCCATGCCCAAGGGATCCCACTTCCTGTGGAATCCGTATCTTAGTGGCCATATCTAGTAATGTAAGAGGAGGAAAAAGAAAAAGGAAATCCTCCTATTCACACAACTGTTCAAAATCTGTGAAATCTATAAATCCACAAAAATTGGTGAATTATAATATTATCTATTGTTAAGGGGAGAATTCTCCCAAATCCTACCTACCACCACCTTATTATTGTGAGTTAAACCCAAAAAATAAAAAAAATAAAAAAAAGGAGCGAGAGGGGAAAAAATCCCTTCAAAATATTTAAAATTGTTTTTATTTCAATGTCTATTTAACTCTTCATATTGCGCTTCCTGTTTACTATTATTAAATTTATTATGGTCTGTTTGTTTCATGCTGTCTTATTTTATTTCCGTTCCAAAGGCTCCTTTCACACGGTCCGCTGTCCGGTGCGGACCGTTCTCTGCTCAGTGGGGATCGATCCGCCGATCCCCTCTGAGCAGGTGGATGACAGCTCCGCGCTGTGTGTGGAGAGGGAGGTGTCAGATCCCCGCTGCTCTCCACGGGGGAATCAGATGAGAACGGACCGCCTGTCCATTCTCATCCGATCCCATCCGATCTGATCCGCTGGACTGATGGAAAATAGGGTTTCCATCCATCCGGATTTCACGGACAGGATCGGATGCGGATGGCAGCGGGTGTCAGCGGACATGTCACCACTGACGTTCGCTGCCCCATAGGGATGCATGGAGGATCCGATCAGATCCGTCTAAAAAACTGACAGTCAGATCGTTCGTGTGAAAGGACCCTTAGCCTCCTTTATTAACCACCTCGGGCCATTGTAAATATATACGGCCGGGTGGGAGTCTCGTCCTTCTGATCAGACGTTCCGGAACATCCTTCAGAAGGAGAGAGATCGCGCTGCCGCGGGCACGCGCAGCGGCGCGATCTTGATGTGTCTGTGTCCCTCGGACACAGAGCAAAATCATTCGGCAGGAGGGCCCTGTGATTGGCCCTCCTGATCACATGACGGCTGTGTCCAATCACAGCCGTCATGTAATGTAAATAGAGCCGTTGTAACGGCTTCAATCTCTTCTCCTCCTGACAGATCCTGTCAGTGAGGAGAAGAGGGATGATCGGTGCTGCAGCCGGGGTGATCAGTGAGTATTTCTAATTACTCACTGATCACAGGGGGGGGGGGGTCTGTGCTGGTAATCAGAACATTGATTACCAGTGCAGCCCTGGGGGGGGGGGGCCACTAGAGCCACCAGGGATGCCCACCCATGGCCATCAGGGATGGCAAACACTCAGAGAGCCCCCCAGTGCCCTCCCCATCAGTGCTGCCCACCAATGCCATCTATCAGTGCTGCCCACCAGTGCCGTTATTGCCATCTATCAGTGCCGCCCACCAGTGCCCATTATTGCCCACCAGTGCCGATCATTGCCGCCCATCAGTGCTGCCTATCAGTGCCCATCAGTGCTGCCTATCAGTGCCCATCAGTGCTGCCTATCAGTGCCCACCAATGCTGCATATCAGTGCTGCATATCAGTGCCACCCCATCAGTGTCTCCTCATCAGTGCCTGTCAGTGCGGCATCATCAGTGCAGGAAAAAACATATCTATTTACAAAATTTTATAACCTAAACAAACTTTTCAAACTTTTCAGTCTTTTTTTATTTGTGCACCAAAAAAGAAAAAACCTTACGGTGATCAAATACCACCAAAAGAAAGCTCTATTTGTGGGGAAAAAATGACACAAATTTGGTTTAGGTACAATGTTGCATGACCGCGCAATTGTCATTCAAATTGCAACAGCGCTAAAAGCTGAAAATTGGTCTGGGAAGGAAGGGGGTTTAAGTGCCCAGTATTGAGGTGGTTAAGGGCCTCAGGGTTACTGAGCCATTGTATCAATATTTTTGTCCATTTCTAACTAGTGGAGCATCCACCCAGACCAGGTATCCATGAATTGCTCTTCTCTGTTTTGGCCACATGAACCCATCGCTCTGCCTCCATTATCCTATCCACCTCTCTTTTCCATTCCCCTAAAGTCGGACATTTAACTAGTCTCCAATACCGGGGGATAAGACCTTTTGGTTGCATTCAGCAGGTAGGGTATGTATTATCCTTCTATATGTCCTTACAGATGAGGTTGTATCATGAAAGAGTAACTTAACCGCTTGCTACCCGCCTGCCGCCAAATGTAGCTATTGTTCTGGGATGCCGTCATATGACGGCGCACCAGAACAGCCTCTCTCTGGAAGCGGGGATGGTGACCGCGCTGTGTTGCTAGGACACGGCGCGACCCCGATCTCAGTAAAGAGTCAATGACATGACTCTTTACCCATGTGATCGGCTGTGTCCAATCACAGCCGGTCACATGTAAATGAGGAAGTGCCGTTATTCGGCTCTCCTCACCTCACACTGTCAGTGTGTGAGGCAAGAAGAGCCGATTAGCGGCTCCTCCTCATAGGGGAGACAAGTAATCGGGGCACTGATCATCAGTGCCCTGATTACACAAAATGTAAATAAGATGGCAATTAATGCGTGCCATCAGTGCCCATAGTGCTGCCAGTCAGTGCCCATCAGTGCTGCTTGTCGGTGCTGCCCACCAGTGCTCATCAGTGCTGTCTATCAGTGCCCATCAGTGCGGCATATTAGTACCTCCTCATCAGTGCCCATCAGTGCCGCCTTATCAGCGCCCATCAGTGAAGGAAAAAAATTATTTATTTTCAAAATTTACTCAGAAAATAAGAAAAACTTTTTTTTTTTTCCAAATTTTCTTTTTTTGGTAAGAAATAAAAAATCCAGCGGTGATTAAATAACACCAAAAGAAAGCTTTGTGTGATGATAAATGTATATGTGTACAGTGTAGCATGACCACGTAATTGTCATTCAAAGTGTGACCGTGCTGAAAGCTGAAAATTGGCCTGGGCAGTAAGGGGGTAAAAGTGCACTGTAGGCAAGTGGTTAAGAGGTGTAAACTCCAGGGGGGTTCAGTCGGTTTCTGTATCCAGGGGGAAATATCCTCCCAGAATTTTTTAATAATAATAAATAAATAGAGGTAAGTGCCCTCTTGGGGGGCCGCCTCTCCAACACTTGGTTGAAGGTAAAGGTAAGGTGAACTTATCCTTTTAATTGTATAACTATATTGCATATTTATAAGCAGATTTATATGTACATGGATCCATGGGGGTATAGTGGATATATTGCAAGATATTAGAATATACTTAAAAATCTAACTATAAATGTACAATATACTTCTAAATTTACCCAAATCTTTGCTTTAATATTTTTCATTTAAAAGTTTTTTATTGGTTATATACAAAAGCAGAATAACGAAGAAGACAACGTACAGTCAGCCATATAATCAGGATATCGCAGTACAATGTACATAGAGAAAAGGAGGGCTAAGAACACACAACGCCTTATTATTTCATTTATTCTTATGCATACATATTTATTTAAAGCCTAACTCCAAGTTTACTATGACTTGAAAAAATGTTTTGGGCAAAGCTGGTCCAAAGAAACTCTTATTTGCTAACAGTTGCACTTGCTGGGAGTGCTGGCATTGGCTACATACAGTATACAACGCCGTGTTGTGGAGATTAGAAGATCATCCTACCATCCCTTCAGCCAATCAGAGGAAACTTTGTGATCATTCATAAAAATACAAGGCATCCTCAGTCCGATCCAGTCTTGTTCCAGGAGTGAAAGGGGAAGTCCCCATCCCATTGCCAGAACACAGCGCTGTATACTCTATGTATCTGATGCTGCACAATGAGCGCATCTGTTAGTAAAAAAAATATTTCTTTTTGTCCAGCTTGGCCCGAACTAACTATTAACTACTTGCCTTCTGTGCACTTAAACACCCTTCCCATCCAGGCCAATTTTCAGCTTTCAGCGCTCTCACACTTTGACTGACAATTGCGCGGTCATGCTACACTGTACCCATATGAAATTTTTATCATTTTTTCACACAAATAGAGCTTTATTTTGGTGGTATGTAATCACCTCTGCGATTTTTATTTTTTACAAAAAAAAAGAATAAAGACAGAAAATTTTGAAAAAAAAAAGTTTTTCTTATTTTCTGCGAGTAAATTTTGAAAATAAATGTTTCTCCTTCACTGATGTGCGCTGATGAGGCGGCACTGATAGGCTGCACTGATGGGCACTGATGAGGTGGCACTGATGGGCACTGATGAGGTGGCACTTATGGGCACTGATGAGGAGGTACTAATATGCCGCACTGCTGGGCACTGAGAGGTGGCACTGCTGGGCACTGAGGTGGCACTGCTGGGCACTGAGAGGCGGCACTGACGGGCGGCACTGATGGGCACTGGCGGATGGCACTGGACACTGACGGTGGCACTGATGAGCGGCACTGATGGGCAGCACCATCAGTGCCCACACTCAGTGCCCATAGTGCTGCCAGTCAGTGCTCATCAGTGCCTAGATGAGCAGACACTGATGGGCGCTGACTAGCAGCACTATGGGCACTGATTGTGGGCATTGATGGCGGGCACTGATGGGGGGGGGGCACTGTGTGTGTATTTTTACCTTTAGTAATCAGGGCACTGGTGATCGGTGCCCTGATTACATTCTCCTGTGTCCCCGGCGCTGTGAGGCTCCCCCTCCTTCCTCACACTGCAGGCTCCGTGTGAGGAAGGAGCGCCGGCGATGAGAGATGATCTCATATGTTTACATATGAGATCATCGCTCATTGGACGGCACGATCACGTGGTGAATGGCCGCTGTGATTGGCCATTCACCACGATCTGTGATCGGCCGTGTCCAAGGGACACGGCCGACACAGATTTTCCCCGCAGCGCGCTCGCGGGAGCGCGCTGGGGGCGTGTCACTGGGAGGCTGTTTAAAAACGGCCTCCCGAAAATTCAAGTCCGCGCTGCAGCCGTATATAGGCTGTAGCGCGGATGGGGGGTGGTTAAAAATCATAGTCTGTGGTTAGGCTTTAAAGCAGAAGCAAAGTCCGCTTTGTGATTTATTTTTTTTTCCTACGGGTAAGCCTGTAATAAGGCTTACCTGTAGGTAAAAAATGGGTAAGACTCCTGTGGGTGTAGCCAATAGTTGGAAGTTCCTAAAAATTTAGGAAAATAAATTCCTCCGGGGAAAAAATGTAGATAAAATGAATATCTCTTAAACGTGCACCATTTAGGAGATATTTACACTGCATGCAGCCGGTGACCTCAATGGCGCATGTGTTCTGAGCCGGACCTTCAGAACATGGTGGCCAGAACCAAGGGCTCCCAAGCGCATATGCGTGAGTGACGTCATCATGGGTCCAGCCACTCACACAGCCAGAGTCTCCAAGACCAGGGGAAGATGGAAGCCCTGCATGCCACTGGAGGGCTTCATTCTAAGATAAGTATTTCATAATTATGCAATTGTCTTACAGCGGGAAGGTGTTTGTTTTTTTTTTTTTCTAACTACAGCGGTTTACAACTGCTTTAAACTAGTAAATGTTAATGGCTACAAATAGACATTACAATATTTTAGATTCTAATTGGCTGAGGACCACCTTCACTAAATTTAATTTATCTTAAAGAGGTTGTAAACCCACCTCACAAACTTTTACCTATAGGTAAGCCTATATTAACCACTTAAGCCCCAGAGGATTTGGCTGCTAAACGACCAGGGGGTATTTTGCGATTCGGCACTGCGTGACTTTAACGGACAATTGCGCGGTCGTGCGACGCTGTACCTAAACAAATTTGACGTCCTTTTTTCCCACAAACAGAGCTTTCTTTTGGTGGTATTTGATCACCTGTGCGCTTTTTACTTTTTGCGCTATAAACAAAAAAAGAGCGTAACTTTTGCAAAAATAACAATATTTTTCACATTTTTTTATATGAAATTCCCCCCAAAAAAATGTAAAAATCAAAATTTTTTAACATTTTAGGCCAATTTGTTTTATGCTACATATGTTTGGTAAAAAAAATCACAAAAGTGTATTTTTATTGGTTTGCGCAAAAGTTATCGCGTTTACTAACAAAGGGAAAGATTTTTGTCATTTTTGTTGTTTTTTTTTTTTTAACGCGTAATGGCGGCGATCTGCGATTTTTTTTTTTTTTTTTTGCGGTACTGCGACATTGGGGCGGACAGATCGGACCCTTGACTGACATTTTTGACACTTTTGGGGTTACCAGTGACATTTCTACAGTAATCAGTGCTATAAATATGCACTGTTACTGTAAAAATACACTGGTAGTGAAGGGGTTAACTTTATTTGAGAGGGAGGGGCTGTGTGTGTCCCTAGGGGCGTGATTCTTACTGTGATTGGCTGTGACTTGAGGTGTAAGGACACTGATCAACGGTTCTACATAGTAGAACCGTGTGATCAGTGTATTTACACTGAGGAGAATGACAGGCAGCTTGTTTACACAAGCTGCCTGATTTTCTCCCTCTCCCCCGACGATCGCCGAGTGACCGGCGGACATCGGGTCCGCCGGTCACACGCGCGGGGAGGGGGGGGTCCGTGAACGTGCGGGAGCGCGCCCGCTCCCCAGACCCTCCCAGGCTAGTGACGTTAATTAACGTCACTTTGCCTGTGAGGGGCTGACCACCGCAGTAAATTTACTTGCGGCGGTCGGCAAGCGGTTAAGGCTTACCTATAGGTGCAAAACTTGCACGGTTTAGGAGATATTTAGAGTGCATACTGCCGATGACGTCATCGGTGCAGGCGCTCTGAAGGAACGGCCACCCATGCCGTTCCTTCAGAGCTCAGTGCCGTGAACGGCGGCTCCCGCGCGCAGGCGCGGGAGTGATGTAATCGCGCCTCCGGCCAATCAGATGGCCGGAGGACGCGAACCCGGAAGCAGGACGGTCGGACATGTCGCCGTCCTGTCGCTGAGGTGGCGACACGGCGGGGGCTTCGTTTTAAGGTAAGTACTACATAATGAGCTAGTATGCGATGCATACTAGCTCATTATGCCTTTCTCTTTACAGAGCTTTTTTTTTCTTGTTTTTTTTTTTTGACTTTACTTCCTCTTTAACCACTTAAGCCCCGGAGGATTTGGCTGCTAAACGACCAGAGGGTATTTTGCGATTCGGCACTGCGTGATTTTAACGGACAATTGCGCGGTCGTGCGACGCTGTACCTAAACGAATTTGGCGTCCTTTTTTTCCCACAAACAGAGCTTTCTTTTGGCGGTATTTGATCACCTGTGCGATTTTTTGATCACGCGCTATAAACAAAAAAAGAGCGTAAATTTTGCAAAAATAGCAATATTTTTCCCTTTTTTTTATATGAAATTCCCCCCAAAAAAAATGTAAAAATCAAAATTTTTTAATATTTTCGGCCAATTTGTTTTATGCTACCTATGTTTGGTAAAAAAAATCGCAAAAAGCGTATTTTGATTGGTTTGCGCAAAAGTTATTGCGTTTACTAACAAAGGGAAAGATTTTTGTCATTTTTGTTGTTTTTTTTTTTAACGCGTAATGGCAGCGATCTGCGATTTTTTTTGCGGTACTGCGACATTGCGGCGGACAGATCGGACCCTTGACTGACATTTTTGACACTTTTGGGGTTACCAGTGACATTTCTACAGTAATCAGTGCTATATATATGCACTGTTACTGTAAAAATACACTGGTAGTGAAGGGGTTAACTTTATTTGAGAGGGAGGGGCTGTGTGTGTCCCTAGGGGCGTGATTCTAACTGTGATTGGCTGTGGCTTCAACTGTATGCAGAGTGATCAATGGATCTACATAGTAGATCCATGTGATCAGCTCTCATACAGAGAGGAGAATGACAGGCAGCTTGTTTACACAAGCTGCCTGACTTTCTCCCTCTCCCCCGCCGATCGCAGAGTGGCCGGCGGCGATCGGGTCCGCCGGTCACACGCGCGGGGGGGTCCGTGACCACGCGGGAGCGGGAGCGCGCCTCCGGCGGCGCGCGCTCGCTCCCTAAACCCTCACAGGCGAGCGACGTAGACCTACGTCACTTTGCCTGTGAGGGGCTGACCGCCGCCGTAGATAGTCGTGCGGCGGTCGGCAAGTGGTTAACAAGAAATTGGAGAGAAGTTTCACCCTTCTCCTTCAATTTTTGTGGCCCAATATGGTCAAAAACAGTTGTTAATTGATTTATTTCCATCAACTGTTGAAAAAAATCAAATGTTTCAAAAACTTTCTAAATTAAAGTGGAATTAAACACTGCTTTCTTTTTTCAATAAATTGGCCCCTCAGGAGGTGTTGACCATAATGCCTGCAGCTAGAGGCATCACCCCGGTACCAGTGTCCATAGCCAACGGTCGGCTGTCTTGTAATGACAACAGATGCGGCTGAGAAGTGGCTCGGCTGCCTTTACAAGGAGCGGGGGGGGGGGGGACGTTCCCGCTGCCTTCCACGGCTCGCCTGGGTCTCCGGTCCCACCGGGAGACCTGGGCATCCTACCTGCACGGCCGCCGAAGACCCGATCAAAGCCGCATTCGGCTCTGATTGGGTCTCCATGTAAAAACCCGGAAGTGATGTTATGACATCACTTCCAGGTACTCGGCGCCAAATTAAAAAAAACTGACCACATTCAAAACAGCCAAACTTGGCGTTTTGAATGCTTTTCAGTGCCGAGGAGGGGTTTGGGGTCTTTTAGACCCCCAGATCCCTCCACAAGGAGTACCTGTGAAAAAACATTTTCTACATGTCCGAAAATATCGGCCGATATCCGATGACCAAAAAATCGGTATCGGCATTAAAAAAAATGATATCGGTCGATCACTAGTTGTAACAGACTTACATGCCAAACAAAGTCCTCCATCGCTGCGTGGTCAGCACTTGGGCGCTTCCATCTTCTGGTCTTCCTTCTGGGTTTGCTCTGTTCAGCTGCTTGAATGGCTGGGCCGCAATGACATCACTCCCATGCATGCACACAGGAGTCACATCATCACAGCACAAAGTGGTGCCGGAAATGTACGCTGAGTTGCGCATGCACTGGTCAGTGTGCATTACCACTGACACCCCGAGAGAAGCATTTATGACAGAAGAGACCCTAAGAACTCTCCCTTTTTTTTAAGAAAATGAGTTTAATTCTGCTTTAACACCTTCCCGCCCAGCCAATAGCAAAAGAGAGAAAAAAAATTGATTAATAATAATTAATATATATATATTTTTTTTTTTTGTACCGTCATCAGTCAGTCTTTCTGATAACCACCGCACCAGTTATATGATAACGCACTGGTGACATGATGTTGTAAAAAAAAAAAAAATTCTGACAAAAAAAAATTACAACTTCAAAAAACTCACCATGCATCTTACTAATTACCTTGGGCTGTCTACTTTTCAAAAAGAGTGATTTGGGGGGGGGGGGGGGGTAGTCTTACTGTCCTGGTGTTTTAGGGCCTCAAGAAATGAGATATCCTATAGTTTGTGGACTCTATTAACTTTCCTACAGAGTAAATAATCTACACTGATTTGGGTCATTTACACCATAGAAATGTAGCAGAATACACTTTGACCTATATGTGTCAAGAAAGATTATTTATTTGCAAATTTGCAAGGAAAACACTTTTTTTTTTTCAAAATTTTCAAACTTTAATTATTTTTTAGCAAAAAGTAAAAAACCCAGTGGTGATTAAAAATTGCCAAAAGAAAGCTCTATTTGTGTGAACAAAATGATAAAAACTTAGTTTGTGTTGCATGACTGTGCAACTGTTATTCAAAATGCGATGGCGCTTTAAGCTGAAAATTGGCCTGGGCTGGAAGTGTCCGGTAATGGAAGGGAATAAAATCTTAACAGTGTGTAAAGCTAACTTTATTTACACAATCTCTCTCTTCCACTGATGCTCCGCTGATGTTTTGTGTGTGCAGATGTCCCGGTTGATGTTCCCGGCTATGGGACAGTAGTAGTGGACATAGCATACGGAGGAGCATTCTATGCCTTTGTAAGTGCAGAGAGGTTTGGCCTGGATGTGTGCACCTCTAAGACCAGGGATCTGGTAGATGCTGCAGCTGCAGTGACTGATGCTGTGAAGGCTCAGGTAGGGTACACTACCCGCTCCTACCAATCCGCTGTCCTTTGTGCCCAGTAATCTGTTCTCCTGTCCCACGACTGATAGATTAACATAGATACTAATATTTCTTACTTCAGCACATAATAGAACTAACACCTCTTCTCTCTCATTGTAAACATTTACTGAATGGTCTTTCTGATTTTTCTTTTTCAGGTTAAAATCAGCCATCCAGACAGCGAAGATCTGGCTTTCCTCTATGGCACAATACTGACTGATGGAAAGGATGCATACAGCGAGGAGCCCACTGCCAATATCTGTATATTTGCAGATTCCCAGGTAGCAATCTATTGACCCAAAGTAAAAACCACCTGTGTGAAAGGACTGAAAGTGGTTGTAAATCTCACATAAAATTTGAAGAAAGCATATTTCTCTATACAGCCATGGCCAAAAGTTTTGAGAATGACACAAAGTCTGCTGCTTCAGCGTTTTTAGATCTTTTTGTCAGATGTTACTATGGTATCTTGAATAATTACAAGCATTTCATAAATGTCAAACGCTTTTATTAACAATTACATAAAGTTTATGCAAGGAGGCAATATTTGCAGTGTTGACCCTTCTGTTTCCAAGACCTCTGCATTTCCCCCTGGCATGCAGTCAATCAACTTCTGGGCCACACCCTGACTGATGGCAGCCCATTCTTGCATAATCAATGCTTGGAGTTTATCAGAATTTGTGGGGTTTTTTCTTTGTTCACCCTCCTCCTAAGGATTGACCCCAAGTTCTCAATGGGATTAAGGTATGAGGAGTTTCCTGGCCATGTACCCAAAATTTTGATGTTTTGTTCCCCAAGCCACTTTTGGGAACAAGGTGCTCCATCATGCTGTAAAAGGCATTGTTCCGCACCAAACTGTTCTTGGATGGTTGGGAGAAGTTGCTCTCGGAGGATGTATTTGTACCATTCTTTCTTCATGGCTGTGTTCTTAAATTGTGAGTGAGCCCACTCCCTTGGCTGAGAAGGAACCCCGCACATAAATGGTCTCAGGTTGCTTTACTGTTGGTATGACACAGGACTGATGGTAGCGCTCCCCTTTTCTTCTCCGGACAATGTTTTTTTCCGGATGCCCCAAACAATCGGAAAGGGGATTCATCAGAGAAAATGACTTTACTTCAGTCTTCAGCAGTACAATCCCTGTACCTTTTGCAGAATATCAGTGTGTCCCTGATCTTTTTTCTTCAGATAAGTGGCTTCTTTGCTGCCCTTCTTGACACTAGGCGCATCAGTTGTCATTACAAGACAGCCAACCGTCGGCTATGGACGCCCGTACCGGGATGATGCCTCTAGCTGCAGGCATCACTCTGGTACAGCACTTTCCTGAAATATCGGTAAATCCAAAGGCCGATTCTGATATATCGGGAAAAGTGCATATCGGCCCCTGATATATCTGTGTTGCCGATAATAAGTCGATCGCTAATCTATACCTGATCTTTCTTCTGGGTTCGCGGCTCTGGGTTTGTGACGTCACTCCCGCGCATGCGCGAGAGAAAGCACCAGTCATGGCACACTACCCTGAAGAAACTGCACAGGCGGCTGTTCCTTCAGAGCGCATGGGCCAGGGACGTAACTGGCTGCTAGGTCAGTAAATATCTCCTAAATGGTGCAAGTTTAGGAGGCATTTACACTACCTATTGGTAAGCCTTAATATAGGCTTACCTATAGGTAAAACCTAAAGATGGAAGTTTACTTCCTCTTTAACGGAAACAAATTAGTGGTGTAACAGGCTTTTAAACAGGTGGGGGGTACTGCGCTTCTGGGTAGATAAATATATGAACTGTGCTAAGTAATAATGCCTATTACACTGAAAAGAGGGAACTATAGCATGTATGGGTGATTAAATAAATAAATAAGGTGCTATGTATAAAAACTGCAAAGTGCATCCGTACTTGAATAAATAATACAGTACTACAATATTGACACGGCACTCTAAAAGTAATAAATAAATAAAGGAATAAAACACCACTTATAGTGCTAATAATGTAAGCCCCCGTTCACACTGGGGCGACGCTACTTCGGACCGCGACCTCCGAGGTCGCGGTGCGAGCAGCGCGCCGCGACCTCGGAGTGGCCGCCACGGACTTCATAACATTGAAGTCTATGGCGGTCGCCTCCTGGTCGCCCCAAAGAAGCTCCGGACCCTTTTTCTGAGTCGGAGCGACTTGTGTCGCTCCTATCAGAACGGGTCCGCAGCTTCCCTATGGGAGGCGACCTGTGAGGTGACCAGGTCGCCTCACAGGTCGCCCCAGTGTGAACGGGGGCTCATAGTGACAGATAAAGTGCTCAAGTGCATATAAATAAATATTTAAGAAAAAATAAAGTGTCCTCTGTGCTCCACAAAAATAACAGTCTGGGTGAAAATATCGTCCAAATGATTAAGGTAAGTGTTCAAAGTGGGGGAAATTATTCACAGGTGCTGCTCCTTCACCTAACACCGTGCTTGGGGTGATGGGGTGCTTCTCCTTAGCCCCTCTAAGTGTTCTAGCAGCTCACCTCAAGGTCTAAAGGTAAAGGCCTTATAGTTAATCCAGGGGTCTCCTCTCCAATCCTGTACCGTGCTCCACTAGGGCCAGATATCTGGGCTGCTGCGGGTGGGTTGGCTCCCTATTCCCTCTCCAGGCTCCCAGCGGACTCAGTGGATCTCAAAACAAAGGCTCGAAATAGTGCAAGTATGTCATGGAAAACGGGGTGCTTTATTTAAGTAAGGTTAAAAACACTCACATTTGTTGAATAAATAAGCGCTCAACCCCTGAAGAAGCCACGTGATGCGGAAGTGGCGTAACGCGTAGGGACGCTCGGACCGGAAGTGGCGCACATTGCGGAAGTGAGGACTGCGATCCCACTCCGATGCTACTATATGCGCTTATTTATTCAACAAATGTGAGTGTTTTTAACCTTACTTAAATAAAGCACCCCGTTTTCCATGACATACTTGCACTATTTCGAGCCTTTGTTTTGAGATCCACTGAGTCCGCTGGTACTGCGCTTCTGGGTAGATAAATATATGAACTGTGCTAAGTAATAATGCCTATTACACTGAAAAGAGGGAACTATAGCATGTATGGGTGATTAAATAAATAAATAAGGTGCTATGTATAAAATAGTGCAAGTATGTCATGGAAAACGGGGTGCTTTATTTAAGTAAGGTTAAAAACACTCACTCGCCTGTCACTGGGTTTTGAGCCAATACCGGGCGAGCGCGCGCCCGCTGAGGCTCGTTCACGGAGGAGTGTGGGCGTGTGACCGGCGGACCCGATGTCCGCCTGTCACACTACGATCGTCGGTAGAGCGGGAGAAAGGCGGAGCGGCTTATGTAAACAAGCCGCCTGTCATTCTCCCCTGTGTAAAAATGGAGATCGGACGGTTCTACTATGTAGAACCGTTGATCTCTGTTTTACACAAGTAGCCATGTCCCATCACAGTTAGAATCACACCCCTAGGACACACTTAACCCCTCCCTGTCCAATACAGTTAAGCCCTTCCCTGCCAGTGTCATTTTTACAGTAACAGTGCATATGTATAGCACTGATTACTGCAGTAATGTCACTGGTACCCCCAAAAGTGTAAAAAATGTCAGTCAAGGGTCCGATCTGTCCGCCGCAATGTCGCAGTACCGTAATCGCAGATCGCGGCCATTACTCGTTAAAAAAAAAACACCAAAAATGACAAAAATCTTTCCCTTTGTTAGTAAATGCGATAACTTTTGCGCAAACCAATCAAAATACGCTTTTTGCGATTTTTTTTTTTTTTTTTTTTTTTTTTTTTTTTTACCAAACATATGTAGCATAAAACAAATTGGCCGAAATTGTTAAAAAATTTAGATTTTTACATTTTTTTGGGGGGAATTTCATGTGTGAAAAATATTGTTATTTTTGCAAAATTTACGCTCTTTTTTTGTTTATAGCGCATGATCAAAAAATCGCACAGGTGATCAAATACCACTAAAAGAAAGCTCTGTTTGTGGGAAAAAAAGGACGTGAAATTCGTTTAGGTATAGCGTCGCAAACAGTGTCTGTTAAAGTCACGCAGTAAAAAATCGCAAAAAAAACCCTGGTCAGGGAGGGGGTAAAATCTTCCGGGGCTTAAGTCGTTAAGTGGGAAGATAGTTACCTTAATCTCCATGAATTGATTTAACATAAAAACTGGCTGAAATAAAAGAAAAAACAGTTGGACAAATCTCCGTACACAGGCCTATTCATTTGGCATTGTTTGTTACAAGCTGCTACAGTGATCAGTGCTGCAAGGAATGCCAAGAACAGCTCAGCCACATAAACCCAGGAACATGACTTTCAATCAGATTGTCAGCAGGTCCTGGTGTTTAACCACTCGCCTACCGGGCACTTTCACCCCCTTCCTACCCAGGCCAATTTTGTGCTGTTGTCACACTTTGACTGACAATTGGCAGTCATGCAGCACTGTACCCATATGACATTTTGATCATTTTTTTCACAGAAATAGAGCTTTCTTTTGGTGGTATTTAAATACCTCTGGGCTTTATTTTTTGCTGAAAAGAATTGAAAAAAAAAAGAAATTCTCTTATAAATTTTGCAAACATGTAATGTTTCTCCTTCACTGATGAGGCTGTACTGATATTCAAGACTTCGATGATCAGTGCCCTGATTATCAGTGCAGATGTTCCCTTTCAAAGTAGCCAGTCACTGGCTCTCTCCTTGTGCTGTCAATAGCAAGTGTGCAGTAATAATGTATGTACCATAGCGGAGTAAAAAATGTGAGGACTACCGTATTTTACATGGCCCAAAATGAACGTCCTTATTAATCTTTCAACGCGTTGGATGTTTGGTAATACTGTATGTACCGTAGCTTCGGCTACGTACAGTATACCGCGCTAAGCCAATCATGGTGAGTGATGTATTCTATTAATAAATACAAAGCCAGCTCGGATTGGCTGAGTCAGAGAGAGTAACAGCATCAACCCGCCTATCTGACTCCGCCAATCCGAGCAGGCTTTGTATTCAATAATAGAATACATCGCTCACCATGATTGGCTCAGTGCGGTATACTGTATGTATATAACAAAAACTATCAGCGCAAAAAAATATCAATAGTGAATGGTGCAATAAACAAATGATATAAAGACCAGCTGCACACACTAAAAGTGTCTAAACCACACAATGTAAACTAAATAAAGCAAAAAGTAGTGTTGCGCCAGTCATGTGCACACATAGTGTAATAAAACTCAAAATCAGTGTCCATACATGTTCCAATGTCCATACAATCAATCAAATAAACGGTGAATCCACGTGTCCAAAAGAATCTTGTGCAAAACCGCTTTGAGTAAAGGAATGGTGCACACAAAGGTGGCGCTTCTAAAGCGCATAGCAATCAGCATAAACGGTATCTAGGAAGAGACCGCTTCCAGCACGCAGGCTCTGTCCCCTATACGCTTGACGTTGAAGCCCAACCACAGGCGTTGACTTCCTCAGTAGGGGTCTAGGTGGAAGCGCCACCTTTGTGAGTACCATTCCTTTACTCAATAAACGGTTTACTGCAACCATACAGAGAGCACTAGATCTCTTCCTTTGTTCCCCTTTTATGTCTATCGGTGAGAATCCCTCTGGAGGTTATAGGCTATCCATAGCCTTTACTATCTGAAGGTCCGTGTGTATATACAACGCTATGATTGACCCAGCAGTGGGCCTATAGTGGAGGGGAGAGACCAATTCACCTGGTGGTGGGATTGCACTAATCACAAAAGCACTAATTACGTTTTGCACAAGATTCTTTTGGACATGTGAATTCACCGTTTATTTGATTGATTGTATGGACATTGGAACATGTATGGACACTGATTTTGAGTTTTATTACACTATGTGTGCACATGACTAGCGCAACACTACTTTTTGCTTTATTTGGTACACTGTATGTAGCCAAAGCTACGGTACATAAAGTATTACCGCACATCCAACGCGTTGAGAGATTAATAGGGACGTTTGTTTTGGGCCATGTAAAGTACGGTAGTCCTCACATTTTTTTTTTTCTCCACTATGGTACATACATTACCGCACATCCAGCGGGTTGATACATTATTAGGGACGTTAGTTTTGGGCCATGTAAAGTAGTCCTCACATTTTATACTCCGCTACGGTACATATGTTATTTTTTGGGCTGCCTTGAAAGGGGGGTAGTCTTATACGGTGAGTATAGCCCAAAACCTATGTTTTAACTTGAAAATTAGGGGGTCGTCTTATACGCTGGCAAATATGATCTATCTCATATGTTATGCTACTGTCATCTGAATCTCCAGATAGTACCAGATGGCATTCATTGATGGGGCTGAAATTAGGCCGAGGCATTAGTCATCCCACAGTAGCCAAATGGTCCCATACTTTTCTATGGTACCTTCTTCCCAGATCATTTTTTCCACGTGCTGGATCTTTTAAAGACACCTCTGATGAAAAGCCATATATATAAAAAAAAATGCTCATATTTTAGCGTGAAATCTCCTGCTTTTTCATTTTTTTTTTTTTTTTTTTTTTTCATTTTTCAGGTTGATCGCAGTCCTACTGGGTCTGGTGTGACCGCTCGGATTGCCCTACAGTACCACAAAGGTCTGATACAACTGGATCAAACAAGGACTTTTAAGAGTGGAGCCACCAACTCTTTATTTACTGGGAAGGCTGTTAAGGTATTTTAAAGTTGAAAAACACATTCTTTATTCATTTGAAATCCTTTAACAAAAAAAAGGACAGGTCATTGCACCCTAAAGTTATATTTTTGCTATGAAAGGAGGGAGCCTGGTGGACTTAGCCCCTGGTGTTTTTTTTTTTTTTTTTATACATCCGATATTCAAACATGGGGATCTCCCCGCCAACACTGTTCCTATCCACTTGGGAGATTTGGGCATTCCAGCATCTCCTGCTGCATTCTCTATAATTCAAAATAAATAAAACCTAACCAAGAGCGTAGATCCTTTCATGACCTCTGCAGAAAGTGGACAGACCCAGAAAGACAAATGCAGAGATCTTGAGTGAGATCAGAGACTGTCATGTTGTTTAAGTACAACTTCACTGAAAGTAAAAATTATAATGATTTAAAACTGAATATACATATTCTTGCATAAACTCACTTGTGATTGGTTCTCTTTAAGATGATGGAGTTTGTTTTATTTTTCATCTTTGGTCAGAAGAGAAAAACCTTGCAGTGGCCCCCCCAACACTGCAAGGTTTAAAAACTTGTTAAATCTAGGGGTGAAGGGAAAAGATGCAATACATTATTCCTTATTCCAGAAGGCTCCCTTTATTCTGGCAACTGGTCCGACGCCACCTCCTCTCTAAGGTGCTCCCGGCTGCGGTCGCACGCTAGCCTCCCCCACATATAAGCAGGACTGCATTGTATGTGATGACATCAAGAGATTGTCCACAATCTGGAGTATCATAGAGTAGGAGGGCACGACTGAGCCTGCCGGAATGAGTGATAAGGTACGTAATACAGACCCTTCCTCTACCCCATAGCAGGAGAACTCCACTCAACGTTTTTTTTTTTTTTTCAGCTCAGCGTTGGGCTGGCCATACACAGTTCAAATCTCAGCCAGTTCAGCAGGAATCAGTCGAGATTCGAACCATTAATGGACAGGCTGAATGTACCAAGTTGATTATCGATTAACTTGGGTACAGATTTGCTTGCGTTTATCGCAAGCAGCTGCTATAGTCGCCAACGATTAATCACTGTCTTCTCCATTTTAATTGTCTGCTCCCGGCGGGAAGGGCGGGAGAAGCACTCCCCGCCGGGCACATACAATGGATCGGCATGAGGGATTCCTGCATCAAAACTTTCTGTGTTGATGGGGGAATTTTCAGGAAAGAAATTGGCTCTTTGTATGGCTGGCCTTAGGCTTCGAATTTCCTGCTGCTGTTTTGCTAGACGCCGGTTTCACATCAATGCAGTGTGGTTTGGGTGCAGCGTGACTGTATCTGCGTTTTTCACATTGACTTCTTTTAGATCATGTGTCTTTGAAAGGAATGGAAAAACGCAGATGCAATTGCGCTGCATCCAACCCGCAGCAACATTATTGTCAATCCAGCCTTTGGAATCTGTGGAAGGAAAGAACCCATCCTTATTACTTTATGAAAGGACTCAAACCCAATAGATCCCTAGGATTAAAAACCATGGAAATCTTATTTAATAACACAGATCTGTACAAGGGCATGTGTAGTCGTTTGCACTATCAACAAAAAAGAGTGACAATTTTGAAAAAAAAAAAAACTGTTTTTTACTTTCTGCTATAAAACACAGCTGATAAAAAGAAATGTAAAAAATTATTTTTTTCTCCTTTCATCCTTCCAGGACGGCCTACATATGGGAGATTGTGGCTCCGCCTCACAGGAAACACAACTAATTTGCAGAGCTTCAGTTCAGTTGTGTTTCCAACCTCACATCGGAATGTTTGTTTTTTTTTTTACTGACCTGAAGGCAAAGGACTGTCTGAGAGGTACCCCTGGAAGGCAGCTTCGGTCGGCCTAATGGCAGGTTCCTCCCTAGATGCATCCTGGAAACAGGAGCTTTCAGGTCGCCAACATGCCAGGTAGTGCGGTTTACCTTACAGTGAAGGTCCCTCTATACCTGAAGTCCTGTTTTCTCTGCAGGAAGTCTCCTCCATTAGCTCCTTTGGGCGGTAAGGATTTCGAATTTCCCGCCAGTGAGCGCGCCTCAAGCCTCGCTATGGAGACCGGAAGTTCCGGCGGTAGAGGCGGAGCGGGTGATACCCGGAAGAGGCACAGCGTGGAGGAGACGCCGGGTCCAAGTGAGCTCATAGCTGATTCTCCGGCTACGAGAGGGCTGAAATTGCCCCAAAAAGAGACACGGATGTCCGCACTCCCTACAGAGGAAAAAGCGGCAGCGCAGGTGGCAACAGGAACGGGTGAGTGACTACAGCGGTGGCGAGCCGACTGCTGTCTATTACAAGACAGGCATGCCTTGCCATTTGCCTGACCTAATGTTAGCCGCAGTGGTAGACTAAGAGATGCTATTGTGTCACATTATTGTGTCTCTCTTTTTGTCTTCTTGTGTTATACACAGGTCTGCCACAGGCACAGGAAGCCCCTGCCAGACCCCCTTCCACAGTCAGCACTAGCATGTCTAGAAAATGTGGGAACTGTGGGGTCAGATTGTCTAAGTCTTACTTAAAGCCCTTATGCCATACTTGTATTAATAAGTTAGCAGGGCAGGAAGCATCAATCCTAATGAAAGATTTTCTTAAATCAATGCAAGAGGAAATGTTAGCTACTATTCAGTATTTTAGGACTACAGCATCTATCCCTCAAACCCCAGCAGAGGAAGTATCCAAGGATAGCTTATCCTCCCAGGATAGTGGGTGGTCAAAAGGACCCTCATCTCTCTGGTCAGGGTCTCAAACCATTCCCTCAACACAAGTCAGGGAACAGGAGGATCCAGGGGAAGGCACTAGTTACATGGGAGGTCCTTCCAGTTCGGATAAGGACTCAGAAAGTGACAGTGAGGAGGAAAAAGAGAAGTTTAAAAGTAACAAAAACCTTTTTTCGTTTGAATACATGGAGGGTCTCCTTAAAGTGGTACATGACACTGAAGGAATCCCTACCCCAGTAAAGGAGTCTTCCAGTAAAGACAAAGTGTACAAAGGCTTGGAAAGAGCCCAGTACAGAACCATTCCCATTCACCAGTCATTAAAAGACATAATACACCAAGAATGGAAATGCCCTACGCATGCCTTATCCAGGCCAAATAGCTGGAAAAGAAGGTATCCCTTTGAGACACAGGAATTGGAAGTATTTACAAAAAATCCAAAACTGGATGCTCCTCTGGCACAGCTATCAAAAGGAACAGATTTGTCCTTTGAAAATGCCGGTCATATTACGGATCCTATGGATCGCAGGATTGAATCCTTATTAAAAAAGGCTTGGGATTCTAATGCGTATAATATGACTACAGCCTTAGCTGATACCTGTATGGCCAGGAATGCAGACTTTTGGCGCAAGGAACTATCAAAACATGTCTCCACAATGGCGGGATCACAAGACCTGATAGATTCCTTGGCTATGATTGGAAAAGCAGTATCCTACTTAGCAGACTCAGCTGTGGAGTCAATAGTAGCATCTGCAAAAACAGCAGCACTAGTAAATTCAGCTAGAAGGGCGCTTTGGGTCAAAGCATGGGAAGGTGATATAGCCTCCAAAGTAAGACTCTGCGCATTACCCTTTGAGGGTTCATTTCTGTTTGGTTCAGGACTGGATGATACCTTGTCCAGATCTGCAGAGAAGGGGAAAAAATTTCCCAGTAAGAGAAAGGACAAGACGGGAAGATATTCCTTTCGGAACTTCCAGGACAAAAATCAAAGAAGGCCTTTCAAAGGACAGGCCAGGAAAAGGGGTCCTGAAAAGGGAAAACAAGGAACCAACTTATTGTTCCTTAAACCTGGACCTAAGTCCAAAGAAACCAACTGACGCCAGCATCAGGGTAGGGGGCAGACTGACCCATTTTGCTTCTCAATGGGAAAACATCTCTGCCAGCCCCTACATTCTCCAAATAATTCGGGAAGGGTACCGACTGGAGTTTGCCTCAGAGCCGGTGCCAGAAATAACAGTGACCTATCCCTCAAAAATAGAACAAAAGAGGAAGGCACTGTTAGAGGGTATTCAGGAACTAGCGGAGCAGAGGGTAATTTCACCTGTACCAAAGGGTCAGGCATTCCAAGGCTTTTACTCCCACATATTTGTGGTGCCAAAACCCTCAGGAAAATTCCGACTAGTCATAAACCTCAAAAAATTAAACAAATTTCTGATATACAAAAAGTTCTCCATGGAGAACATTTATGCGGTCAGAAAAAATCTGTGCCAGAATGTCTTTATGACAACATTGGATTTAAGAGATGCTTACCTACATGTCCCAATTTATCCGGAACATCAAGCATTTCTCAGATTCGCCATTGTCACGGAAGAAGGAACTGTACATTGGCAGTTCAGAGCCCTTCCTTTTGGCTTGGCAACAAGTCCAAGGATCTTTACAAAAATCTTGGCCGAAGTAGTAGGCCATCTTCACCTACAAGGCCTAAGTTTGATCCCGTATCTGGACGATATGTTGATCTTTGCAAGATCAGAAAAACAGGCTATGGCAGACACCCAAAAGGTGATGTCAGTTCTTCAAGCGGTAGGATGGCTATTAAATTTGGAGAAATCCTCAATACAGCCAGCACAGGTCCAAGTGTATCTAGGATACAAAATAGATACCAGACTCAAAAAACTTTTTCTCCCAAGGGAAAAGGTGGAAAAAGTGGTCTCAGCGGTAAGAGACATCTGCTCTCATCCTTGGTGTTCCAGGAGACAGATCATGCGAGTTCTAGGGCTAATGGCAGCGTGTATTCCAGCTGTAGAGTGGGCCCAACTACATTCAAGAGACCTCCAATTTTTCACCTGGCCTCTTGGAACAAGAGACAGGACCATAGACGAGAAAATAAAACTGTCCCCGCAAGTAATTTTGTCACTGAAATGGTGGACAGTCCCCCAAAATCTAGAGAAGGGGAGACTATGGGGTCAAGAGCTGCCCGTAAAAATTACCACGGACGCAAGTTCCGAGGGGTGTGGAGCCCACCTAAAAGAAGCACGGACCCAGGGTACCTGGGATTCGAAGCTGAGTCAAGCCTCCTCCAATTACGGCGAACTGAAGGCTGTGGAAAAGGCCTTAAAAGCTTTCGAAAAGGACATTCTAGGGAAAGAAGTCCAGGTCCATTCAGACAATGCTACAGCAGTAGCTTACCTGAATCATCAGGGGGGGATCAGATCAAGCTCTCTGCTAAGTTTAGCACAGGAGACACTGAGCTGGGCAGAAAAGAGAGTAATTTCCCTCTCAGCCATGTACATAAAAGGGAAGGACAACTGGGAAGCGGACTTCCTCAGTCGTCATCACATCAGACAGGCAGAATGGGAATTGAACCCCATAATTTTTCAACGCCTAGTCCAAAAATTTGGTCAGCCAGAAGTGGACATGTTTGCCACTCAGCAGAACCGAAAAGTAGGACAGTTCTTTTCTCTGACAAAACAGAGGGGCATACTGGGCTTGGATGCTCTAGCACAACCTTGGCCCTTCAGGCTAGCCTATGCCTTTCCCCCACAGAATCTAATTGCGAGAGTTCTGCAGAAACTCAGCGGATGGCCGCAACTACGCCTCATCCTGGTCACACATGGGTGGCCAAAGAGAACGTGGTTTGCAACCCTGGTATCCCTATCAGTGACAGCACCATGGAAACTACCAGAAATTCCAGACCTGTTACTACAAGGACCTCTGATTCACCCCAGACCGCAGTTCTTTCAATTAACAGCCTGGGTAGTGAACGCCAAATCATAAAAGAAAACGGATGCTCAGACAAAGTCATTGAGACCCTCCTTTCAAGTAGAAAGCCAGTAACTAGGAAAATTTATTCCAAAATCTGGAAAACATTCTGTACTTGGCAGAGTCAGAAGAAGGATTCCTCTGCCTCAATCCCGGTGATCCTGGATTTTTAACAGGATGGGGTAGATAAGGGGGTGGCAGTGAACACCCTTAAAGTACAGGTAGCAGCACTTTCTGTTTTTTTAGACAAAAGTCTGGCCAAAGAGCCTTTAATTAAAAGGTTTCTGTTAGCCCGGGGAAGAGTATCTCCAATTAACAGAACTAATGTTCCAGTTTGGAATCTAACGCTAGTACTAGAGACATTATCTAGTGAAGCATTTGAACCTTTGAACAAAATTAGTTTAAACATTTTGTCAATCAAGTTAACTTTTCTGTTGGCAATCACCACAGCCAGGAGAGTGGGAGATTTACAAAGTTTATCCATAAAGGAACCCTTTATGCGAATTCTCCAAGACAGGGTGATTCTTAAACCAGACCCACTGTACCTACCCAAGGTAGTGTCTTTTTTTCACAGGAATCAAGAGATGGTTCTTCCTTCTTTCTGTGAAAAACCTAAATGTGCAAAAGAACGAAAATTCCATTGCTTAGATGTAAGAAGGTGTCTTCTAGCATACTTAGAAAGAACCAAGGGCTTTAGGAGATCTAGCCACCTATTGGTTCTACATTCTGGACCAAGGAGGGGATTACAAGCATCAAAACCCTCGATCTCTAGGTGGATTAAACAAGCCATTAGTATGTCATATAAGGTGTCAGGTACCCCCACACCAACAAATCTAAAGGCACATTCCACAAGGGGCATGGCAACTTCCTGGGCCGAAAAAGCCGGAGCATCCTGGGAGTAGATCCGCCATGCAGCCACCTGGTCCAGCCAAGATACCTTCCTAAAGCACTATCGTGTGGAAGTACTGTCACAACAAGACCTTGCCTTTGGCAGAAAGGTTTTACAGGCAGTGGTCCCGCCCTAAGGTAGGCCAGTATGGATTCCTTTATTATCCTCTCATATGTAGGCCGTCCTGGAAGGATGAAAGGAGAAAACTTACCGTTAGTGTACTGGTAACGGCCTTTCTCTTAATCCTTCCAGGACGGCCGGCCTACTTCCCGCCCAAGATGGTGGTGAGTTAAAAATGTGTATATATATATATGTATATATGTGTAGCTGTATGTTATTGAATAACTATGTCCCTTGAAAGTTCGGTTGGAAAGGTACTTTTCTATTACTGAAGCTCAAGGATGGGTGGGACCTTTTTAACAGCTGCAAATTAGTTGTGTTTCCTGTGAGGCGGAGCCACAATCTCTCATATGTAGGCCGTCCTGGAAGGATTAAGAGAAAGGCCGTTACCAGTACACTAACGGTAAGTTTTTTTCATCAATTTAGGCCAATATGTATTATGCTACATATTTTTGGTTACAGAAAATCCCAGTAGGTGTATATTGATTTGTTTGCGCAAAAGTTATAGCGTCTACAAACTATGGGATATATTTTTATTTATATTTTTTACTAGTAGAGTCAGCGATCAGCAATTTTTAGCGGGACTGCGAAATTGCGGCAGACAAATTGGACATCTAACTGACACTTTTGATACTTTTTGGGGACCAGTGACACTAATACCTTGATCAGTGCTAACAAAAATGCACTGTCACTGTACTAATGACACTGGCAGGGAAGGGGTTAACATCAGGGGCAATCAAAGGGCTAAATGTGTCCCTAGAGGATGCTTTCTAACTGTGGGGGGGGGGGGTTGCCCTGATTGGGGAAAGACAAAAGTTCTCCATCTTGTGCCTTTGCAGAATGGCGATCCGCCTTACTTTCATAGGCTGATCCTCCTGCCTCTCCCAGGGATGATTGCGGGTAGCCGGCGGACATCAGTTCCGCCGGCCACGTTGATTGACATCCCCGCTAGCCAATCACAGTGCGATTGCGCCATCTAGTGGCTATTGAACTAAACAACGTACAGGTACGTCATTCCACACAATAGCGCCACTTTGCTGCAGTATATACACGGCAGTTGGTGGACAAGTGGTTAAATACTATTATTTAGGGACACAAAAATTAAATGTTTCAAACTTTTCTTTGTTTAGAGATGTAAATTTTTGAGTATTTCACATTGATGCTCCAAACTGCTGATATACCTCACCACGCGAGGTCCAACAGAAGTGGGGATAGGGTACCTGTCAAAAACAGCCACCCGAACAAGTGACCACTTTGGAAGATTTATCCTCGTCATTCCTGCTCTGGTGACAAAAGCAACATTGATTTCCCATTACTTTCTGTATCAGTGACTATGGTCACTAGGACATGTAGAGAGGGCTTTCTACATAGCCGTGGCACAAGACCGTAATAACCTGGGTAGATGGTGCCGGAACCCAAGGGTGACTCCACTTCCACAAGATGGTGTGGAGTTGGTGATCTGAAGCATTTTTACACTATACAGTCCACTATCGTGGTCAGAGGGGCTTCCAAAGCCTCTTCAGCGTGGAACCAAGAAGTTGTAATTTGAACAAATTCTATAAAAATTGGTCGAACAAGGTCTGCTCTGCTGCTGTCTTTTGGCTGTAGTGTACACCAAAAGGAAAAAAAAAGTTGTTTTGGCTATGCATAGATTTTAAGTATAATTATCTTGGTTCATAGCTTTAGAAGTACACTGAATGGACTTGAATGATTATTTCTTCTGACACAATCCTCTCTTTACTTAGGAGACTGCGTGTGGTGAACATAAAGCTGTGATCGTGGAGGTCTCTGGCCAAGCTTACTACACTGGAACAGCAAGCTTTGTTCTGGAAAACGAAGATCAGCTGAAAGACGGGTTTCTCCTTAAATAATGACCCAATCCAAGTCAAGTGTCATGATTCTATAAGTGGCTTGTACAATCATTAGAATGTATTTAGGGCAAAACTACATGAGTGATTTCAGTTTAGTGCTAATGAGTGACCCGACCTCATTTGCCAGACATTAAGCGAAGGTTCACACTATTACGATGTTAGACATCGCATGTGATTCGCATTGCATTGGTGTGCAGATCACATGCGATGTCTGTGCGATGCAAATTCAGCCATGCAAACTGTATGGCTGTAATCGCATCGCATTCGCACAAAAACGGTGCAGGACCCTTTTTTTGGTTCGCGCTGGAAAACCAGTTTGATCCGATTCCTGCACCATTTGGCAGTTTGCACTGCAATCTGCAAACCGATCTGCGGGTGTCATTAACTTTGTATTGACACCCACAGCGGTTTGCATAGGGCAGTGTGAACTGCCTGCGAGAGGCATGCGATGTGGGAACCCACACTGGAATGACGCTGGTTCCCGCATCCCAATAGTGTGAACCCAGCCTAAAGCTTTAATATAGGAAGATATAAAATACACTAATTACTGTGGCTCTGTAATCAGTAATACATCCATAAATGTTTTTCTTTTTTTTGTTTAATGCAAGCGATATAAGTAGCTTAGTATGACTTGGTATCAGCCCCTTGCAGTCTCTGTACAGCAGGCTTAGAGGAGGAGAGAGAAGCAGCACAAGGAGCCAATCAGGTTTGTTACAGTGCAGAAAACATGCTGATGGGAGGGGAGAAAAGAATAAAGCTGAGTACTCATGATCAGAATATTGTACAAAAAATATCGCTTTCTAAGCAATTGTACGATAATCTGATCGTTAGTACACCGCTTTCGTCCAAAATGTTCCAAAGGGACAAACAGGAAAAATTTTCTCATACGATACCAGATCATACGATTTTCTTTACAGTTTTTATCCGAAAATACAATACAAATACATTACATCACTTCCAATTTTTTTTTTCCTGTCGTGCTTTTTGTACTTTAGAAACCTGTTCGTTTTCAATATGGAGACAAGCATGCAAAAAAAAAAAAACGGACGATCATTTCTTCGATAATCTTACCGTGTGCACCCGGCTAAACAGAGAGATGAGCTCATCAATGTGCTGTTTCTCCTTTCACTGTCCAGTCACAAGGTAGGGCCTTAGGCCGCTTGACTGGCCAGGACCAGATGTGGTACCTCCCGCACATGTGCACAGAAGTTACATCGACCTGGCACAGAGTTGTGCTAGGACTTTATACTGAGCTGCACATACAAATGAAAAGAACTAACAGGCAAAGAGAAACATCTATGACAGAAGAGATGTACACAGTCTTTTTTCATTAAAAAAAAAAAACCTGCCTGTCAGCACTTTTAAAAAGGCAACTTTACTCCTTCTTTAACCACTTGCCGACCGCCGCAAGTACATTTACTGCGGCGCTCAGCCCCGTACAGGCAAAGTGACGTAGTACACGACCGCGCAATTGTCCGTTAAAGTCACGCAGTGCCGAATCGCAAAATGGGGCCTGGTCAGGAAGGGGGTAAAATCTTCCGGGGCTTAAGTGGTTAAGGCTCTATACACACTTGTGCGACTCCAAAGTTGCGGCGACTTAGGTGTGCAACTTTGGGTGGGTGCAAGTTGGATACGACTTTAGTTTTGACCAGTGATAATGGACAACTGTTGCATTGTATAACATTCAGGTATGACTTTCATGCAATGTTTGAGGGTTAACATTGAAGTTTATGGCCCTCAAGTTGTATGAAAGTCAGACCAAAGTAGTGCATGAACTACTTTGAAGTCGCTGCAGCTTTAAGTCTCGCATATATGAATGATTATTATTTGAAAACATAGGGGACAACTTGTCATGTGACTTTGATGTCCAAAGTTGCATGACAAGCTGAACAAGCATGAATGAAGCCTAAAGAAGCAGCCAGGAAGCAACAATTGTGAGAATCAGAATCTCCTCTCTTAAATTGATATTAAAGGTAAATTTTATAATTTTTTTTTTAAATTTTCAAATTTTTTTACATTTTTTTTTTTTTTTTTTTCATACAGTGACGAGAACAATACAGTGTTACCATAGTAACACTGTAGTACTCTGATGAGGTGATTTTGTTTTAATTACACACTGATTGCTTATTAGTGTGAGTTTTACAGTTATAAGCAACCAATTTTTCTGAATGAAAACTGTTCATTAAGTGTAGGGATGCACCGATCTGACTTTTTTGGACCCGATATCGATATCTGGCGTTGTGAAATCACCGATACCGGAACCGATCCGGAGCTACACATAAAGCAAGCGGCTGCAGTACAGAGCAAAGCCGCTGCTTCATGTGTGGCTCCTCCATTCACAGGCGGAGTGTATATATCACTCCGCCTGTGAGCCGGGACTATACAGGAAGTAGTGGCTCCCATCCCATACTACTACTGCACCAAGTAAGGGATGGCTGAGCCGTTACTCAACAAAAACCGGATCGGTCAATGTTACCGATCCCCCGATCCATCTAAAATGGCCATATCGGCACCGATATCCGATCGGTGCATCCCTAATTAAGTGTTTACTATTGTGATTATCTGTGTTTGGTTACTGCTAATCACATGTTACAGATGGGCTATGATTGGCCCTGTCTGTGCCATGTGATCACTGTGACCAATCACAGAGCTCATCACAATAGTACATAATGAAAGGCATGAATCAAAGCCTTTTATTGTGTACAATGGTCATGTGATCTGCTGTGATTGGCGAGAGCGATCACATGGTACTGGCAGCGGGCCAGTACAGTGACCTGTCATCGGCTGTGTCCGATGGACACAGTGGGGGACAGATCGCGCCAGAGCGTGAACCTGGAGGGATGTCATATCATGTCCTCCCAGAATAACAGGGCTCCCGCTCAGTTGTCCTATTACAATAGGCTAGGCGGGGGGGGGGGGGGGGGGGTTGTTAAAGACAAAAAAGAACATTGGATGGCCATGGCAAACCAATCGGATCGCAGATGTCGTTCTAGCCAGTGCACATTACAACATGGAAGTAGGAATCTGAGTGGCTGCTGTAGGTATTGTCACAGTTTCTCCTTTTCTGCGATTATGAAATGTATACTTGAAAACACATCAGCTTCACATATTTAATGGTCCTTAACAGCTGCTATGAGTAAGTTTATAAAGTTGATGGTTATATCTCTAGAAAGCTCATCACTCCAGTACCAAATCATAAACTTTGTCAGCACATATTAAACAGCCTAGTCTGTGTATGATTTCTTTTAGGCCCCTTTCACACTTATGCGACCTAAAAGTTGCGCGATTTTACCACACTTTTTTGCCACAATTTGACTTGAAGCAATGGCTTAGGTCTATGGACCTCAAAAGGCATTAAAATTAGCCCAAAGTAGTGCAGGGACTACTTTGAAGTCGTTGCGACTAGAAGTCATACAGATATGAATGGTACTCATTGAAAATCATGGAGTACGACTGTCTTGCGACTTTGCAGTCCCAAGTTGCAGGACAAGTCCCATAAGTGTGAAAGGGGCCTTAGTTAGTGCTCAGTCACCCCACCATGCACTGCACACATTTTTAGGCATTGTGGCAAGCTGCAATAGTCAGCCCATTCAAAGTGAATGCGCTTCAACATACCTCCACACATGAAAATGTGGATCTTTTTGCTTTTTTTTCTGTTTTGCGACACAGTACATTGCGACCCACATTGTGCATTGAAGTGATGTTTGAATTGATTAGTAACCCAATGTACATGATGTATTACCATGTGTTACTCCAGCACTGTAGTGTGAATGAGCCCTGAATACTGGGAGATTTAAAGTGGTTGTAAACCCACCTTTATAACTTGTACCTATAGGTGAGCCTATAATAAGGCTTACCTATAGATATTGTAAATATCTCCTAAACTTGCAGATATTTACATTGCATGCAGCTGATAACGTCATCGGTGCATGCGCTCTAAAGAAACGGCCGCCTGTGCCTTTTCTTCAGAGCCCTGTGCCGTGACCAGCGGCTCCCGGAGTCCGCAGATCCGGAAGGAAGACGGGTGAAGATAGATGTGGCTGCAAGCGGGGACAACGTGGGCTTCGTTTGCAGGCAAGTGTCACATAATGTGCTAGTATGTGATGCATACTAGCACATTATGCATTTACTTTGCAGGGAAGAAAAAAAACCCGGAAGACTTTACTTCCTCTTTAAACGCCTTCAAATTAACACGTGGGGAAAAAAAAACCTTGTACATCCTGTTGTGTTGTGACGCCATTCGTTTTAAATGGCACACCAACGCATCTGAATGACAACACTGCAGCACCAGGGGGCAGGTGTCTGACGTCCAGGGCTCACAGGAAGTAGGTTGAATGATGCCGGCTGTCCACTCTGAGAGCCAGCCTTGGCTCCTCTTCTGTGTGTCTGAAGGGGACAGCAAAATAAAGAACAATAACTCATTTTAAAAAAAAATGTTCTACTGCATTGCAAAAGTAGTTCCGCTTTACTTGTTGGAAGTCCCCTGCTGACCTCACTAATTCCAATGTCCTACTAATGTGATGAATGCAAGAGAGTAGTTAAAAATCTCAGTAGCAGAGATGTTGAGGACCTCATTCACATGGGTGCTGTGGCCCATACATTGCGAATGAGCGCTTTGCTCCTGGAACTGCGTGCAGGCAGCCTGTGTCCCTCTGGGGATGCAGTGGCTGTACTGACTGCTCACCTGTGGTGTTCAGATGCCATTGCCACATATTACATGGTCGATATGGAAAATGGAGGTGCTGGCCTTTGATTTTTACACCATGCCATGCCAGAGTGTGCATGGGGATAGTAGTCCGTGTAGTCCTAGGCTAAGGGCTTGTTTAGAAATGTGCTGTTCTCTGTAGAGCAATCCACTGTGCATTGCTTTTCAGAGGGCGTTTGACAGGCACTGAGGCATTATGTTGGCCTTCCGTATTAAAGTCTAAAAGCCTGCATCACCACTCCGCATTTACATGCATTTTACATGGTTGCGCCACAGCCCCATGAATGGCTCATGTTTGGCGGGCGGTACTGCCCAATGAATGTGACAGGAGGGATCATTTTTTCCACACTGCGATGCAAAGCATTGTGGCTGTTGCATGTGTAAAGCCCTGTACAGCTGTGGAGGTGTCCGTAAAAACGTGGCTCAACTGAGTTTTTTTATTGTCCCCCCCTCCTCCCAAGGTCTGTCCTTTCTAAAGCTGGCTATAGATGGATCGAATCCCAGCCAGTTCAGCAGGAACCAGCCGAGATTCCATACATGTATGAGCAGGCTTGCTGTACTGAAGTCGATCCATTGATCAACTTCGGTACAACCAGCCTGTCTGATTTTTTTTTTTTTTTTGCATGCGATTACTGCTGGTGGCTATAGCTGACATTGGTGATCATTGTGTTCTGCCTGCCAGCAAACCACAATAGCGCTCCGGGAGGGATTTCCCCATCAACACAGTGTTGATGGGGGAATCGAGCGATTTTCTGTCCTTCAACTTGTGGTGGTAGGAAAGAAAATTGTATGGCTTGCTTATGCCTCGTACACACGTTTAGATAATCGGACAACTTATCGTTCGCATTTTGTTGCATGATACTAATATAGAATTCAACAATGCATATAAACGTATGATTTTGAGCCCCCGTTCACATGCAAGTGACGCTACTTCGCACCGCGACCTCCGAGGTCGCGGTGCGAGCAGCGCGCCGCGACCTTGGAGCGGCCGCCACGGACTTCATAACATTGAAGTCTATGGCGGTCGCCTCCTGGTTGCCCCAAAGAAGCTCCGGACCCTTTTTCTAAGTCGGAGCGACTTGTGTCGTTCCTATTAGAACGGGTCCGCAGCTTCCCTATGGGAGGCGACCTGTGAGGCGACCAGGTCGCCTTAGTGTGAACGGGGGCTTACTGGAAAAGCTTCCTGGTTGCATAGCTACGTATCCGATGGTGCAAAACAAAAACAATGGCAGCCAGGCTTTTCTGTGCTATTTTAGTGTTTTTGATCATGCGCGGTCTTTGTCTATTGATTTTTAGTGGATGCATAGTGTACCGATTTAACCACTTGCCGACCACCGCAAGTACATATACTGCGGCGGTCAGCCTCTCCTGGGCAAAGCGACGTACCGGTACGTCGCTCGCCCACGCCGCCGGAGGCGCGCTCCCGCTCGTTCCCTGACATCCCCGCGCGAGTGCCCGGCGGCTCAGATGTCCGCCGGCCACTCGCGATCTCCCGCTGGAGAGGGAGAAAGGCAGGCGGCTGATGCAAACAAAGCTGCCTGTCATTCTCCCTGGTGTAACTGCAGAGACTATACGATCCTGCTATGTAGGATCGTATGTCTCTGTGGTTGCATCACAAGCCACGCCCCTTTACAGTTAGAATCACGCCCCTAGTGACACACTTAACCCCTTGATCGCTAATAAAGTTAACCCCTTCCCTGCCAGGGTCAATTTTACAGTAACAGTGCATATGTATAGCACTGATTACTGTAGTAATGTCACTGGTACCCCCAAAAGTGTCAAAAATGTCAGTCAGGGGTCCGATCTGTCTGCCGCAATGTCGCAGTCCTGCATAAAAAATCGCAGATCGCCGCCATTACTAGTTAATAAAAAAAAAAACCAATAAAAATGACCTAAATCTTTCCCGTAGTTAGTAAACGCAATAACTTTTGCGCAAACCAATCAAAATCCGCTTATTGCAATTTTATTTTTTTTTTTACCAAAAATATGTAGCAGAAAACAGATTGGTCTAAAATGTTAAATTTAATTTTTACATTTTTTTTTTTTGAGAATTTCATATAAAAAAAATGTGAAAAATATTGTTATTTTTTCAAAATTGTCGCTCTTTTTTTGTTTATAGCGCAAAAAGTAAAAATCGCACCGGTGATCAAATACCGCCAAAAGAAAGCTTTGTTTGTGGGGAAAAAAGAACGTCAATTTCATTTGGGTACAGCATCGCACGACCGCGCAATTGTCCGTTAAAGTCACACAGTGCCGAATCACAAAATTGGCCCTGGTCTTTGATCACCCAAATCCTCCAGGGGCTTAAGTGGTTAAACGATTGTCGTTCGCTAGGCTATCGTACGACAGACCAACTGTCGTGATCGGCTGTCGAAAGCTGTGAACGATCAGATTATCGTGCGATCAGGTCAAAAGCGAGTTTTATCGTACGATTATCTGAACGTCTGTACGAGGCATTAAAGGGATGCAGACTTGCAGCTGTTCTCATTACTACCCTGAGGCTGCGCCAGGTGGGTATAATTAGTGCGTACCTCCCCCCCCATCAGAGATCAGTCTGAGAGAGGACATGAGCAGAAGAGCAACTTTTTAAAAGCACAAGGTATGAATCTGCAAAAAATTTGCTAAAATCCTAGCAATGTCTGGAGGATTGTATTTTTTAGCACGGCTGGAGTTACTCTTTAAGGCTGGCCATACATGTTCAATTTTCTTGTACAATTTTCTGTTACCAAAAACCACATAATGTGAGGTCAAAACAAGACAATACTTTCACTTGTATCCGTTTAGACAGGCCTTTGTACTACATAGTTGAAGGTAAATTGTATAATGTATGGCCAGCCTAAGGGACCTGTTATGAGCCATTGGATCAGCATGACACCTGGACAGCCAGCGTTTTCTTTTTTTGGTAGACTTTGAAGTTTTATCAATATAGACATTTTTTTTTTTTTTTTTTTTTAAAGCCTGCAAAAAGGTTACCATAGTTACCATAGTTTAATGTGACAACTATGCAGGATGACTACATAGTGGTAAAGTATTCTAAAATCTATTGGGTCTGTGCTGCTATCTTGTCAAATATGGAAATATATAACCAATAACTGCTGTATGAATATCACAGGTGCTACAGAACCTATAGGAAAAAGATACAGCGCTGAAGTATTCCAGCAAAAAAAAAAAAAAATATATATATATATATATATATATATATATATATATATATATATATATATATATAAAAAACCAAATATCAGTATATGAATCTTGTGTAAAGCAGGAAATATGGCCTTTAGGTATTTTTTATTAATGTATGGTATATAAATGTAAGGTAATGTTACAGGTATGTAATGCCATGTTTTACTATAATCGCATCGGTATAAAGCTTTGTAACTTTACATAATCCCAAATTATCACTTGTCACTGCCTAGTTATCTTTTTATTTTTTTTAATGCGATATATAATTTACTTCATCCTCAAGCTGGCCATACATTATACAATTTACTTGTACAATTTCCTTTAGATTTACCTTCAACTATGTAGAATAAGGGTCTGCCGGATTGCATACAAATTGAAAGTGTTTAGGTTTGACCTCATATTGCATGGTTTTTGGTAAATCTAAGCCCCTGTTCACATTGGAGCGACTTGTTAGGACCAATTGCATGACAAGTCACATCCTATTGCCAACAATCGCACTGTTCAAATGCAGACTTTGCGGTGCCGATTTTGGTTTGAAAAAATGAGTACATGCTCAACTTTTGGTGATTTCAGGTGAAACTTGAATAGATATCTTTGCATTAGGCCGCACAGATTTCTTCAAAGTTGCACTGAGATGTTGCTTTGAAATCATGCGATTTCAGATGAAGTGGCACAATTTCAAAATGGCAGAAAGTGTGAACGGGGGCTAAAGGAAAGTTGTATAATGTATGGCCAGCCTTAAGCCCCGTACACACGTACCGATCGTCGGCGAACGATCGGCCGTCTTTTGTCCAGGGCTGTCGGTGTCTGTTGAAAAGTGCAAAAGACTGCACAAGAATTTTTTGTCCGCCGACTGCAGCCGACAGCAGAAGTGATGTCATGTAATGGTTAACTTTCCCTGTGTTTTTTCTTTTCTGAGCATGCCCAGTCTTCCAAATCTGCTGTCTGTCAGCTGAATTCTGTACTGACTGGCGAACAATCGGCCGCTCTGGTGTCGGCATACAAAAATTTTCATGCTTGCAAGACAGATTCTTTTCGGCCGAAAGTGCGCTGTTAGCTGTCGGAAGCATCATACTAACAAGCCTACAATCGGCAGATCGGTCGTCGGCGGACGATCGGTACGTGTGTACGGGGCTTTAGACTGCACATGTGTCAGACATGTTCCCTGCATCTGGGGAGCGGCTGCATTTAATGCAACTGGACGGAAGTCTGGCGTGAGATTTGGCTTTAGGATAATACAATAAGGCTCTTAGCGAATGCCTCGCTGTACAAAGGAGAGTCTGGTTGAAGTTTATTTTAAGAACGTTCATTCAATTTTCTAATTGTTAGTGGGGTCATAGTAACATTCGTTTTCAACAAGAAATTTTTCACTATAGCGATGTCAGACATCGCATGTGATTCGCACTGCACTGCTCTGAAAATCAATGTGATGTCTGTGCGACAGGATGTATGGCTGAATTTGCATTGCATTTGGACCAAAGTGGTGCAGGACCCTGTTTTTGGTCCACACCAGAATCAGATCACATGGTGGGTAACACCTATGCGATCTGATTATTGTCCGAATTGACAGTTCGCACTGCGATATGCAAACTGATCTGGGGGTGTCGTTAACTTTGTATTGACCCTCCCAGCAGAGTCGCATAGGGCAGTGTGAGCTGCCTGCGAGTTGGGTGCGATGCAGGAACCCGCAGTGGATTTGCAGGGTTCCTGCATCGCACCAATGTGAACCCGCACTAAAGGAGTTTGCATGGTTTTCATTTGGTAAAATCCATTTATTTTAAAATCAAATGTTTAGAACAATTTTTTTTCAAACAACATTTGTCAAGCCATCCAATGTACTGAGAATTGTTACACAATTTTGTGTAGGAATGAATGTATGTTAGACAATTTACTATTGTAAAGCCAGCTCTTATTTGGGGAGCACAGATAGTCAGACTTGGGGTGGACTCTGGTGAGCCAGAATCTGATGCTCATTCAGGCAGTGCAGCCTCCCCATACACAGTGCTTGGAGATCTCATTGTAACAATATGATCTGCCTTGGGGTTTGTAAGAGGCACCAAGGAATGGATAAAGATGTACTGTAGGTAATTGTAATGTTCTCTTTACTGTAGGTCATCGTGTACAGTAGTTGATCCTTGTATCACAGATTGGTGGATTTGTTCTCCATGGGTGACCAAACATTTCATTGTTTTTGTAGAACACTAATACCATAATTGTACGTATATCTTGTTATGACAATGTATTAATAAAATACCTTTGCTAAGTAAAAGTATTGTTTTTCTTATAGAAATTATTGTGGCGTATACCTAAAAGTGTGTTCCAGTTTTTGGTGGAGTCCGGGAGGATTATATCCCCTTGTTTATTGCTCCACTTGGTCACATAACCCCTCACTCATGACACCCAGGACATTGGTATGATGTGACCCTCATGTTGCTATCTCTGGCTGGCATTTTCATATATTCCTATGGAGGATCCTCTAGGTCAGGGACACAAGCTGAAATATGACTGCATCTTTCTGCTTTTGAGTTGCGGTACGTCAAGTATTCAGAATGAATGGGCTGTAAGTGCATCAACGCCTGAAAATATTAGTCCCGCAGCATTTTTTGCAACCACAACTCTCACTGAAGAGGATGTTGGAGTCATTATTGGGGTCAATGAACACAATAATAACCCCCAACATTGGTGTTAGTGGATGCAATAGTAACCCCCAGCATTGGTGTCGGTGACTGCAATAATAACCCCCTATCATTGGTGTCAGGGGATGCAATAATAACCCCCTTTAATTGGTGTCAGGGGATGCAATAATAACCCCCCTAATGTTGGTGTCAGGGGATGCAATAATAACCCCCTATCATTGGTGTCAGGGGATGCAATAATAACCCCCTATCATTGGTGTCAGGGGATGCAATAATAACCCCCTATCATTGGTGTCAGGGGATGCAATAATAACCCCCTATCATTGGTGTCAGGGGATGCAATAATAACCCCCTATCATTGGTGTCAGGGGATGCCATAATAACCCCCAGCATTGGTGTTAGTGGATGCAATAATAACCCCCAGCATTGGTGTCGGTGACTGCAATAATAACCCCTATCATTGGTGTCAGGGGATGCAATAATAACCCCCAGCATTGGTGTCGGTGACTGCAATAATAACCCCTATCATTGGTGTCAGGGGATGCAATAATAACCCCCAGCATTGGTGTTAGTGGATGCAATAATAACCCCCAGCATTGGTGTCGGTGACTGCAATAATAACCCCCAGCATTGGTGTCAGGGGATGCAATAATAACCCCCAGCATTGGTGTTAGTGGATGCAATAATAACCCCCAGCATTGGTGTTAGTGGATGCAATAATAACCCCCAGCATTGATGTCAGGTGACTGCAATAATAACCCCCAGCATTGGTGTCAATGGATGCAATAATAACCCCCTATCATTGGTGTCAGGGGATGCAATAATAACCCCCTATCATTGGTGTCAGGGGATGCAATAATAACCCCCTATCATTGGTGTCAGGGGATGCAATAATAACCCCCTATCATTGGTGTCAGTGGATGCAATAATAACCCCCATAATGTTGGTGTCAGTGGATGCAATAATAACCCCCATAATGTTGGTGTCAGTGGATGCAATAATAACCCCCATAATGTTGGTGTCAGAGGATGCAATAATAACCCCCTAATGTTAGCCTCTAAACACCCCTCCATGTTAGCCTATGTGTCCATGCACATACAGTGGGTATAGAAAAGAATCTCCCCCTTTAAATAATCACATTTTGTTGCTTTGCAGCCTGACATGAAGACAGACAGTTTTTGTTTTATCTAGCTGTGTGTGCAATGTATAACATCCAAGTAAAAGAAAAACACCAACATGCCAAAAAGAAATAAAAACAATTCAAAAACAGAATCGCTGCGTTGAAAAAAAGGATCATCCCCACTCGCATGCATTTGGGGTGTTAACATTGACACTGTCTGCAGATCGCAACTGCAGTGCGCTTTGAACGTGGTGCTGGAAAGGTGCGTGGAATGCAGATATCCTGCACTGCCTTCACCTGTGAACCCAGCCTTAGGAGGAAGCTGGAGCCATCTGTGGTCACAATAATAACCCCCAACATTGGTGTCAGTAATGGTGCTGAGAAGCCATGCTATTAAATCTCTCCTCCTATTGGTGATCAGGAGCGCTGGTTTATACCCTCATTCCCTATTGGTGATCAGGGGCACTGGTTTATACCCTCATTCCCTATTGGTGAACAGGGGCACTGGTTTATACCCTCATTCCCTATTGGTGGTAAGGAGTGCTGGTTTATACCCTCATTCCCTATTGGTGGTAAGGAGTGCTGGTTTATACCCTCATTCCCTATTGGTGGTAAGGAGTGCTGGTTTATACCCTCATTCCCTATTGGTGATCAGGAGCGCTGGTTTATACCCTCATTCCCTATTGGTGATCAGGGGCACTGGTTTATACCCTCATTCCCTATTGGTGGTAAGGAGTGCTGGTTTATACCCTCATTCCCTATTGGTGGTAAGGAGTGCTGGTTTATACCCTCATTCTCTATTGGTGGTAAGGAGTGCTGGTTTATACCCTCATTCTCTATTGGTGGTAAGGAGTGCTGGTTTATACCCTCATTCCCTATTGGTGATCAGGGACACTGGTTTATACCCTCATTCCCTATTGGTGATCAGGGGCACTGGTTTATACCCTCATTCCCTATTGGTGGTAAGGAGTGCTGGTTTATACCCTCATTCTCTATTGGTGGTAAGGAGTGCTGGTTTATACCCTCATTCCCTATTGGTGATCAGGGACACTGGTTTATACCCTCATTCCCTATTGGTGATCAGGGGCACTGGTTTATACCCTCATTCCCTATTGGTGATCAGGGGCACTGGTTTATACCCCCATTCCCTATTGGTGGTAAGGAGTGCTGGTTTATGCCCTCATTCCCTATTGGTGATCAGGGGCACTGGTTTATACCCTCATTCCCTATTGGTGATCAGGGGCACTGGTTTATACCCTCATTCCCTATTGGTGGTAAGGAGTGCTGGTTTATACCCTCATTCCCTATTGGTGGTAAGGAGTGCTGGTTTATACCCTCATTCCCTATTGGTGGTAAGGAGTGCTGGTTTATACCCTCATTCTCTATTGGTGGTAAGGAGTGCTGGTTTATACCCTCATTCTCTATTGGTGGTAAGGAGTGCTGGTTTATACCCTCATTCTCTATTGGTGGTAAGGAGTGCTGGTTTATAACATCCCTTTTTTTGTTTTGTTTTTTTATTGGTGATCATGGGTGCTGGAATATACCCTTATTCCTTATTGGTGGTCAGGAGCACTGGTTTATAACTTCACTGCCTATTGGTGGGCAAGGTCGCTGGCTTATAACCTCATTCCTTATTGGTGGTCAGGGGTGCTGGTTTATAATCTCACTCTTCATTGGTGGTCACAGGCGCTGGTGTATCACTTCATTCCTAATGGTGGTCAGGGGCGGGCGCTGGTGTATAACCTCTTTTTTTTTTTTTTTTGTGGCCTGGGATGCTGGTTTATAACCCCAATCCTTATTGGTTGTCTGGGGCACTAGTTTATAACCCAAATCCTTATTGGTTGTCTGGGGCACTAGTTTATAATCTCATTCCTTATTGGTTGTCTGGGGCACGGGTTAATAACCTCCTTATTGGTGGTTTGGGACGCTGGTTTAAAATCTCATTCCTTATTGGTGGTCTGGGACCCTTGTTTATAACTTCACTCCTGATTGGTGGGCAGGGTGCTGATTGATAACCTCACACCTGATTGGTGGGCAGTGGTGCTGATTGATTACCTCACTCCTGATTGGTGGTCAGGGGCACTGGTTTATAACCTCCTTCCTTATTGGTGGTCAGTGGCACTGATTTATATCTTCATTCTTTATGGGTGGTCAAGTCAGTAGTAGTAACATTTACAGCAGAGAGGATTCCAGCACCTGACACCCCATTTGCTGCTGTGCACATCTATCAGGTGCCAGGCCACATGTTGGGTCTAGTGACTGTGCTGGCCCAGCTCCTCTGCCCCCCTTTTTATGTCAGAGTGACAGCTGATATGACATCCAATATGGTGGTGTGTGGGGTCAGTGTCCGTAGAATAAAGTGTCTGGTGACCGGGACTCTTTAAAGCCCCTCTGCTCTCTCTGCGTAGAAGGCGCCCGGTGTACTGCCGAAAGTTTCAACTTGCCAAAATCTCCAACCACCCTCGTCGCTTCTGCTGGCCGTGAGTCAATGCCCGTGCACAGTGGAGAACATTGTGCACGAGAGTTGGAGTTTTCGGAAAGATGTTTAACGCTACTGCACATGCGCCCGACATTTGGAGCTGTTATATATACCTTCGGCAGCATGTTTAACGCTACTGCTATATATATTTATTTACTTATTTAAATGGAAGGATTTTAAAAAAAAAAAAAAATTGCTTCATAAATACCAGTGCCTGACAGTTGAAACTTTTGTATATACACACGCACACACATACCGTATTTATCAGCGTATAACACGCACTTTTTCCTCCTAAAAATGGAGGGCAAAGCACCAGTGCGTGTTATACGCTGATATAGTAAAAAAAAAAAAACAAAAAAAAAAAGCCGGGCAGCGCTGAGAGGAAGAGGAGGGGGGCGGGCCGGGCGGAGCAGAAGGAAGGACGAGCGGCTGCTGTCATAGGAAGTTCCGCTTCCTATGATAGACAGCACAGTGGCCCAATGCTGGGACAGGGGACGTGTGACGTCTATCATAGGCGCCGGGACGTCAGATGACAGCAGCGGCTCGTACTCGCTTCTCCTCCCTTGGCCCGCCCCCCTCTGCCTCAGCGCTGCCCGGCTTTTTTAATGAAAATATATGGGCAATCTGTGCAATATGGGCGTTCTGTGCTGGCGAGGCTGCATTGGGGACACTGCGCTGGCGAGGCTGCATTGGGGACACTGCGCTGGCGAGGCTGCATTGGGGACACTGCGCTGGCGAGGCTGCATTGATGGACACTGCGCTGGTGAGGCTGCATTGATGGACACTGCGCTGGTGAGGCTGCATTCATGGACACAGGTAAGACTGCATTTGATTAAAAAAAATAGTTCTGAGTTCAATACTGTTTATTTAAAAGTTTAAGCTTTTTTCCTAAAATGTCCCTCCTAAATGTGGGGTGCGTGTTATACGCCGATAAATACGGTATATATGTGTATGTATATGTGTATATATATTAGGGATGCACCGAAATGAAATTCTTGGCCGAAGCCGAATAATAATGAAATGTTTGGCCGAAGGCCGAATACCGAACGCGGTGTTTCGCATTTTTTCCATTTATTTTGCCAATTTTTTGTCCTCTCTCTTGTCCTCTCATGTCTCTCTCTCTCTTGTCCTCTCATGTCTCTCTTGTCCTCTCATGTCAAGTTAAAGAACTAGATGATCTACTAGTTGAAGAAATAGCTAAAATGACAATGAAAGGAGAAGTTATCATTATGGGAGATTTCAATCTTCCAGATATAAACTGGAAAACCAAAATAGCAAGTTCTACCAGGAGTACAGATATTCTAAATTCCCTACTGGGGTTGTCTCTGCAACAAGTGGTTGAGGAGCCAACCCGGAGGGAGGCCATTTTGGATCTGGTATTCACAAATGGGGATTCGGTATATGATGTCATTGTAGGCGAAACCTTGGGATCTAGTGATCACCAGTCAGTGTGGTTTAATATAAGAACTGTGAAAGAGTCACACCACACAAAAACAAAAGTTTTAGATTTTAGAAAAACAGACTTTTCAAAAATGAAATTAGTCATAAATGAGTCCTTATCAGACTGGAACGGATTACATGGAGTCCAGGAGAAATGGGACTACTTAAAAGGTGCATTATTGAAGGCAACAGAAAATTGCATTAGACTTGTCAGTAAAAGCAAAAAAAGGAAGAGACCACTGTGGTACTCAGCAGAAGTGGCCCAAATCATTAAAAATAAAAAGCTAGCATTTTGTAATTATAAAAAAACCCAGAGCAATGAAGATAAGGAAATCTACAAGATTAGGCAGAAAGAGGCCAAGCAAGTTATAAGAACTTCTAAAGCGCAGGCAGAGGAAAAACTAGCTCAGTCTATGAAAAAGGGGGATAAGACATTCTTCAGATATATAAATGAAAAAAGGAAATTAAAACAAGGAATAACTAAATTAAAAACAAAGGACGGAAGGTATGTAGAAGAGAATAAAGGGCTAGCTGACTGCCTTAATGAATACTTCTGTTCAGTTTTTACAGAAGAAAAAGAAGGAGAAGGACCTCCACTTGAAAGGATGACTAATGAATCATTTGATGCATGTGTCTTTACAGAGGAAGACGTTCTAAGATTGCTGTCTAAAGTGAAGACAAATAAGTCACAGGGTCCTGATGGGATACACCCAAGATTATTAAAAGAGCTTAGTGGTGAGCTGGCAAAACCATTAACAGATCTATTTAACCAATCATTAGTAACAGGAGTCGTCCCGGAAGATTGGAAATTGGCAAATGTCGTGGCCATTCACAAGAAAGGTAGTAGGGAGGAATCGAGCAACTATAGACCAGTGAGTCTGACATCAATAGTAGGCAAATTAATGGAAACCCTATTAAAGGATAGGATTGTGGAACATCTTAAATCCCATGGATTGCAAGATGAAAAACAACATGGGTTTACTTCAGGGAGATCATGTCAAACAAATCTTATAGATTTTTTTGACTGGGTGACTAAAATAATAGACGGTGGAGGTGCAGTAGACATTGCATATCTAGATTTTAGTAAGGCTTTTGACACTGTCCCACATAGAAGACTTATCAATAAACTGCAGTCATTGAGCATGGACTCCCATATTGTTGAGTGGATTAGGCAGTGGCTGAGTGACAGACAACAGAGGGTTGTAGTCAATGGAGAACATTCAGAACAAGGTCATGTTACCAGTGGGGTACCTCAGGGATCTGTACTGGGACCAATTTTGTTTAATATCTTCATAAGTGATATTGCAAAAGGCCTCGATGGTAAGGTTTGTCTTTTTGCTGATGACACAAAGATATGTAACAGGGTTGATGTTCCTGGAGGGAAACGCCAAATGGAAAAGGATTTAGGAAAACTAGAAGAATGGTCAGAACTCTGGCAACTGAAATTTAATGTGGATAAGTGCAAGATAATGCACCTGGGGCGTAAAAACCCAAGGGCAGAATATAGAATATTTGACACAGTCCTGACCTCAGTATCTGAGGAAAGGGATTTAGGAGTAATTATTTCAGAAGACTTAAAGGTGGGAAGACAATGTAATAGAGCAGCACGAAATGCCAGCAGAATGCTTGGATGTATAGGGAGAGGTATAAGCAGTAGAAAGAGAGAAGTGCTTATGCCGCTGTACAGAACACTGGTGAGACCTCACTTGGAGTATTGTGCGCAGTACTGGAGGCCATATCTCCAGAAGGATATAGATACTCTAGAGAGAGTTCAGAGAAGAGCTACTAAACTAGTACATGGATTGCAGGAAAAAACTTACCAGGAAAGGATAAAGGACCTTAACATGTATAGCTTGGAAGAAAGAAGAGACAGAGGGGATATGATAGAAACATTTAAATACATAAAGGGAATCAACTCGGTAAAGGAGGAGAGCATATTTAAAAGAAGAAAAACTACCACAAGAGGACACAGTTTTAAATTAGAGGGGCAAAGGTTTAAAAGTAATATGAGGAAGTATTACTTTACTGAGAGAGTAGTGGATGCATGGAATAACCTTCCTGCAGAAGTGGTAGCTGCAAATACAGTGAAGGAGTTTAAGCATGCATGGGATAGGCATAAGGCTATCCTTCATATAAGATAGGGCCAGGGACTATTCATAGGATTCATATATATTGGGCAGACTAGATGGGCCAAATGGTTCTTATCTGCCGACACATTCTATGTTTCTATGTTTCTATGTTTCTCTCTCTCTTGTCCTCTCATGTCTCTCTCCCTAAATGTTACTGTAGGGAATGGGATTCAGTGCACACTGCAGCCTTGTACCATAGGGTTAATGTTAGTGACACTGTAGGGATTGGGAAGGATGCTGGGAATGGAAATCGGGAAGCATGCAGGCAGCCTTGTAAACTTTAATTGCAGATACAGGGCACTGGGCAGGTCAGGGTTAATGTGGTAACATCAATTACTCAGTGACAGTCAGTGTGGACTCGATCAGATTATACAGTGACAGACAGTCTCTTATAGTGGTGGTAGTAGGAGGCTGGAGGTGGACTAGTAGGAGCCTGGAAAGGAGCACAGCCGCATACATACATTACTCACTCGTGCACTGCAGCCCGCCCCACACATTCAGTGAGTCTTACTCTCCTCCCTAGTTTTTTCAATGGCACATTCAGGAAGCCAATCACGCCGTGAGTAGCGGCACAGCGGAACCAATCAGGTGTGCAGGCATGCGTGATTGGTTCGCTGTGCAGCTAATCACGGCGTGATTGGCTTCCTGAATGTGCCATTGAAAAAACTAGGGAGGAGAGTAAGACTCACTGAATGTGTGGGGCGGGCTGCAGTGCACGAGTGAGTAATGTATGTATGCTCACCGCTGAAGTGTCCCGGCTTCCCCTGCCCAACACGGAAGTCTGTGAGTCCTCCTGTCCTCCTCCGAGTCCCTTCCCCCTGTAAATATCGTGACCTCGGCGATATGAATATCGCCTACGGCCACAGAACGATAGTCAATATCATATCGACTATCGTTCAGCCCTATTGTTCGGCACAAAATTATTCGGCCTTTTGACTTATTCGGCCGAACACCGAAAGTGCTATTTTTTCTATTTTCGGCCGAATAATGTTCGGCCGCCGAATATTCGGTGCATCCCTAATAAATATATATATATATATATATATATAATACACACACACAACATTTTTAACTGTCAGGCACTGGTATTTATTTAGTTTTTTCTTTAATCCTTCCATTTTTATAGATATATATAAAAATAAATAAATGGGAGGATTAGGATTAAAAAAAAAAAAAAAAAAATATATATATATATATATATATATATATATATATATATATATATATATATATATATATATATAATCTTTTATTTTTTTTTAATCCTCCCATTTATTTATTTTTATATCTTTTTATATCTATCTATAAAAATGGAGGGATTAAAAAAAAAAAAAAAACCTAAATAAATACCAGTGCCTGACACTTTGGTGTGTGTGTGTGTGTGTGTGTGTGTGTGTGTATATATATATATATATATATATTTGATCAGAACAGCCCTCTTGTGATATAGCTGGCTAAAAGGAGTGGTTGGGGCTGAGAAACCCCCGCTGAGCAGGAGAGGAGAGAGGCGGCCCATCACGTGAGCGCCAGTCGGTGGTAAGGTACACAGCGGCATTGTTAAAAAAAGAAACCACATACACTGGGGACATTATTTAATATAAAGCCCCGTACACACGTACCGATCGGCCGTCTTTTGCCCAGGGCTGTCGTGTCTGTTGAAAACTGCAAAAGACTGCGCACAAATTTTGTCGGCCAACAAAAGCCAACTGCTGAAGTGATGTCATGTGATGGTTAACTTTCCTTGTCTTTTTTTCTTTTCTGAGCATGCCCAGTTTTGCTAATCTGCTGTCTGTCGGCCGAAATCTGTACTGACTGGCGAACAATCGGCCGTTCTGTTATCGGCCTACAAAAATTTTAATGCCTGCACGACAGATTCTGCTCGGCCGAAAATGCGCGGTCGGCTGTCGGAAGCATCATACTAACAACCCTTCGATCGGTCGTCGGCCGAATATTTACGGCAGACAATCGGTACGTGTGTACGGGGATTGTAGCAATGTCACTGCGTATAATAGCATGGGAGAGGGTTGGGGGGTGGACCGAGCTGACGGGCAGGGAGGGGAGTAGGGAGAGCAGAGCTGTGGATGACAGAGGCACGTAAACTGACCACGGTGTCAAGGCTCAGCATCCATGATAAACCGTGGTCAGTTTACAGGGGGGAAGACAGAACCAGGCAGGATCAGCCAGGTTTTTTTAGGTTATATAGGGGGCAAAATGAAACAGCACAAGCACTGTGCTGTATAACATGATTTAAGGGGACAGGATCACATTTTTTTCAGGGTTACAAACCATTGAAGTGAGCAAAGATAGATGCCAAGACCAGTCTATGCGGAATACTTTCTTTATTTGCAGCAGACTCAAAACCAATTCAAACATTTTAGGCCGATGAGTTTTTTGTGTGATTAGCATGCTTTCTCCAGGCGCTTGGTTCTTGCACCTTGTTGCAGACTTTGGTTGCCCTCATCCAGTGGTGACAGCTCTGCACTCTCTGACACCTCTCTGTCCTTTTCTTTCTCTGACTCGACATCTTCTTTTTTCAGGTACTGATGATGCATCTAGAATTATACTATTGAGAAACTTGGTTGCTCTCTTGTAGAAGGCCAAGAATGTTCCCTGCACTGCACATGCACCACCGCAGTCAGTGTACAGTTAGAAAAACAAATCACCGGAAGAAATGATTAATCCTATTTAGCCTCACCAATCATGCTAGGAACACTTATGGATATTTACTGATGACCGTCCTACTGGATGATATCCCTGGAAGAGAACGCTGGAAATAATTGTATTAGTTTGTTGAATGCTCTTTGTATATTGGTACTATGCAACTTCCATTGTTTACCCTCAAACACATCTTCAGAGAAAAGCTGAATTTCCCACCTACCTAGTTACTCAGATTGGTTTCCATTAATTTTTTGGTCCTGTTTGCTTGCTTTCTGCCTAAAGACCTATTCCCTACTTTCCTCTTTTCCTCTTGGCCTCCTCTCTTCCCCTCACCTTATTTCTCTTTCCTATCTACTCCATTGGGGACCTCCTGACTACTCTCCTCCTAGCCTTTACTCCCCCCTTCCATTCAATCTATATTAATAAAAGCCAAGTGTCCCTGCGTCCAGATTCCCTGTGTCCGTGGAAATGCGCTACTACGCATGTGCCGCACGAACAGCCGTTGGACGAGACACTTGGCTTTTATTAATATAGATTAGTGAAGAATGGTGACCGCCCAGTGTGTGAGCTCAGCCCCTCCTCCTCCTCCCCGTACACCACACACACCTTCCTGTCATTGTATCACCCAGGAGAAGGCAACTCCTTCCCACCTCAGCCCCGCCTCCTGTCAGTCAGCTGTTCGTATTTCCGGTGACGCTACGTCACATCCAGCTGGTGCGAGCCCCGGTGCGCATGCTCACAAGACATTTTCCAGCTCCGATGAAATTTTAAGACTTACGAACATCTGACTGACAGGAGGCGGGGCTTAGGTGGGGCGGCCTTATCCTGGGTGATACAATGACAGGAAGGTGTGTGGTGTACAGGGGAGGAGGAGGGGCTGAGCTCACACACTGGGCGGTCACCGTGTTCAGATCGCTCTTCATAGAACGTTTGACAGGCAGTGAAGAGGCATTGTATTCCCTCCTCACCGCCTGCTTTACCCCCCCCCCCCCCAAACCTCGCACCAGTGTGCCACAGCCGTAACATTGCGTGTGGTTGCAGGATGCTTGCAGAGTGACCCTATTCATTTAAATGGGTTGCATTTGGCACACCCTATGCCCACTGAAAGCAACAGGGGATATAATTCCTGCCGTAGCTGTGAAGCAAGGCTGGTTTATTTACATTTTCCTAACCATTAATATTAAACTTTTTTTTTTTTCATTTTTGTTAATATTTTAGTGCCACTTTAAAAAAAATTGCAAAATTGAAAAACGCTTTATTTCATTTGTAAGTAACTCCACAGTATAATTTTAAAACATATGCTATCTACAGTAACTTTCTTTTTTGAGCAATGGTCAGAGTAGAATTTCTTTGTTACTTTTTTGTCTATATATTGCATTAAAAAAAATCAATTTTAAAAGAAAATGTTCCCAAAAGAGAAAACATTGTTTCTCCTAAAAATGTATATCCTATATAATAAAGTCCAAGTGTCTCTGCGTCCGTCCCTGTGTCCGTGGGATTGCGCTACTGCGCATGTGCCCCACGGACAGCCATTGGGAGAGACACTTGGACTTTATTATATAGGATTAGGGAAGAATGGTGAACGCCCAGTGTGTGAGCTCAGCCCCTCCTCCTCCCCGTACACCATAAACCTTCCTGTCATTGTATCACCCAGGAGAAGGCAACTCCGTCCCACCTCAGCCCCGCCTCCTGTCAGTCAGCTGTTCGTAATTCCGGACCTGCGTCACTTCCGGTGACGCTACATCACATCCAGCTGGTGTGAGCCCCGGTGCGCATGCGCACAAGACATTTTCCAGGTCCGATGAAATTTTAAGACTTACGAACAGCTGACTGAGAGGAGGCGGGGCTGAGGTGGGACGGAGTTGCCTTATCCTGGGTGATACAATGACAGGAAGGTGTGTGGTGTTCAGGGAGGAGGAGGGGCTGAGCTCACACACAGGGCGGTCACCATTCTTCACTAATCACACATTTCTACTGATTGTTAGCTCATGTGACCACTCTGCTTTATTTCATGGCCTCTGACCATTCATCCTAAACCCTGCAGATGGGAACAGCCCAGATGTGACCAGCAGGGGGCGCTTTATGTCATGGGAGGAAGAGGGTGCAGAGTATTGGGGGTGGAGGGACAGAGTGAGATGTAATTGGGTACAGAGACAGCATATTGGGGAATGAGGTGTAATAGGAGGGGCAGGGGGTGTAAAGTTTTGTATTGGTGTAATGGGGTGCAGAGAAGTGAGGTAATGGGGGTGAAAAGTGTTGTATTGGGGGTTCAGAGTGTTGGGGTATTGGAGATACAGAGAGGTGGAGTAATGGGGTGCAGAGTTTTGGAGATGCAGAGAGGTGGAGTAATGGGGGTGCTGAGTGTAGGAGAAGTGGAAAGGTGGAGTAATGGGGGTGCAGAGTGTTGGAGATGCAGAGAGCTGGAGTAATGGGGGTGCAGAGACGCCCATTACTCCACCTCTCTGCTATTCAAATACTCTGCACCCCGTTACTCCACCTCTCTGCACCCCAATTACTCCACCTCCCTGCACCCTTTTTACTCTACCTCTCTGCATCTCCAACACTCTGCACCCCCATTACTCCAACTCTCTGCATCTCCAACACTCTGCACCTCCATTACTCTACCTCTCTGCATCTCCAATACTCTGCACCCCCATTACTCCACCTCTCTGCTATTCCAATACTCTGCACCCCCATTACTCCACCTTTCTGCTTCTCCAACACTCTGCACCCCTATTACTCCACCTCTCTGTATCTCCAAAACTCTGCACCCCCATTACTCCACTTCTCTGCATCTCCAACACTCTGCACCCCCATTACTCCACCTCTCTGCATCTCCAACACTCTGCACCCCCATTACTCCACCTCTCTGCATCTCCAACACTCTGCACCCCCATTACTCCACCTCCCAGCATCTCCAACACTCTGCACCCCCATTACTCCACCTCCCAGCATCTCCAACACTCTGCACCCCCATTACTCCACCTCCCAGCATCTCCAACACTCTGCACCCCCATTACTCCACCTCTCTGCATCTCCAACACTCTGTACACCCATTACTCCACCTCTCTGTATCTCCAACACTCTGCAGCCCCATTACTCCACCTCTCTGTATCTCCCAATACCCCAACACTCTGAACCCCAATACAACACTTTTTTTTACTACATCACACTTTGTTTACTACATCAAAAAAAATTTAGAAAAGTTATATTTTTCACATTATTCTTCTTTAACATTTCTAAAGAATAAATACGATAAGTTAGAAATCAACTGCATGGTTGTCCACTTTTTTTTTGTACAGGAACAAGTCTTTTTTTTTTATACAAATGTTTGACCACATATGTTCTAGCGTCCGTTAATTTAACGGGCTTAATGTCTAGTAATACATAAAACAATATAAATTGTTATCTCTAAATTATACTTTATTCCAGCACTGGGGTTGTTTTATTAAAGGCAGATAAACTATGCACTTTGCAAGTCCAGTTGCACTTATTTTCCCCAGTGCTTGGTGTATGTGGTGAAGCTCTGCTGATTTCCATCCTCTAATCATGAGCAAGCAAAAATGCTGTTATTTTTTTTTTTGTTTTTTTTTTCATTTTCCTTGCTCCTGATTGGATATTCTTTACGAAGTGTAGCTTCACCACATTCACTAAGCTCTGGGAATAATGAGTACAACTGCGCTTGTAAAGTGCACAGCCTATTTGCCTTTAGTAAATCAACTCCATTGTGTTTGAGTTTCAAAAAGGAAGGCCACACATTTACCAAAGAAAAAGACCTAAGAGCAAATATGTACAGAAAACCCCTCACAGATTTTTAAAGACAGACCAATAAATATAGAAAAACGCATTTTTATTACATTAAGGTTTAAAAGTTTAATGTACCGTATATACTCGAGTATAAGCCGAGTTTTTCAGCACATTTTTTTGTGCTGAAAACGTCGTCCTCGGCTTATACTCGAGTCAAGGAAAAAAAAAAAGTCCCTGGCCGCTCCGACGTGCTTAAGCTTTAAAAATGGCGCCGCCCGGCGCATACATGTTACCGCGCACGCGCCGCCGCTCGGGACAAGCCGGGAATAGCCGAACGTATACGAGCGGCGGCGGCGCGTGCGCAATGACGTGTCGGCGCCGGGCGGCGCCATTTTTAAAATGAAGGTGCCTCTGGAACAGGTAAGTGAAACAGCTGCACTACCTGCCATTATGCAGGGCCGCGGGCATACTACCCTTTCACTCTGCTACTGCTGCTGGATTAGGACACTGGGCTGATCTTCCCAGGCACACGACTCTTGGCTCTGGAGATGCACAGGATAGGATGAAGCTATGGAGTACCAGTTATGCTGGAACGCAACGATCTTTCCAAACGCTTTGAACAAGCGGCTGTCAGTGCCATCTGAATACAAGGTCTCATTCGCCTGAGAGCAGCGTAGCAGTATTTGGTATCCATATCCATCAGAGGCTGTCAATACCAACTGGATACAGAGACATACTCGTCTGAGAGGAGTAAAACAACGCATGTTATCTATATCCATCTGGTAAGAAGCCCAGCGGGCCACTTTGAACGCACGGTGGGGAGCACCATTTTGATTTAGAGCACTGGGATTGTTTAATTTCGTTAAGGAGAGCACTTACTTTATTCCGTCCGGTAAGGAGGAATTCCAACAGGTGGAGGGAATTCAAGTCACTAGTTGTTTTGCACACCATCTGTCACCTATCACACTACTGAAGATTGTTTCAATATCGACACGTTGGTGTCTTGGGACTTTTTCCTTTCCATATATAATTTTTATATATTTATATAATTTTTATATAATTGTTAACGCACTTTGCACCAATATTCTTTGCTTGATTTTGAAGTTGCAAATTTTCATTGCTTGCAAATTATTGCACAGTTCATTCAGATATAGCGCACCACCTTATCACACATATCATTACTTTTATCTGGGAGCAGCATATCACTGATCAGCGCACTTTTTCTTTCACACATACTACAAGGGATGCAGTGCTGCGGGCATGGTCCACCTGTACCATGCCCACAGCACTGCAGCTCATGTAGTATGCCCACAACCCCGCATCCTCTTGTACCATGCCAGTCACCCCGCATCCTCTTGTACCATGCCAGTCACTCCGCATCCTCTTGTACCATGCCAGTCACCCCGCATCCTCTTGTACCATGCCAGTCACCCCGCATCCTCTTGTACCATGCCAGTCACTCCGCATCCTCTTGTACCATGCCAGTCACCCCGCATCCTCTTGTACCATACCAGTCACCCCGCATCCTCTTGTACCATACCAGTCACCCCGCATCCTCTTGTACCATGCCAGTCACCCCGCATCCTCTTGTACCATGCCAGTCACCCCGCATCCTCTTGTACCATGCCAGTCACCCCGCATCCTCTTGTACCATGCCTGCCACCCCGCATCCTCCTGTACCATGCCTGCCGCCCTGCATTCTCCTGTACCATGCCTGCCGCCCTGCATTCTCCTGTACCATGCCTGCCGCCCTGCATTCTCCTGTACCATGCCTGCCGCCCTGCATTCTCCTGTACCATGCCTGCCGCCCTACATTCTCCTGTACCATGCCTGCCGCCCTGCATTCTCACCCTAGGCTTATACTCGAGTCAATCATTTTTCCCATCTTTTTGTGGTAAAAGTAGGGGCCTCGGCTTATCTCGGGTCGGCTTATACTCGGGTCGGCTTATACTCGAGTATATACGGTAATAAAAATATGTTTTTACTATATTTATTGGTCTGTCTTTAAAAGCCAGTGAGGGGTTTGCTGTGCATATTTGCTCTTAGGTCTTTTTCTTTTGCAATACATATTGGACTTGACAGACTAATTCTTTGAAACGCATTCCACTTTTCCTCATGTATTCACTTCACAAAAAAAAAAAAAGTTTTTTTTTTTGGCAGAGAAGAAATGCAAAAGCCTTTCTACCAAGAAACTCACACCCCCCCCCCCCCAAAAAAAATGTTATATGTATATGTATATGTATATATATATATATATATATATATATATATATATATATATATATATATTTATATATTTTTTTCAGCTTCAATTCTGCTTTTAAAGCCGAGTTCTGGCCACAAAATCTACATAATCGATTTTGGGCCATCTGCTTGCTCTTGGTCACCTGAAAAAGAAATGGATAATTACGATTGTTTTTTTTTTTGTTTACTTACCTTGGTATTGAAGAAAAATGTACTCACCTTTATTCCACTTCCTCCCTCTGCGGCCGCGGCCCGCGCCGTCACTTCCTCTTTGCATTGATTCCTGGGAGCTGAACGTCATCGCTCCCAGGAATCAATGCACCTGCACCAGCCCCGCTCGTCACTTCCGGTGTGGGCACCTCATTCCCTGCTAAACAGCTTCTGGGCATGCCCAGAAGCTGTGGAGGGATGACACGCCCGCCCTGGAAGTGACGAGCGGGGCCGGTGCAGGCACATTCTGGGAGAAGAGGACACGGAAGAGGACGCCGAAGAGGACGCGCTGGCTTCAGCTGCCCACATCCGAGATGGCAGCGCTGGAGAAGAAATTTTGAAGGTAAGTATTTCTTCTAAAAGGTAAGTGCGACCCGGGACAGTACAGAGGCTATCCATTGTGGAATGCACTAGCCCTGATTGTCCCAGGGGTATTTTTAGCTAAATTTCACCCCCGTGGCCGGAACTCCGCTTTAAAGTGTTATTAAACCTTCCTTTGTCTGTACTTACCTGCTCTGTGCAAAGCTCTGTGGTGTTTGGACACATTGGGGTTGATTTACTAAAACTGGAGAGTGCAAATCTGCTTCAGCTGTGCACACGGTAACCAATCAGCTTCTGACTTCAGCATTTGCACTTATTTTCTCCAGTGCTTAGTGAATGTGGTGAAGCTCTGCTGATTTCCATCCTCCAATCATGAGCAAGAAAAATTGCTGTTTTTCTGTTTTCCTTGCTCCTGATTGGATATTCTTTATGAAATGAAGCTTCACCACATTCACTAATCTTTGGGGAAAATGAGTGCAACTGCACTTGTAATGTGCACAGCCTATTTGCTTTTAGTAAATCAACTCCATTGTGTTAGGGTTTCAAACAAGGAAGGCCACACACTTACCAATCTCCATTTCATTTTTTTCATTTATTTAATGATTACTTTGTATAGAATATAATCCCCCACATCATAACATTTCTTTTTTCCTATTGTTTCTGATGTCCCTGTTTATTGGATTAAGCAACAAATATATATATATATGTTTTTTTGGCAGAAAAGAAATGCAAAAGCCATTCTACCAAGAAACTCACTCCCCCCCCCCCCCCCCCCCAAGATATTTTGTTTTAAACTTCAATTTTTAAAGTGTTATAAAACCTTCCTTTGTCTGTACTTACCTGCTCTGTGCAAAGCTCTGTGGTGTTTGGACACATTGGGGATGATTTACTAAAGCCCCGTGCACACGATCAGATTATCGAACGATCTGTCCTTCGTTTTTTGTGGCATGCTAGTCTCATGTGGAAATGAAGAGGTTATTTTCATACGAATTTTTCCCGTACGACAGAATTCTACTTCAGAATTGATGTCGTGTGTTGGATTGCTTTGTTTGTGTTCTTTCGTCTCTGAGCATGCCTAGTCTTGCTCTTAAGATTTTTTTCCGTCGAAATCTGTACTAATGAGACGAAAATCGGGCGTTGTGTTGACGGGCGATAAAAATTTTATAGCCTGCACATCAGGATTTTTTCAGCCGAAAAGTCGGAGTCAGCTGTCGAAAGCACCATACTAACAATCCGAAAATCGGCAGATCGGTCGTCGGACGAAATTTCCCTTCAGATTTTCTTATCGTGTGTACGGGCCTTAAAACTAGAGAGTGCAAATCTGGTGCAGCTGTGAATGGTAGCCAATCAGCTTCTAACCTCAGCTTGTTCAATTAAGCTTAGACAAAAAAAAAAATATGAAAGCTGATTGGCTACAATGCAGAGCTGCACCAGATTTTGCACCATCCAGTTTTAGTAAATCACCCCATTGTGTAGGAATAGAAGAAGAAGAGTTTTTTCTTAAAGCGGAGTTCCGGGCACAGAAAACATTTTTCAGTGAACATACCCCCGGGACAGTCAGGGCTAGTACATTCCACAATGGCTAGCCTCTGATCTGTCCCGGTTCGCACTTACCTGCAAGATGAAATACTCACTTATAAAATTTCTTCCACAGCGTTGCCATCTCTCTTGTGGGAAGCTGAAGCCGGCGCGGTCCTCTTCTGCGTATTCTTCCGCGTCCTCTTCTCCCAGAATGCGCCTGCACCGGCCCCTCTCGTCACTTCCGGTGCGGCGTCGCCCCGGAGGTGACGGCCGGGGCCGTCACATTGATTCCTGGGAGCGATGACGTTCAGCTCCCAGGAATCATCGCAAGACAGGAAGTGACGGCGGAGCCGCGGCGCTGAGGGAGGAAGTACACTGAGGTGAGTATTTTCGATCTTCAATTACAAGGTGAGTAAAAAAAAAAACCTAACTATCCAATTCCTTTTCAGGTGAAGGAGAACTAGCGGACGGGCACAAAAAAAAAAGATCGATTTTGTGCCCGGAACTCCGCTTTAAAGTGGAGTTCCGGCCTATTTTGCAACTTTAGTGATTCCTGGAGTGCTCGCTATGCTGATCAACAATTGGGCTTTTTCAATTTTTTTTCGGGGGTCCCTTACCTTATTTTCAGGGCACTTTTGATTGTACTTCCTCCTTCTCCCCCCTCTGTGGCCGCATCCACCGACATCACTTTCGCCTTTGCATTGCATCCTGGGAGCTGTTTGTCATCACTCCCAAGAGGCTGGAATCAGGAAGAACTCCCAGAACACTCCCTGGAATCAGGAAGAAGGACACAGCAGATTACACTGCGGCTTCAGATGCCCACATCCAAGATGGCCGCGCCCCGACAGCGTTTTTAAAAGTAAGATTTTGACTAAAATCCAATACCGTACACCTTGTAAGTATGAGAATAGCGGTTCTGTAAAGGGCGATGGATTAGTATTATAGGGGTATTTTTAGTTAAAAAAGGTATTTGAGGCTGGAACTCCGCTTTAAGGAAAAAAAAGACCCTGACACAGAATTTTGGGTGGATGGAGAATATATTCTTTATTTATGATTTATTTTTTTTCAGTCTTCCTTTAATAAGAATGCCGTGTACCGAGAAACAACAGACACTTCTACAAAGTTTTGGTGGACTAAGAGTATTTCACTATTATTTATGCAAGTTTTCTTGAGTTTTTTATTTTGATTTGATTTTAGATCTTGAAAAGCGAGGATTTGGGAGTCGCACACGAGTTACAAGCAATGAAGGATAACATGAAAGGAAACTGAGAAAACCAAAGTGAATAAAGCTGTCCTCTGTTTTCTCTCCATTGTCATTGAGGTGAGAACTGTATTTTTTTCTTTCTCAGCAGGTTTTACAGATGTGCCTATGTTAAGGATTCATTAAAGTAATATAAAAGGCTTGTTTTAAAAAACAAAAAAAAAAAAAACCTAACAAACGCTTCATACTCCCCTACTCTGTAGAATGGTTTTGCACAGAGCAGCCCAGATCCTCCTCTTCTTGGGTCCCCTGCTGGTGCTCCTGGCTCCTCCCTCCTACTGAGTTCCCCCTTAGAGCAAGCAGATTGCTGTGGTGGCAACCGAGCATGCTCGCTCCTGAGCCACTGCTCTGTGTCCATTCACACACACATAGCCATGGCTTGGCCTGCCCCCTCTCTTCTCACTGGCTGTGATTGACAGCAGTGGGAGCCAATGGCACCCACTGCTGCCTCAGCCAATGAGGAGGGAGAGTCCCTAGAGAGCTGAGGCTCTCATGCACACCACTGGATCAAAAAGTAAGGGGGGAGGGCTATGGGGATGCTGCACACTTATGTTTTTTTATCTTAAAGCATTTAAGTAAAAATCCTTCTGTCTTTAAAACCACATTAGCCACTTGCCGACCAGCCAACGTAGATATACAGCGGCAGGTTCCCGCGAATCTACGTACCCGTGTGTCGCTGCGCAGGAGCGATTGTGGGGGCGCGCACGCCCATTCGCCAGCAGGGAAGTTAATTTGTGGGGACAATTGCCGCCGGGCACCCGCTATCACTCTCCGTGGAGACAGAACGGCGGTCTGCTGTTGTAAACACAGCAGACCGCTGTTCTGTTAGCAATCAACACAGGGCTCATGTGTTCCTCCTATTTAGGAACACAGGTTCCTGTATTGATTCAATAAGCCCACCCCCCTCACAGTTAGAAAACACCCCCTAGGCCAGTGATGGTGAACCTTGGCACCCCAGATTTTTTGAAATTACATTTCCCATGATGCAAAAAATTGCATAAATCTTTCCCCTAGTTTGTAGACACGACAACTTTTGCACAAACCAATCAAAATATGCTTATTGGGATTTTTTTTTACTAAAAATATGTAGCAGAATACAAATTGTCCTAAAATTATGAAAAAAAATAGATTTTTAAATTTTTTTTGATTGAGAATGTTGTATAGCAGTGAAAAATATATATTTTTTTTATTTTATTTCATAATTGTCGCTCTTTTTTTGTTTATAACGCAAAAATAAAAATCGCAAAGGTGATCAAATACAACCAAAAGAAAGCTCTATTTGTGGGGAAAAAAGGACATCAATTTTCTTTGGGTACAGCGTCGCGCGACTGCGCAATTGTCAGTTAAAATAACGCAGAGCCAAATCGCAATAAATGGTCTGGTCATTAAAGTGGTAGTATACTCCGCTTTTTAACTTTTACCTACAGGTAAGCCTATAATAAGGCTTAGCTGTAGGTAAAATTAATATCTCCTAAACATGCACGGTTTAAGAGAAATTCGCCCTGCATGCAGCCGCTGACACCAGCAGCGCATGCGCTCTGAAGGGCCGGCGTATCTTGCCGGATCTTCAGAGATTCTTGCCAGAAAGTGAACTCCCGCGCGACTCCGGCCACTCACAGCGCCAGAGCCACCGAACCCGGAAGAGACGCCGAGGGAACATGTCAGCTCCCTCAGTGGTGTCTGGGCTTCATTCTAAGGTAAGTATTTCATAATGAGCTAGTATGCAATGCATACTAGCACATTATGCCATTGTCCTGCAGGGTTTTTTTTTTTGGGGGGGGGGGGGGTTTACACAAGGGATACAACCGCTTTAAGGGGGGGAAATCTTGCGGTCCAGAAGTGGTTAAAGCTGAATTGCAGGTATATACAGAGTGGGTTCAGATTCCTGCACCCACTCCTGCCCACATGGTAACTAGTGGATGTGTATGGATTATCTTTGAAAAAAAAGGATATGGTTAAGCCTTGGATCACACTGCTGCGGCTTTGAAGCCAAATCCCAGCGTGTCTTGGACACAACTTGCATGCGACTTCTTTACCAAAAGTTAATGCAAGTCGTACCGAAGTTGAACCAAAAGTCTCAAAGCAAGTCGCACCGATTAGAACAGTTTAATTGCACTGAATGGGGGTGCCACTTCTGATGCAGCATGTGCTCCAAAGTTGGAGCACTTGTCGCATCAAAATGAACCAGGCCTAAGTGTTAAAAAAAAAAAATCCGGCCTCCTCCTCCCCTTATAGCCGGCCAAGCGCACTCCTTTTTCTGTTTTGCAGCATGTTTAAAAAAGAAAAGAAAATCCGGCCTCCTCCTCCCTTAACCTCCCTGGTGGTATTCCCGAGTTTGGCTCGGGGTGGAAATGCAGTACCATTAGCTGTAACTCCGAGCCACACACGGGGTACCACAAGGGAGAAATCGGTGGATCCTGGAAGAGGTTACTTACCTTGTCACCGGGATCCCGCGATGTATTCCGGCTATGTACGGTGGCCGGATCTCCTGCCTGATGCTCTGTGCCCCGGCTTCCGTTTCCTGCGAGCGTCACGTTGCAAGGGGGGGGGGGGAGCCGGTGGCAAATTCAAAAGGTAAAACACACTACAAATAAGTTAAAGTATATATATATATATATATATATATATATATAGGTCTTCTTTGTTGCATCTTCCTCTGGACTGCAGGCTGGCCATTTCAGTACCCGAATCCTTCTACGCAGCCATGATAATGTAATTGATGCAGTATGTGGTCTCGCATTGTCATGTTGGAAAATGCAAGGTCTTCCCTGCAAGAGACAACATCTGGATGGGAGCATATGTTGTTCTAGAACTTGGATATACCTTTCAGCATTGATGGTGCCTTTCCAGATGTGTAAGCTGCCCATGCCACAAGCACTCATGCAACCCCATACCATCAGAGATGCAGTCTTCTGAACTGAGCGCTGAGAACAACTTGGGTTGTCCTTGTCCTCTTTAGTCCGGATGACATGGCGTTCCAGTTTTCCAAAAAGAACTTCAAATTTTGATTCGTCTGACCACAGAACAGTTTTCCACTTTGCCACAGTCCATTTTAAATGAGCCTTGGCCCAGAGAAAACGCCTGCGCTTCTGGATCATTTTTAGAGTCGGCTTCTTTTTTGGCCTATAGAGTTTTAGCTGGCAACACCGAATGGCACGGTGGATTGTGTTCACCGACAATGTTTTCTGGAAGTATTCCTAAGCCCATGTTGTGATTTCCATTACAGTAGCATTCCTGTATGTGATTCAGTGTCGTCTAAGGGCCCGAAGATCACTGCCATCCAATATGGTTTTTCGGCCTTGAACCTTACGCACAGAGATTGTTCCAGATTCTCTGAATCTTTGGATGATATTATGTACTGTAGATGATGATAACTTCAAACTCTTTGCAATTTTTCTCTGAGAAATTCCTTTCTGATATTGCTCCACTATTTTTCACCGCAGCATTGGGGGAATTGGTGATCCTCTGCACATCTTGACTTCTGAGGGACACTACCACTTTCAGAGGCTCTTTTTATACCCAATCATGTTGCCAATTGACCAAATAAGATGCAAATTGGTCCTCCAGCTGTTCCTTATATGTACATTTAACTTTTCCGGGCTCTTATTGCTACCTGTCCCAACCTTTTTGGAATGTGTAGCTCTCATGAAATCCAAAATGAGCCAATATTTGGCATGACATTTCAAAATGTCTCACTTTCAACATTTGATATGTTATCTATATTATATTGTGAATAAAATATAGGTTTATGAGATTTGTAAATTAGTCCATTCCTTTTTTACTCACAATTTAAACAGTGTCCCAACTTTTTTGGAATTAGGTTTGTGTGTGTATATGTATGTATGTGTGTGTATATATATATATATATATATATATATATATATATATATATATATATATATATATATTTCTCTTACGTCCTCTGACAGTCGCCGCCCACTCATACAGTCTTCACCAATGGGTATTGACCTCTTATCCATAGGAACAAGCTAGGCATAAGACTTGTTAAAAACAAAGTAATTTACATAGACACACCTATGGGGGCTGTCCCACTGGTCCAATACTCCCCTGCTATCAGCCATCCCAACTCAGTTTGTCTTTTGCCTAGTTAGGAGTGAGATAGGCTCTCCCTGTGCTGGGGCTACAGTCCCAGCCTTTCTTCTGTTCTTGTGATTTTATTTCTGAAAAATGTGTTTTTTCTTTGCATTACTAGCTGTTTATTTTATCAGCATTAGTTAGTCACTTCTTTAAGATGACGGCGTAGCAGAGCTGGGAGTCGCACTGGTGTTCCAGGACAGAGGGCCTTATGGAACCCCAGCCCGCCATCGAGCGTTTAGCAGGCTATGTGTTCGCCCTGGCTTAGCAAACGACCCATCCCTGTCCTCAGGGATGCAGCCTGCGAGGTGGCTACCTCGCCTTGACGCCTCATCCACGGTTCTCCGTGCACTGCTAGCGTCCTGCGTTTTGGCTGACGGCACCCCTGCCATCTGAGGGTTGGAGGTTTCCCGTCGATGAGAGGCATCCCACGCCATTGGGTACAGCAAGTACACTCTGTGTGGGGCCTCTGTCTGGGGCTGGCAGTCCTGTGTGTCTTTGTTATCCCCTCATGTCTGTGCGTTTTTTGGGCTCCCTGATCCAGGTCCCTTCGGGGGCTTTCTCACAGCGGGTACGCTATGTGGATTTGTGGGGGTCCCTCTCCTATGTCACTTTATGGTGTTGTTGGAGGTGCAGACACGTGCGGCGACCGCTGCGGCAATGTGTTTTTTTGCTGAGCACATGTCGGCGGCCATGTTCCCGAAGCCTCCCTTTACTTTCTATGGGCAACTATTTTTCCTTGGTCTAAAATCCTAGTTCAGCCTATTGTGGTGACATCACTTCCTCTTTCTTCACAGAGGAGATCGGCAGATGTGTAGGTAACACTTGTGGGGTCTGTCTTGCTGTCTTTTTTGTGTGAATACCTCGGGCTGTCAGCTTATTCCTGCTTGGGGGTCGTTTTGCATTGTTCCTCATAGTGGTGTACTGCGGGGGATCGCGGTGCGCTTAAAGGGCCAGTACCTTTAAAAAAAAAAAAAAAAGTTTTTTATTATGGAGTCCCAGGACAGCAAATTTCCCCCAGCCTTGGTGGATGGTTCAGGATCCTCTGAATCCTCTGCTCTGACTGCTCTGTCTGCTGCACTTGCAACTTTGACGTCCAAAGTGGATTTTCTGATGTCCGCACAGGGTACTAGAAAAAGGCCTAGGCTCTCTTTTTCTTCTGAATCGGAGTCTGACATGGTTGCCGTAGGTAGCGTGCCCCTTGAAGGGTCTCGCTCTTCCCAGTCTGAAGGGGAGGCGGAGGTTGTGGGGGTGGATGATTCCCCCCCTGGGTCGGCCGAGGACCGCGCAGCTATGGATGCGCTGATCCTTGCCTTCAAGGAAACGCTACATTTAGAGGATGAGCCCAATCCTCCGGGGATAGTGTCCTCTTTTGGTACACACAGATCCCGAAAGGCGGCGCAGGTTTTTTCTTGCCCCGCTGAGTTTCATGCAACTGTGAATGAACAATGGCGTAACTTAAAGCGCACTTTTGTGGTGCCCAAAAAGTTTCAACTTCTTTATCCCTTCGCGTCTCCTACGGATTCGCGCTGGTGTGTGGCTCCTACTGTGGATCACACTGTGGCCAGGTTAAACAAGGCCATTCTGGTACCCACCGAGGATTCTCCGGTGTTTAGGGATTCTACGGATAGGAGGCTGGAATCACGCCACCATGTAATCATGCTTACATGGTGGCGGGTTCCATGCTAAAACCTATTTTCGCCTCTGTAATGGTGGCTCAAGCCGTGGCGGATTGGACCAAGGTGCTCAGATGCACCCTCGTGGCTGATTCTGCTCCCCCTACTACTCTGGAGATGGTGGACCAGATTTATCAAGGGGTCATGTACTTGTGCGATGCGGCCTTAAATGAAGCCCCGTTAGCTGCGCGTCTATCCAGTGTCGCAGTGCTTAACCGTCGCCTGATTTGGCTGAAAAGTTGGTCGGCTGACCAGACTTCTAGGAAGACTGTGTCCGACATCCTATATGCGGGGTCTCGCCTTTTTGGGGAATCCCTGGATGAGTTGGTTAAGGGTGTCACTGGGGGCAAAAGTACTCTGTTGTCCCAGAATCCTAAGGGTAAGTTCTTCCCCGGTAAGCGGGGCCCCTCCTTTAAGCCGAACCAGGGGTCCTTTCGTGCCTTCAAGGCGCAGGGCAAGGGTAAACCCTTCAAGGGCCAGGGTGGCCAGAGAAAGCCCTGGGCGGGAAAACCAAAAGCCACCGCCTGAAGGGGCGCCCTCACCCATTTCAGGGGTGGGGGGACGTCTGCACGGTTTCCTTCAACCTTGGCTGCTCCGTATTCCGGACAGGTGGGTTCAGGAAATCATTCGATCAGGTTACAAGATTGCGGCCGGCAGACAGATTCTTTCCCTCAAATCTTCATTTGACCCCAGATCGGTTGCAAGATCTTCATCGGGCGGTGCAGGATCTGCTCGCACAGGGGGTAATTGTCCCCGTGCCATATCGGGACAGATTTCGGGGGTTTTATTCTAATCTGTTCCCTGTGCCCAGAAAGGAGGGCAAGGTGCGTCCGATTCTGGACTTAAAGGCTCTGAACCGCTTTGTGCGCGTTCAAAAGTTCCGCATGGAATCGCTCCGCTCGGTGGTGGTCTCTTTGAGTCCGGGAGATTTCCTGGCCTCCATCCACCTGAAGGATGCGTACCTACACATCCCCATATTCGAGGGTCATCAGAGGTACCTCCGCTTCGCTATCGCGGAGGAACACTATCAGTTCGTTGCGTTACCTTTCGGTCTCGCTTCGGCTCCACGGGTCTTTACCAAAGTGCTGGCTCCTGTTCTGAGCCTGTTGCGGGTACAGGGCATTGCGGTCTTGGGATATTTGGACGATCTCCTGTTAAGATCGAGTGCCAGTCAAGAGTCTGATGAGCGGTCTGTCCACTACGGTTCAGACGCTCCAGGATTTCGGATGGACCATCAACGTTCAGAAGTCGACTTTGTCTCCTTCGGTGCGTCTCCCTTATTTGGGAATGGTCTTGGACTCCGCCGGAGTTTCTGCTGGAGGACAAGCTCCGGACCCTGCAGAACGAATACAGGTCCCTAAGGGACAACGAATCTTCATCACTCAGGACCTGTATGCGGTCCCTGGGATTGATGGTGTCTGCCTTCGAGGCGATACCGTTTGCCCAGTTTCACACGCGGTCTCTCCAAGCGGAGATACTGGCCAGATGGGACAGGCTTCCTCAGTCCTTGGATCTGAAGGTGTCTCTGAGTCGCCAGACCAGATTGGATCTTCTGTGGTGGCTTCAGTCTCTGGCTATAGCGGCAAGAAAATCCTTCCGGCCGTTGCTGTGGACAGTGATTACCACGGATGCCAGCCTGTCGGGCTGGGGTGGCGTCCTGGGCAACCTGTCTGCCAAGGTATTTGGTCGGTGGAGGAGTCCTCTCTTCCGATCAACATCTTGGAATTGAGAGCGATCAGGCTGTGCCTGCTCCATTGGTCAGATCGTCTTCAGGGCCGCCCTGTATGGGTACAGACGGACAATGCCACTGCGGTGGCTTACATCAACCACCAAGGGGGCACCAGGAGTGCCGGGCGGCCCGGGAAGTGACCAGCATTCTGTCTTGGGCCGAGACTCATGTCCCGGCGATCTCGGCAGTTCACATTCCAGGTGTGGAGAACTGGGAGGCCGATTGTCTGAGCCGCCAGACCCTGGACCAGGTGGAATAGTCCCTACTGTTCGTGGATCTGTTCGTGTCCCGGTTAAACAACAAGGTGGGAAGGTTCGTGGCAAGAACGCGCGATCCTCTGGCAGACTCCTCGGATGCGCTGGTGGTGCCTTGGCACCGATATCGTCTGATGTATGCCTTTCCTCCGATTCAGTTGTTGTCCAGGTTCCTTCGCAGGTTGGTCTCGGAACCAACGTTGGTGATTCTGGTGGGGCCGGACTGGCCGCGCCGGTCTTGGTACGCGGACATCATTCAACTAGCCGTCGAGCCTCCATGGCGGCTCCCATTATGGGACGATCTTCTGTCTCAGGGACCGATCTTCCATCCTGCTTTACAGTCGCTGGCTTTAACGGCATGGCTGTTGAAAGCCAGGTCCTGAGAGACAGGGGTCTCTCCTCAGAGGTCATTCCTACCTTGCTAAAAGCACGGAAGGCCTCCTCTGGTAAGGTTTATTACCGTACCTGGAAGGCTTATTTTGCCTGGTGTGAAGCCAGGGGCTTCTCTCCTCGTTCCTACTCGGTGGCGAGGGTGTTGGCCTTCCTACAAACTGGTGTGGACCAGCGCCTTGCGTTGACCACGATTAAGGGCCAGTTATCTGCACTGGCCGTCCGTTTCCAGCACCCCGTGGTGTCTAACTTGTTGATTCGCACCTTTATTCAAGGTGTGCGTAATTTGGCCGCCTCTACCTCCTTGGGACTTGAACTTGGTTCTGTCCGTTTTACAACGTTCTCCTTTGGAAAACATCAGGGAGATTTCTTTGCCTCTGCTGTCTAAGAAGGTTGCCTTTCTAGTGGCGATCACTTCTGCCCGCAGAGTGTCGGAGTTGGCGGCTTTGTCCTGCCGCTCCCCTTACCTGGTGGTTCATAGGGATAAGGTGGTCTTGCGACCAAACCAGTCTTTCCTTCCAAAGGTGGTTCTGACTTTCACCTTAATGAGGACATTGTTTTGCCTTCGCTCTGTGCGAATTCCAAACATCCTAAGGAGTTTGCTTGGCATTCCTTGGATGTTGTCAGGGCGATCAGGGTTTACCTGTCATCCACTGAATCCTTTCGGAAGTCGGATTCTCTTTTTGTCCTTCCCGAGGGACCTCGGAAGGGTATGGCTGCGTCTGCGGCGACCATTTCAAAATGGATCAGACAGACGATTGAACAGGCCTATTCGATTAAGAAACGGGCACCGCCCTTCCCTGTCGAGGCACACTCTACCAGAGCGGTGAGTGCGTCCTGGGCCTTCCGGCATCAGGCTTCGGTGGCCCAGATGTGCAAGGCTGCGACTTGGTCATCTGTGCACACCTTTTCAAAGTTCTATAAACTTGATGTTCTGGCATCAGCAGATGCCTCTTTTGGCCGAAAAGTTCTGTGTGCGGCAGTGCCTTAAGGGGGCCCTAGTTTTGCAGGGCCCTGGCTGTTGGGGGTGTTTCCCCCTTGTTTATTTGCTTTCCTGGGTTGTTGCTCCAGTTGAGCTTTTATGTTACCGGAGGATACCTTTCTGATCTCGTAAGGTTCCTTTCTCTGATGTGGGTGCTGCGTTGCCTTTCTGACGGTTGCGTTTTCCCACCCCTCATGTCTACACTGCTTTGGGACATCCCATTGGTGAAGACTGTATGAGTGGGCGGCGACTGTCAGAGGACGTAAGAGAAAATTGAATTTTTGTAAAATCTTATAGTAAAATTCCTTTCTCTAAGTCCTCTGACAGTCGCCGCCCCCGCCCCGTCCCTCTATTGAGGTTCTTTGGACTTTAACTGCTTGCTACCAAACTGAGTTGGGATGGCTGATAGCAGGGGGGTATTGGACCAGTGGGACAGCCCCCATAGGTGTGTCTATGTAAATTACTTTGTTTTTAACAAGTCTTATGCCTAGCTTGCTCCTATGGATAAGAGGTCAATACCCATTGGTGAAGACTGTATGAGTGGGCGGCGACTGTCAGAGGACTCAGAGAAAGGAATTTTACGGTAAGATTTTACAAAAATTCCGTTATATAATGTGTGTATGTATGTGTATGTATAAAAGAAAAGGAAAAATATTGCGCTAACCATAAAGGAGCTGCTACACAAAAGTGAAAAAAAATTGTGATACAAAGATAATCCAAAAAAGTGCAGCACTAGTGAACAATAAATGTAAATCAATGAAAAAGACACGTGAAAGTGAATAATCCAAATGATAATAGTCAATAATGGGGTAAGTCCAAATAATAAAGTCCAAATGTGTTAGGATAAACATGAAATCAACAATCCCAAGTGTATATGTGACATGGCTGTCCAATATGGTGATGATTAAGTGCTCAATAGATCCCAACACCAACAAAAATGGAGATGTATTATGCTCACCAGAGCAGTAGGACTCAGAATGCCATATAGCACCTGGGTCAAACCAGCTTGTTAAACTGTAGATAGATGATCCGAAAGGGTAGGCAAACCACGGATGTTCAAGTGAAGATATTGTAGCAGATGTAACGTCACACCAAAAGCTCCCACTCAGCCAAACAATCATAGATGAACCTCCATATAATCTTGCCTCTTCTCAGGCCAAAGATTATATATACTTTTTTATAGTTATTTATTATATTATAATTTATATTATAATTTATGATTTTGTGTTTTCAAACTTTGAACTTTGGGCTGCTCGTTCTTAAAGCGGAGTTCCAGCCATTTCACTCACCTGTCCAACGGTCCAGCGATGCGGCCGCCCGAAGCCTTGATCCTCTCCCTCGGCGCCGGCATCACTGCTGTGGGCACCCGGCTGTGACAGTTTGCGGCTTCACAGCCGGGTACCCACTGCGCATGCGCGAGTCGCGCTGCGCGTCTTGATTGGCCGGCAATCTTCTGGGACCTCTGACGTGTCCCAGAAGATTGCAGGGAGGGAGGGGGAGAGGAGAACTTCCGTTCAGGGCGCCGCGGCGCTCCGAGCGGAAGTGGGAGCGGGTACCTGTCAAAACTAGGTACCCGCTCCCCCCCCAAAAAATGACATGCCAAATGTGGCATGTCAGGGGGTTAGAATACCTAAACCGGAAGTTCCACTTTTGGGTGGAACTCCGCTTTAAGGCTACGTTCACTTGTAGGCGTTTTGGGGCATTTTTTAGCTCTAAGCATCAGCTCAAAAAATGCCCAACAAGACAAATCCTATTCATTTCAATGGCCCCTGTTCACATCTGAGCGTTCCGAAGCCTTGAGCAAAACGCCCGACGCTCCAAAAAGTACATGAGCTTCTTTTTGGGAAGATTACAGGCGTTTTTGTTAGATATTAATGCCTTCCTCCAAACACCTGCAAAAAACGCCTATAAAGATGCATGTAAAACACTTGTAAAAAACGCCTATAAAAAATGCCTGGAAAATGCTTGAAAAACGCCTATAAAATAGCAACGCCTAGATGTGAAAAACGCCTTATAATTACATGCAAAATAATGGTACTGCTTTCAGCACCTAAAAATCTGAAATAATCATACCGCCAGGGAGGTTAATAAAGTCCCCAGCTGCATGTATAGTAAATATCTCCTAAATGGTACATGTCTAGGAGATATTTACATTACCTATAGGTACAAGTCATGCATGGGAGTTTACTCCCACTTTAAGGGTTCCTCATAGCTGAATTGCAGGTATATAATGAGTGGGTTCAGATTCCTGCACCCACTCCTGCCCACATGGTCCTCTTATAGCCGACCAATCACTAGTGACATTACACTTTGGTTTAAAAAATATATTCTATCCAAGTATGTCTTCTTAACCTCAAAAAAGTTGTTTTTACTTCTCTAGGGGCCCTTTCACATGGGCGATACGATCAGATCCGCCTGTCAGTTTTTTAGGCGGATCTGATCGGATCCTCCATGCAGCTCTATGGGGCAGCTGGTGTCGGCGTCAGACACCTCTGCTGACACCCGCTGCCATCCGTATCCGATTCTCTCCGTGAAATCTGGACGGATGGAAAAATAGGGTTTCTATCCGTTCAGGGATCGGATCAGATCGGATGAGAGCAGACAGGCGGTCCGCTCTCATCTTATCCCCCATAGAGAGCAGTGGGAGCTGTGACACCTCCCTCTCCGCACTGCAAGCGGAGACGGACCTGTCATCCGCCGGCTCAGCGGGGATCGGCGGATCGATCCCCGCTGAGCAGCACGGATCCGCCTACGGAGGCGGACCGTGTGAAAGAGCCCTAAGACTCCTCTGAATCCCAATTTTGTTTATTTTTGTATGTTTGTTTGTGTGAGGTGACTTCCTGTATGAGGGTGACTATATTAGTTCTCCATGATCCTCCTGTAAGTAAGAGAATGGACTCCCTGATTTTCTCCCCTGAGGGGGATGGGTATTGCAGTGTACATAGAACAGTGCACATCACGGCTACTAATGTACATTGCTTGTTCCAAACAAACAGAAGTGAGGGGAAAGGAGAGGTGTGGGAGCTCATGGAGGATGGCAGAGGCAGAAAAACACAGTTAGAAATTATTTATTGAAAAACAGACTACCGGGCCATTAACTAGTGGATGACTATGGATTTTTTTCTGAAAAATAAAAAAAATGGTTTAGTGTTACAAAAAAAATCTGGCCTCCTCCTCCCCTTACAGCCATCCATCACGCAGTCATGTGCATGGCTCTTTATACACTGCAATACCCATCCCCCATCTCAGGACTATGCTCTTCCTTACAGTGGGACAATGAAGAACTAACATAACCCCTCCCCTAACAGGAAGTTGGAACACAAAAAAAAATGTGGCCTCCTCCTCCCCTTACAGCCGACCAGTTACGCTCCTTTTTTGAAAGATGTTAGAGAAGTGACATAGAGATGGACTTTGCAGTGTACATAGAGCCGTGCACATGACTGCAACTAATGTGCACTGCTCCTTCTAAACCAACAGAAGTGAGAGGAAAAAGGAGAGGTGTGGGAGCTCATAGAGGATGGCAGAGGCAGAAAAACAGTAAAATTATTTCATGAAAAATAGATTACAGGGAAATTAAATGTGGATGAGTATGGATTGTTTTCTAAAATTAAAGATGTGGTTAAGTATCACAAAAAATGCGGCCTCCCCTTATAGCCGGCCAATCGCGCTCCTTTTTTTCTTTTGTAGGATGATAAAAAAAAAATGCGGCCTCCTCCTCCCCTTACAGCCAGCCAAACACGCTACTTTTTCTGTTTTGCAGGATGTTTAAAAAAAAATGTGGCCTCCTCCTCCCCTTACAGCCGGCCAATCACGCTCCTTTCTTGTAAGATGTTAGAGAAGTGACACTAAACTCTGGTATTAAAAATCTATACTGTATTGTGTGTGAATGTTGTTCTTGTTGGGTGAGAGGAAGAACAGGCACATAGTTGGCCTGCGCAGAGGCTGAGCGATGAGCCGCTATTTATGTCTGTAGCAAGGGCAGACATCTGATACCAGATAACACTGGGTGGTGGTTGGGGGGGGAATGTATACAGAGTGACAGGAAGCCATATCCCTAAGGACTTAGTATGGTCCCAAGGGACTAAAACCCTACAAAAGAGAGACAGATGGAGAGCAGAGAAGGGGAAGTTATAGTAAGATGGGGAGGGGGAAGGAGGTTGGGCAAAGGGACATTTCAGACTAGGAAACTTTTGAAGGAAGCGGCCATATGAGGCCAGAACTGGCCAGTTGGAGTGTGGGACCAGCTCAATTAACCACTTAAGCCCCGGAGGATTTGGCTGCTTAAAGACCAGAGCCTATTTTGCGATTCGGCACTGCGTGATTTTACCGGACAATTGCGCGGTTGTGCGACGCTGTACCCAAATGAAATTGACTTCCTTTTTTTCCCCACAAACAGAGCTTTCTTTTGGTGGTATTTGATCACCTGTGCGATTTTTACTTTTTGCGCTATAAACAAAAAAAAGCGACAATTTTGAAAAAATAACAATATTTTTCAAATTTTTTTTATAAAAAATGTAAAAATCAAATTTTTTTTAAATTTTAGGCCAATTTGTTTTCTGCTACATATTTTTGGTGAAAAAAAATCGCAATAAGCGTATTTTGATTGGTTTGCGCAAAAGTTATTGTGTTTACTAAGGGAAAGATTTATGTCATTTTTATTTTTTATTTTTTTTAACGAGTAATGGCGGTGATCTGCGATTTTATTTTATTTATTTATTTATTTTGCAGGACTGCGACTTTGCGGCGGACAGATCGGACCCTTGACTGACATGTTTGACACTTTTGGGGGTACCAGTGATATTACTACAGTAATCAGTGCTATACATATGCACTGTTACTGTAAAAATGACACTGGCAGGGAAGGGGTTAACTTTATTAGAGATCCAGGGGTTAAGTGTGTCCCTAGGGGCGTGCTTCTAACTGTAAAGGGGCGTGGCTTTTGATGTAACCACAGAGATCTATGATCCTACATAGCAGGATCGTATGATCTCTGCTGTTACACCAGGGAGAATGACAGGCGGCTTTGTTTACATCCGCCGCCTGCCTTTTTCCCTCTCCAGCGGGAGATCGCGAGTGACCGGCGGACATCAGAGCCGCCAGTCACTCGCCCTGGGATGGCAGTGAACGAGCGGCGGCGCGCGCTCGCCCCCTATTGGCTCGCGGGCGAGTGACGTACCGATACGTCACTTTGCCCAGGGGGGCTGACCGCCGCAGTATATGTACTTGCGGCGGTCGGCAATTGGTTAAGCTTTAATTGAAGCTGATTGGTTCCTATACAGAGCTGCACCACGTTTTGCACTCTCCAGTTTTAGTAAATCTCCCCCAATGCCTTTGTGACAGTTTGTTTATTGAGACATCAGGAATCTACTTCACTAAAAATCCAACAGTCAGCTTGTGTTACATACTGTACTTTTTGGGGAAGGTGAGGGGAATGGGATAAAAGAGAGAAAACACAGCGCCTTCTAAGTGCAGCAGATCGTTAATTGAATAGAGGTATAAAAAAACGTACTCACAAGGGTAAGCTTGTTAAAAGCATGTAGTATAATTAAGGGCATCTGACATCACAATCCTGGGGGGTCCTTGGTGGCGGTATCCCCGCTAGCTCTCACGGTGTGGGGATTCCTCGGTGGTTGCCGCAGTTTCCCGGGTTCGTGGAATGCATGCGGAGTCAGCACAGGCAGACCTTGAAGTCCCTTCCTGGTCGCGATGTGAAGACGTGAACGGCGATGCGTTGCAGATCATGCACTCCTTCTTCAGGCTGTCTGTATGCATTGTTCCCCTATATCCTCAGCCTGTGAAACTCTGGTGAACTCCGTGCCCAAGAGGGTTAAGGCAGTGCTAGAAAATAATGGTGGCCACACAAAATATTGACACTTTGGGCGCAATGTGGACATTTTCACTTAGGGGTGTACTCACTTTTGTTGCCAGCGGTTTAGACATTAATGGCTGTTTGTTGAGTTATTTTGAGGGGACAGCAAATTTACACTGTTATACAAGCTGTGCACTCACTACTTTACATTGTAGCAAAGTGTAATTTCTTCAGTGTTGTCACATGAAAAGATATAATAAAATATTTTCAAAAATGTGATGGGTGTACTCACTTTTTTGAGATACTCTATATAGGCAGTTTCAATGGGATTTGTAGATAAATTTTGAAAAAATCACTTTAAAGCGGAGCTCTGGCCTCAAAATCGACTTTGGACCATCCGCTTTCTGAGTGTCACCTGAAAAAGAAATGGATAATCACGATTTTTTTTTTTTGTTTACTTACCTTGTTATTGAAGAAAATATACTCAACCTTTCTTCCTCTTCCTCCCTCTGCGGCCCGCGCCGTCACTTCCTCCTTGCATTGATACCTGGGAGCTGAAGCTGTGCAGGGATGACGCGCCTGCCCCGGAAGTGACGGCGGGGCCGGTGCAGTGCATTGTGGGACCGAAGAGGACACGGAAGAGGACGCGCTGGCTTCAGCTACCCACACCTGAGATGGCAGCGCTGGAGAAGACATTTTCAAGGTAAGCTTTTCTTCTAAAAGGTAAGTGCGACCCGGGACAGTTCAGAGTCTATCCATTGTGGAATGCACTGGCCCTGACTGTCCCGGGGGTATTTATATAAAAAAAAAATAATTTCCGAGGCCGGAACTCCGCTTTAAAATTCCTATTTAATATGATATTGCGTTTCCTCTGTTTTACCACCGGGTGGCAGCAGGATACTAAATAGGAGCAATAACTTTTTAGGTTTAGGTAGGGCATCACAAAGTCTAAAACCAGTAAAGTTTTAATATAAAATAACTGATAAACCAAATGACAGCTCAATTTGCTTACACAAATGCTTTTTTAAAGCGTCATCTAAAAAGCAATTATAGTGATTATTATGGAGTGAGCAAAAACTAGCTATTGTTTGCCTTTTTGATTGCTAATAAGGCAATCTGTTGTTGAAAGAAAGCTTGTGGGGAGCTGAGCACTGCTATCAGAGACATGAAATTACAAAAAATGTTGATTTTATTTCAAATGTTTTTTTTAATTTTTCACATACGATTAAAATGGTGGTAGTTGCAATTTGTTATCTTGCACAATATTTATACAACTATTTATGAAACGCAAATTTTCAGGAAAAAATACACTAAATAATTTTTTTTTCCATTTTTTTTTTTTTTCAAAGTCTTATTTTTCCTTACAAAGGTTAATTTCAAAGGTTTCTTCGTTTTGAAGTTTTGAAACCATGCCATCAGATTTTGCTAGCCTGAGTATTGCATTGTCCGATTCACCCATCCTATGAATGCTGCTGCAGATAGAGTAGGTCTTGTACTGGCCAGTTACGCTGCCTGTTGTCTTTTCATCCTCTGCAATATTATTCTGGATGGAAGCATGGTCCTTGGTGCCAATGATTCTGTTGCTGGCAGAACAGTTATGGGGGACATACAAGTCCACAAATTTGCCAGTGTCATTCTGCATTTTGCACCTTGGTTACAGTCATGAGGACCTCACGCTCACTGTAATGGCCAACAAGAAAGAAACTTTAATGAGTTTAACTGCAAATAAGCACAATAATATACACAATTGTTTGTAAAGAATAAGACATTGATGCCTTAAGAGGATACCAAACATGTCAAGCCTAAAAAGTGAACACACTCATGAAATTGCAAAAAAAAAAAAAAATTAGATTAGACAATTAGACATAAAGTGTAACTAAAGACAAAAAAATTTTTCCCATTTTTTTTTTTTTTTTTTTTTTTTAGTTTTGGACAGAGGAATTTTTAACCCCTGTCAGGTTTTATTGCTGTCTGTGTCCCCGTTAGGGAGATGTACCCTCTCTATTTGTCCTGTTTATTGGTATCATTGCAAGTGAAAGTGCAAGAAAATCCTAAATTTTGGGTTGATATCAGAACAGTAATGGAGAGGAAATCTTCCAATGGGGGACACTAGTTCTGGTGGCCTGGGTGACCCCAAGGGATTCCCTCACTTTTGAGGGATTTCCTTCTACTTCACTTCGCTTCATTCAGTAGTTCGAGTGGTAGTGGGTGATAGGTGAGCCTGATGTGATCATAAGATATCCTGTTTCATCGTGTCCTTGAAAGGAAAGAGTGTAGCGTAGCCATTCTCAACCAGGTTTCTGTGGAACCTTAAGTTTTCTCCAGAGGTTGCTAGGGGTTCATTGAACAATAAACAGCTTATGTCCCCCAGACAAGTAACCATTGACAGCCATGATCATTTTAGCTATTTCCACCCAATGACCACCACTATGAGGAGCATTTTTCTCATTGACCACCAATGTAAGGAACATTCTTCCCATTGACCACCAATGTAAGAAGCATTCCTCCCACTGGCCAACAATGTATGAAGTATTCTTCCCACTGACCACCAGTGTAAGATTTGATCCCACTGACCACCAGTGTAAGAATTGATCCCACTGACCACCAGTGTAAGAATTGATCCCACTGACCACCAGTGTAAGAATTGATCCCACTGACCACCAGTGTAAGAATTGATCCCACTGACCACCAGTGTAAGAATTGATCCCACTGACCACCAGTGTAAGAATTGATCCCACTGACCACCAGTGTAAGAATTGATCCCACTGACCACCAGTGTAAGAATTGATCCCACTGACCACCAGTGTAAGAATTGATCCCACTGACCACCAGTGTAAGAATTGATCCCACTGACCACCAGTGTAAGAATTGATCCCACTGACCACCAGTGTAAGAATTGATCCCACTGACCACCAGTGTAAGAATTGATCCCACTGACCATCAGTGTAAGAATTGATCCCACTGACCATCAGTGTAAGAATTGATCCCACTGACCACCAGTGTAAGAATTGATCCCACTGACCACCAGTGTAAGAATTCTTCCCTCTGACCACCAATGTAAGAAGCATTCCTCCCACTGACCACCAATGTATGAAGTATTTTTCCCACTGACCACCAGTGTAAGAATTGATCCCACTGACCACCAGTGTAAGAATTGATCCCACTGACCACCAGTGTAAGAATTGATCCCACTGACCACCAGTGTAAGAATTGATCCCACTGACCACCAGTGTAAGAATTCATCCCTCTGACCACCAGTGTAAGAATTCATCCCACTGACCACCAGTGTAAGAATTCATCCCACTGACCACCAGTGTAAGAATTCATCCCACTGACCACCAGTGTAAGAATTCATCCCACTGACCACCAGTGTAAGAATTCATCCCACTGACCACCAATGTAAGGAGAATTCTTCTCAGTGACCACCACACTAATGTACCATGAGCTGTAGATATAGTAAATAATAGTAGGGGTTCCCTGAGAGCAGAAAGATATTCTTCCATGTTAAAAAGATTAAGAAATGCTGATGTATAGGAATCTTATGTTTTCATTCCATTACAGATCTCTTTAAATGTGACCGACTTCAACCTGGAATACAGGATCCCTTGCACTTTTGACTATATGCTTGTTTTCAATGGACCAAAGACCACCTCTCCATTGATGGGAACATTTTGCGGCAAAAGCACCATACCTACCTCAACCTCCACAGAAAATACCCTTGTTATTCAGTTTCACAGTGATGAGTCCATTCAGTTCAAAGGGTTCTTCGCCAAACATGCCTTTGCTAAGTATATCGGAAAGGTTTTATGAGATGGTAGACATGTCTTATGTGGGGTATTTTATCCTTTGGTAATAAAAGAAAGAGAATATAATTAAAGGTCAAGGCCAGCCAAAGTTGTTTATTTGATTTTGGAAAGAGTGGAAGATTTAGTGCCACTATTAGGTTTTTATTGCTCTGTGTCCCCATTGGGGAGATTTTCCCTCACTTCCTGTCAGGACAAGGAATGATGTTTCAACAAAAGAACAAGCAGTACTGGGGGCCCTGAATGCAGATAGCATAATAGTAGAACATAAAGGGTTTGATTTACAAAATACATTTAGGCTGTTCACTTTGCAAGGGAAGTTGCACTTCAACCTCAAAGTGTGACTGATTTAAGTGTGTGTAAACCCTACCAATCAACAACTCGTATTTGCTCCTTTTTGGTCTGGTAAATTACCCATTCCAACCATTCCTTTTGCAAAAAGTTCCTGTTGATTCTGCCAGAAATCTTGGCAGCTGATAACTTCCTGTAGAACAGCCATTTTTAAAAAGGGCTCCATGGAACCCTTGGGTTCCTCCAGAAGATTCTAGAGGTTCCTTGAGCTTTGGAAGGTTGAATGACCTTCCATTTGATGATGCCAATGATCTTCTTTGCTTTCTGTAAGGGGGACATTCTGACCACCTCTGTAAGGAGCATTCCTTCCATTGACCTCCAATGTAAGAGGCATTTTTACCACTGACCCTCAAAGAACTGGTTTTAGCAGGGGTTTCCCCAAGATCACAGCCCTAAGTGTACTCGCCTCCATCACACACCCCTCCAGTGTACTCGCCTCCATCATGCCCCTCCAGTGTACTCGCCTCCATCACGCCCCTCCAGTGTACTCGCCTCCATCACACACCCCTCCAGTTTACTCGCCTCCATCATGCCCCTCCAGTGTACTCGCCTCCATCACACACCCCTCCAGTGTACTCGCCTCCATCACGCACCCCTCCAGTGTACTCGCCTCCATCACACACCCCTCCAGTGTACTCGCCTCCATCACACACCCCTCCAGTGTACTCGCCTCCATCATGCCCCTCCAGTGTACTCGCCTCCATCACGCCCCTCCAGTGTACTCTCCTCCATCACACACCCCTCCAGTTTACTCGCCTCCATCATGCCCCTCCAGTGTACTCGCCTCCATCACACACCCCTCCAGTGTACTCGCCTCCATCACGCACCCCTCCAGTGTACTCGCCTCCATCACACACCCCTCCAGTGTACTCGCCTCCATCACACACCCCTCCAGTGTACTCGCCTCCATCATGCCCCTCCAGTGTACTCGCCTCCATCACGCCCCTCCAGTGTACTCGCCTCCATCACACACCCCTCCAGTTTACTCGCCTCCATCATGCCCCTCCAGTGTACTCGCCTCCATCACACACCCCTCCAGTGTACTCGCCTCCATCACGCACCCCTCCAGTGTACTCGCCTCCATCACACACCCCTCCAGTGTACTCGCCTCCATCACACACCCCTCCAGTGTACTCGCCTCCATCACACGCCCCTCCAGTGTACTCGCCTCCATCACACACCCCTCCAGTGTACTCTCCTCCATCGCGCCCCTCCAGTGTACTCTCCTCCATCGCGCCCCTCCAGTGTACTCTCCTCCATCGCGCCCCTCCAGTGTACTCGCCTCCATCGCGCCCCTCCAGTGTACTCGCCTCCATCGCGCCCCTCCAGTGTACTCGCCTCCATCGCGCCACTCCAGTGTACTCGCCTCCATCGCGCCCCTCCAGTGTACTCGCCTCCATCGCGCCCCTCCAGTGTACTCGCCTCCATCGCGCCCCTCCAGTGTACTCGCCTCCATCGCGCCCCTCCAGTGTACTCGCCTCCATCGCGCCCCTCCAGTGTACTCGCCTCCATCGCGCCCCTCCAGTGTACTCGCCTCCATCGCTCCCCTCCAGTGTACTCGCCTCCATCGCGCCCCTCCAGTGTACTCGCCTCCATCGCGCCCCTCCAGTGTACTCGCCTCCATCGCGCCCCTCCAGTGTACTCGCCTCCATCGCGCCCCTCCAGTGTACTCGCCTCCATCACACACCCCTCCAGTGTACTCGCCTCCATCACACACCCCTCCAGTGTACTCGCCTCCATCACACACCCCTCCAGTGTACTCGCCTCCATCACACACCCCTCCAGTGTACTCGCCTCCATCACACACCCCTCCAGTGTACTCGCCTCCATCACACACCCCTCCAGTGTACTCGCCTCCATCACACACCCCTCCAGTGTACTCGCCTCCATCACACACCCCCTCTCCCGGTACAGAGGTGTAGTGATCTCTCCACTCCCGGTACAGAGGTGTAGTGATCTCTCCACTCCCCGTACAGAGGTGTAGGGATCTCCCCTCTCCCCGTCCAGAGGTGTAGGGATCTCCCCTCTCCCCGTCCAGAGGTGTAGGGATCTCCCCTCTCCCCGTACAGAGGTGTAGGGATCTCCTCTCTCCCCGTACAGAGGTGTAGGGATCTCCCCTCTCCCCGTACAGAGGTGTAGGGATCTCCCCTCTCCCCGTACAGAGGTGTAGGGATCTCCCCTCTCCCCGTACAGAGGTGTAGGGATCTCCCCTCTCCCCGTACAGAGGTGTAGGGATCTCCCCTCTCCCCGTACAGAGGTGTAGGGATCTCCCCTCTCCCCGTACATAGGTGTAGGGATCTCCCCGTAAAGAGGTGTAGGGATCTCCCCTCTCCCCGTACAGAGGTGTAGGGATCTCCCCGTACAGAGGTGTAGGGATCTCCCCGTACAGAGGTGTAGGGATCTCCCCGTACAGAGGTGTAGGGATCTCCCCGTACAGAGGTGTAGGGATCTCCCCGTACAGAGGTGTAGGGATCTCCCCTCTCCCCGTACAGAGGTGTAGGGATCTCCCCGTACAGAGGTGTAGGGATCTCCCCGTACAGAGGTGTAGGGATCTCCCCGTACAGAGGTGTAGTGATCTCCCCATACAGAGGTGTAGGGATCTCCCCTCTCCCCGTACAGAGGTGAAGGGATCTCCCCTCTCCCGGTACAGAGGTGTAGGGATCTCCTCTCTCCCGGTACAGAGGTGTAGGGATCTCCTCTCTCCCGGTACAGAGGTGTAGGGATCTCCTCTCTCCCGGTACAGAGGTGTAGGGATCTCTCCACTCCCCGTACAGAGGTGTAGGGATCTCCCCTCTCCCCGTACAGAGGTGTAGGGATCTCCCCTCTCCCCGTACAGAGGTGTAGGGATCTCCCCTCTCCCCGTACAGATGTGTAGGGATCTCTCCACTCCCCGTACAGAGGTGTAGGGATCTCTCCACTCCCCGTACAGAGGTGTAGGGATCTCTCCACTCCCCGTACAGAGGTGTAGGGATCTCTCCACTCCCCGTACAGAGGTGTAGGGATCTCTCCTCTCCCCGTACAGAGGTGTAGGGATCTCTCCTCTCCCCGTACAGAGGTGTAGGGATCTCTCCTCTCCCCGTACAGAGGTGTAGGGATCTCTCCTCTCCCCGTACAGAGGTGTAGGGATCTCCCCTCTCCCCGTACAGAGGTGTAGGGATCTCTCCGCTTCAGGTACAGAGGTTTAGATCTTTGATCCTGGTGAAGTGTACAAAGCCCGCCTCCAATGACCGATCTGGACAGTGAAATCGGCCGATCCCTATCTTCTCCTCACACAGCCCCTTCCCCAACCCCGCAAATACCGAGCACAAGTCAGGAAAATACCGCACGGACCGCCAGTCTGAGCCGCACAGTGAGGTTATCATTCAGCGTCCAAACACAACTGAATTGTTTCCAGATCGCCCGACGGATGTACACACACATAAAGAATGTGAACCGGGAATGTGAAGCAGTGTCCGACGCATGCGCACTACGAACAAGATTTCCGAGGCCCCTAATGCGCATGCGCGGGCCGGGGATCCGACGCATGCGCAGAATGATCGTGATTTCCGAGGCCCCTACTGTGAATGCGCGGGCTGCATAATGTACAAAGCTCTGGGCACAGGCCTACCTAATACACAAAGCGCTGAGCACTGGACTGCATAATACACAAAGCGCTGGGCACAAGACTGCATAATACACTGAGCGCTGGGCACAGGACTGCATAATACACAGAGCGCTTGGCACAGGACTACATAACACAAAGAGCGCTGGGCACAGGACTGCATAATACACAGAGCAAACCATTAACCCTGTCTTATACCTATGAGAAATGTCCTTACTGACCCCTTATAATTTAGGGGTCCACCATATCTGGTAAGCAGCCTGACTCATCCTGTGATTTGGTGGAGGTGTCTTTCTATTGGAAGAAGCACAAATATAGGATCCTTCAGCTTTTCCATCTATATTGGACTGTTTGCAGTGGTTTACACATATTCCTTTGTTGGGACTATTTTGCCACGTGGTCACGATTTATTTGGCATTATATTTTTATTTATATATATGGCATAATATATATGGTTTTGCTTTAATCACTTGGCAAATTACCAATTATTTGGGTTTTGCATTATAGATTTACTGTTTGTTTATATTTGCTCACAGCACATGGTATTGCACAATTTGGTTTCCCACATATTCTTTATTAGGTTGAGCGCAGCTATTATATTTCACTAATTTTGTCATATTTCACGTTTTACGTTTATGCTGGGGCTCCCTTCATTTACATAATTGTTATTTGGTTTCTGATTTGAAATAATTCTATCACTATATACACCATAATTTCCATCCACTGCGCGGGATTGTTGGTGCTTAACGCCATTTTTTTTCCATAATACACAGAATGCTGGGCACAGGACTGAATAATTCACAGATCACTGGGCAGAGGACAAAATATTACAGGACTGCATAATACACATAGCGCTGAGCACAGGACTGCATAATACACAGCGCTGGGCACAGGACTGCATAATACACAGCGCGGTAATAGGATTACATAATACACAGAGTGCTGGGCAGAGGACTACAAAATACACAAAGCGCTGGGCATAGGACTGCAAGATACACAGAGCACTGGGCACAGGACTACGTAATACACAGAGTGCTGGGCACAGGCCTGCATAATACACAGAGTGCTGGGCAAAGGACTAAATATAACAGAGTGCTAGGCAAAAGACTGCACAATGCACAGAGCGCTGGGCACAGACTGCATAATACACAGAGCGCTGGGCAAAGGACTAAATAATACACAGAGCGCTGGGCACAGCACTGCATAATACATAGAGCGCTGGGCACAGAACTACATAATACAAGAGTGCTGGGCACAGGACTGCGTACTGGGCACAGGCCTGCATAATACACAAAGCGCTAGGTACAGGACTGTATAATACATATAGCGCTGGGCACAGCACTGAATAATACACAGTGTTGGGCACAGGACTGCATTATACACAGAGCGCTGGGAACAGGACTACAAAATACACAGCGCTGGGAACAGGACTAAATAATGCACAGAGCACTGTGCACAGGACTGCATAATACACAGAGCGCTGGACAGAGGACTACATAATACATATAGCGCCGGGTACAAAACTACATAATACACAGAGCACTGGGCACAGGACTGCATAATACACAGAGCGCTGGGCACAGGACTGAATAATGCACAGATCACTAAGCAAAGGACTGCTTAATGCACAGAGCTCTGGGCACAGGCCTACCTAATTCACAGACCACTGGGCACAGGATTGCATAATACATCAAACGCTAGCCAGAGGACTGCATAAAACACAGAACCCTGGGCACATGACTACATTATACAGAGAGCGCTTGGCACAGAACTGCATAATGCACAGAGCTCTGGGCACAGGACTGCATAACACAAAGAGCGCTGGGCACAGGAGTGCATAATACACAGAGTACTTGGCACATAACTGCATAATGCACAGAGCTCTGGGTACAGAACTACATAACACAAAGAGCGCTGGGCACAGGAGTGCATAATACACATAGCGCTGGGAACAGGACTGCATAATACACAAAGCGCTGGGAACAAAACTACATATTACACAGAGCGCTGGGTACAGGACTGCATAATACACAGAGCGCTTGGCACACAACTGAATAATACATATAGCGCTGGGAACAGGACTGCATAATGCACAGTGCTGGGCACAAAACTACATTTCTCTCACGTCCTCCGACAGTCGCCGCCTCCTCTAAGTCATCACTATTGGGCATTGACTTCCGCTCCGCAGGAGTAGCTAGGCATAAGACTTAGTCAAAAGAACAAAGCATTTAGCATAGACACATCCATGGGGGCTGTCCCACTGGTCAATACCCCCCCTGCAGTGATCCCACCCAACTCAGTTTGTTTCTGCCTAGCGTCAGGAGTAGTTAGGCTTCCCTATGCTGGGGCTACAGTCTCAGCCTTTCTAATCCTTTTTTTCTTTGATTTTCTTTAAAAATGTCAGTTTTTTCTTTGATTTACTAGCTGTTTATTTTGTCAGCTTTAGTTTTAGTCGGATCTTCGGATGAAGATGGATTCTTGCGGAGCTGAGACTCGGATGACCACCCTGGTTCTCCAGGGCAGAGGGTCAGAGGGACCCCCAGCCCGCCATCGAGCGTTCAGCTGTGTGTTCGTCCTGGCATTATGAACGACCCATCCCTGCTCGTAGCAGGGATGCAGCCTGTGAGGTGGCTACCTCACTGGACTCATCTGCGGTGCTGCAGTGTCCTGTCCTTGGCTAACGGCATTCCCTGTCAGATGAGGACAGCGGCTTTCCGTTCATAGAGGCACCCTACGCCATCCGGTACAGGTAAGTACTTTCTGTGTGGGGCCTCTGTCTGGGGTGGCAGTCCTGTGTTGCTGTGTGTTCCCCATGTCTGTGCCTGTGTGGGGTTCCCTGATGCGATCCCTGCGGGGGTCTCCTTTTACATGCGCTGCGGTGCTGTGTGGTTTTGGGGGCCCCTTCCCCTGTGTCACTGCAGTGTTTTGGGGGTGCAGACTGTGTGTGCGGCGGCCGCAGCAGGTAATAACCGCACGGTCCGCCATTTTAAGTATGGGCAAGCATGTCTGGCTTCACTGTGGGCTTAACTGCATTCTGTTTTGGCGCCATCCGGCGCCATCTTGTGTGTGGCAGAACAATCGTTCCGAGCACATGTTCGGCGGCCATCTTGCCAAAGCCTCCCAATCAGTTCTATGGGCAGCCATTTTCCCTGGGTCTTGCAGCTTATAGTTCAGCCTCTGATGACCTCGCTTCCTTTTCCTCTGAAGCAGCGATCGGTGTGGTAACACTCTGTGGGGCTCTGCAGACTGTCTCTTCCATAACTCTCTGTTTTGTCCTTCCTGGCTCAGTTTTGTCTCCTTTTGAGGGTCTGTGTTCAATGTGCATATAGCGGTGGGCTGCGCACTCCGCAACGATCTTAAAGGGCCAGTACTTTTTATTGCACTTTTTTGTGTAACTTGGGCTATGGAATCTCAGGACTGCAAATTCCCTCCAGCCCTGGTGGGGGACCCCAATCCTACTGTACCCCCTGTTATACCTGATTTGGCCGCCGTAGTGGCGTCTTTAGTGTCCAAAATGGAGGTGCTGATGGCTGAACGTGCTGCAAGGAAAAGGGCTAGATTATCGATCTCCTCTGATTCCGATGGTGATGTGGCTGCTGTGGCGGGCGTGCCCTTTTCAGGGTCTCGCTCATCTCTGGACCCACTGGGGTCTGAGGTGGAGGTGGAGGGGGTTGATGATTCTCCTCCGGGGTCGCCTGAAGAACGCGCGACTATGGATGAGTTGATTTCTTCTGTGAAAGAAACACTACATTTGGAGGATGAGCCCACTCCTCCGGGCATTGTGTCTTCATTTGGTACACACAGGACCCGCAAGTTGGCGCAGGTTTTTCCCTGCCCCGCTGAATTTCATTACACTGTGAATGAACTGTGGCGCAATTTAAAACGTCCATTCACGGTACCTAGTCGGTTTAAACTGCTTTATCCCTTTGCGCCAGCTACGGGCTCGCGCTGGTGTGTGCCTCCACAGGTGGATCACACTGTGGCCATCTTAAACAAGGCTACCTTGATTCCCACTGAGGACACCCCGGTGTTCCGGGATCCCACGGACAGGAGGTTGGAGTCTCTTGCCCGCCATTCCTACACGGTAGCGGGTTCCTTGCTCAAACCTATTTTCGCATCCCTTCTGGTGGCTCAGGCGGTGGCGGATTGGACTAAGGTGCTTGGACTAAGGTGCTTAGACGCAACCTCGCGTCTGATTCTGCCCCACCTGCCACGCTGGCTATGGTGGATCAAATTCACCAAGGAGTCATATATTTGTGCGATGCAGCCTTGAATGAGGCCCCTTTGGCCGCACGCCTGTCGAGTGTCGCGGTGCTTAACCGTCGACTGGTCTGGCTGAAGAGCTGGTCGGCTGACCAGACCTCACGGAAAACAGTTGCTGATTTTCCCTATGCAGGTTCTTGCCTTTTTGGCGAGGCATTGGATACCTTGATAAAAGGCGTCACGGGCGGCAAGAGCACGATGCTGCCCCAGAACCCGAAGAACAAGTCCTTTCGTGGCAAGCGGGGTTCCGCCTCTCGACCCAATCAAGGGTCCTTTCGTGCCTTTAGGAATCAAACCAAGGGCAAGCCCTTCAAGGGCCAAGGTAGCCAGAAGAAGCCCTGGGCGGGCAAGTAGAAGTCCGGCACTGCCGGTGCGGCTGGTCAATCCGCCTCTGCCTGAAGGGGCGCCCTCACCAATTTCTGGGGTGGGGGGACGTTTGCGTGGTTTCCTCCAACCTTGGCTGCTCCGAATTCCGGACAGGTGGGTTCAGGAAATCATTCGATCAGGGTACAAGATCGAATTCCTTTCCCGGCCGGCGGATAGATTCTTTCCCTCAAATCTTTATTTGACCCCAGGGCGCCTGCAGGACCTGCATCAAGCGGTGCAGGACCTCCTTGCCCAGGGGGTGATTGTCCCGGTGCCTCATCGGGACAGGTTTCGGGGGTTTTATTCTTATTTGTTCACTGTGCCCAGAAAGGAGGGCAAGGTACGTTATATTCTGGACCTGAAAGCGCTGAACCGCTTTGTGCGCGTTCGGAAATTCCATATGGAATCTCTCCGCTCGGTGGTGGCCTCCCTGAGCCCAGGGGAATTCCTGGCCTCTATAGACCTGAAGGATGCGTACCTACACATCCCCATTTTCGAGGGTCATTAGAGGTACCTTCGGTTCGCAATAGCGGAGGACCACTATCAGTTTGTGGCGTTACCTTTCGGTCTGGCTTCGGCTCCAAGGGTCTTTACCAAAGTGCTGGCGCCTGTTCTGGGCCTGCTAAGGGCACAGGGCATTGCGGTCTTGGGATATCTGGACGATCTCCTCTTAAGATCGAGTGCCAGCCAGAACCTACTGCGCGATCTGTCCACCACGGGAACAGACGCTCCAGGAGTTTGGATGGACCATCAATGTACAGAAGTCGACCTTGTCTCCTTCGGTTCGTCTTCCCTATCTGGGAATGATCCTGGACTCTGCTCAGGCAAAGGTGTTCTTGCCGGAGGACAAGCTCCGGACCTTACAGGAGGAGATCAGGTCCCTCAGGGACAAACCATCCTCGTCACTCAGGACCTGCATGCGGTCCCTAGGGTTGATGGTATCGGCCTTCGAGGCGATACCCTTTGCTCAGTTTCACACACGGTCTCTTCAAGCGGAGATACTCAGTCCTTGGATCTGAGTGTCTCATTGAGTCGCCGGACCAGAATGGATCTTCTGTGGTGGCTCCAGTCCCCAGCGGTGTTGGATGGAAAATCCTTCTGTCCGTTACTGTGGATGGTGATTACCACGGATGCCAGCCTGTCGGGCTGGGGTGGAGTTCTGGGCAACCTGTCTGCCCAGGGCACTTGGTCGGAGGAGGAATCCTCCCTTCCGATCAACATATTGGAATTGAGAGCGATCAAACTCTGTCTCTTCCAGTGGTCGGATCGACTTCAGGGCCGTCCTGTTCGGGTACAGACGGACAATGCTACCGCGGTGGCTTACATCAACCACCAAGGGGGCACCAGGAGTGCCCGGGTGACCTGGGAGGTGACCGACATTCTGTCTTGGGCCGAGACTCATGTCCCGGCGATTTCAGCAGTTTACATTCTGGGTGTGGAGAATTGGCAGGCCGACTATCTGAGCCGCCAGACCCTGGATCAGGGGGAATGGTCCCTACACCCGGAGGTCTTCCAAATGCTGTGAGCAAAGTGGGGATCCCCAGGCGTGGATCTGTTCGCGTCTCGGCTAAACCACAAGGTGGAAAGCTTTGTGGCAAGAACGCGCGATCCTCTGGCAGACACCTCGGATGCGTTATTGGCCCCTTGGCATCAGTATGCCTTTCCTCCGATTCGGTTGTTGTCCAGGTTCCTTCGCAGGTTAGCCTCGGAACCGCACTTGGTGATTCTGGTAGCGCCGGACTGGCCGCGCCGGTCCTGGTACGCTGACGTTGTTCACCTAGCAGTGGCGCCTCCTTGGAGGCTGCCAATGCGGGAAGATCTACTGTCTCAGGGACCGATCTTCCATCCTGCTTTACAGTCGCTGGCTTTAACGGCCTGGCTGTTGAGACCCAGGTCTTGAGAAACAGGGGTCTCTCCCCAGAGGTCATTCCTACTCTAATCAAGGCTAGGAAAACCTCATCTGGAAAAATCTATTACCGTACCTGGAAAGCTTATTTCGCCTGGCTCGTACTCAGTTTAGAGAGTGTTGGCTTTTCTCCAGACTGGTGTGGACCAGCGCCTGGCGCTGGCCACGATAAAGGGCCAGGTATCTGCACTGGCTATTCTTTTCCAACGCCCTGTGGCGTCTCATTCCTTGATTCGCACCTTTATTCAAGGTGTGTGACATTTGGCCCCTCCCCGGAGGGAGCCTTTACCCCCGTGGAACTTGAACTTGGTTCTGTCCGTCTTACAGCGTTCTCCCTTTGAAAACATCTGGGAGATATCGTTGACTCTGCTGTCTAAGAAGGTTGCCTTTTTGTTGGCGATCACTTTGGCTCGCAGGGTGTCGGAGTTGGCGGCATTGTCTTGCTGCTCTCCTTACTTGGTGATTCGCAAGGATAAGGTGGTCTTGCAACCTCATTTGTCTTTTCTCCCTAGGGTGGTCTCTGAGTTCCACCTTAATGAGGACATTGTTCTGCCTTCGCTCTGTGCGAAGCCGAAGCATCCTAGGGAGGTTGCATTGCATTCCTTGGATGTTGTCAGGGTTTATCTGTCGTCCACTGAATCCTTTCGGAAATCGGATTCCCACTTTGTCCTTCCTGAGGGACCTAGGAAGGGCATGGCTGCGTCGGCAGTGACCATTACCAAATGGATCAGACAGATCATTGAACAGGCCTATGCTTTGAAGGAACGGGTTCCACCCTTCCCTGTTAAGGCGCCCTCTACCAGATCTTTGAGTACGTCCTGGGCCTACTGGCATCGAGCCTCGGTGGCCCAGGTGTGCAAGGCTGCGACTTGGTCGTCGGTGTACACCTTTTCCAAATTCTATAAGGTGGATGTTCTGGCATCAGCCGATGCCTCCTTTGGCCGCAAAGTTCTCAGTGCGGCAGTGCCATAGGGGAACCTTGTTTTTTTTGTGGGTCCCTGGCTGTTGGGGTGTTTATCCCCTGGTTATTTGTTTTCCTGGGCTGTTGCTCCTGTTGAGCCTTTTCTGTTGCCCAGAAGGTTCTCTTAGGCTCCGTTCACATGTAGGCTTTTTGGGGCGTTTTTCTGCTCTAGGATCAGCTCTCAAAACGCCCAACAAGACAAATCCTATTCATTTCAATGGCCCCTGTTCACATCTGAGCGTTTTGAAGCTGTATACAAAACGCCCAACGCTCAAAAAAGTACATGAGCTTCTTTTTGGGCAGATTACAGGCGTTTTCCATTGATCTCTATTGAATCTAAAAACGCCTGCACAAAAATCGCGGTAAAATCGCGGTAAAAATCGCCGCAAAAATCGCGGTAAAATCGCGGTAAAAAACGCGCGAAAAACGCTACGCTCAGGTGTGAATGTAGCCTTACTGTGCGTGTAAGGTTCCTTTCTCTGATGTGGGTACTGCGTTGCCTTTTCTACGGTTGCGTCCCCCACCCCTCCTGTCTACACTGCTTTGGGACATCCCAATAGTGATGACTTAGAGGAGGCGGCGACTGTCGGAGGCCGTAAGAGAAAACTGAATTTTTGTAAAATCTTACCGTAAAATTCCTTTCTCTGAGTCCTCCGACAGTCGCCGCCCCCGCCCCTCTTATGGGGTTTTTTCTTGTACACCTACTGCTATTCTACCAAACTGAATTGGGAGGGATCACTGCAGGGGGGCGTATTGACCAGTGGGACAGCCCCCATGGGTGTGTCTATGCTAAATGCTTTGTTCTTTTGACTAAGTCTTATGCCTAGCTACAAAAATTCCGTTATTACACAGAGCGCTGGGTACAGGACTGTGTAATACATAGAGCGCTGGGAACGGGACTACATAATACACAGAGCGCTGGGCTAAGGACTGTAAAATACACAGAGCGCTGGGAACAGGACTACATAATACAGAGCGCTGGGCACAGGATTGCGTAATACACAGAGAGCTGGGCAGAGGACTGAATAATGCACAGATCACTAGGCAAAGGACTGCATAATTCACAGACCACTTGGCACAGGACTACATTATACACAGAGCGCTGGGTACAGGATTGCATAATACACAGTCCGCTGGGCACAGGACTGCATAATATACATAACGCTGGGCATAAGACTGCATAATGCACAGAGCGCTGGGCACAGGACTGCATAATGCAAAGAGCGCTATGCACAGGACGGCATAATACTCAGAGTGCTGGGCACTGGATTAAATAATACACAGCGCTTGCCACAAAACTGTATAATGTACAGAGCTCTGGGCACAGGACTACATAACACAAAGAGCGCTGGGCAAAGGAGTGCACAATACACATAGCGCTGGGAACAGGACTACATAATACACAAAGCGCTGGGCACAAAACTACATATTACACAGAGCACTGGGTACAGGACTGCATAATACACAGAGCGCTGGGAACGGGACTAGATAATACACAGAGCGCTGGGCAAAGGACTGCATGATACAGAGCGCTGGGAATGGGACTACATAATACACAGAGTGCTGGGTACAGGACTGCATAATACACAGAGTGATGGGCAAAGGACTGCATAATACACAGAGCACAGGGATAGGACTACCAAATACACAGAGTGCGGGAATAGGACTACATAATACACAGAGTGCTGGGTACAGGACTACGAAATACACAGTGATGGGCATAGGACTGCAAGAAACATAGAGCACTGGGCACATGACTACGTAATACACAGAGTGCTGGGCACAGGCCTGCAAAATACACAGAGCGCTGGGCACAGAACTGTATAATACATATATCGCTGGGTACAGGACTACATACTACACAGAGCGCTGGGCACAGGACTGCATAGAACACAAAGCACTGGGCAAATGACTAAATAATACATAGAGTGCTGGGCAAAAGACTGCATAATGTACAGAGCGCTGGGCACAAGACTACATACTACACAGAGCGTTGAGCACAGACTGCATAATAAACATAGCGCTGGGCACAGGACTGCATAATACACAGAGCGCTAGGTAGAGGACTGTATAATACATATAGCACTGGGCACAGCACTGCATAATACACAGAGCATTGGGCACAGGACTGCATAATACACAGAGCGCTGGGAACAGGACTACATCATGCACAAAGCACTGGGCACAGGACTGAAAAATACACAGAACGCTGGGCACAGGACTACATAATACATATAGGGCCGGGCACATAACTACATAATACACAGAGCACTGGGCACAGGACTGCATTATATAGAGAGCGCTGGGCACAGGACTGTGTAATACACAGAGCGTGGGCACAGGACTGTGTAATACACAGAGCGCTGGGCACAGGACTGTGTAATACACAGAGCGCTGGGCACAGGACTGCGTAATACATAGAGTGCTGGGCACAGGCCTGCAAAATACACAGGGTGTTGGGCACTGGATTGTATAATAAATATATCGCTGGGTACAGGATAACATACTACACAGGGCACAGGACTGCATAGTACACAAAGCGCTTGGCACAGAACTGCATAATGTACAGAGCTCTGGGCACAGTACGACATAACACAAAGAGCGCTGGGCAAAGGAGTGCATAATACAAATAGTGCTGGGAACAGGACTGCATAATACACAGAGCGCTGGGCACAAAGCTGCATAATACACAGAGCGCTGGGAACGGGACTAGATAATACACAGAGCGCTGGGCACAGGACTGCATGATACACAGAACGCTGGGAACGGGACTACATAATACACAGAGCGCTGGGCACAGCACTGCATAATACACAGAGCGCTGGGCACAGCACTGCATAATACACAGAGCGCTGGGCAAAGGACTGCATAATGCACAGGGTGCTGGGTACAGGACTGCATAATACACAGAGCACTGGACACAGGACTACGTAATACACAGAGCGCTGGGCACAGGACTGTATAATACACAGAGCGCTGGGCACAGGAATAAATAATACACAGAGTGCTGGGCACAGGACTGTATAATACATATATCGCTGGGTACAGGACAACATACTAAACAGAGCGCTGGGCACAGGATTGCATAGTACACAGAGCACTGGACAAAAGACTGCATAATACACAGAGTGCTCGGCAAAAGACTGCATAATACACAGAGCGCTGGGCACAGGACTGCATAATACACAGAGCGCTGGGCACAGGACTGCATAATACACAGAGCGCTGGGCACAGGACTGCATAATACACAGAGCGCTGGGCACAGGCCTGCATAATACACAGAGCGCTAGGAACAGGACTGTATAATACATATAGCGCTGGGCACAGCACTGCATAATACACAGGGTGCTGGGAACAGGACTGCATAATACACAGAGCTGGGAACAGGACTACATAATACACAGAGGGCTGGGAACAGGACTACATAATGCACAGAGCATGTGGCACAGGACTACATAATACATATAGCGCCGGGCACATAACTATATAATACACCGAGCGCTAGGCACAGGACTGCGTTATACAAAGAGCGCTGGGCACAGGACTGCGTAATACACAAGGCCCTGGACACAGGACTGAATAATACACAGACCGCTGGGCACAGGACTGCATAACACACAGAGCGCTTGGCACAGGACTGCATAATGTATCAAGCACTTGCCAGAGGACTGCATAAAACACAGAACGCTGGTCACAGGACTACATTATACACAGAGCGCTGGGTACAGGACTGCATAATACACATAGCGCTGGGCACAGGACTGCATAATACACAGAGCGCTGGGCACAAGACTGAATAATGCACAGAGTGCTGGGCACAGCACTGCATAATACACAGGGTGCTGGGAACAGGACTGCATAATACACAGAGCGCTGGGCACAGGACTGCATAATACACAGAGCGCTGGGCACAGCACTGCATAATACACAGGGTGCTGGGAACAGGACTGCATAATACACAGAGCTGGGAACAGGACTACATAATACACAGAGGGCTGGGAACAGGACTACATAATGCACAGAGCATGTGGCACAGGACTGCATAATACATAGTGCTGGGCACAGGACTACATAATACATATAGCGCCGGGCACATAACTATATAATACACAGAGCGCTAGGCACAGGACTGCGTTATACAAAGAGCGCTGGGCACAGGACTGCGTAATACACAAGGCCCTGGACACAGGACTGAATAATACACAGACCGCTGGGCACAGGACTGCATAACACACAGAGCGCTTGGCACAGGACTGCATAATGTATCAAGCACTTGCCAGAGGACTGCATAAAACACAGAACGCTGGTCACAGGACTACATTATACACAGAGCGCTGGGTACAGGACTGCATAATACACATAGCGCTGGGCACAGGACTGCATAATACACAGAGCGCTGGGCACAAGACTGAATAATGCACAGAGTGCTGGGCACAGGACTGCATAATACACAGAGCGCTTGGCACAGACCTGCCTAATGCACAGAGTGCTGGGCACATGACTGCGTAATACACAGAGTGCTGGGCACAGCACTGCGTGATACACAGAGCACTGGGCAGATGTCTGCATAATACACAGAGCTCTGGGCACAGGACTGCATAAAAGACAAAAAAGAAAAAAGAGGGGCGCACCGACCTAGTGCATTACCATAAAAACTTTAATTAAAATATTGAAAGGTGTACAATATACTCACAAGACTGGTGTGGTATAACACACATCAAGAATAGCATATGCAGTCTCCAAGGTAGCCAGGTCCCAATAGTGACAAATGGGCATACAGATAGTCGCATGGGGCTGCTGTGGCTAGGCTGACGCGTTTCAGGGGCGAGCCCCCTTCCTCAGAGCCAGAAGGGGGCAGCAAGACCAAACAGCTCTCTTTACATCTGAGTTTGTAGTGCACCTCTTCCTACTCCATCAGACAGCACTTAAGCGCAGGAGGTTTTGTTTTCACAGGACTGCATAATACATAGAGAGTTGGGCACAGGACTGCATAATACATCAAGCGCTAGCCAGAGGACTGTATAAAATACAGAACGATGGGCAAAGGGCACTGGACTGCATAGTACACAAAGCGCTTGGCATAGAACTGCATAATGTACAGTACGACATAACACAAAGAGCGCTGGGCAAAGGAGTTCATAATACACATAGTGCTGGGAACAGGACTACATAATACAGAGCGCTGGGCACAGGATTGCGTAATACACAGAGAGCTGGGCAGACGACTGAATAATGCACAGATCACTAGGCAAAGGACTGCATAATTCACAGACCACTTGGCACAGGACTACATTATACACAGAGTGCTGGGCACAGGACTGCATAATACACGTAGCGCTGGGCACAGGACTGCATAATACACAGAGCGCTGGGCACAGGACTCAACAATGTACAGCGTGCTGGGCACCAGATTACATAATACACAGAGCGCTTGACACAAGACTGCATAATGCATAGAGCTCTGGGCACAGGACTACATAACACAAAGAGCACTGGGAACAAAACTGTATAATACACTGGGCACAAAACTTCATATTACATACAGCGCTGGGCACAGGACTGCATAATGCACAGAGCTCTGGGCACAAGACTACATAATACACAGAGCGCTGGGCACAGTACTGAAGATTACACAAAGTGCTGGGCACAGGACTGCTTAACACACAGAGCGCTGGGCACAGGACTGCATAATACACATAAAGGGGGCAGAGGACTACATAATGCACAGAGCTCTGGGCAAAGCCTGCATAATACAAAGGGCGCTGGGCACTGGACTGCATAATACACCGAGCGCTGGGTAGAGGACTGAATAATGCACAGAGCACTGGGCACAGGACTATATAATACAGAGCGCTGGGTACAGGACTGCATATTACACAGACCGCTGGGCACAAGACTGCATAATACACGGAACGCTGGGTACAGGACTGCATAATACACCTCTGTGTATTATGCAGGGCACAGGATTGCATAATGCTCAGAGCTCTGGACACAGGACTACATAATAGACAGAGCACTGGGCACAGGACTAACTAATACACAGAGAGCTGGGCACTGGACTGCATAATACACAAAGCGCTGGGCAAAGGACTGCATAATAGAGATAGCGCTGGGCACAGGACTTGATAATGCACAGAGCTCCTGGCACAGGACTGCATAATGCGACGAACGCTGGGCACAGGACTGGGTATTGCACAGAGCACTGGCACTGGGCAAAGGACCGCATAATGCCTACAGTTCTGGGCACAGGCCTACCTAATACACAGACCGCTGGGCACAGGACTGCATAATACACAGAGTGCTGGGTAAAGGACTGTATAATACATTGAGCGCTGGGCACAGGAACAAATAATACACAGAGCACTGGGTACAGGACTGTATAATACAAATAGCGCTGGGCACAGAACTGCATAATACACATAGCGCTGGGCACAGGACTGCATAATACACTGAGCTCTGGGCACAGGATTACATAATAGATCGCTGGGCACAGGACTGCATAACACACAGAGCCCTGGGCACAGGATTGCAAAACACACAGCGCTGGGCACAGGACTACATAATGCACTGAGCTCTGTGTGCAGGACTACATAATACAAAGAGCGCTGGGCACTGGACTGCATAATACACAGAGTACTGAGCATAGGTCTGTATAATAAACAGAGCGCTGGGCACAGGATGGCATAATACACAGGGCGCTGGGCAAAGGTGTGCATAATACACAGACCGCTGGGCACAGGACTACATAATACACAGCGCTGGGCACAGGACCGCATAATACACAGCGCTGGGCACAGTACTGTATAATACACAGAGCGCTGGGCACAGGACTGCATAATACACCGAATGCTGGGAAAATGACTACATAATACACATAGACCTGGGCACATGACTACATAATACACAGAGCACTGGGCATAGAACTGCATTATATAAATGAGCGCTGCGCACAGGACTACATATTACACAGAGCGCTGCGCACAGGACTGCAAAATATATAGAGTTCTAGGTAAAAGACAGCGTAATACAAAGAACGCTGGGCACAGGCCTGCATAATACACAGAGCTTTGGGCACAGGACTACATAATACACAGAGCTCTGGGTACAGAACTGCATAATACACAGACCGGTGGGCACAAGACTGCATAATAGACAGCGCTGGGCACAGGACTGTATAATATACAGAGTGCTGGGCACAGAACTGCATAATACACAGAGCGCTGGGCACATGTCTGCATAATACACAGAATGCTGGGCAAATTACTACATATTGCACATAGTCCTGGGCACATGACTACATAATACACAGAGCACTGGGCGTAGAACTGCATGATACAAAGAGCGCTGGGCACAGGACTGCATAATATATAGAGTTCTGGGGAAAGGACTGCGTAATACACAGAGCGCTGGGTACAGGACTACATAATATACAGAGCATTTGGCACAGGCCTGCATAATACACAGAGCTCTGGGCAGGGGCCTACCTAATACACAGAGCGCTGGGCACTGGACTGTATAATACAAAAAGCGCTGGGCACGGGACTGCATAAAACAGAGCGCTGGGCACAGGACTGCATAATACACATAGCACTGGGCACAGGACTACATAATACATAGAGTTCTGGGCACAGGACTGCATAATACAAAGAGCGCTGGGCACTGGACTGCATAATACACAGAACACTGGGCACAGGACTGCATAATGCACAGAGCACTGGGCAAAGGACTGCATAATGCACAGAGTTCTGGGCACAGGCCTACCTAATACACAGACCGCTGGGCACAGGACTGCATAATACACAGAACACTGGGCACAGGAATAAATAATACACAGAGCGCTGGGTACAGGACTGTATAATACACATAGCGCTGGGCCCAGGACTACATAACAGACAGATCGCTGGGCACAGGACTGCACAATACATAGAGTGCTGGGCACAGGACTGCATATCAAACAGAGCGCTGGGCACAGGACTGCATATCACACAGTGCGCTGTGTACAAGACTGCATAATACACATAGCGCTGGGCACAGGACTGCAAAACCCACCGAGGGCTGGGCACAGGACTGCATAATACAAATAGCGCTGGGCACAGGACTGCATAATACAAATAGCGCTGGGCACAGGACTGCATAATACAAATAGCGCTGGGCACAGGACTGCATAATAAACCAAGCGCTGGGCAGATGACTGCATAATTCACAGAATGATGGGCACAGGACTGAATAATGCACAGAGCGCTGGGCAGTGGGCACAGGACTGCATAATACAAAGAGCGCTGGGCACAGGACTGCATAATACACATAGCGCTGGGAAAAGGACTGCATGATACAGAGGGCTGGGTACAAGACTACAATATACACAGAGTGCGGGGCACCGGACTACATAATACACAGAGCGCTGGGCACAGGTCTGCATAATACACAGAGCGCTGTGCACACGACTGTATAATACATAGATTGCTGGGCACATGACTGCATAATGCACAGAGCTCTGGGCACAGGACTGAATAATAAAGAACGCTGGGCACAGGACTGTATGATACACACAGAGCGCTGGACACAGGACTGCATAATACACAGAATGCTGAGCAGATGACTACATATTACACATAGTCATGGGCACATAGTCATGTAGACACATAATACACAGAGCGCTGGATAAAGGACTGCCTAATAAACAGAGCGCTGGGCACAGGTCTGCCTAATAAACAGAGCGCTGGGCACAGGACGGCATAATACACAGAGCGCTGGGCACAGGACTGCATAATACACAGCACTGGGTACAGGACTGCATAATACACAGACCTCTGGGCACAGGCCTACCTAATACACAGAGCGCTGGGCACAGGACTGCATAATACACATAGCGCTGGGCATAGGATTGCATAATACACATAGCGCTGGGCACAGGACTACATAATGCACAGAGCTCTGGGCACAGGACTGCATAATACAAAGAGCGCTGGGCACTGGACTGCATAATGCACAGAGCTCTGGGCCCAGGACTGCATAACACAAAGAGCGCTGGGCACTGGACTGCGAGTGCTGGGTAGAGGAGTGCATAAAACACAGAACGCTGGGCATGGGACTGCATAAAACACAGAACGCTGGGCATGGGACTGCATAATACACAGAACGCTGGGCAAAGAACTATGCAAAGAAGTAATGCACTGGGCACAGGACTGCATAATGCACAGAGTTCTGGGCACAGGCCTACCTAATACACAGACCGCTGGGCACAGGACTGTATAATACACAGAACGCTGGGCACAGGAATAAATAATACACAGAGCGCTGGGTACAGGACTGCATAATACACATAGCGTTGGGCACTGGACTGCATAATGCAGCGAGTGCTGGGTAGCGGCAGGGCCGGCGTTAGGGGGGGGCAAACTGGGAAAATGCCCAGGGCCCCCGAATGTCCAGGGGCCCCGTGTCACTGTCAGCCAGGGCCAGACCGGGCAGAATCTGATGACAGCGCTGAGTCATCAGATTCACTCACAGACACTAGAAGACATTCCCGGTGTACTTGCCAGCTACACCGGCTCCGCGGCCAATCAGCCTTCTGTTCAGGGGGGGTGTGGGTCACACCCCCCCCTGAGCAGAAGGCTGATTGGCCTCGGAGCCGGTCCGGAAGTCAAGTAGTCAGTGTGTGTCTGTGTGTTCCTTCCCGCGCGGCCGCCGATGATCACTGAAGCCGCTGTAGATGGGAGCTCCTTCAGCCCGACTTCGGGCTGCTCGCGGGGGGGGGGGGGGGGGGGGCGGCTGCGGGGAGAGAAGGTAAGTGACTGCCACTGCAGCCTGTGCTGAATAGGAGGGGGGTGGGGTGGCTCGGCTGCATATAGAGAGGATTTGATGTCTCCTTATGCCGCTGGATGGATGGATTCTTCTCCTCCCTTCTGCGGCTGCAGGAGAAATATGGAAATATCAATTTCTCTATATGCAGCTGAGCTGTCCCATCCCCCTCCTATTCAACTTCTTTTACTGCCCCCCACAGTGATCTTAGCCCCCCCCCCGTGTTCTTAGCCCCCCCCCAGTGTTGTGATCGTAGCCCCCCTCCCCAGTGATCGTAGCCCCCGTCCCCAGTGATCGTAGCCCCCCTCCCCAGTGCTCGTAGCCCCCCTCCCCAGTGATCGTAGCCCCCCTCCCCAGTGCTCGTAGCCCCCCTCCCCAGTGATCGTAGCCCCCGTCCCCAGTGTAGCCCCCGTCCCCAGTGATCGTAGCCCCCGTCCCCAGTGATCGTAGCCCCCGTCCCCAGTGATCGTAGCCCCCCTCCCCAGTGATCGTAGCCCCCCTCCCCAGTGATCGTAGCCCCCGTCCCCAGTGTAGCCCCCGTCCCCAGTGTAGCCCCCGTCCCCAGTGATCGTAGCCCCCGTCCCCAGTGATCGTAGCCCCCGTCCCCAGTGTAGCCCCCGTCCCCAGTGATCGTAGCCCCCATCCCCAGTGATCGTAGCCCCCGTCCCCAGTGATCGTAGCCCCCGTCCCCAGTGATCGTAGCCCCCCTCCCCAGTGATCGTAGCCCCCCCTCCCCAGTGATCGTAGCCCCCCTCCCCAGTGATCGTAGCCCCCGTCCCCAGTGATCGTAGCCCCCGTCCCCAGTGCTCTTAAACCCCCTGTACTCTTTAGCCCCCCCGTGCTCTTCAAGTCCCCACAGTGCTTTTCATCTCCCCCTATGCTCTCTGGCTCCCCCAGTGCTCTCCACCCCCCTGTGCTCCCTGGCTCCCCCCTAAGTGATTTCCAGTCCCCCCCCCCATGCTTTCCATCCCCCTGGTTTTCCCTGCCCACCAACCCCCCCCCCCCCCAGTGCTATCCACACCCTGCGCCTTCCAACCCCCCTGCAATGCTTTCCAAACCCCCCCCCCTTAATTCTCTCCAGTTCCCCCCCCCCCCCCCTTGCCCTTCAGCTCCTCCAGTGCTATCTGCTTTCCCTGTGCTCTCCAGCCCCCCTAGTGTCCTTCTATATTCTATCATGTCTGCAGTCTCTGACCTTCTCTTGTATCACATCCGCAGTCTCTGGACCATCTCCTGTACTATGTCTGCAGTCTCTGACCATCGCTTGTATCACGTCTGCAGTCTCTGACCAGTTCTTGTATTACGTCTGCAGTCTCTGACCATCTCCTGTATCATGTCTGCAGTCTCTGACCATCTACTGTATCACGTCTGCACTCTCTGACCATCTACTGTATCACGTCTGCAGTCTCTGACCATCTCTTGTATCACGTCTGCACTCTCTGACCATCTACTGTATCGTGCCCTCAGTCTCTGACCATCTCCTGTATCATGCCCTCAGTCTCTGACCATCTCCTGTATCATGCCCTCAGTCTCTGACCATCTCCTGTATCATGCCCTCAGTCTCTGACCATCTCCTGTATCATGCCCTCAGTCTCTGACCATCTCCTGTATCATGCCCTCAGTCTCTGACCATCTCCTGTATCATGTCTGCAGTCTCTGACCATCTCCTGTATCATGCCCTCAGTCTCTGACCATCTCCTGTATCATGCCCTCAGTCTCTGACCATCTCCTGTATCATGCCCTCAGTCTCTGACCATCTCCTGTATCATGCCCTCAGTCTCTGACCATCTCCTGTATCAAGCCCTCAGTCTCTGACCATCTCCTGTATCATGCCCTCAGTCTCTGGCCTTCTCCTGTATCATGTCCTCAGTCTCTGACCATCTCCTGTATCATGCCCTCAGTCTCTGACCATCTCCTGTATCATGCCCTCAGTCTCTGACCATCTCCTGTATCATGCCCTCAGTCTCTGACCATCTCCTGTATCATGCCCTCAGTCTCTGACCATCTCCTGTATCATGTCCTCAGTCTCTGACCATCTCCTGTATCATGTCCTCAGTCTCTGACCATCTCCTGTATCATGTCCTCAGTCTCTGACCATCTCCTGTATCATGTCCTCAGTCTCTGACCATCTCCTGTATCATGTCCTCAGTCTCTGACCATCTCCTGTATCATGCCCTCAGTCTCTGACCATCTCCTGTATCATGTCCTCAGTCTCTGACCATCTCCTGTATCATGTCCTCAGTCTCTGACCATCTCCTGTATCATGTCCTCAGTCTCTGACCATCTCCTGTATCATGTCCTCAGTCTCTGACCATCTCCTGTATCATGTCCTCAGTCTCTGACCATCTCCTGTATCATGTCCTCAGTCTCTGACCATCTCCTGTATCATGTCCTCAGTCTCTGACCATCTCTTGTATCAGGTCCGTAGTCTCTGACCATCTCTTGTATCATGTTTGCAGTCTCTGACCATCTCCTGTACTATGTCCAGCGGGAACACTCTGCAGCCACACCGCACAGCACACCCAAGGTAAGTGGAGGACTGGAGAGAGGAGTGACTTCTACTTAGGGATTTATTTTGCAAATAGGCTGGGCTGGCACTGGCAGCAACAATTTTATTCAAAGAAATCAGGATTTCTTCTGCAAATATACTGGCACTGGCAGCAACAATTTAATTCAAATCAGGATTTCTTTTGCAAATAGGCTGGCCTGGCACTGGCAGCCAGGCATAGTACTAGTCTAGTACAATGCCTGCCAGTGCCTTGTCTGATCTGATGATGTCACTGCCAGGCTATTTGCAGAAGAAATCCTTATTTTTCCTCATTTTTTTGATCATGTGTCATGATGACATTGGTTTTGGTAATTGTCTGACTTTGATGCCAGCCTATTTGCAGAAGAAATCCTGATTTGAATAAAATTGTTGCTGCCAGTGCCAGCCTACCAGGGGCTGATCTGAGGTGTGAAGGTGCAGGAATTGGGGTGACCTGAGGTGTGAAGGTGCAGAAATTGGGGTGGTCTGAGGTGTGAAGGTGCAGAAATTGGGGTGGTCTGAGGTGTGAAGGTGCAGAAATTGGGGTGACCTGAGGTGTGAAGGTGCAGAAATTGGGGTGGCCTGAGGTGTGAAGGTGCAGGAATTGGGGTGGCCTGAGGTGTGAAGGTGCAGAAATTGGGGTGGTCTGAGGTGTGAAGGTGCAGAAATTGGGGTGGCCTGAGGTGTGAAGGTGCAGGAATTGGGGTGTTCTGAGGTGTGAAGGTGCAGAAATTGGGGTGGTCTGAGGTGTGAAGGTGCAGAAATTGGGGTGGTCTGAGGTGTGAAGGTGCAGAAATTGGGGCTGTCTGAGGTGTGAAGGTGCAGGAATTGGGGTGATCTGATGTGTGAAGGTGCAGAAATTGGGGTGGTCTGAGGTGTGAAGGTGCAGAAATTGGGGTGGTCTGAGGTGTGAAGGTGCAGGAATTGGGGCTGTCTGAGGTGTGAAGGTGCAGGAATTGGGGTGATCTGATGTGTGAAGGTGCAAAGCTCACTTGATTTCTTATTTATTCTATTTAATGTTATTTAATTAAAGCATATTTTCATGTAGTTGTATGTTTTATTTGGCTAAATGATTAAATGCGCCTATATTTTTGGTAGAATATAAAAAAATTTGGGGCCCCACTTTTAGGTTTGCCCAGGGCCACACTTTATCTAAAACCGGCCCTGGGTAGCGGAGTGCATAATACACAGAACGCTGGGCACAGGACTGAGTAATGCACTGGGCACTGCATAATGCACAGAGTTCTGGGCACAGGCCTACCTAATACACAGACCGCTGGGCACAGGACTGCATAATACACAGAACGCTGGGCACAGGAATAAATAATGCACATAGCGGTGGGCACAGGACTGCATAATACACAGAACGCTGGGCACAGGAATAAATAATGCACATAGCGGTGGGCACAGGACTGCATAATACACAGAGCTCTTGGCACAGGACTTCATAACAGACAGAGCCCTGCGCACAAGACTGCAAAACACACAGAGCGCAGGGCACAGGACTGCATAATACACAAAGCGCTGGGCACAGGACTGCATAATACACATAGCGCTGGGGTACAGGACTACATAATGCACAGAGCTCTGGGCACAGGACTGCATAATACAAAGAGCGCTGGGCACTGGACTGCATAATGCAGCGAGTGCTGGGTAGAGGAGTGCATAATACACAGAACGCTGGGCATGGGACTGCATAATACACAGAACACTGGGCACAGGACTGCATAATGCACAGAACGCTGGGCACAGGCCTACCTAATACACAGAGCGCTGGGCACTGGACTGCATAATACACAAAGCGCTGGGCACAGGACTGCATAAAAGATAGAGCGTTGGGCACAGGACTGCATAATGCACAGAGCTCTGGGCACAGGACTGCATAATATAAAGAGCGCTGGGCACTGGACTGCATAATGCTGCGAGTGCTGGGTAGAGGAGTGCATAATACACAGACCGCTGGGTACAGGACTGCAGAATGCACAGAGTGCTGGGCATAGGACTGCATAATACACAGAACGCTGGGCACAGGAATAAATAATACACAGAGTGCTGGGTACAGGACTGCATAATACACATAGCATTGGGCACAGGACTGCAAAATACACATAGCGGTGGGCACAGGACTGAAAAACACACCGAGGGCTGGGCACAGGACTTCATAATACACATAGCACTGTTACATAGTTAGTGAGGTTGAAAAAAAGACATCAGTCCATCCAGTTCAACCTATGATGTGTGTGTGTGTGTTTGCTGTTAACCGTATATTTTATACCCTTGTACTGGGCACAAGACTACATAATGCACAGAGCGCTGGGCACTGGACTGCATAATACACCGAGCGCTGGGTAGAGGACTGCATAATACACAGAACGCTGGGCACAGGACTGCATAATACACAGAATGCTGGGCACAGGACTGCATAAAACACAAAACGCTGGGCACAGGACTGCATAATACAAATAGCGCTGGGGAAAGGAGTGCATAATAGACAGAGCGTTCGGCACAAGTCTGCATAATAAACAGAGCACTGGGCACAGGACTGCATAATACACAGAGCGTTCGGCACAAGTCTGCATAATAAACAGAGCACTGGGCACAGGACGGCATAATACACAGAGCGCTGAGCACAGGACGGCATAATACGCAGAGCTCTGGGCAAAGGATTGCATAATACACAGAGCGTTCGGCACAGGTCTGTATAATAAACAGAGCGCTGGGCACAGGACGGCATAATACACAGAGCGCTGTGCACAGGACTGCATAATACATAAATCACTGGGCACAGGACTACATAATGCACAGAGCTCTGGGAACAGGACTGCATAATTCACAGACCACTGGGCAGATGGCTACATAATACACATAGTCCTGGGCACATGATAATAGCACTGGGCATAGAACTGCATTATACAAAGAGCGGTGGGCACAGGACTGCATAATATATAGAGTTCTTGGTAAAGGACTGCGTAATACACAGAGCGCTGGGGACAGGCCTGTATAATACACAGAGCGCTGGGTACAGGACTGCATAATACAAAGAGCTCTGGGCACAGGCCTACCTATTACACAGAGCGCTGGGCACTGGACTGCATAATACACAGAACACTGGGCGCAAGATTGCATAAAGGAGAGCGCTGGGCACTGGACTGCATAATATACATAGCGCTGGGCACAGGACTACATAATACACAGACCACTGGGCAGATGACTACATAATACACATAGTCCTGGGCACATGATAAAAGCACTGGGCATAGAACTGCATTATACAAAGACTGCTGGGCATAGAGCGGTGGGCACAGGACTGAGTAATGCACAGAGCACTGGGCACAGGACTGCATAATGCACAGAGTTCTGGGCACAGGCCTACCTAATACACAGACCGCTGGGCACAGGACTGCATAATACATTGAGCGCTGGGCACGGGACTACATAATACTAAAAATATGCACTGGTTACTGTACATTCCCTGACACTGGCAGGGAAGGGGTTAACACCAGGGTTAAATATGAGCTTAGGGGGTGCTTTCTAACCGAGGGGGGGTGGGCTTCTATTATCAAACCTGTGATCCTTTAGGAGAAACAGAGGAGCTTTGTGTTGATTACTTGGAGAACAATGGTCTGCCGTGTTTCCACATGGAGTGATCGCGGGTGCCCGGTGGCAATCGTGGCCAGCGGCCCCGTGCATCAGCTTTCCCTGTGGTGAATGGGGGTGGGTGCGCCTCTGGCGAAGCGCCCCCTGGGATCACTCCCGCGAACCGCCGTACAGGTATGGCCATTTGCGGGACCCTTCCGACCTGCCGCTGTATTTTGATGGCGGATGGTCGGCAAGTGGTTAATAAAATAAATTAAAATACATTTTTAAAGCGCCCGATTCCCCGGTTGCCTGCAAGCGACTGCATATATGTATGTCATGCATGTAAACGGCGTTCGCACCACACATCCCGTATCGCTGGAAAAGTTATAGCAAGCGCAATAATTGGAGTGCCGCAGACCTCCTCTCCTCCTCCTCTAAAATCTCCATACTTAAAAAGTTTTTCTAGGTTAAAGTATCGCATTTTGTCGCCATTCCATGTTCGTGTGCAAGACGTTATCATCATCCGTGTACTCAGCAGAACATATATAATATATCCATGTACTCAGCAGGACATATATACAATGTTAGGGGTTTATAGATTTTAGCAGACGGAGGAGAAATATGAATGTAGATTTATTTGCAGACGAAGGAAATGAAGTGACGGAGACTTTGTGTTGATGAATGAGTGACAAGCAGACATTTCATTATCATAGATGGAAGTTCTCCATATTTATTATTCATTCATTTATCATATTATTTTCATTATAAATCGCAGCAGCAGTTCAGTTAATTTGTAGTATTTCCCCTGGGTGGAGGGAAGTGTAATGACCCCCAGACGTGCGCTGTGTGAGAAGCCGAGAAAAACGTGTCTGAAATAGAGAAGTAAACTCACAGGATGAAAACAAGGAGCGGATCCCCGGCCCGCGCATGCGCACTAAAATCCCGCCCGATCTGCGCATGCGCGGGAATTTCGGCCCGCTCGATCTGCGCATGCGCGGGAATCGCGGGCCGCGCATGCGCACTAGGTGCCGCTAAAATCCCGCCCGATCTGCGCATGCGCGGGAATTTCTGCCCGCCCGATCTGCGCATGCGCGGGAATCGCGGGCCGCGCATGCGCACTAGGTGCCGCTAAAATCCCGCCCGATCTGCGCATGCGCGGGAATTTCGGCCCGCCCGATCTGCGCATGCGCGGGAATCGCGGGCCGCGCATGCGCACTAGGTGCCGCTAAAATCCCGCCCGATCTGCGCATGCGCGGGAATTTCGGCCCGCTCGATCTGCGCATGCGCGGGAATCGCGGGCCGCGCATGCGCACTAGGTGCCGCTAAAATCCCGCCCGATCTGCGCATGCGCGGGAATTTCGACCCGCCCGATCTGCGCATGCGCGGGAATCGCGGGCCGCGCATGCGCACTAGGTGCCGCTAAAATCCCGCCCGATCTGCGCATGCGCGGGAATTTCGACCCGCCCGATCTGCGCATGCGCGGGAATCGCGGGCCGCGCATGCGCACTAGGTGCCGCTAAAATCCCGCCCGATCTGCGCATGCGCGGGAATTTCGACCCGCCCGATCTGCACATGCGCGGGAATCGCGGGCCGCGCATGCGCACTAGGTGCCGCTAAAATCCCGCCCGATCTGCGCATGCGCGGGAATTTCGGCCCGCCCGATCTGCGCATGCGCGGGAATCGCGGGCCGCGCATGCGCACTAGGTGCCGCTAAAATCCCGCCCGATCTGCGCATGCGCGGGAATTTCGGCCCGCTCGATCTGCGCATGCGCGGGAATCGCGGGCCGCGCATGCGCACTAGGTGCCGCTAAAATCCCGCCCGATCTGCGCATGCGCGGGAATTTCGGCCCGCCCCATCTGCGCATGCGCGGGAATCGCGGGCCGCGCATGCGCACTAGGTGCCGCTAAAATCCCGCCCGATCTGCGCATGCGCGGGAATTTCGACCCGCCCGATCTGCGCATGCGCGGGAATCGCGGGCCGCGCATGCGCACTAGGTGCCGCTAAAATCCCGCCCGATCTGCGCATGCGCGGGAATTTCGGCCCGCTCGATCTGCGCATGCGCGGGAATCGCGGGCCGCGCATGCGCACTAGGTGCCGCTAAAATCCCGCCCGATCTGCGCATGCGCGGGAATTTCGACCCGCCCGATCTGCGCATGCGCGGGAATCGCGGGCCGCGCATGCGCACTAGGTGCCGCTAAAATCCCGCCCGATCTGCGCATGCGCGGGAATTTCTCCCCGCCCGATCTGCGCATGCGCGGGAATCGCGGGCCGCGCATGCGCACTAGGTGCCGCTAAAATCCCGCCCGATCTGCGCATGCGCGGGAATTTCGACCCGCCCGATCTGCGCATGCGCGGGAATCGCGGGCCGCGCATGCGCACTAGGTGCCGCTAAAATCCCGCCCGATCTGCGCATGCGCGGGAATTTCGACCCGCCCGATCTGCGCATGCGCGGGAATCGCGGGCCGCGCATGCGCACTAGGTGCCGCTAAAATCCCGCCCGATCTGCGCATGCGCGGGAATCGCGGGCCGCGCATGCGCACTAGGTGCCGCTAAAATCCCGCCCGATCTGCGCATGCGCGGGAATTTCGGCCCGCCCGATCTGCGCATGCGCGGGAATCGCGGGCCGCGCATGCGCACTAGGTGCCGCTAAAATCCCGCCCGATCTGCGCATGCGCGGGAATTTCGGCCCGATCGATCTGCGCATGCGCGGGATTTGCGGCCCGCGCATGCGCACTAGGTGCCGCTAAATTTCCGCCCGATCTGCGCATGCGCGGGATTCCAGGATGGACTCACGTGATAAATAATCAATGTGCGGGTAAAATAAGCCAGGAACAAAAGACATTACAGAATCGTCCATAGAAAATTCCACATTATCAGAGACCTAAATCCAAATCTGGGAAACCAAAGAAAGAAAGAAACAGATAAAAGGTACAATGATTAATGGACAGCTAATCCAAATATTACCCAGAGGAATAAAAAAATAAATAAAGGCCCTGATTGGTCCAACCACCAAAAGTAAACACCTATCAGAGATCACAATGTGGGGATGGGACCCTCCTCCAAGTATAATATATATATAAGATAAAAATGATTTTATTATGTATACATTAAAATAGTTGCATATCAACAAAAGATACAACCAGACATAAAAACAATGCAGCTCATGGTAAAGGAGGAATCTGGATATAGCCGGCGATACAGCAAAGCATATATATATATATATATATATATAGTCAGAAATGGCCCGATGCATTTTGGGTAAAAATACCCAATTGTACTATAGTATGTGTGTGTGTATATAGTATAGCACAAATCAGACATCAATAGGTGACACAATGAATTTGCCATGTATATAATACATCAAATATCTTAATACAGTAGATCCATAGATGGATGGATGAGTGGACTTTATGGATCTACTGCATGAAGATATAAGGACAGTAAACCAGTCCATTGATTAGAAATTGTGGGGACCCCTGCTATACAATGACAAAAAAATGGAGAGAAAATCACTGGTATGATTGCAAAAAAAAGTGTCTAAAAGATCGGATAATCCTCCACACAGAAGGACGGCAACAAAGTATGGGCGGATGTTGGGGGTTCATCCAGAGATATTGTCACCTCCTAACATCAGATCCCAAAATTTCCAGGATCCTCACACCCCCATGTGCCCCTCCCTTCATGATAGATTCGTCTCATGTCATTTTTCTTTACCAACTAGAAATGATTCTGAGACAGCCAGAGAGACCTTTCCATGCGTCTCCTGTACCAATTGTCAGGACCAAACGATCGCTACATTTCATCTTTTGGATTGAATTTGTTCTGGGTTTATTGATTGTGATTGGATTCTCCTGCTACACACAGAAAACCAGAGGACAATACTCCACTTTTATAGGAAAAAACATAGCAAATAAAAAACATAATTTAGCTCTGTGGTGTCAGAGCTCGCTGCTCTCTATGGGGGAATCGGATGAGAACGGACCGCCTGTCCGCTCTCATCCCATCCCTTGAACGGATGGAAAATAGGCTTTCAATCCGTCCAGATTTCACAGACAGGTTCGGATGCGGATGTCAGCTGACATCCGCTGCCCCATAGGGATGCATGAAGGATCCTATCAGATCCACCTAAAAAACTGACAGGCGGATCTGATCGGATCGTTCGTGTGAGTCTTTGGGGTGTCATTAACCACTTCTGCCATGGACAATTGCACGGACATGCAACTCTGTTCCCAAATAAAATTGATGTATTTTTCCCTCGCCCCCCCACAATTAGAGCTTTCTTTTGGTGGTATTTAATCACCTCTGCAGTTTTTATTTTTAGCACTATAACCAAAAAAAAAAGCGACAATTTTGAAAAAAAAAAAAGAATATTTTTTGCTGCTAAACCACATATCCAATGAAAAGAAAAAAACAAAAAAAAAAAGTGTAATGTGTAATTTTTTCATCCGTTTAGGCCAATATGTATTCGGCTATATATTTTTGGTAAAATAAATTTATATTGATTGGTTTGCTCGGTTCTACAAACTATGGGATATTTTTTATTTATTTATTTTTACTAGTAATTGCGGCAATCAGCGATTTGTAGTGGGACTGCGGCAGACAAATTGGACACTTTTTTTAGGGGCCAGTGACGTTATTACAGTAATCAGTGCTAAAAAAAAAAAAAAAAAAATGCACTGTTACTGTACGAATGACACTGGCAGGGAAGGGGTTAACTTCAGGGGCAAGCAAAGGGTTACCATGTGGGGGATGGTCTGACAGGAGGATGACAGAGATCTGTGTTCCTGGTTAGCAAGAACAAAAGATCTCTATCTTCTCCCCTGACAGATCAGCAGGGGGAGCTGCAGCACACAAGGTTTTTCACCCTAATGCATAGAATGCATTAAGGCACAGGTGTCAAACACAAGGCCTGCGGCCAAATGTGGCCCGCCAGGCCATTTCATGGGGCCCTCGCTCCTCTACTGCAGGTGCAGGGCACCCCCTCATCTCCGCAGCTGACATCTTCCCTCGGCGTCTCTTCTGGGTTCGACGGCTCCGGTGCTGCGAGGGGCCGGAGCCGCGATGACGTCAATCCCGCGCGAGTTCACTTTCCGGCAAGGAGCTCATGCGCCACTGGTGTCAGCTGCTGCATGCAGGGCTAATATCTCCTATACCATGGAGGTTTAGGAAATATTCATTTTACCAACAGGTAAGCCATATTATAGGCCGCATTATAGGCTTACCTGTAAGTAAAAGTCAAAAAGCGGAGTATATTACCGCCTTAACCATACCTCCCAGCTTTCTAAGACAGGAACAAGTGACACCTATTAGAAAAAAGATGTAGGCACAGGACACGCCCCCTTAAAAGGAGAATTAAAAAAAAAAAAAAAGGATTGTTTAAGGCTACGTTAACATGTGAGTGTTTTGGGGGTGGGGTTGCCTTTGTATTGACACCCTCAGAGATTTGCATATGGCAGTGTGAACTGCCTGCGAGTCAAGTGCGATGCGGCAACCTGTAGGGGATTCGCAGGGTTCCTGCATCGCATATGTGTAAACCGACCCTCGGTCATGCAAGCTTACTAAATTGCAGAGTGCTGGACCCTCAAGTCTGAAGCCCATCATGTGATTATTCAGATCTATCTTCTCTTCCCATTCAAATCCCACCGGCTACTCTGGACCATTCAAAAAATAAATATCACCGACCAATAAAGAGTGCAAAATCTGGTGCAGCTCTGCATAGAAACCAATCAGCTTCCAGGTTTTATTGTCAAAGCTTAACTGAACAAGCTGAAGTTAGAAGCTGATTGGTTACCATGCACAGCTGCACCAGATTTTGAGTGTTTCAGTTTTAGTAAGGGCGTTCAGTTTTTTTTGCCCAATCAGTTCCTTTTTTTTTTTTGAAACGGACACGGATGACACTTGTGTCATCCGGTCCGTATATCTGTTTTTCATCCCATCCATTTGCGGATGAAAAACGGACATAATGTATCTCTATGTAAATACGGATGTCAGCGGATGACACCACTGACATCCGTTTTTGCGTCCGTTCCGTTTTTTGAATGGAAGAAAAAATAGGTTTCTCTTCCGTTCCAAAAAACTGAACTGAACGGACGAAAAACGGAGGTCAGCGGATGATCATCCGCTGACTTCCGTATTTACATAGAGATACATTTTGTCCGTTTTTCATCCGCAAACGGATGGGATGAAAAACGGACATACGGAACGCCCGTGTGAAAGAGCCCTAAATCTCCACACAGTGCAAAGCATCGTGCCAACAGAATGTGTACAATATAACTTGTGCAATTTGTTTTCAGTGGTAGTTAGTACTTCTGTCCAGTATAGGGAAGCTCAGTGGTTAGTGGCCGCCCATTTCAATGTGTCACATTTCAATAGTTCAGGGAATTCAGAAATACACGATATTGTCCAAAGTATTGGGGTGCCTGCCTTTACACGCCAATGAACTTTAATGGCATCTCAGTCTTAGTCCGTGGGGTTCAATATTGAGTTGGCCCACCCTTTGCAGCTTTAACAGCTTCAACTCTCCTGGGAAGGCTGTCCACAAGGTTGAGGAGTGTGTCTATGGGAATGTTTGACCAATCTTCCAAAAGCACATTTGTGTGGTCAGGCACTGATGTTGGACGAGAAGGCCTGGCTTGCAGTCTGCGCTCTAATTCATCCCAATGGTGTTCTATCGGGTTGAGGTCAGGACTCAGGCAAGTGCAGGCAAGTCAAGTTCCTCCACCCCAAACACACTCATTCGCACAACAATTTTCATAAAAAAACAAACAATTTATTGGGGTAGAGGACAGGATCTCTTTATAGGCACAATATAGTTAAACATAAAAGCTTTGACTAGCTCAGGGCACAATGCTTGCTTCCTGTGGCTGTGATCCGGGTTATTTTTATCCTCTGCCTACCTTTATCAGATAAATCCATTGCTTGTTTCCTTATTTCCTGGAAAGCTCTGAGCACGGGAAAATAGAAGCCTGGTTCCAGTCCTGCACTCCGCAGCCAAATTCACAATTATTGGAAGAGGACTGGAAGGTTGCACAATACAAAACTACGTGGCAAAAGTCTGCAGTCCCAGAAGGCATCTAAGCCTTTTGCTACATCTGATGTTATCCAATTCAACTTGAATTAGCCCTCATTCACACTAAGGACGGGTTTGAAATCATGGGAGTTTGTGAGCGATTTCACAAACATGTGTGTGGGATCCTGCACAGATGTCTATTGAAATCGTCCCCGAAGTCACCAAAAGTAGTGCAGAAACCACTTTTGGGAATCGGTGCGGCACCACAAAGAGTTCAATTCCATGTCAAATCGGCCCGATGTAAACAGGGGCTTAAAGGTGAACGAAAACAGTTTTTTTAATCAGCGAGTACGAGTACTGATACTTTCGGACAAGTACTCGCCGATACTGAGAACTGATACTTCGGTGCGTTTTGCGTCGCTACAAAAAAAAAAATTGCCGCAATGCCAACAGGAATGCAGTGCCATTCCTATCTGAATCACATGCAATTTCCCCCATGGTGTGGGTGTGGAAAGGGATTAAAGCGCCATCTAGTGGGCAGTTTAGAAAATGTTACAGCTCACAGTTCCTACCTGGCCACATGCAAAATAATCTACGTAGGTGTCCTGGTCCGTCGATGGTAGTAAATCAGGGCTGCTGGAGGAAAAATTTTGAGGCCCGTAGGTATAAGTGATGTCAGCTTGGGGGCGGACCGTCTCCTCCAGCGGCCCTGATTTGCTAGCAGATATGTACTAATTCTAACATTTTTTTTAAACTGCCCACTAGTTGGCACTTTAATCACCTTCTATACCCACACAAGTGGGGGGGAAAACACATGCGATTTGGACAGGAATTGCACTGCATTCTTGTTCAAATTGCATGCCATTCTTTGCAGCGCGATTTGTGCCCATTCATTTTGTATAGACGGAAATCACACCGCAAAGTATGAGTTTCGGTATCGGTACTGTATCAGTTTATCCCTAGTAACAATGTACTCCTTCCAGGCAGTAATGTCTTCACTACAAAACCTTTAAATATAAGAATATGCTGTAGGAGCTTATACTAGCTTTATTTAAATAAAGTTAGTATAAGTACTTGGCTGTCCTAATATAGGCATCCTGTGATCCTTTGTCCAACTAGGAAAGGAGAGGGGGGGTCACACACTGAACTAATTAAGTCTCTACTGCTTTGCCTAATGCATTCAATGTAATATTGTGAACATGCTTTGTCAGGGGCACAGTGATGGCTTCATTAGCCTGCTACTGCTCCTTCGCTGTCCAATCAGCAGGTGCTTAGCTGCACTGGAGGTCACAGACCTGGGTATGCTGTCTGGATTTGGATCACATGACTGGCTGAACAGAATTTAAAATATTTTTGCAGATAAACCAGTTTACATATACATATTTCATCTATGTATTTAGCTGTTTGCCTAAATTCAGCTATAAAAGAATAAGAACACTTGAAAGTAACAACAGTCATTTCCTTATAGTTGGATCCACTATAAGTCGGATTTGTCATTTTATAAAAAAAAACAAGCACTGCTCGATTCGCTGTCCATCCCATGTCAGCGTTTTCTTCCCCAGACAGGTGAGGTCCACATGAAGCCTTTTAAACCACAGGTGTCAGTTAAAGTGACAATAAACCATGAAGACAAAAATATATATAATTTGTAGAAAAAAAAAAAAAATGATGTTGCAAATTTCTTCTGTTTGATTGGAGGTGGCAGCTGTGCCTGAATGTCACTGAGTGTTCTTTCCACGAGAACCAACTCGCCGTTATCCAACAAGTCCATGAACAACAGTGGCTGCAAGGAGTCCAAGGATTCACAAGGAGGGGGACGGAGCATCAGAGAGAAAAGAAGAAAAAAGGAAAATTAGTCTATTGGTATTTTCATTTCTGTATATTAGGAATAGGCAGTAATCACATTTATTTAGGGCTTTTTGTTCTCAGAAAATAGGTGCAGGAACTGAACCACAACCCCCCATTGACCCCCACACACCCTTCAAACTGCATCAAATACTGGGGTGGTCAAATTTCACTAGGTCGGGGGGGGGGCATAAAGGAGCATTAAATACCAGGAGCACAATACGTACACAGTGCAGAGTTCAGGGGTGCGCTGTGTACAGAGTGAACAGTTAAGCCTTCTTCCCCAGCTGCTTACCTCTGCATCCACGTCTGCTAACCTCTGCATCCCCCATTTACATCTCACCTTCACCCCCTCTTCAGGTGTCATCTCTGCATGCAACCCCCCCCCCCCCCTCCACTGCCTCCATTCCCCACCATAAAAGCTCCACCATCTTCCACATGTCTTACTTTTGTTGTTGTATTAAGCTGAAGCACCCAGCCGGCTCTAGTACCTCCCTGCACACCGTAGGTGCCTTTTTCACTTGCAAGGAGATCATCCAGTGGGGTAATTTGCACTGCACCCTGGGCACCTACATCTCCTTTGTCCCCATCCTGCACTTAGTGGGAACCGCTCAGAAGATCAGATCTGTGGGAGCCGTTGGGAGACAAGCTGTCACTAGTAAACACAAAAGCTGGACTTCTGGGAGTACAAATAATAGCGCTGAGCAGAAAGCAGAGGACCTGAGCCAGAGGTGGTGGAACTCAGTTCTAGCTGAAAAAAAGCCCTGCATTTACCAATTCAGAATGCGGCGTGCAGTTCTGGTGACCCCAATTACAAAAAAGATAATGTTATGATGGAACAACTTCAGAGACAGGCAACAAACTAAAACATATCAGGAGAGACTGGAGGAACTTAAACCCTTGACAACACTGTAAAACATTTATGTGGTGTTCAGGAGGTGGGCTTTAAAGGAGATGTATGGGATTACTTTTTTTTTTTTCCCCCATTCATACTTACCTAGGTGGATACAGTATCGGTCCGATGCTGCATCTGTCCCCCAACACCTCTGCACTGAGAGCCGAGCGATCCAGCACCGATGATCCCTCAGTTCTGATAGCTTCCCGAGCAGAGAGCTGCTGACTGTCAGTCACCGCTCTCTGCTCTATCCTCTCCTCACTTATTGGAGCGCTGGGAGAAGCCAGGTCAGGCTCTCAGTGGTTCACATAAGGCAGAGCCAGGTGTCAGTCACCACTCTCTGCTGTGCCCTCTCCTCTCTTATTGGAGAGCTGGGAGAAGCCGGCTCAGGCTCTCAGTGGTTCATATAAGGTAGAGCCAGGTGTCAGTCACCGCTCTCTGCTCTGCCCTCTCCCCACTTATTGGAGCGCTGGGAGAAGCCGGCTCAGGCTCTCAGTGGTTCACATAAGGCGGAGCCAGTTGTCAGTCACCACTCTCTGCTCTGCCCCCTCCTCGCTCATTGGAGCACTGGGATGTGGAGGGGCAGGGAGCAGCCGGCTCAGGCTCTCAGTGGATCACCGAGAGGCTGAGCCAGGTATCGGTCCAGGCACCTGGCGGTTCTCGACTCCGTGGTCACAATGATGCGGTGCCTGGACTGACAACGGGTCACAGGAGTGCAAAACATACTGCACTCTTGTGATCCACAGGAGATATACAGCCAAAGCTCGCTTGGCTGTACATCTACCTTAAACCTGGATGATATAATTAGGTGTTCTTATGTTTGTGGTGGGAGCTCGCTGCACAGCGCATTCCCAGCAAAGAGACCAGGCTGCCACCCAAAGCCCCGGGTCTGGTACTAACGATCAGGAACCAGGAATCCCAGTTCTTGGTCACCAGATTGCTGTGGCTATCACAATGATCAGTACTGGTGCAGCCCTCCCATGTGTTTTCTTTCTCCTCTGAATGGAGAGAAAGGTAAACTGTATCTTTTATATCCTCACCAGGGGAGAAAAATGTAAACAAATGTGTGTAATAATAATATCAATAATAACATTTTAAAAAAATAGCTAGAGCAAGGTTTGATCCAGGTCCGGGGTCTTCAACACGTTGATCACAATCTACCGGTTGATCGCGGGATGCCGACAGGTAGATCATGATCAGGGCTGTGCCAAGCTTATCCCCCAGCCTCCACCGCTCTCCTTTTAATAGTAGGGAAAAGTGAGATGAAAAACAGTGCTGGATGGAGGGCGGGAGCATGGCAGCTTCTTTAGTTAACTTTGCAAGTTAACCAGCTGGTGATTGGTTGCTAAGCAGTCCTAGCAACCAATCAACTGCTTGTTTACATGAAAAGTTAACTCTGGCCCGGGAACCCCTCCGACCCGCCGACATACACGAAGCCATATACGGAGCCAATAAGTGCTAGCTAGCGGGAGATGACCTTAACCAAGAAGAGGAGAACCAGAGGCTCAGTAAAAAAAATTAACCTACCCAAACCCGAAGCTGAGATCCTACAGTTCTTTCCGGTGACAACCCCTCTAGGATCCAAGATGGCCGCGCCTCGTGGACGGCAAGCTACCGCAGCAGATGCAGCCAGCGGGAGCACTCAGAGAGGTGAGAGTGCGGGCCCGACCCATCCCACTTCAATGGGAACATCAGGAGTGAACGCTGACATCCCGGATGGATATGGTAAGGAGGAGGGTGTGCTGGCCCTGCGGATGGATGCAGAACTAAGAGCACTGCTACAGGCATTACCTACCAAAGTGGACATCGCGGATATGATAGCCCGGCTAGAGGAAAAACAGCAAGCAGCCGTAAAGGAGGTGAGAGGAGAGATTCAAGAGGTGGTGCAGAGAGTGACGGTAAATGAGAGTGCCCTCTCTATCCTGGAAAGTCGGGTAAGATCTTTGGAGACTCATAATAAATTACATGTAGAAGCAGAAATAGCCCTACAACTCCGTATAGAAGAACTAGAGGACAGAAGCCGACGAAATAACCTAAGATTAAGAGGTATTCCAGAGGCTACAGATACAGAGAACTTAGAAACGATTGTAAAAAATATCTTCCAAAAGACCCTCGGAGACCAGTATCCCACTAGACTACAGGTGGATAGAGTCCACCGTGCCCTGGGTCCCCGAGCTACTGATCCTGATAGACCTAGAGACGTTGTCTGTAGGATTCATCATTATGTGGATAAAGAATTAATAGTCCGGATGGCCTGGGAAAAGGGTACAGTGGACTTAGAGGGGGTATGTATCAAAATACTCCCAGACCTATCCAGGGCTACATTGCAAAGACGAGCGATACTCAGACCCTTATTGGACAAAGCTAGGCAATTGGGCCTGAAATACAGATGGGGTTTCCCATTGTCCGTTACGTTTCGCAATGCCCAAAGCTCCTTTACTTTAAGAACATTAAATGATCTTCCAAATTTATATATATTTATGGGAACAGATCCTATTCAAGTACCGAATTGGTTAACTTTTTCTCCCAGTGATAGAAGGAACAGAGAAGTAGTGCCTCCAGAGAAGAAGCAATAGGAATATCGATAGTTGCTGGAGATGCTTATGGATGGGGACTAATAGATCAGAGGAGAAGATAAAGAAAGAAGAGAACTGAAAGTCTTCCTCCCCGTTTTTTTTTTTTTTTTTTTGGACCCTTATTGCAAAGGGGAGATAACTGTATGAAGACAAATATATACATTCTATTTTTTTTTTTTTCTCTTCTCTGTTTTCTTTTTTGTTGCTTTTTTTTCTTTCTTTTTTTTGATTGGAGAGAGGGTGAGTTATTTGATGCCAGGTCTCCGGCCCCTTCCTCCCCCCCTCTTTTTTTTGTGGCTACAGTACCTATTTGAGGTGGTGAAACAGTGGCTAAGGGGGTGAGAGGTGGCAAACAGAGGGAACGATAAAGATAATATGGGAGGAGGTGTGGATCTGCAAAGCTCGCCCATCGTAATAATAAGGGGGTCTATCCCCCTATGTTTCTGGGGGTTGCCCTTTTTTTTTTCTTTTTTTTCCTCACTGAGGTAGTTTTCCTGTATTTTTATTTTTTTTTTTTTTCTATGAGCTTTAAGATAGCTCTCGTACTTGAGAAGAGGGAGGAAGTGTCCTCCCTCCTTATATAATGTTTTTTATTTTTTGCTCTTTTTGAAGGATGTTGCACTTGGGTGTTAGACACGGAAAAGGGGGGCTCTCTTTTCTTGTTTTTTTTCCACCCCCCTTCCCCCCTTTTTTTTTTCTTTTAATTATTTATATACACTAAACGATGGATGCGCGTGCAGAGATACACCTAGATACAGTGAGGGGGTTTGGCGCTCCGTATATATGTATATAAATGTATATATTGGAGGGGGGGGGTGGCATGAGGACTTACCTAAGTAGGATTTATATAAATAAAGATATACATGGGGATGGTAAGGGCCTATTCCCCTGTTCTTTGGGGATTATCCTTTAAACCTTTCTTTACAATAATAGGTCGCTCCTCTCCCACCCCCCCTTCTCTGTTCCCCCCCCCCCTTTTTTTTTTTTTTTTTTTTGTGTGGCTACATTACCTACTTGAGGTGGTGGAACAGTGGCTAAGGGGATGAGGGGGTGGGGAAGACATGAGAGGTTGCAAACAGAGGGAATGGTAACGATAATAGGGGAGGAGGTGTGGATCTGCAAAGCCCGCCCATCGTAATAATAAGGGGGTTTATACCCCTCTGTTGCCGGGGGTTGCCCTTTTTTTTTTTTTTTTTTTTTTACTGAGGTGGGTTCTTTTTTTCTTTTTTTTTGAGCTTTAAGATAGCTCTCGTACTTGAGAAGAGAGAGGAAGTGACCTCCCTCCTTATATAATGTTTTCTCTTTTTTGCTCTTTTTGAATGATGTTGCACTTGGGTGTTAGACACGGGAAAGGGGGGCTTTTTTTTTTTTACTGTTTTTTTTTTTTTTCCCCGCCCCCCTTTCCTTCTTTTTTTTTATGTTTTTCTTTTTTATTTATATACACTAAACGATGGATGCGCGTACAGAGATATGCCTAGATACAGTGAGGGGTTTTGGCGCTCCTTATTTATTATACCACTATTATATCATAGTGTAATAAGAGGAGCCTGAGTATGGACGTCGCCCACCTTTTCTCCAAAATGTTGGTAGGATACGCTATTTGATTATTAATTTTGGACAATGTGTTTGCCGGATATGGTTGGGAACGGAGATGAAGGGGTGGGGTTTAAAGATATAAATTTAAGAGTGGTTTTATTCCCTCCCCTTCTCCTCCCTTCTCCCTTTCCCAACCCCCTTTTTTTTTTTTTTTTGTGTTGTTTATGTTTGTAAATGCCGGGGATTGGCGCTTGATGGTCAGATATATTGGAGGGGGGGGTGGCAGGAGGTCTTAACTAAGTAGGACTTATACAAATAAAGACATACGGTGGGATGGTAAGGGCCTACCCCCTGTTCTTTGGGGATTGTCCTTTATACTTCTTTTTACAATAATAGGTCGCACCTCTCCCACCCCCCCTTCTCTACCTCCCCCCCCTCTTTTTTTTTTTTTTTTTTCGTTGTCCCTACTCTTCTTTCTTGGGACAATAGGATCATGATCATGATCTCTGTCGGTGTGGTTGGGGGGGGGGGGGGGGGGGGGGCTCGGGAGAGCGGGATTGTACCTTGCTTCTTATTCTTACTTATTTGGTACTACGCCTGATCTATACCGCCCTCCCAATTAGGTCAGTACATTGAGGGGTGACTTGGAGTCACATAGTGTACATGGGAAGTTTCCCAATTAGTGGTAGAGCGATAGGCTCTGAAGGGGGAGAAGGGTAGCGCCACCCTTCTTGTTTTAGGAGGGTTAGTTTGTCCCCCTTTCCCCTTTTTTTTTTTTTCTTTTCTTTCCTCTCCCCCTCTCTTTCTCTCCTTCCCTCTCTCCTTTTTCCCCTCCCCCCTCCATCAAGATGGGGGACCTCATAATTTTTTCTTTAAATACCAGAGGTCTTAATATACCGGAAAAAAGGAGGATGTTGTTTAATGACCTTAAGAGACATAGAGTAGATGTTGCTTTCCTTCAAGAAACACATTTTAAAAAAGATAAAGCTCCTAAATTTACAAATAGACTCTACAATGTAGTTTACCATTCTATGAATACTGAAACTAAATCAAAAGGAGTAGCTATCTTACTCTCATCCAGAATACCCTGGTCCCTGAAGGAGATTATGACGGATACGGAAGGACGATATCTTTTTATCAAGGGGAAAATAGCAGATACATTAATAACATTTGCAACAGTGTACGCACCAAATGACAGTCAGGCCAGGTTTTTTAAGAGAGTGTCCAAACTACTTATGGAATTTAAGGAAGGGCAGCTTATACTAGGGGGAGATTTCAATGTACCATTACTCCCGAGACTTGATACATCCACGGGAAGTTCGGCCATACTGCCAGCTGCAAACAAAAGTATAGCACAAACGTTTTTCAATGCCCAATGGATAGACGTGTGGCGAGTATTACATCCTGTAGATCGAGACTATACATTTTTTTCTGCACCCCATAAGTCCTATTCAAGGATAGATTACTTCTTAGTCCCGCATAACCAGCTACATGCGGTTAAATCGGCGATAATTGGGGACAGAATATGGTCAGACCACGCGCCGGTACTGCTCACTTATTCTGTGTCAGAATATGCTGCCTCGCGTCAGAGTTTTTGGAGACTGAATGAAGGCCTTTTACAGATTCCTGAAGTCCTAACAGACATCTCAGTGGGTCTTCAGGAGTATTTTCATATGAATGATGTGGAGGACTGCGAGATCAGGAATCTGTGGGAGGCCCATAAATCGGTCCTGAGAGGGCTGTTTATTAAACATGGGTCCAGACTCAAAAAGGAACGAGAGAAACAGTCAATACAGCTCCTGGATAGGCTTAGACAACTAGAAGCCCAATATAAGCATTCTACGTCCCCGAGTTTGGAGTCTGAACTTATACATGTAAGGCAGCAATTAGCGGACCTCCTTTTGTTTAGAGCAAAGGCTGCTCTACAGAGAAGTAGAAGCCGAGGATATGAGCTTGGGGACAAATGTGGGGAGTTACTTGCACGTTCGGTTAAAGACCCTAACATGTCAACGTATGTCCCTAGCATTATTACATCACAAGGGCAGAAAGTGATCCCCCCAAAGAAAATAGTGAGAGAATTCGGCCTATTTTACGAAACGTTGTATTCCTTGGTGGAGGTCCCGGCCCCTGACTCAGAGATGGAAGATTATATCGGAAAATCTCATATACCTACACTTTCTGCCGAAATAAGAGAACAATTGGAAGAACCAATTTCCTTGATAGAGGTTCAACAGACTATTAACACCATGAAACTAAGGAAGGCCCCTGGCCCAGATGGTTATACACTCCAATACTTTCGGACTTTCCTCCCTATCTTGGGTCCGTATCTGGTTAGATTCTTTAACGCGCCAAGAGAAAATCCGAATATGCTTAGAGATACCTTAGCGGCACACATAACTGTGATCCTGAAAGAAGGAAAAGACCCCACAAGCTGTGGAAGCTATAGACCCATTTCCCTACTCAATACAGATCTAAAAATCTTCTCAAAAATTTTAGCTACCCGATTGGCTCCACACTTACTCGATCTTATTCACCTTGACCAAGTGGGATTTGTTCTAGGACGAGAGGCTAGAGACAATACCACCAAAATACTAAATCTGATCCATGTAGCGGACACCTCTCGAACATCAAGCGTCTTTATCAACACAGACGCAGAAAAAGCCTTTGATAGGGTAAACTGGCGATTTATGTTTTCGGTCCTCAAGCATATAGGCCTGGGTGGTAATATGCAAAGATGGATCGCCAGCATTTATTCAAACCCCACTGCACAGGTCAAGGTGAATGGATTCTTATCGGACTCCTTCGCTATTAATAACGGTACAAGACAAGGGTGCCCCCTGTCTCCTCTTTTATTTGCACTCACGTTGGAACCCCTTCTCTGTACAATTCGACAAAATCCAGATATACAGGGATTACAAGTGGGTGAGGGTCAGTATAAGATCTCTGCTTATGCGGATGACCTTATGTTTTCCCTGATAAATCCAACCATATCAGTGCCGAACTTACTACAGGAATTAACCAGATACGGATCTTTGACGAATTTTAAAATTAATTATAGTAAATCAGAGGCGATGGGGGTGGGCTCGACTGCGTCATCTTTTCGAACGTTACAAGCAAACTTTGGCTTCCGATGGACCAATAGAGCTCTACGTTACCTTGGTACTTACATTCCATCTTGTGTAGCTAGGACGTATGAGTTGAACTTTCCTCCTTTGATAGCGGAGACACGTGTGCTGTTGGAAAAATGGTACTCGGGCCTCCACTCGTGGTTCGGTAGGTGTAACCTAATAAAGATGAACATCTTGCCTAAACATGTCTATCTGATTAGAGCTCTACCGATTAAACTACCTGCCCGATATTTTCACTTGATCCATGCTCTTTTTATCAAATTTGTTTGGGCAAAGAAAAAACCTCGCCTGGCGCGGAAGCAATTAACTTGGCCAAAAAAGTACGGAGGCTTAGCCCTCCCGGACTTGCAAAAATATTTTCAGGCAGCCCACTTGAGTAGGGTGGTAGATTGGTGTAGACATCAAACAGTTAAATTATGGACTAATGTAGAGCAAGCACAAACAAATATCCCCCTCAGAGGAGCACTTTGGTGTTATGCAGACTTACCTTCACAACTGAGACTACATCCTCTTATAGGCACCACGCTGCGTATAGGCCACCTGGTTAATAGGAGATACTCTATCATTCCCCCCAGTTCTCCACTGCTCCCGGTGATTGGCAACCCTCGATTTAAACCTGGATTCTCATCTCCAGACTTACGCGCGCTAGGCAAAACCGGGGGAGCTCGAGTTGAGCAATTTTTGATAGCAGGTAATTGGCCGACATTAACGACTTTAATGAACCAGGAGGGCGACTTTAAGTTAACCTTCTGGTCGGCTATACAATTGCACCACTTTCTGAGTGCCCTGTCAAATCCGACAGAATACTCAAGGAGTCTGTCTAAATTTGAGGGATACTGTCGAGGAGAAGGAGTGTTAATACACACGCTCTCCCTACTATACAACCTATTAATATCACCACCGGACAACTCTGACCTGTCTTGGTTGACTAAATGGGCAAATGATCTAAACTGCATCTTCACAGCATCACAAAAACAGAAGATGCTCTCGCTAGTTTTTGAAACATCTATTTGTACTAAAACTCAGGAGACTAATTTTAAGATACTGACCAGATGGTACTATACACCCTATAAACTCCATAAGATATTTCCAGATACATCAGCGAATTGCTGGAGATGTGGAGGAGAAGATGCAGGCATGTTTCATATTTTTTGGTCCTGCCCGAAACTTTTGAGATATTGGACTGAGGTGAAAACCCTTGTCCAAAAATTTACGGAATACACTATTTATGAAGATCCTGCTTTTTTCTTGTTTCATCTGTCAGATATTCCCACACAGAGATATGTGAAGTCAGTGGTGAGACATTTGGTAAACGGGGCAAAGGCCTGTATCCCCGCGTTATGGAAAAACCCGCATCCCCCGACAATAAGAGATTGGCTACACAGGGTAGAGGCGATTAACAGAATGGAAGACCTAGTTTTGACATCACAGTGTAAACGTGGGTTATATATGGAGACCTGGGAGCTTTGGAATACTTTTATTTTGTCAGAAGAGGGGACTAGGCTGCTGCAGACATAGAGGGAGAGAGAGAGGTGATCTGGGGGCTTGGGGAGGTGTAGGGGAGGAGGGGGAGACCTTAGGGAGGGATTTGGAGAGGGGGAGCCTTCCCCCTGTTTGTCTTTACCCCTTTCCTCCCTCCCCTTTTTTTTTTTTTTTTTTTGTTTTGTTTGGGTGTTTTGGCGCTTGTTATTTGGTTTGTGTCTAGAGACTGAGAGTAGATCAGCCTAATGTTTGAAGTGATCACAGATGATGGGAAAGATATATAGATTTAATAATTTAAGAGATCTCTTTGAAGAGACATACAGTTGATGTGATAGGACTGGAATGACCTCTTATGTATGTAACAGTCGCAACTCTGTATAATTGGTTTGTATTGTAATATTGTTTTTTTGTGTTTGAAAATAAAATAAAAGATATATTTGAAAAAAAAAAAAAAAAATAAAACAAAGTTAACTCTGGCAGCTCCAGCCCTCCATTCAGCACTGTGCTGCCTCTCACTCCGCTCTGATGTACAGCCGGTGTAAAGGTAGGAGAGAGCTACCAACATCCGAGTATGTGTTGTGAACACAGAGCAAACAGGACACTACTGTGGGTGGGGGGGAATCGCAGTACTATGCAGGGGGGGGGGGGGGGGGGGAGTCCAGAGGACACTACAGCAGGGGAGGGGACAGTGGACACAATCCTGTGTGTGTGGGATGCAGAGAACAGTGAAATGCGGGCGGGTGCAGAGGACACTAATGTGTGGGGGATGGTAAAGGATACTACTGTGGGGGAAGGGGGGGTAACACTATGTGTGTGTGCATGGAGGGGGGCAGAGGACACTACATGGGGGGGGGCATAGCACATTACTGGGGATGGGAAATTATATGAAATGGGGAAGAGAGGACACTACTATGGGGGGCTATTTTTTTTCTTTCTTCAAAGGGAGACAGTGACGCACAGCAGTCAATCAACAGTGAAGGACATTTAACATTTCTGGAATAAACAAAGGTCTATACTCCCCAAAAAAATAAAATAAAATGTATATTTTATATATATATATATATATATATATATATATATATATATATATACACACACACACACAAACGTAAAGACTCAAAGGACCAACTTGGGTCTTTTATTGCCATCATCTCTGTGTTTCCATATTTCTATGAAGAGTGTCCCAAAGTACACTGGAAAACTGAAATTTGATGTTTTGGGTAGATACTGGAGAGGTAAAATGTGTGCCAAGGCAGAACCTTTAATTTTGTTTTTGGATACAGTAGGAAAGAAGTAGAAGAATTGCAAGTTTATACTGTCTCGTTATTGGCTTACATGTTGTTTGAGTTCAGAGAGTATCGTGCTATAACTAAAGCCTTAGGGCTGAAATGCGTAAGCTCTTTTACCTTGTAGCGAATAAAGACTATTTGTATGTGGATGCTTCGGGTTGCCAGCTATATATCTTTGCTGTCATTACTGTATAAGTGAATGGGAGACACTCAATTTTCCAACCCCTTATTGTCAGTTGTTGGGAATTCAAAGTGAATGCTGCTACTTTTACCGAATCTGGCTGGGCATTCATCTCAAATCACCTAAAAGTTTACTATTCTAGTGATGACATCTCTCAGGAATCCATACTAAAGATCTTTGGCCCTTCCTGTCAAGACCATTACTTTATTTTAACACAGCTTACCAGTCGTTAGATGTGGTGGCTGCTTTAGTTTTCTTTTCTTAGGCTTATTTCCCCTCTGTTTTTACCTGGTGATCTGGCCAGTTACACACCCTCCTGTATTAGAGTGCCCCCACCCAGGATGAAAAAGAACAGGCGGCACCTTTGGACAGCAGCACTGTCAGTCTGGGGAAGGGGAGTGTTAGATGTACTAGCAGATCTAAATACGCTAACAAATTGAAGCAAAACTCCAGTGAATACTTTATCAGCAGTTACATCAATCCGTTTTTCTCTTTTGAGATAAAGGTTTTACATAAATAAATAAAAGCTGATCATTGTAAGCACCCCTGTCAGTGTTAAATGGTTTGTCTCATCTCTGTAACTGATACATTCTGCTGGAGAGCTTGTTCTTTTGAAAAACAAGAGACTTACTGGCTGGATCACCAGGCGAAAATAGAAAAAAGCAAGCCTAAAGCAGAAAATCAATGTAGTCATCACAGGAAATGGTAAGCAATATAATAAAATGCTAGCTTTTGGGTTTCAAATCGCTTTAAGGTTACATTTAGCATTTATAGGGTTTTATGCAAAGGATTTATCTGTAAATGCCTCTCTTGTGTAGACAAGCAAAAGCCATGAGACGGCTGCTGGGTCCTGCCATCTTGGATGTAATGCTAGCAGCCCCAGAGCTGTCACTCAAGTGACACCTTATAGCAAGGGAAGACCCCTTGCCATTCCAGCTGTGGTGAAACTAAAAATCCCATGAGGCATTGCAAGACTCTGACAGTCACAGGCATGACTCCCAAAAGGCAAGGTATGATGGGATTTTAAGTTTCATAGCAGCTGGAGTGCCGCGGTTGCCTACCTGTGCTCTTATAGGTTACCCCTTCAATCTTCCCCCATAAGCTATATAAAACGTTATGTAGGGAGGTAAGGGGGAGGGGTGGAGCGGCTGGGCCAGCACAGACAGCAATCAGACACTCCCAAAAAGGAGAGGGCTATGACATGCAAGTAAGGAGAGATCTCTAATCTAAAGCACAGCCAAGAGTTTTCAGCAGCCGTTTACGAACATGAGTTCCATCGCTAGCTAGCAGAGCGGAGTTTTAGGAATTTATTATGTGCATGCAATGAATTGGCTCTCCCACACCTACCTTTATTGATCGGTACTTGTCTTTTAGCTCCATACCCACTGACATCCACTACATGCATATATTAATAAAAAAAAAGAGAAATATGCACAGCATGCCATGCTGGCATCAGTGTAAATTAGATGAGGTCCTACCTGATATTTTCTGGTTATTTTATAAGCATGTGCATGGCTCATCCGCGCATCGACTGAGAGCTGTTTCAGCATCCTCTGGTTGACCAGGATGGTCTTGTCGTCTGGAAGAGGCTGTGAAAAGAAAGAAAACCTTGTAGAAAAAACAGAAAACAATCAGTGAGTGGTACCACTCTAAAGAGGATGTTGAGCCATGGGCGCTGTATGTTCTTTACTGATTTAGTTCTGATTATTTTGCGGTCATGTAATCCTACAGGCAAGGTCCATGCCTCCCGGTATGCCCCCAGGCGATACCTTACAAACCCATATACGTGTACTAGGTCCTCGCTGCCTTTTGTGTATTTCACGGACTCAGTCCTCAGACCCCCTTTACAGCACAGTCCCCCCTTTATATCAGTGTCCTCAGTTCCCCTTCACATCACAGTACCCCTTTACATTACATTAATGTAACAGGGACTGCTCTGTAAAGGGGGCACTGTAATGTCAAGGGCAATTATAATGTAAAAGGGGACACTGTAATGAAAGGGGACTGCAATGTAAAGGGGATTGCACTGATTACAGTGCCTCTTTCCAGTTGAATGTTTTTTATTGAAATTTCCCCAAAAAAAAAAAAAAAATGAACAGGTTACATGTACAAAGAAGTCAGTTGAACATTAAAGCGGAGTTCCAGCCACAAAATCGACATAGTCGATTTTGGGCCATCCGCTTCCTATTTCTCACCTGAAAAAGAAATGGGAAGTTACGATTTTTTATTTTTTTTTACTTACCTTGTAACTGCAGAAAAAAAAATACTCACCTTTCTTCCACTTCCTCCCTCGGCCGCGCGGCCCGTGCCGTCACTTCCGCTTTGCATGATTCCTGGCAGCTGAACGTCATCGCTCCCAGGAATCAATGCGCCTGCACCGGCCCCATCAGTTCCGGTTCAGGCACGTCATACCTTGCTAAACAGCTTCTGGGCATGCCCAGAAGCTGTGCAGGGATGACGCTGCGACCCCAGAAGTGACGGCGGGGCCAGCGCAGTGCATCGTGGGACCGAAGAGGTCGCAGAAGAGGATCGCGCTGGCTTCAAGCTGCCCACACCTGAGATGGCAGCACTGGAGAAGTTGTTTTAAAAGTGAGTATTTCTTCTAAAAGGTAAGTGCGAACCGGGACAGATCAGAGGCTAGCCATTGTGGAATGTACTATCCCTGACTGTCCCGGGGGTTTGTGCATTGAAATTTTTTTTTTGTGCCCGGAACTCCGCTTTAAGTAAAGGGAGGGATACAGGAACTTGAGCAGGTTTACCCATTACAATTGTGAAGTACAAGCAGTGCCATCTAGTGTTCATAAGCGAGTAGACATGCAAGTGGTCAACAAATTACAGTGCAGTCACCTTTATATTACAGTGCCCCTAGCAATCACACCCTCCTCCATCATACCTCCCATTCCAATCTCTGCCTCCCCTGCACAGGACTCTTACCATTGGCAAGGCAGAGGCTGTGATCAGCCCTTGTGTCGTCACCCAGCTACCCCGCCTGCCCGACAATGTCATCCTATCAGCAGGGCAGGGAGCAGGAGGAACTCTCTATTCTGATCTGCAGCTCCTCCTGCCCTGCTGATTAGATGACATTATCGGCCGAGTTGGAGGAGGAGATGGGAGAGAACACACAGGCATAGCCGCACAGCAAGAGGTGAGCAGCAACCGCAGTCTGTGATAGGCCCATGCGGACCATGGTAGCCGCTCATCTCCTGTTGTGTGGCCCAGTCATCAACCAGTGCGGCACAGGTCCAAGGCCCAGGGGTTGAGGCCCCTGCTGTAGGAGCAGTAACCCTACAGGGATTGCCAGCGCATTATTCAGGCGACATCGTGCTTGTGTAATTTTTCACTACTTTTTTTTTTTTTTAAATCAAGAAACAAACAAGTTTATTGAGATGCCAACAATTTGCACAAGACTTCAGGTGCATACAAAACAATTTGTTCACTACTTTTAGTAGAAAACTCAAAGCCCACATCAGACATCAGCCTGCACACGAGGACAAAATGGTTTTAGTGTAAGGGCGGGAGTGAAGGAGCCGTTAATATTTACATTCCTGACCCAGAACAAGCATGCAGATTAGAAAGTCAGAACTCCTGATCTTCAAACTTATTTCAGGTCAGTGGCTCAGAGTACTGAAGCCATTGGATGAACATAAAGGATAAGCAAGTGGCACTTTCAAAAGATAAGATAAGGCATGGTGGTCTCAGTTTTTCTTACAATACAGGTTTTCTTAAATTAGGCAATGCCATCTTGCCCATTTAGGGCAAAGTGATGACAGTGTCTGTGCTAAGGACAGGAACCTTCCCCCCCAACCCCAACCCATGTGACAGTGCTTGGGTATGGCAGCCAATCGCTAGGCCTTAGCAATGTTGCATGACCAAGGGAGTGACTTCATTGATTCTCCTAGTGTCTGCCACCAGCCAACACTGGCACAGGGCAGCACTGGCAAGGCGAGCATCAGTGGTACAAGATACGGGCAGGGCGACAGCTTAAATTAACATCAGATTCAGATGTTGAATTGTACATCACCAGCCATTTGTTACTGTACCTGAAGGTTTAAAACCAACTTAGTAGGGTCTGTTCCACATTATCCTCCCTCCGCTTAGCTGTTAGAGAGTTAAACCAGACCAGAATAATGATTGAACCACAAAGTTGCAGTTAAAGTTATCTGTCCCTTGTCTGACTGCTGGGGCTGATACCTAAAAAAAAAAAAGCCAACATCCAGGATATAAGTGCGGCGCTAATAAAATGATATACAGTGGGTACGGAAAGTATTCAGACCCCCTTAAATTTTTCACTCTTTGTTATATTGCAGCCATTTCCTAAAATCATTTAAGTTCATTCTTCTTCCTCATGAATGTACACATAGCACCCCATACTGACAGAAAAACACAGAATTGTTGACATTGTTGCAGATTTATTAAAAAAGAAAAACTGAAATATCACATGGTCCTAAGTATTCAGACCCTTTGCTCAGTATTTAGTAGAAGCCCCCTTTTGATCTAATACAGCCAGGAGTCTTTTTGGGAAAGATGCAACAAGTCTTTCACACCTGGATTTGGGGATCCTCTGCAATTCCTCCTTGCAGATCCTCTCCAGTTCTGTCAGGTTGGATGGTAAACGTTGGTGGACAGCCATTTTTAGGTCTCTCCAGAGATGCTCAATTGGGTTTAAGTCAGGGCTCTGGCTGGGCCATTCAAGAACAGTCACGGAGTTGTTGTGAAGCCACTCCTTCGTTATTTTAGCTGTGTGCTTAGGGTCATTGTCTTGTTGGAAGGTAAACCTTCGGCCCAGTCTGAGGTCCAGAGCACTCTGGAGAAGGTTTTTGTCCAGGATATCCCTGTACTTGGCCGCATTCATCTTTCCCTCGATTGCAACCAGTCGTCCTGTCCCTGCAGCTGAAAAACACCCCCACAGCATGATGCTGCCACCACCATGCTTCACTGTTGGGACTGTATTGGACAGGTGATGAGCAGTGCCTGGTTTTCTCCACACATACCGCTTAGAATTAAGGCCAAAAAGTTCTATTTTGGTCTCATCGGACCAGAGAATTTTATTTCTCACCATCTTGGAGTCCTTCAGGTGTTTTTTAGCAAACTCCATGCGGGCTTTCATGTGTCTTACACTGAGGAGAGGCTTCCGTCGGGCCACTCTGCCATAAAGCCCTGACTGGTGGAGGGCTGCAGTGATGGTTGACTTTCTACAACTTTCTCCCATCTCCTGACTGCATCTCTGGAGCTCAGCCACAGTGATCTTTGGGTTCTTCTTTACCTCTCTCACCAAGGCTCTTCTCCCCCGATAGTTCAGTTTGGCCGGACGGCCAGCTCTAGGAAGGGTTCTGGTCGTCCCAAACGTCTTCCATTTGAGGATTATGGAGGCCACTGTGCTCTTAGGAACCTTAAGTGCAGCAGAAATCTTTTTGTAACCTTGGCCAGATCTGTGCCTTGCCACAATTCTGTCTCTGAGCTCTTCAGGCAGTTCCTTTGACCTCATGATTCTCATTTGCTCTGACATGCATTGTGATCTGGAAGGTCTTATATAGACAGGTGTGTGGCTTTCCTAATCAAGTCCAATCAGTATAATCAAACACAGCTGGACTCAAATGAAGGTGTAGAACCATCTCAAGGATGATCAGAAGAAATGGAAAGCACCATTAAATATATGAGTGTCACAGCAAAGGGTCTGAATACATAGGACCATGTGATATTTCAGTTTTTCTTTTTTAATAAATCTGCAACAATGTCAACAATTCTGTGTTTTTCTGTCAGTATGGGGTGCTATGTGTACATTCATGAGGAAGAAGAATGAACTTAAATGATTTTAGCAAATGGCTGCAATATAACAAAGAGTGAAAAATTTAAGGGGGTCTGAATACTTTCCGTACCCACTGTAACATGTCTACAAAATTCTCATCAAATATGAATGCATATGAAAATAAAAGTCCATAAAAGTGTCCATGGAAAAAAGTGAAGAATATATATTCCAGTGATCAAACGAACATTCTGCATAGAAAGGCACCACAAGTCCCAGCATGCATAAGAGAGACAATCTTCCCATGTCTTTCGTGAATAAACATCAACACTGAAAATAAGGGAATGGCCGCTTATCAGAATCAAACTGCTTCCAAATGAATGGAAAAGCCTACATCGCTTTTTAGGAAAATAAAATCCCAAAATGCACCGGAATGAGTAAAAAATCGATGGTTTCATGCATTTTGGGATTTTTTTTCCCTAAAAAGTGCTGTAGGCTTTTCCATTCATTTGGAAGCAGTTTGATTCTGATAAGCGACCATTCCCTTATTTTCAGTGTTGGTGTTTATTCACGAGAAAGACCTGGGAAGATTGGCTCTCTTATGCATGCTGGGACTTGTGGTGCCTTTCTATGCAGAATGTTCGTTTGATCACTGGAATATATATTCTTCACTTTTTTTCCATGGACACTCTATGGACTTTTATTTTCATTTGTATTCATATTTGAGGAGATTTTTTTTGGCATTTTGTATCCTTTTACATTAGCGCTGCACTTATTGTTTTATTTTCTGTTTTGGGTTTATTTCTATTGGCCCGTGCTAGCAGCTGTTTCTTTTATCACTTGATTGTCATCGTTTTTTATATCTAGTGCGGATTTCCTTTGAAATTTATAACATCCAGGATGGGTCAGACTGGAGAAACCAGCACATCAGCATTTAGAAACACAAAAATAACAGGGTACAATAAATGAGAGCACAATATCATCGACTCTGCAGCAACATGACCTTTAATGACATTCTTTACAGAGTTGGATGGAGCGGGGAATAAATTAATCCCTGGTCAGTTTTTTTTTTTGCCATTTGTTTCACATTGGGGAAGATTCACTTGACTTCCTGTCCTGTAGACACAACAGGAAGTGAGAGAAAATAGGTAACGGATGGAAAATTAAAAGCTCATTGCTGGCTTACCAGGTCTTGTTCTGCACGGTGTCTCTGTATTGCCGTCTTGGTAGAGGCAGGACTTTGCTTCCTCATGTCAGAGCCTCCAGCAAGGACAATAATGAGCAGCACAGTAGTGACATCACTAAATGTCATGCACAGAAGTGCCTAGGCATGCTCACATACCAGGAAGTACCCGGATATTGTTTTAGCAAGAAATTCAAGACATATAGGTACATTCTTAAGGTACACTTAGCCACAATACGCACTTTTAGATGTTCCCTATGACACAGCATATCTTTACTTTTTAAATGCAGGTCAATTTACAGATTGACAGGGAAAGTGGAGTGATTCATCTGAAGTAGCAATACCTTTCATTTTATGAACTGTAGAAGGCAAATATTAGCCAAAGGGGTGGATTTACTAAAATTAGAGAGTGCTAAATCTGGTGCAGCTCTGCAAAGAAACCAATCAGCTTAATTAAACATGCTGAAGTTTGAAGCGGATTGGCTACCATGCAGAGCTGCACCAGGTTTTGCACTCTCCAGTCTTGGTAAATCAACCCCAAAGTCTGAACAAGCGCTGCCACACAGTCTAAAGGTTTATTTCACATAAACAAAGCCTGTATAAAGACTAATCTGAAATGCACTTACTAGAGACTTGTCAATGATGCAAAACATAAAATTATCATGCATAAGGATGTCCTTTGATCTTGAGGGGTTATATTCGATTCCCATGATAGGCGTGTCCTGATCCAGCCAATTGCAATGAAGACCATGTTGGAGGACTTTCCTAGCCCAGCCTGTGTACTTATTTCGAGAAATGCTGAACTCAAGCACCTTTGGAGGGGGGAAAAAAAAAAAAGTGACAAGTGAAAAAAAACTATAGACACAATAGGGGAGATTTACTAAACTGGAGAAAGCAAAATCTGGTGCAGTTGTGCATAGTAAACAATCAGCTTTCAAAGCCAGTTTGTCCAATTAACCCCTTGATGGCAGTGCCTCGCAGCCCTTTAAGGGGTTTCAGATGCTGGGAGGCAGGGTGGAGTTTATAATCATGTGACCGCTGTGTCTACCTGCCTGACACATGATCTGAAAGCTCCCAATCGCCGATTGTGATCGGGAGCTTTCTGTTAGCCGGTATAACTGTGTTGGGAGCGTGCTCTCGGCACAGCCGAGTTTGCAATCTGGTACGCAAATATGTTGCCTCTCAGCACCAAGGCCCACCCGCCGAGAGGCGGCATATTTAAATGCCAGCAGCGCCAAGACGTTAAGCTTTTACAATCAAACCTGATTGGTTTCTCTGCAGAGTTGCACCCAATTTTGCACGCTCCAGTTTTAGTAAATCAACCCCAATACGTGTGCTTTATTCAAAAAAACTGATACAAATAGCCATGATAATAGGCAAGGTGTAGCAAACAAATGCAACCTGGTCCAAGTTTACTGCTGTTGGATCAGCAAACGGTGATTTTAGTGTTCAATTTATTGTCCAGTTTTTACACTTTTCAATAAAACTGTGTTTTCAAAATATACTCCACAATATTACCAAGTTTTTTTCTAGGATAATAAAACGGAATTTTTGTAAAATCTTACCTGTAAAATTCCTTTCTCTGAGTCCTCCGACAGTCGCCGCCTCCTCTAAGTCATCACTGTTGGGTATTTTCTTCCTATCCGTAGGAATAGCTAAGCATATAGACTTAGTCCAAAGACAAAAGGCATTAGCATATACACACCCATGGGGGCTGTCCCATCCGGTCAATACCCCCCCCTGCATCACCACTCCCAACTCAGTTTGGTAGCATAGCAGTAGGTAATAAGAACCCCAAAAGAGGGGCGGGGGCGGCGACTGTCGGAGGACTCAGAGAAAGGAATTTTACAGGTAAGATTTTACAAAAATTCAGTTTTCTCTTACGTCCTCCGACAGTCGCCACCTCCTCTAAGTCATCACTGTTGGGATGTCCCAAAGCAGTATAAACATGAGGGGTGGGAGACGTAACTGTAGAAAAGGCAACGCAGTACCCACATCAGAGAAAGGAATCTTACATGCACTGTAAGAGAACCAACTGGGCAACAGAAAAAAGCAATGCTCAACAGGAGCAACAACCCAGGAAAGCAAATGCCAACAGCCAGGGACCCAGAGAAAAATTCAAGGGTCCATCATGGCACTGCCGCACTGAGAACTTTGCGGCCAGAAGAAGCATCAGCTGATGCCAGAACATCTACTTTGTAGAACTTGTTAAAAAAGTGTGCACCGACGACCAAGTCGCCGCCGTGCACACCTGGGCCACCGAGGCCTGATGCCAATAGGCCCAGGATGCACTCAAAGACCTGGTAGAGTGCGCCTTAACAGGGAAGGGTCGGAACCCGTTCCGTCAAGGCGTAAGCCTGCTCAATGGTCTGTCTGATCCATTTGGCAATAGTAGCTGCGGACGCAGCCATGCCCTTCCGAGATCCCTCAGGAAGGACAAGGAGGGAATCAGTCTCCGAAAGGATTACGTAGACCCAGATCGCCCTGACAACATACAAGGAATGCAAAGCAATCTCCTATGGATGTTTAGGCTTCGTACAAAGAGAAGGCAGGACAATGTCCTCATTAAGGTGGAACTCAGAGATCACCTTGGGAAGGAAGGAAAGGGGTGGTCGCAAAACCACCTTATCCTTGTGAATTATCAAGTAAGGGGAGCGGCAAGACAACGCCGCCAGCTCCGACACTCTGCGAACCGAAGCGATCGCCACTAGAAAAGCAACCTTTTTCGACAGCAGAGGCAACGATATCTCCCTGATGTTTTCAAGGGGAACACGCTGTAACGCGGACAGAACCAAGTTCAAGTCCCATGGAGGTAAAGGCTCCTTCCTGGGAGGAGCAAGATGCCGCACACCTTGAATGAAAGTGCGCACCAAGGAATGAGACGCCACAGGGCGTTGGAAAAGGACAGCCAGTGCAGACACCTGGCCCTTTATCGTGGCCAGCGCCAGGCGCTGATCCACTCCAGACTGGAGGAAAGCCAAGATTCTCGATACAGAGTAAGAACGAGGGGAGAAACCCCTGGACTCACACCAGGTGAAATAGGCTTTCCAGGTACGGTAATAGATCTTACCAGAGGAAGATTTCCTAGCCTTGATTAGGGTAGGGATAACCTCAGGGGATAGACCCTTGTCCTTCAAGACCTGGGTCTCAATAGCCAGGCCGTCAAGGCCAGCGACTGTAAAGCAGGATGGAAGATCGGACCCTGAGACAGGAGATCTTCCCGCAGAGGCAGACGCCACGGAGGCGCCACTGCCAGGTGAACAACGTCGGCGTACCAGGACCGGCGAGACCAGTCCGGCGCCACCAGAATCACCATGTGCGGTTCCGAGACCAAACTGCGAAGGAACCGGGATAGTAACTGAATCGGAGGAAAGGCGCACATCAGACGATACTGATGCCAAGGGCCCACCAACGCATCCGAGGCGTCCACCAACGGATCGCGCGTTCTTGCCACGAACCTTTCCACCTTTTGATTTAGCCGGGATGCGAACAGATCCACGTCTGGGGATCCCCACTTCGCACACAGCACCTGAAAGACCTCCGGGTGTAGAGACCATTCCCCCTGGTCCAGGGTCTGGCGGCTCAGATAGTCGGCCTGCCAATATTTCACACCCGGAATGTGAACTGCCGAGATCGCCGGGACATGAGTCTCGGCCCCAAGACAGAATGTCGGTCACCTCCCGGGCCGCTCGAGCACTCCTGGTGCCCCCCTGGTGGTTGATGTAAGCCACCGCAGTAGCATTGTCCGTCTGCACGCAAACAGGCAGGCCCTGGAGACGGTCCGACCACTGGAAGAGACAGAGTTTTATCGCTTGTAGTTCCAGCACATTTATCGGGAGGGAGGACTCCTCCTCCGACCAAGTGCCCTGGGCAGACAGGTTGTCCAGGACTCCACCCCAACCCGACAGGCTGGCGTCCGTGGTAACCACTGTCCACACCAACGGACGGAAGGACTTGCCTTCCGCCACCGACGGGGACTGGAACCACCCCAGAAGAGTCAATCTGGTCTGGCGACTCAAGGAGACATCCAGATCCAAGGACTGAGGAAGTCTGTCCCACCTGGCCAGGGTCTCCGTCTGGAGAGCCCGCGTGTGGAACTGGACAAAGGGAATCGCCTCGAAGGCCGACACCATCAACCCCAGGCCCTGCATGCAGGTCCTGAGTGACGAGGACGGATCGTCCCTGAGGGACCTGAGTTCGAACGTTGATGGTCCATCCGAACTCCTGGAGCGTCTGTACCATGATGGACAGATCGCAGTAGGCCCAGGACCGGTGTCAACACCCCTGTAAACACCCTGGGTACCGAAGCGAGACCGAAAGGTAACGCCACAAACTGGTAGTGGTCCTCTGCAATAGCAAACCAAATGTACCGCTGATGACCCTCGAAAATAGGGATGTGCAGGTACGCATCCTCCAGATCTACCGAAGCCAGGAATTCTCCTGGACTTAAGGAGGCCACAACCTGTAACGGAACAGGCCACAACCTGTAACGGAACAGGGCACCCCAGACCGGGTACCTCCGCTGAAAGATGCTCCTAGTGCTTCCCGAGGGCTCCAAGCACTCCACCAGACACCATAACCACTTCAGACCCCACGAACCGCCGCTGCTTGGTTAGGGTCTTGCAGCCTCCTACCCACCCTGGACCTCCGACAAGGCTCCAGGTTCCCGTGGGTGAACCTCTCTTTCCCCAGAGAGTGCAGCAGAACAAGCTCTACACAAGCTCTTACAAGAGCTTAGTGATTCTCTAAGGGAGTATGGAAGACCATAGCAATCCCTGCAGCAGATTCCCCCAATAAGAGACAGAACTCTAGACTGAGGTTGAATGAACTCAGCACAACTTTATTGAACACGACTTAATTACAGTTTTCACCCACAAAGTTACCACCCAGATGGACCTTGTTGAAGACTGAACATAATATTCACCATCCAATAGGAACAGAGCTTTACACTCTCATACAGTGTACACAAAAATATACAATGTGGTACAATCCCCCCTCCCCCTTAGCATCTAATCCACATTCTTATAAGTTTCTCTTAAGGCAGACAGACAGAACAAATGTGAGCTCATTAGCACACTTAACAATAGGTGACTGGAGAGCCACCTCAGACAGCCCGTCTCCTCAGAACTTCCTGGAATGACCATATTAGGAGTGGACTTCCTGTACCTTACAGTTTACAGGAATAAAGGTTTAGCTTCCAGGATAGAGGCAAGACTCCATTAGCCACATGCTTAAAGAAACACAAAAAGACACAAAAATGGATAACTCCCAGTCTACTGAACAGAACCCCCACATTCAACCCATCCCCAGATAGCCTGGATCTGAGTGCTCAACATATCCAAACCATTACTTATCCGTCTTTAAATTCCAGTGACGGTGAATACTGTCACACAACCGAACTGAGAGACTCCATTCGAAACTGCCGAACACGCCCGAAGCGGTTCAGCGCTTTTAGGTCCAGAATAGGACGCACTTTGCCCACCTTCCTGGGCACAGTGAACAGATTCCCCGAAACCTGTCCCGATGAGGTACCGGGACAAGCACTCCCTGAGCAAGCAGGTCCTGCACCGCTTGATGCAAGTCCTGCAGACACCCCAGAAGCAGATGAAGATTGGAGGGAAAGAATCTGTCCGCCAACCGGGAAAGGAATTCGATCTGGAAGCCTGATCGAACGATTTCCTGGACCCACCTGTCCGATAGACGGAACAGCCAAGGTTGGAGGAAACCGCGCAAACGTCCCCCCACCCTTGAAATGGGTGAGGGCGCCCCTTCAGGTAGAGGCGGATTGACCCGCCGAGCCAGCATTGCCGGACTCCTGCTCACCTGCCCAGGGCTTCTTCTGGGTGCCCTGGGCCTGGAAGGTCTTGCCCTTGGGACGGGCCCGAAAGGACCCCCGATTGGAACCAGACGCAGAACCCCGCCTGCCTCGAAAAGACTTGGTCTTCGGGTTCTGGGGCAGCATAGAGCTCATGCCCCCCGTGACGCCTGTCACCAGGGCGTCCAATGCCTCGCCAAAAAGGCGAGAGCCAGCATAGGGAGAATCAGCAACCGTTTCTCTTGAGGACTGGTCGGCCGACCAGCTCTTCAGCCAAATCAGTCGCCGTTGAAGCACCGCGACACTAGAGAGGCGAGCCACTAAGGGGGCCTCGGCCAAAGCTGCATCACACAAGTACATGACTCCTTGGTGGATTGTATCCACCAATTTCAGCCGGGCAGGTGTGACACCAGCAGACACAAGATTGCGCTTAAGCATCTTAGTCCAATCAGCAGCCACCTGAGCCACCAGAACGGACGCGAAAACGGGTCTGAGCAACGAACCCGCCACCGTATAGGAATGGCGAGATAGGGACTCCAAACGCCGGGCCGTGGGACCCCGGAAAACCGGAGCTTCCTCAGTAGGAACCAAGGTAGCCTTGTTCAGCACGGCCACAGTGTGATCCACCTGTGGAGGCACACACCATCGTGATTCCGTAGCCGGATCAAAAGGATAAAGCAACCCAAACCAACTAGGTACCAGGAATGGACGTTTTAACGTGCGCCACTGTTCATTAACAGTGTCCTGGAATTCTTTTGGGCAGGGAAAAACCTGCACAGACTTGCGGGTCCCGTGTGTCCCAAACGGGGACACAACACCCGGAGGACAGGGCTCATCCTCTAAATGTAAGGTGTTCTTAACAGACACAATCAAATCATCCATGGTCGCCCGTTCTGCAGGCGACCCCGGGGAGGGGGCATCAACCCCTTCCATCTCAGCCTCCCCCTCAGACCCCAAGGGGTCCAAAGATGAGCGGGGCCCTGAAAATGGCACGCTCGCAGCAGCAGCAGCCATATCCCCATCTGAAGCAAGAGAGAGAGACAAACTGGGACTCCTACTCGCAGCACGTTCAGACATCAGCAGTTACTTATTCACCACCGCAGTTAGAGTGGGGCGCAGCGGGGCCACAGGAGAACCGGGACCCCCCACTAGAGCTGGAGGAAACTTGCTTTCCTGCGAATCCATGGCTCAAGTTATCAGAAACAAACTACATTGCAAAAAAGATGTACTGTCCCCTTTAAAAGCGCTGCGGTGTGTGCAGCCCCACCGCTACTGCAACAGTGATGAGAGAACCCCAAGGGAGAAAAGAAAACTGAGCCAGAAGCGATATACACAGGGAAAATGAAAGTGATAACCTGCAGAGCCCGCAGAGCGTTGCTACCAGTGTCCTTGCTGCTGATGGAATGCTGCTGGAGAGGGCTGGACTAAAGTCAGACCCCGGGAAAATGGCTGCCCCATAGGAATGCATGGAGGCTACGCCAAGATGGCCGCCGACATGCGGCCGGACCGATCGTTCCACCACCCACAAAAATGGCGGCGGATGGCGCCAAAATGACATGTACAATCGCCCCAGAGGAGCCATACATGTGTGCTCACAGTAAAGATGGCGGACTGCGCGAATTTTTCCCCGCTGCGGTCGCCGCACAAGCACAAACGTCTGCACCCCTAACATGCACCTAAGGTGACACAGGGACAGGGACAAACATACAGATCTGCACAAGCGAACCCCGCAGGGATCGCACAGGGAGTCACACAGGCACAGACATGGGGACACACAGCAACACAGACTGTCACTCCAAACAGAGGCCCCACACAGAAGTACTTACCTGTACCAGATGGCGTGGGGGAGCCTCTATGCACGGATAAACCTCTGTCCTCATCTGACAGGGAGTGCCGTGAGCCAGGGACATGACGCTGCAGCACCGCAGACTAGTCCTGTGAGGTAACCACCTCACGGCTGCATCCCTGTAGCGAACAGGGATGGGTCGTTCGTAATGCCAGGGCGAACCATAGCTGAACGCTCGATGGCGGGCTGGGGGTCCATCTGACCCTCTGTGCCCTGGAGAACCAGGGCGGTCAGTCCGAATCCCAGCACCGCATGATCCATCTTCATCCGAAGAGAAGACTAACACTAGAGCTAACAAAATAAACAGCTAGTAAAGTGAGAGAAAAACTGACATTTTCAAAGAAAATCAAATAAAATATTTAGGAAGGCTGAGACTGTAGCCCCAGCACAAGGTAAGCCTGACTATTCCTGACGCTAGGCAGATTAAAACTGAGTTGGGAGTGGTGATGCAAGGGGGGTATTGACCGGATGGGACAGCCCCCATGGGTGTGTAAATGCTAATGCCTTTTGTCTTTGGACTAAGTCTATATGCCTAGCTATTCCTACGGAAAGGAAGACAATACCCAACAGTGATGACTTAGAGGAGGCGGCGACTGTCGGAGGATGTAAGAGAAAAAATGGATTTTTGTAAAATCTTACCGTAAAATCCTTTTCTCTTAGCTCATTGACAGACGTAGTCCTCGGTGATTCAACACCCTCGGGTTATGCTGCCCTCTACAGGAGTAGGACTAGACAGGAAAGAAAACGTTCTGGCCACACCCTAGGGGCAGTCCCAGAGGGTATATCCTCTCACTTCCTGCTCTAGCAAATCAGTTATGTCACAAAGCAGTGTTTAGAGAATTTAACCCAACCCAACTCAAAAACAGAGGGGCGGGTACTACGTCTGTCAATGAGCTAAGAGAAAAGGATTTTACGGTAAGATTTTACAAAAATCCATTTTTCTCTATCGCTCATTGACAGACGTAGTCCTCGGTGATTCAACACCCTCGGGACGTCCCAAAGAAGTACCACAAATGAGGGGTGGGAAAATGGAAATCAAATCCAATCTAGAAGGCCCAACCGGTGCCAACTAGAAGTTTACAATGCTCATCCTCAATGATTAGACTCAACAGAAATTTTTCAACAGAAAAAAACCCCCGAGGTAGACCACCGGTCTCCTCAAATTGCGGCCTGCAAAACATTGCGGCCAAATGAGGCATCCGCCGATGCCATCACATCAATCTTATAAAATTTTGTAAAGGTATGTACCGACGACCAGGTGGCCTGCCTTACATACCTGGACCACTGACGCCTGATGGCGATAGGCCCAGGAAGTACTGAGCGCTTGAGTGAAGTGCGCCCCAACAGGGAACGGAGGATTCCGACCCTTAATAGAATAAGCCTGTACCACCGTCTGACTGATCCATGTAGATATGGTCATGGCAGACACAGGCAACCCCCTTCAAGGGCTATCCGTGATCACAAAAAGTGAGTTCGTCTTACGAAAACAAGTTCGTAGTAGTCAAGTGTATCCTTCTGAACCCCATCCAAGGAGTGTAATGCTAACTCCCAAGGATGGCTAGTCTTAGGACACGGGGAAGGTAACACAATACTTTTATTCAGATGAAAAACTCTGAAAACCACTTTAGGAAGGATGGATTCGGAAGAAGAACCACCTTATCCCTATGAACCACCAGATATGGGGAACGACAAGATAATGCGGCCAGTTCTGACACCCTGCGTGCAGAAGTAATGGCCACCAAGAAGGCCACCTTCTGGGATAATGTAAGCAAGGGAATCTCCCTAATATCTTCAAAGAGAAGTTTCTGAAGAACCGACCACACTAAATTAAGATCCCAGGCCGTAAGGGTGCACGCACTGGCGGAGCCAGATGTCGCACCCCCTGGATGAAATTCCGCACCAAGGAATGAGTAGCCAAAGGTTTCTTGAAAGAAGATTGCGAACGCCGAAAACCTGACCCTTGATCGTGCTCAAGGATAGTTTCTGCTCAACCCCTTGTTGCAGACAGACCAAAATTCGGGTCACCGAATAGGTATGTGGGGGAAATCCAATAGATTCACACCATGCAATAGAAGACTTCCATGTGCTGGAAGTCGCTTTCCTTGCTTTAACTGAAGGTAGGAATAACTGAAGCTGACACTCCCTTGTCCTTCAGTACCTGGGTCTCAATGGCCAGGCCATTGAGCCAGCGACTGTAAAGCAAGATGGAAGATCGGTCCCTGAGACCGCAAATCCTCCCTGAGAGGAAGTCTCCAAGGAGCGTCCGCGACTAGCCTCACCAAGTCGGCGTACCAGGCTCGACGAGGTCATTCCGGAATTTCCAGAATAACTGGAATTCCCTCCACCTCTATCCTGCGACGAAGTTCCCGCAATAACTTGAGAGGATGGAAGGCATGCCGTAGCTGATACTGCCCCCACGGGGCGATCAGCGTTTCTGCTGCGTCCGCTAGAGGATCGCGGCGCGAGCTACAAACCTCCGCACCTTCCTGTTAAGCCAAGGTGCCAACAGATCCACATCCGGGATGTCCCAATGAAGGGACAGCTAGTGAAAAACCTCTGGATGAAGAGGCCATATGCAATTGGATCCGAATCGGGCTGCTCTAGAGCTGCTCGATCCAGTAAATCAGACAAAATCTGATCGCTCTCAGTTCCGATACCCTTATTGGTAATCTGGATACTATCGGAAAAAATGACTTCCCCTGGTTGAGCATCGGAGACTTCCTGGTCCGCTCGCTCAACCGGATCCGATTGTCCAGGGAATCGGAATTCTGATTCCATTAAAAAAGAATCTCCTTCAGGAGAATTCGGGTATGAGACTGGGTATACGGTACTGCCTCTAAGAAGGCCACCATCAGTCCCAGCCAATTGACGGACAGCAACATTCGAATCGTTGACTGAACCTTCTGGAGTTTCTCCGCAAGGAGAAACTCTCTTGCCCAGGATGTATCCAACCTTAGGCCCAGATAGTTCAGTCTCCTGGTGGGAACCGGGGATGATCTTTGGGAAAGCGAAAAAACGCTGATGTCCTGCGATGATGGGGATATAAAGATAGGCCTCCTAAATGTCTATGGACGCCAGGAAATCCCCCTGATGCAGGGAGGCCACCACTGTACGGATGGACTCTATTTCTTCCCAAGTCCAGATTTGGACGCACCTTGCCCTCTTTCCTGGGCATTGTGAATAGGTTCGAATAGAACCCCTGAAACCGTTCAATGTTAGAAGGGAAGAATCGCACCGGTGGAAGTGATCGAAACTCGATCCTGTGTCCTCCAGAAACCGGTGAAGACATCCCCCCCACCCCAGAGATGGGTAGGGGCGCATCAGGCTGTATCTTCAGGCTTGGCTGAGCCGGACTTTTTGTTTAGCCGACCAGCGCCCTTTGAAACCCCTCTAAAGGGGCTTTGGAGGGTTTCGCCTTATCGCCCGCCCTCGCGGAACGAACAACTCTTTATGAGCAGAAAAGGAAGGTCCTCGTTAGTTACGAGGTCCTTTTATCCTAACAGTCTGTAGCAAGACAGCAGGTGGTACCGTCTATCCTATAAAGAGGAATTCCTCAAACGGATAGCACCTAGCCATGCGTTTGGAAATAACAGGGGTTCGTTTCAAAATGACCCCATTTGGGTAAAGGAAAATCCTTCGCCCTTTTGGTAGGCTAACAAGTACCAAAAAGGAATCTCAGTCTCAGCTACCTCTGCCGGTGTAACCTCAAGACTAAAGGTTTCCCGGACGGACACAACTAGTGCATCCACCACTCTTGTGCTATGGCGGAGGCAGAAACGTGCTCCTCACTGCTGAGGAGATATTACCTGAGACAACAGCCCCTGAAGTATCTGATAAACAATAGGGGTAGGCGGGGGTCGCTTCTTGACCCCCGTCCCTGACAGGCCACCTCCACCCGGGATACCAAAGACTCCAAAACTGCCGATAATGCATTAAAAACAAGTGGGGTACTGGAGGGTCCTGCGGCCACCTTGAGGGGATCAGGTGGGGATACCTATGCGGCAGGGTCAATGATTATACAAGACACTTGCCAGCGACAAAAAATGACAAAGTAGAAAACTTTTTTTTTTTTTTTTTGTGTCCCCCAGTCGCAACAGCGCCCCTCAGTGTTACCTGCCTTTTTGGACCCCCACAGAGAGAGAGAGAGAGAGAGACCCCAAGGCTCATCCCTGATGCACAGAAGTCTTCATCAGCTTGCTCAGTGCTTGTCTTGTTACAGACAGGAAGTCTTTGGCCCTATTTCCTGGGTAAAGGAGGCGGCTCCGCCCCTTAACACGCCTGCTGGCGCCTCCCCCTGGCTCCATGAGGTGTTTGAGTCACCTCAAACATGGCCGCCCCCATGCTGGAGACACGAGGCTACACCAAAATGGCGGCCTCGTGCGATCTACCAGACAATGGCGGCGGCCTGCACAGAATAGCGGCATGTCTGCAGAAGGATCTCGGCCTCACAACCCTTCACCCTCATGGTGGTCAGCGTGGTCGGCGGTACCGGACCCTGGCGGGCCGTATGCGGTCCGTGGCCGTCGGGAGGCATCTGCTTAGCTGGAGGAATGATCTGGAATGCAGTATACATGTATAGACATCGCCCTGTGGCTTCTGACAGGTAGGATACCTTATACTATCACAGTAAAGTTCTAGTACTGCCACTGACTACAATCATTTTCACATTTTTACAATTAGATTGTCAGCTCCCAAACCAAGCCTCCTGGCTTCTTGTACACAAAAATCACACTCAATTAGGGGGATCTGTGACATGTTATAGGATAGAGGGGAACCCATCCTTACCATTACAGAGAGGAGCCCGCGTTCACCACAAGACCTGTCAGGGGGAAAGGGAGAACATACTACTCACCATACTGGAACCAGGCGGGCGCCAACTCCTGACAGTACCCCTCTCCACCGAGGTAGGAGGGCTGTCGACCAATACGGACGCCGTGACTCATGGTCTTTGGCGTTTCAGCGAGACGTTTAACTCGCAGGGTCAGTCCCCGTCCAGTGGGACTATGTCGCGGCCGACCCAGCGCGGAGCTATGGCCTGCACGCGCTCGTAGGCTGAACTGGGGTGACCACTGGATCTCAACATCCAGCCCGTCGCCCAGTTCAGCTTTCTTGCTTGAAGATCTCACAGGAACACTGGAGAAAAAAAGCTGTCTAAAAAATCTTTTCTAAGAAAAAAATCCTGCCAGGACCGAAGATCCCAGCAAGGTATCTAGGTCCTTACTCCTGACTAGCCAGAAAAAAACTGATTTGCTAGAGCAGGAAGTGAGAGGATATACCCTCTGGGACTGCCCCTAGGGTGTGGCCAGAACGTTTTCTTTCCTGTCTAGTCCTACTCCTGTAGAGGGCAGCATAACCCGAGGGTGTTGAATCACCGAGGACTACGTCTGTCAATGAGCGATAGAGAAATGACTCTTTACTAGCCAGATTAAGAAAAAATAACAGGTCCGCCTAATAGGATGGTAAAGAACACTAATAATAACTTGGCTTATGTACAATACTTTAAACCTGTGAAACAGATAAAACAAAAAGAACCTACCTGCTGGTCTGCATAGGCGATCACCAGGTTATTGGTGGACGGTGGATACTTATTGCAGTCGGGGGAAATTTGTACTGAGGAACAGAGCACATATACTGTAGAAAAGAAGTCGTCATTTATTAGGATCAACCTCAGTTCGAATACTTACGTAAAATCAAAATACAAATTTTAACTTCCGTCCACACCTACCTTTAGGTCTTTCACATTATAAATGTCAACTTGAGAATTAGAAGAGGCTACCACTAGTAGGGGACCCATCTGAGCTGGCAGTCAGGAGGTGAACAGGATGTTAAGAAGCTGTAAAAAAAAATAAAAGAAATTGTCTGGTAAATGCATTGCCATCCAAAATTTTAATCCACAATCCCATCTTAATGGCTATTTCTAATAGGTTTTAGTACAAACTTAATATCCTGTTCTCCCATCTACAGAACCATCTCAACATCTAGTTGTCCTGCCTGCAGATCCATCTCGTCGTTAAGTGTGCAGAACTATTTCAACACACTGTCCTGTCCTGTCCTGTCCAAATAATTCATCTGAAAAGTTATTCCTGCTGTCTTCAAAAGTCATCCTAATATCTAAACCTCCTGTCAGAGTCATCTTAATATCTACTCATTCTGTCTGTAGATTCAGTTCAATGTTTGCTCCTCAATTTAATACTCCTGCCTGTAGACTATTTTTATTATCTAGTCTAAAAAAACATTACAAGATCTAGTTCTCCCGTCTGTGTCCCCTGTGCCTATTCCTCTTCTGTCCTGCTATCAATAATCCGCCCATCCTCCATTCTAAGATCATGTTCCATTCATAGAAGCTCTAGTATTGCTCCTATGAATGGAAGAGCTAAGCGTAAAGGGTGGACATTAATACAACCAAGGATGTGACAGCCCTTATAATGTATTAACCCCCAGCGCACCGGAAGATTAAAGGGGGCAGGGCGGACAGAGAAAGATTTTTATTAACAGAAGAAGAATCAGCACAAGTGACACATACAACTGACTAAGTTATGTACCTTGAGCTGATTTTTTTGTTGTTGATTTTGGCTGCGCCTGGGCTTTAAAAAAGTACAATGTCTTCTCTCACAATTTCATTATTTCACAGCCACATTACCTGATGGTGGTTGAAGAGTGCGACTGTGCTGGCAGGTGCCTTTTGACAGGTCCATAATATGAATGCAATCTTTTTCTGTTCCCACTTACAGCTGTTTTGAGTCAGGAGAAAATTTAAGATGCAGAGCTGCGGTTGGTGGTTGGGCGAACTTCGGAACCTGCATATTGGGATACAAATTTGTTTTTAAAATGCCCTGGCAGATATCAAACTGATCAAAAAGGTGGTAAGGTGAACACACCTGTGTGTACAAAGAGAACGTTCTATGCTGGAAATGGACTTTAAAAAACAAAAAGCAAGCTTTTCTATAAAGTGATGATGGTCTTGTTTTAAAATTTACATTTTTTTTGTTTAAGTAAAATGTATTACAGCATAGTGTCCAAAATAGCAACAAATACATGACAGATTGAATTAGACTGGTCACCCCAAGGAACAGATATTTCTGTCTTGGGTATTACAGCTATCAAAGACTTCATTCCAGAGATTTCCAACCCTTCTCCACTCTATCCAAATTACCCCAAACCCCCATAAAAGAAGAAAAAGGCTTCAGCTGGACATATACAATGTAGTTTGAGTTCAGAGAGTATCGTGCTATAACTAAAGCCTTAGGGCCGAAATGCGTAAGCTCTTTTACCTTGTAGCGAATAAAGACTATTTGTATGTGGATGCTTCGGGTTGCCAGCTATATATGTTTGCTGTCATTACTGTATAAGTGAATGGGAGACACTCACAGCCTGAGCACAAATTTTCCAACCCCTTATTGTCAGTTCGAAGTGAATGCTGCAACTTTTACCGAATCTGGCTGGGCATTAATCTCAAATCACCTAAAAGTTTACTATTCTAGTGATGACATCTCTCAGGAATCCATACTAAAGATCTTTGGCCCTTCCTGTCAGACCATTACTTTATTTTAACACAGCTTACCAGTCATTAGATGTGGTGGCTGCATTTCGTTTTCTTAGGCTTATTTCCCCTCTGTTTTTACCTGGTAATCTGGCCAGTTACACACCTCCTGTATTAGAGTGCCCCCACCCAGCATGAAGCAGAACAGGGGGCACCTTAGGACAGCAGCACTGTCAGTCTGGGGAAGGGGAGTGTTAGATGTACTAGCAGATCTAAATATGCTAACAAACTGAAACAAATCTCCAGCGAATACTTTATCTCAAAAAGGGAAAAACAGTTTGATGTAACTACTTATAAAGGTTTTATATAAATAAATAAAACCCGTCAGTGTTAAATGGTTTGTCTTATCTCTGTAATTAATACATTCTGCTGGAGAGCTTGTTCTTTTGAAAAACACAGAATTACTGGCTGGATCACCAGGTGAAAATAGAAGCAAGCAAGCCTAAAGCAGAAAATCAATGCAGTCATCCCAGGAAATGGTAAGCAATATAACAAAATGCTAGCTTTTGGGTTGTACATCGCTTTAAGGTTACATTGTGCATTTATAGGGTTTTATGCAAAGGATTTATCTGTAAATGCCTCTCTTGTGTAGACAAGCAAAAGCCATGAGACGGCTGCTGGGTCCTGCCATCTTGGATGTGATGCTAGCAGCCCCAGAGCTGTCACTCAAGTGACACCTTATAGCAAGGGAAGCCACCTTGCCATTCCAGCTGCGGTGAAACTAAAAATCCCATGAGGCATTGCAAGACTCTGACAGTCACAGGCATGACTCCCAAAAGGCAAGGTATGATGGGATTTTAAGTTTCATAGCAGCTGGAGTGCCGAGGTTGCCTACCACCTGTGCTCTTATAGCAGTGGCGGCTGGTGCTCCATTAGTCAGGAGGGGGCAGCAGACCGACCCCCCCCCCTAATTACTCCAGCGGCAGACAGACCCCCTGGACTCCCCTCCAATCACTCCGGTGACAGACGGGACAGACCCCCCACACAAGTTTACTTACCTCAGCGGGACTGACAGGTGGCGGCAGCTTCCCCCTCAGTCCCCATGTTCCCTCTCGGCGGCTGTCTCCTCCCTCCTTGGCCAATAGGATGCCTTCTGATTTCGGCCAAAGGGGGAACGGGTCTCAGGACCCGCTTCCTGATTGGCTGGGGAGAATCAGTGTGGCAATAGCGAATATTCATTCGCTATTGTCACACAACTGGCTGGGCTCAGGGCACAGTGCTCCGCACCCCGAGCCCACCTTTTTGAAGCCTATTGGAGCCTCTGGCTCTAATTACGTGCTTAAAAAAAAAAAATCCCCCATTGGAATCCATGCGTCTGGCGCCCTGCATGTAGATTAGGGGGCCGGAAGCTTGGATGCGCCCCTAATGGACGGGCCACCACTGTCTTATAGTGTACCCCTTTGATCTTCCACCATCAGCTATATAAAATGTTATGTAGGGATGTAAGGGGGAGGGGTGGAGCGGCTGGGCCAGCACAGACAGCAATCAGACACTCCCAAAAAAGAGAGGGCTATGACATGCAAGTAAGGAGAGAGCTGTGCTAGGGAAAGGACTCTCACATTTTCTAGCAAATTCAAAGGCCCAATGCAAGAAAATAAAAATATCATTTGTATAAAGGAAAACTGCTGCAAATAACTTTTGCCTGCATTTTTTTAAGCTGCTGGCAGGATCTCTAAGCTAAAGCACAGCCAAGAGTCTTCAGCAGCAGTTTACTAACATGAGTTCCATCGCTAGCTAGCAGAGCGGAGTTTTAGGAATTTATTATGTGCATGCAATGAATTGGCTCTCCCACACCTACCTTTATTGATCGGTACTTGTCTTAGCTCCATACCCACTGAATACTGAATGATAAGGCACTATGTGTATTACTTCTCACCAGTGTGAGCTGCTGTGCTGAGATGCTACATGCATATATTAATAAAAAAAAGAGAAATATGCACAGCATGTCATGCTGCCATCAGTGTAAATTAGATGAGGTCCTACCTGATATTTTCTGGTTATTTTAAAAGCATGTGCATGGCTCATCCGCGCATCGACTGAGAGCTGTTTCAGCATCCTCTGGTTGACCAGGATGGTCTTGTCGTCTGGAAGAGGCTGTGAAAAGAAAGAAAATCTTGTAGAAAAACCAGAAAACAATCAGTGAGTGGTACCACTCTAAAGATGATGTTGAGCCATGGGCGCTGTATGTTCTTTACTGATTTAGTTCTGATTATTTTGCGGTCATGTAATCCTACAGGCAAGGTCCATGCCACCCGGTATGCCCCCAGGTGATACCTTACAGACCCATACGTGTACTAGGTCCTCGCTGCCTTTTGTGTATTTCACGGACTCAGTCCTCAGACCCCCTTTACAGCACAGTCCCTCCTTTATATCAGTGTCCTCAGTTCCCCTTTACATCATAGTGGCCCTTTACATTAATGTAACAGGGACTGCTCTGTAAAGGGGGCACTGTAATGTCAAGGGGGATTATAATGTAAAAGGGGACACTGTAATGAAAGGGGATTGCAATGTAAAGGGAATTGCAATGTAAAGGGGATTGCACTGATTACAGGGCCTCTTTCCAGTTGAATGTTTTTTATTGAAATTTCCAAAAAAAAAAAAAATGAACAGGTTACATGTACAAAGAAGTAATTTGAACCAAGTTGAACATTAAGCAAAGGGAGGGATACAGGAACTTGAGCAGGTTTACACATTACAATTGTGAAGTACAAACAGTGCCATCTAGTGTTCATAAGCGAGTAGACATGCAAGTGGTCAACAGATTACAGTGCAGTCACCTTTATATTACAGTGCCCCTAGCAAGCACACCCTAATCCATCACAGTGCCCCTGGAGTCTGCTCCCCTCCCCTTTCCTCTCTAACATCATACTTCCCATTCCAATCTCTGCCTCCCCTGCACAGGACTCTTACCATTGACAGGGCAGAGGCTGTGATCAGCCCTTGTGTCCTCTCCCAGCTCCCCCGCCTGCCTGACAATGTCATCCTATCAGCAGGGCAGGGAGCAGGAGGAGCTCTCTATTCTGATCTGCAGCTCCTCCTGCCCTGCTGATTAGGTGACATTATCGGCCGAGTTGGAGGAGGAGATGGGAGAGAACACACAGGCATAACAAGAGGTGAGAGGCAACCGCAGTTTGCGATAGGCCCGTGCGGACCATGGTAGTCACTCATCTCCTGCTGTGTGGCCCAGTCATCAACCGGTGCGGCACAGGTCCAAGGCCCAGGGGTTGAGGCCCCTGCTGTAGGAGCAGTAACCCTACAGGGATTGCCAGCGCATTATTCAGGCGACATCATGCTTGTGTCATTTTTCACTACTTTTTTTATTAAATCAAGAAACAACTTTATTGAGATGCCAACAATTTGCACAAGATTTCAGGTGCATACAAAACAATTTGTTCACTACTTTTAGTAGAAAACTCAAAGCCCACATCGGACATCAGCCTGCACACGAGGACAAAATGGTTTTAGTGTAAGGGCGGGAGTGAAGGAGCCGTTAATATTTACATTCCTGGCCCAGAACAAGCATGCAGATTAGAAAGTCAGAACTCCTGATCAGCAAACTTATTTCAGGTCAGTGGCTCAGAGTACTGAAGCCATTGGATGAACATAAAGGATAAGCAAGTGGCACTTTCAAAAGATAAGATAAGGCATGGTGGTCTCAGTTTTTCTTACAATACAGGTTATCTTTAATGAGGCACTGCCATCTTGCCCATTTAGGGCAAAGTGATGACAGTGTCTGTGCAAAGGACAGGACCCCCCCCCCCCCCCCCCCGCCCAACCCCAACCCATGTGACACTGCTTGGGTATGGCAGCTAATCGCTAGGCCTTAGCACTGTTGCATGACCAAGGGAGTGACTTCATTGCGTCTCCTAGTGTCTGCCACTAGCCAACACTGGCACAGGGCAGCACTGGCAAGGCAGGCATCAGCGGTACAACATACGGGCAGGGTGACAGCTTTTCTTTAAATTAACATCAGAATCAAGTTGAATTGTACATCACCAGCCATTTGTTACAGTACCTGAAGGTTTAAAACCAACTTAGTAGGGTCTGTTCCACATTATCCTCCCACTGCTTAGCTGTTAGAGAGTTAAACCAGACCAGAATAATGATTGAACCTCAAAGTTGCAGTTAAAGTTATCTGTCCCTTGTCTGAGTGCTGGGGCTGATACCTAAAAAAAGCCAACATCCAGGATATAAGTGCAGCGCTGATAAAATGATATAAAATGTCTACAAAATTCTCATCAAATATGAATGCATATGAAAATAAAAGTCCATAAAAGTGTCCATGGAAAAAAGTGAAGAATATATATTCCAGTGATCAAACGAACATTCTCCATAGAAAAGGCACCACAAGTCCCAGCATGCATAAGAGAGCCAATCTTCCCAGGTCTTTCATGAATAAACATCAACACTAAAAATAAGGGAATGGCCGCTTATCAGAATCAAACGGCTCCCAAATGAATGGAAAAGCCTACATCGCTTTTTAGGGAAATAAAATCCCAAAATGCATAAAACCTTCTATTTAAATCACCGGAATGAGTAAAAATCGATGGTTTCATGCATTTTGGGATTTTATTTCCCATTCATTTGGAAGCCGTTTGATTCTGATAAGCGTCCATTTCCTAATTTTCAGTGTTGGTGTTTATTCACGAGAAAGAACTGGGAAGATTGGCTCTCTTATGCATGCTGGGACTTGTGATGCCTTTCTATGCAGAATGTTCGTTTGATCACTGGAATATATATTCTTCACTTTTTTTCCATGGACGCTCTTTGGACTTTTATTTTCATTTGTATTCATATTTGAGGAGATTTTTTTTTTTGTCCTTTTGTATCATTTTATTAGCGCTGCACTTATTGTTTTATTTTCTGTTTTGGTTTTTTTCTATTGGCCCGAGCTAGCAGCTGTTTCTTTTATCACTTGATTGTCATAATTTTTTATATCTAGCGCGGATTTCCTTTGAAATTTATAACATCCAGCATGGGTCAGACTGGAGAAACCAGCACATCAGCATTTAAAAACACAAAAATAACAGGGTACAATAAATGAGAGCACAATATCCTCTACTCTGCAGCAACATGACCTTTAATGACATTCTTTACAGAGTTGGATGGAGCGGGGAATAAATTAATCCCTGGTCAGTTTTTTTTTCTGCCATTTGTTTCACATTGGGGAAGATTCACTTGACTTCCTGTCCTGTAGACACAACAGGAAGTGAGAGAAAATAGGTAACGGATGGAAAATTAAAAGCTCATTGCTGGCTTACCAGGTCTTGTTCTGCACGGTGTCTCTGTATTGCCGTCTTGGTAGAGGCAGGACTTTGCTTCCTCATGTCAGAGCCTCCAGCAAGGACAACAATGAGCAGCACAGTAGTGACATCACTAAATGTCATGCACAGGAGTGCCTAGGCATGCTCACATACCAGGAAGTACACGGATATTGTTTTAGGAAGAAATTCAAGACATATAGGTACATTCTTAAGGTACACTTAGCCACAATAAGCACTTTTAGATGTTCCCTATGACACATCATATCTTTACTTTTTAAATTCAGGTCAATTTACAGATTGACAGGGCAAGTGGAGTGATTCATCTGAAGTAGCAATACCTTTCATTTTATGAACTGTAGAAGGCAAATATTAGCCAAAGGGGTGGATTTACTAAAATTAGAGAGTGCTAAATCTGGTACAGCTCTGCAAAGAAACCAATCAGCTTAATTAAACAAGCTGAAGTTGGAAGTGGATTGGCTACCATGCAGAGCTGCACCAGGTTTTGCACTCTCCAGTCTTGGTAAATCAACCTCAAAATCTGAACAAGCGCTGCCACACAGTCTAAAGGTTAATTTCACATAAACAAAGCCTGTTTAAAGACTAATCTGAAATGCACTTACTAGAGACTTGTCAATGATGCAAAACATATAAATTATCATGCATAAGGATGTCCTTTGACCTTGAGGTGTTATATGCGATTCCCATGATAGGCGTGTCCCGATCCAGCCAATCACGATGAAGACCATGTTGGAGGACTTTCCTACCCCAGCCTGTGTACTTATTTCGAGAAATGCTGAACTCAAGCACCTTGGGGAAAAAAAAGTGACAAGTGAAAAAACTATAGACACAATGGAAAAACTGGAAAAAGCTAAATCTGGTGCAGTTGCGCATAGTAAACAATCAGCTTCAAACGCCAGTTTGTTCAATTAACCCCTTGATGGCAGTGCCTCGCAGCCCTTTAAGGGGTTTCAGATGCTGGGAGGCAGGGTGGAGTTTATAATCATGTGACCGCTGTGTCTGCCTGCCTGACACATGATCTGAAAGCTCCCAATCGCTGATTGTGATCGGGAGCTTTCTGTTAGCTGGCATAACTGTGCTGGGAGAGTGCTCTCGGCACAGCCGAGTTTGCAATCTGGTACGCAAATATGTTGCCTCTCAGCACCAAGGCCCACCCGCCGAGAGGCGGCATATTTAAATGCCAGCAGCGCCAAGACGTTAAGCTTTTACAATCAAACCGGATTGGTTTCTCTGCAGAGTTGCACCCAATTTTGCATGCTCCAGTTTTAGTAAATCAACCCCAATACGTGTGCTTTATTCAAAAAAACTGATACAAACAGCCATGATAATAGGCAAGGTGTAGCAAACAAATGCAACCTGGTCCAAGTTTACTGCTGTTGGATCAGCAAATGGTGATTTTAGTGTTCAATTTATTGTCCAGTTTTCACACTTTTCAATAAAACTGTGTTTTCAAAATATACTCCACAATATTACCAAGTTTTGTTCTAGGAAATAAAATGACTCTTTACTAGCCAGATTAAGACAAAATAACAGGTCTGTCTAATAGGATGGTAAAGAACACTAATAATAATTTGGTTTATGTACAATACTTTAAACCTGTGAAACAGATAAAACAAAATATTTACTTTCAGGAAAGAACCTACCTGCTGGTCTGCATAGGCGATCACCAGGTTATTGGTGGACGGTGGATACTTATTGCAGTCGGGGGAAATTTGTACTGAGGAACAGAGCACATATACTGTAGAAAAGAAGAAGGAATTTATTAGGATCAACCTCAGTTCGAATACTTACGTAAAATCAAAATACAAATTTTAACTTCCGTCCACACCTATAACTTTCACATTATAAATGTCAACTTGAGAATTAGAAGAGGCTACCACTAGTAGGGGACCCATCTGAGCTGGCAGTCAGGAGGTGAACAGGATGTTAAGAAGCTGTAAAAAAAAAAAAAATAAAAAAAGAATAAAGCAATTGTCTGGTAAATGCATTGCCATCCAAAATTTTAATCCACAATCCCATCTTAATGGCTATTTCTAATAGGTTTTAGTACAAACTTAATATCCTGTTCTCCCTTCTACAGAACCATCTCAACATCTCGTTGTCCTGCCTGCAGAACCATCTAGCTGTCCTGCCTGTAGAACCATCTAGCTGTCCTGCCTGCAGAACCATCTCAACATCTAGTTCATTTAAAAAACTAGTCGTTAAGTGTGCAGAACTATTTCAACACACTGTCCTGTCCAAATAATTCATCTGAAAAGTTATTCCTGCTGTCTTCAAAGTCATCCTAATATCTAAACCTCCTGTCAGAGTCATCTTAATATCTACTCATTCTGTCTGTAGATTCAGTTCAATATTGGCTCCTCAATTTAATACTCCTGCCTGTAGACTATTTTTATTATCTAGTCTAAAAAAACATTACAAGATCTAGTTCTCCCGTCTGTGTCCCCTGTGCCTATTCCTCTTCTGTCCTGCTATCAATAATCCGCCCATCCTCCATTCTAAGATCATGTTCCATTCATAGAAGCTCCAGTATTGCTCCTATGAATGGAAGAGCTAAGCGTAAAGGGTGGACATTAATACAACCAAGGATGTGACAGCCCTTATACTTTATTAACTCCCAGCGCACCGGAAGATTAAAGGGGGCAGGGCGGACAGAGAAAGATTTTTATTAACAGAAGAAGAATCAGCACAAGTGACACATACAACTGACTAAGTTATGTACCTTGTGCTGATTTTTCTGTTGTTGATTTTGGCTGCGCCTGGGCTTTAAAGAAGTACAATGTCTTCTCTCACAATTTCATTAATATTTCACAGCCACATTACCTGATGGTGGTTGAAGAGTGCGACTGTGCTGGCAGGTGCCTTTTGACAGGTCCATAATATGAACGCATCCTCTTTCTGTTCCCACTTACAGCTGTTTTGAGTCAGGAGAAAATTTAAGATCCAGAGCTGCGGTTGGTGGTTGGGCGAATTTAGGAACCTGCATATTGGGATACAAATTTGTTTTTAAATGCCCTGGCAGATATCAAACTGATCAAAAGGTGGTAAGGTGAACACACCTGTGTGTACAAAGATAACGTTCTATGCTGGAAATGGACTTTAAAAAAAAAAAAAAAAAAAGCAAGCTTTTCTATAAAGTGATGATGATAGTCTTGTTTTAAAATTAATTTTTTTTTTTTTTAAGTAAAATTTATAACAGCATAAAGTGTCAAAAATAGCAACAAATACATGACAGATTGAATGAGACTGGTCACCCTAAGGAACAGATATTTCTGTCCGGGGGTATTACAGCTATCAAAGACTTCATTCCAGAGATTTCCAACCCTTCTCCACTCTATCCAAATCACCCAAAACCCCCATAAAAGAAGAAAAAGGCTTCAGCTGGACATATACAATGTAGTTTGAGTTCAGAGAGTATCGTGCTATAACTAAAGCCTTAGGGCGGAAATGCGTAAGCTCTTTTACCTTGTAGCGAATAAAGACTATTTGTATGTGGATGCTTCGGGTTGCCAGCTATATATGTTTGCTGTCATTACTGTATAAGTGAATGGGAGACACTCACAGCCTGAGCACAAATTTTCCAACCCCTTATTGTCAGTTCGAAGTGAATTCGAAGTGAATGCTGCAACTTTTACCGAATCTGGCTGGGCATTCATCTCAAATCACCTAAAAGTTTACTATTCTAGTGATGACATCTCTCAGGAATCCATACTAAAGATCTTTGGCCCTTCCTGTCAGACCATTACTTTATTTTAACACAGCTGACCAGTCATTAGATGTGGTGGCTGCATTTCGTTTTCTTAGGCTTATTTCCCCTCTGTTTTTACCTGGTGATCTGGCCAGTTACACACCTCCTGTATTAGAGTGCCCCCACCCAGGATGAAGCAGAACAGGGGGCACCTTAGGACAGCAGCACTGTCAGTCTGGGGAAGGGGAGTGTTAGATGTACTAGCAGATCTAAATATGCTAACAAACTGAAACAAATCTCCAGCGAATACTTTATCTCAAAAAGGGAAAAACAGTTTGATGTAACTACTTATAAAGGTTTTATATAAATAAATAAAACCCGTCAGCGTTAAATGGTTTGTCTTATCTCTGTAATTAATACATTCTGCTGGAGAGCTTGTTCTTTTGAAAAACACAGAATTACTGGCTGGATCACCAGGTGAAAATAGAAGCAAGCAAGCCTAAAGCAGAAAATCAATGCAGTCATCACAGGAAATGGTAAGCAATATAACAAAATGCTAGCTTTTGGGTTGTACATCGCTTTAAGGTTATATTGTGCATTTATAGGGTTTTATGCAAAGGATTTATCTGTAAATGCCTCTCTTGTGTAGACAAGCAAAAGCCATGAGACGGCTGCTGGGTCCTGCCATCTTGGATGTGATGCTAGCAGCCCCAGAGCTGTCACTCAAGTGACACCTTATAGCAAGGGAAGCCACCTTGCCATTCCAGCTGCGGTGAAACTAAAAATCCCATGAGGCATTGCAAGACTCTGACAGTCACAGGCATGACTCCCAAAAGGCAAGGTATGATGTGATTTTAAGTTTCATAGCAGCTGGAGTGCCGAGGTTGCCTACCACCTGTGCTCTAAAGCCCCGTACACACGTACGGATCGTCGTCATACAAACGTTCGTCTTTTCTCCCCGGGATGTCGGTGTCTGTTGAAAAGTGCAAAGACAGCACAAGGACAGCACAAGAATTTTGTCTGCAGACTTCAGCTGACTGCAGAAGTGATGTCATGTAATGGTTAACTTTCCCTGTGTTTTTTATTTTCTGAGCATGCCCAGTCTTGCAAATCTGCGGTCTGTCGGCTGATTTCTGTACTGACAGGCGAACAATCGTACGTTCTGGTGTCCGCAGACAAAAATTTTCATGTTTGCAAGAAAGACTCTTGTCCGCGGATTGTGCGCAGACAGCTGTCGGAGGCACCATACTAACACGCGTACAATCGGCAGATCTTTCGTCCGCCGACGTTTGTATGACGACGATCCGTACGTGTGTACGGGCCTTTATAGCAGTGGCGGCTGGTGCTCCATTTGTCAGGAGGGGGCAGCAGACAGACCCCCCCTAATTACTCCAGCGGCAGACAGACCCCCTGGACTCCCCTCCAATCACTCCGGTGACAGACGGATAGACCCCCCCACGCAAGTTTACTTACCTCAGCGGGACTGACAGGTGGCGGCAGCTTCCCCCTCAGTCCCCATGTTCCCTCTCGGCGGCTGTCTCCTCCCTCCTTGGCCAATAGGATGCCTTCTCCTTTCGGCCAAAGGGGGAACGGGTCTCAGGACCCGCTTCCTGATTGGCTGGGGAGAATCAGTGTGGCCATAGCGAATATTCATTCGCTATTGTCACACAACTGGCTGGGCTCAGGGCACAGTGCTCCGCACCCCGAGCCCACCTTTTTGAAGCCTATTGGAGCCTCTGGCTCTAATTAGGTGCTTAAAAAAAAAAAATCCCCCATTGGAATCCATGCGTCTGGCGCCCTGCATGTAGATTAGGGGGCCGGAAGCTTGGATGCGCCCCTAATGGACGGGCCACCACTGTCTTATAGTGTACCCCTTTGATCTTCCACCATCAGCTATATAAAATGTTATGTAGGGATGTAAGGGGGAGGGGTGGAGCGGCTGGGCCAGCACAGACAGCAATCAGACACTCCCAAAAAAGAGAGGGCTATGACATGCAAGTAAGGAGAGAGCTGTGCTAGGGAAAGGACTCTCACATTTTCTAGCAAATTCAAAGGCCCAATGCAAGAAAATAAAAATATCATTTGTGTAAAGGAAAACTGCTGCAAATAACTTTTGCCTGCATTTTTTTTAAGCTGCTGGCAGGATCTCTAAGCTAAAGCACAGCCAAGAGTCTTCAGCAGCAGTTTACTAACATGAGTTCCATCGCTAGCTAGCAGAGCGGAGTTTTAGGAATTTATTATGTGCTTGCAATGAATTGGCTCTCCCACACCTACCTTTATTGATCGGTACTTGTCTTAGCTCCATACCCACTGAATACTGAATGATAAGGCACTATGTGTATTACTTCTCACCAGTGTGAGCTGCTGTGCTGAGATGCTACATGCATATATTAATAAAAAAAAGAGAAATATGCACAGCATGCCATCATGCACCATGCTGCCATCAGTGTAAATTAGATGAGGTCCTACCTGATATTTTCTGGTTATTTTAAAAGCATGTGCATGGCTCATCCGCGCATCGACTGAGAGCTGTTTCAGCGTCCTCTGGTTGACCAGGATGGTCTTGTCGTCTGGAAGAGGCTGTGAAAAGAAAGAAAACCTTGTAGAAAAACCAGAAAACAATCAGTGAGTGGTACCACTCTAAAGATGATGTTGAGCCATGGGCGCTGTATGTTCTTTACTGATTTAGTTCTGATTATTTTGCGGTCATGTAATCCTACAGGCAAGGTCCATGCCACCCGGTATGCCCCCAGGTGATACCTTACAGACCCATACGTGTACTAGGTCCTCGCTGCCTTTTGTGTATTTCACGGACTCAGTCCTCAGACCCCTTTTACAGCACAGTCCCTCCTTTATATCAGTGTCCTCAGTTCCCCTTTACATCATAGTGGCCCTTTACATTAATGTAACAGGGACTGCTCTGTAAAGGGGGCACTGTAATGTCAAGGGGGATTATAATGTAAAAGGGGACACTGTAATGAAAGGGGATTGCAATGTAAAGGGAATTGCAATGTAAAGGGGATTGCACTGATTACAGGGCCTCTTTCCAGTTGAATGTTTTTTATTGAAATTTCCCAAAAAAAAAAAAATGAACAGGTTACATGTACAAAGAAGTAATTTGAACCAAGTTGAACATTAAGCAAAGGGAGGGATACATGAACTTGAGCAGGTTTACACATTACAATTGTGAAGTACAAGCAGTGCCATCTAGTGTTCATAAGCGAGTAGACATGCAAGTGGTCAACAGATTACAGTGCAGTCACCTTTATATTACAGTGCCCCTAGCAATCACACCCTCCTCCATCACAGTGCCCCTGGAGTCTGCCCCCCTCCCCTTTCCTCTCCAACATCATACTTCCCATTCCAATCTCTGCCTCCCCTGCACAGGACTCTTACCATTGACAGGGCAGAGGCTGTGATCAGCCCTTGTGTCCTCTCCCAGCTCCCCCGCCTGCCTGACAATGTCATCCTATCAGCAGGGTAGGGAGCAGGAGGAGCTCTCTATTCTGATCTGCAGCTCCTCCTGCCCTGCTGATTAGATGACATTATCGGCCGAGTTGGAGGAGGAGATGGGAGAGAACACACAGGCATAACAAGAGGTGAGCGGCAACCGCAGTCTGTGATAGGCCCGTGCGGACCATGGTAGTCACTCATCTCCTGCTGTGTGGCCCAGTCATCAACCGGTGCGGCACAGGTCCAAAGCTCAGGGGTTGAGGCCCCTGCTGTAGGAGCAGTAACCCTACAGGGATTGCCAGCGCATTATTCAGGCGACATCATGCTTGTGTCATTTTTCACTACTTTTTTATTAAATCAAGAAACAAGTTTATTGAGATGCCAACAATTTGCACAAGATTTCAGGTGCATACAAAACAATTTGTTCACTACTTTTAGTAGAAAACTCAAAGCCCACATCAGACATCAGCCTGCACACGAGGACAAAATGGTTTTAGTGTAAGGGCGGGAGTGAAGGAGCCGTTAATATTTACATTCCTCACCCAGAACAAGCATGCAGATTAGAAAGTCAGAACTCCTGATCAGCAAACTTATTTCAGGTCAGTGGCTCAGAGTACTGAAGCCATTGGATGAACATAAAGGATAAGCAAGTGGCACTTTCAAAAGATAAGTTAAGGCATGGTGGTCTCAGTTTTTCTTACAATACAGGTTATCTTTAATGAGGCACTGCCATCTTGCCCATTTAGGGCAAAGTGATGACAGTGTCTGTGCAAAGGACAAGGACAAGACCCCCCCCCCCCCCCGCCCAACCCCAACCCATGTGACACTGCTTGGGTATGGCAGTTAATCGCTAGGCCTTAGCACTGTTGCATGACCAAGGGAGTGACTTCATTGCGTCTCCTAGTGTCTGCCACTAGCCAACACTGGCACAGGGCAGCACTGGCAAGGCAAGCATCAGCGGTACAACATACGGGCAGGGCGACAGCTTTTCTTTAAATTAACATCAGATTCAAGTTGAATTGTATATCACCAGCCATTTGTTACAGTACCTGAAGGTTTAAAACCAACTTAGTAGGGTCTGTTCCACATTATCCTCCCTCCGCTTAGCTGTTAGAGAGTTAAACCAGACCAGAATAATGATTGAACCTCAAAGTTGCAGTTAAAGTTATCTGTCCCTTGTCTGAGTGCTGGGGCTGATACCTAAAAAAAGCCAACATTCAGGATATAGGTGCAGCGCTAATAAAATGATATAAAATGTCTACAAAATTCTCATCAAATATGAATACATCTGAAAATAAAAGTCCATAAAAGTGTCCATGGAAAAAAAGTGAAGAATATATATTCCAGTGATCAAACAAACATTTTCCATAGAAAAGGCACCACAAGTCCCAGCATGCATAAGAGAGCCAATCTTCCCAGGTCTTTCATGAATAAACACCAACACTGAAAATAAGGGAATGGCCGCTTATCAGAATCAAACGGCTTCCAAATGAATGGAAAAGCCTACAGCGCTTTTTAGGGAAATAAAATCCCAAAATGCATGAAACCTTCTATTGAAATCACCGGAATGAGTAAAAATCGATGGTTTCATGCATTTTGGGATTTTATTTCCCTAATTTTCAGTGTTGATGTTTATTCACGAGAAAGACCTGGGAAGATTGGCTCTCTTATGCATGCTGGGACTTGTGGTGCCTTTCTATGCAGAATGTTCGTTTGATCACTGGAATATATATTCTTCACTTTTTTTCCATGGACACTCTATGGACTTTTATTTTCATTTGTATTCATATTTGAGGAGATTTTTTTTTTTGTCCTTTTGTATCATTTTATTAGCGCTGCACTTATTGTTTTATTTTCTGTTTTGGGTTTATTTCTATTGGCCCGTGCTAGCAGCTGTTTCTTTTATCACTTGATTGTCATAATTTTTTATATCTAGCATGGATTTCCTTTGAAATTTATAACATCCAGGATGGGTCAGACTGGAGAAACCAGCACATCAGCATTTAAAAACACAAAAATAACAGGGTACAATAAATGAGAGCACAATATCATCGACTCTGCAGCAACATGACCTTTAATGACATTCTTTACAGAGTTGGATGGAGCGGGGAATAAATTAATCCCTGGTCAGTTTTTTTTTTTGCCATTTGTTTCACATTGGGGAAGATTCACTTGACTTCCTGTCCTGTAGACACAACAGGAAGTGAGAGAAAATAGGTAACTGACGGAAAATTAAAAGCTCATTGCTGGCTTACCAGGTCTTGTTCTGCACGGTGTCTCTGTATTGCCGTCTTGGTAGAGTCAGGACTTTGCTTCCTCATGTCAGAGCCTCCAGCAAGGACAACAATGAGCAGCACAGTAGTGACATCACTAAATGTCATGCACAGGAGTGCCTAGGCATGCTCACATACCTGGAAGTACACGGATATTGTTTTAGGAAGAAATTCAAGACATATAGGTACATTCTTAAGGTACACTTAGCCACAATAAGCACTTTTAGATGTTCCCTATGACACAGCATATCTTTACTTTTTAAATTCAGGTCAATTTACAGATTGACAGGGAAAGTGGAGTGATTCATCTGAAGTAGCAATACCTTTCATTTTATGAACTGTAGAAGGCAAATATTAGCCAAAGGGGTGGATTTACTAAAATTAGAGAGTGCTAAATCTGGCACAGCTCTGCAAAGAAACCAATCAGCTTAATTAAACATGCTGAAGTTGGAAGTGGATTGGCTACCATGCAGAGCTGCACCAGGTTTTGCACTCTCCAGTCTTGGTAAATCAACCTCAAAGTCTGAACAAGCGCTGCCACACAGTCTAAAGGTTTATTTCACATAAACAAAGCCTGTTTAAAGACTAATCTGAAATGCACTTACTAGAGACTTGTCAATGATGCAAAACATATAAATTATCATGCATAAGGATGTCCTTTGACCTTGAGGGGTTATATGCGATTCCCATGATAGGCGTGTCCCGATCCAGCCAATCACGATGAAGACCATGTTGGAGGACTTTCCTACCCCAGCCTGTGTACTTATTTCGAGAAATGCTGAACTCAAGCACCTTGGGGAAAAAAAAGTGACAAGTGAAAAAACTATAGACACAATGGAAAAACTGGAAAAAGCTAAATCTGGTGCAGTTGCGCATAGTAAACAATCAGCTTCCAACGCCAGTTTGTTCAATTAACCCCTTGATGGCAGTGCCTCGCAGCCCTTTAAGGGGTTTCAGATGCTGGGAGGAAGGGTGGAGTTTATAATCATGTGACTGCTGTGCAGGGCCGCTGATAGGCCAGTACAACCGGCCCTGTTGTACGGGGCCCGGAGTCCTCGGCTCTGCAGGGGGGCCCGGGCAATCTAAAATCAAAAACACAGTGCGGAATAAAAAAAAAAGCCTTTTTGAATTAACAGCATCCCCTCTCCTACCTACTTAACTGGTGTTTTTCCCTTTTCTGGGCCCCTCTGCAATGAATGTGCTGGTAGGTGTGGGAGGGACTACTTCTTCTGTTTCGGGCGCATGTCAGTTCAGTGCCCGCTCTGCATAGAATTCCTGCCTGCAGCCTGCGTATTGCCTTCCCCTGCCCTGGCGGAGTGATCTGTCTTCCCCTGCTTATGGCACTCAGCTCTGCTCCCCACTCGGCCAGGAAGCTGTGTCTGTGAGGAGGCAGAGAGAAAGCAACTCAGCCACAGGCAGCCAACATTTCTCTCAGGCAACAGCACTGCAGGAAGGAACTGAGAAGAGGTAAGTTAGTGAGGAGAAGAAGAGGTTCGTGATCGTCAGGCTGCCAGACAGTCCCAGTGCCTAACACAGCAGAACATTCAGGTGTGTCTCTGAACACTGAAGACACATTTATTTCCCACAAAGTCAGGCAGGGCTAAAGATTGAAGGAAAGCCCAGAAAATCCAGATTGTTTCTTTGTGTATTTGACTTTGTAAACGTTTGCAAGATTGTCTTGATGTAGCTAAATATGCTTGCCTCACTGGTATTATTTCCCAGGTCAACCTAAAGATTTCTATAGTAAATAGAAGAAAAAAGTTATGCTTTGAAAATTGTGCTTTTTAATCAAGCTGAGAACAGAAAAGCTTTTTTTTTTTCAGGTTGGAAATAAAATGATCAATAACCATAGCAGTGTGTGTCATTGAAGGCATCCTGTCACTTCTATTACATGGGAAAGTTACAGGAGTTCAATACGTAATGAACAAAGAGGGTTCTCTCTGCCAGAGGTGGGAAGCATTGTGACACTGCCCTAAAAATCACTTTATCTAAAAACTCCAATCCCAGACAGAGAGAGGGAGATGGGGAGAGACAGACTGAGAGGAGAAGAGAGAGATATATATAGATGGGAGAGAGACAGAGAAAGAGAGAGAGACTGAGAGGATAATAGAGAGATATAGATGGGAGAGAGATGGAGAGAGAGAGAAAGAGAGCGAGAGACTGAGAGGAGAATAGAGAGATATAGATGGGAGAGAGATGGAGAGACAGAGAAAGAGAGAGCGACTGAGAGGAGAAGAGAGAGATATATAGATGGGAGAGAGATGGAGAGAGAGAGACTGAGAGGAGAAGAGAGAGATATATAGATGGGAGAGAGATGGAGAGACAGAGAGAGACTGAGAGGAGAAGAGAGAGATATATAGATGGGAAAGAGATGGAGAGACAGAGAAAGAGAGAGAGAGACTGAGAGGAGAAGAGAGAGATATATAGATGGGAGAGAGATGGAGAGACAGAGAAAGAGAGCGAGAGAGACATATATATAGATGGGAGAGAGATGGAGAGAGAGAGACTGACAGAGAAAGAGAGGGAGAGAAAATAGAGAAAGGGTGATGAAAGGGGAAAGAGACTGAAAGATATGGAGAAAACGAGATATAGAGAGAATTACAGATGGAGAGGCAGACAGGTAGAGACAGATTGATAAATATTATATAATATAAGATAAAGATGGAGAGAGATAGAGAGAGAGAGAAAAAGAGAAATGGAGAAAGAAGCAGAGAGGTAGGCAGAAAGAGAGAGAGAGAGGGAGAGAAAGAAAGAGAAGAAGAGAGAAAGATAAAGAAAGAGACAGAGAGATAAAGATTATATAATACAAAATAAAGATAGATAGAGAGGGAGAGAGACTGAAATGATAGAGATACAGCAGAGAGATATATATATATAGAATATATATATACACAAACACATACATATTATATATATATATATATATATACATGCAATGTCTGTGCGATGCAAATTCAACCATACAGATTGTATGGCTGAATTCGCATTGCATCCGGACACAACTCACACAGGACCCATTTTTGGTCCGCAGCAGAATTGGATCGCATGGTGGTTCACACCTATGCGATTCATGTCCGAACTGACAGTTTGCACTGCGATATGCGAACTGATCTGGGGGTGTTAACTCTGTATTGACACCCCCAATGATTTGCATATGGCAGTGTGAACTGCTTGCGATTTGAATGCGATGCGGGAACCCGCAGTGGATTCACAGGGTTCCCGCATTGCATTTATGTAAACCGGCACTAAACCCAGAAGCTGAAATCAGTATTCCTTTTGCATAATCAAACCTATAACTGGCTGGAGGAAGATAAATATCACTTGAAGACAAAACTGCACTTTGTTTCAAGGCGGGGTCTAGGGAGGGGCCAGGGGTGGGGCTTAAGGGGCCCCATCAGGTAGGCTGTACGGGGCCCCATGATTTCTATCAGCGGCCCTGCTGCTGTGTCTGCCTGCCTGACACATGATCTGAAAGCTCCCAATCGCTGATTGTGATCGGGAGCTTTCTGTTAGCTGGCATAACTGCTGGGAGCGTGCTCTCGGCACAGCCGAGTTTGCAATCTGGTAAGCAAATATGTTGCCTCTCAGCACCAAGGCCCACCCGCCGAGAGGCGGCATATTTAAATGCCAGCAGCGCCAAGACGTTAAGCTTTAACAATCAAACCTGATTGGTTTCTCTGCAGAGTTGCACCCAATTTTGCACGCTCCAGTTTTAGTAAATCAACCCCAATACGCGTGCTTTTTTCAAAAAAACTGATACAAATAGCCATGATAATAGGCAAGGTGTAGCAAACAAATGCAACCTGGTCCAAGTTTACTGCTGTTGGATCAGCAAACGGTGATTTTAGTTTTCAATTTATTGTCCAGTTTTCACACTTTTCAACAAAACAGTGTTTTCAAAATATACTCCACAATATTACCAACTTTTGTTCTAGGATAATAAAATGACTCTTTACTAGCCAGATTAAGACAAAATAACAGGTCCGCCTAATAGGATGGTAAAGAACACTAATAATAATTTGGCTTATGTACAATATTTTAAACCTGTGAAACAGATAAAACAAAATGTTTACTTTCAGAAAGAACCTACCTGCTGGTCTGCATAGGCGATCACCAGGTTATTGGTGGACGGTGGATACTTATTGCAGTCGGGGGAGAGTTGTACTGAAGAACAGAGCACATATACTGCAGAAAAGAAGAAGGCATTTATTAGGATCAACCTCAGTTCGAATACTTACGTAAAATCAAAATACAAATTTTAACTTCCGTCCACACCTATAACTTTCACATTATAATTGTCAACTTGAGAATTAGAAGAGGCTACCACTAGTAGGGGACCCATCTGAGCTGGCAGTCAGAAGGTGAACAGGATGTGAAGAAGATGTAAAACAAAAAAAAAAATAAAGCAATTGTCTGATAAATGCATTGCCATCCAAAATTTTAATCCACAATCCCATCTTAATGGCTATTTCTAATAGGTTTTAGTACAAACTTAATATCCTGTTCTCCCCCTTCTACAGAACCATCTCAACATCTAGCTGCCCTGTGTGCAGAACCATCTCGTTGTCCTGCCTGCAGAACCATCTCGTTGTCCTGCCTGTAGAACCAGCTCGTTGTCCTGCCTGTAGAACCATCTCAACATCTAGTTGTCCTGCCTGTAGAACCATCTAGCTGTCCTGCCTGTAGAACCATCTAGCTGTCCTGCCTGTAGAACCATCTAGCTGTCCTGCCTGTAGAACCATCTCGTTGTCCTGCCTGTAGAACCATCTCAACATCTAGTTGTCCTGCCTGTAGAACCATCTAGCTGTCCTGCCTGTAGAACCATCTAGCTGTCCTGCCTGTAGAACCATCTAGCTGTCCTGCCTGTAGAACCATCTCGTTGTCCTGCCTGTAGAACCATCTCAACATCTAGTTGTCCTGCCTGTAGAACCATCTAGCTGTCCTGCCTGTAGAACCATCTAGCTGTCATGCCTGTAGAACCATCTAGCTGTCATGCCTGTAGAACCATCTAGCTGTCCTGCCTGTAGAACCATCTAGCTGTCCTGCCTGTAGAACCCTCTAGCTGTCCTGCCTGTAGAACCCTCTAGCTGTCCTGCCTGTAGAACCCTCTAGCTGTCCTGCCTGTAGAACCCTCTAGCTGTCCTGCCTGTAGAACCCTCTAGCTGTCCTGCCTGCAGAACCATCCCGTTGTCCTGCCTGTAGAACCATCCCGTTGTCCTGCCTGTAGAACCATCTCAACATCTAGTTGTCCTGCCTGTAGAACCATCTAGCTGTCCTGCCTGTAGAACCATCTAGCTGTCCTGCCTGTAGAACCATCTAGCTGTCCTGCCTGTAGAACCATCTAGCTGTCCTGCCTGTAGAACCATCTAGCTGTCCTGCCTGTAGAACCCTCTAGCTGTCCTGCCTGTAGAACCCTCTAGCTGTCCTGCCTGTAGAACCCTCTAGCTGTCCTGCCTGTAGAACCCTCTAGCTGTCCTGCCTGTAGAACCCTCTAGCTGTCCTGCCTGTAGAACCCTCTAGCTGTCCTGCCTGTAGAACCCTCTAGCTGTCCTGCCTGTAGAACCCTCTAGCTGTCCTGCCTGTAGAACCCTCTAGCTGTCCTGCCTGTAGAACCCTCTAGCTGTCCTGCCTGTAGAACCCTCTAGCTGTCCTGCCTGTAGAACCCTCTAGCTGTCCTGCCTGTAGAACCCTCTAGCTGTCCTGCCTGTAGAACCCTCTAGCTGTCCTGCCTGTAGAACCCTCTAGCTGTCCTGCCTGTAGAACCCTCTAGCTGTCCTGCCTGTAGAACCATCTAGCTGTCCTGCCTGTAGAAGCATCTCAACATCTAGTTCATTTAAAAAACTAGTCGTTAAGTGTGCAGAACTTTTTCAACACACTGTCCTGTCCAAATAATTCATCTGAAAAGTTATTCCTGCTGTCTTCAAAGTCATCCTAATATCTAAACCTCCTGTCAGAGTCATCTTAATATCTACTCATTCTGTCTGTAGATTCAGTTCAATGTTTGCTCCTCAATTTAATACTCCTGCCTGTAGACTATTTTTATTATCTAGTCTAAAAAAACCATTACAAGATCTAGTTCTCCTGTCTGTCCCCTGTGCCTATTCCTCTTCTGTCCTGCTATCAATAATCCGCCCATCCTCCATTCTAAGATCATGTTCCATTCATAGAAGCTCTAGTATTGCTCCTATGAATGGAAGAGCTAAGCGTAAAGGGTGGACATTAATACAACCAAGGATGTGACAGCCCTTATACTGTATTAACCCCCAGCGCACCGGAAGATTAAAGGGGGCAGGGCGGACAGAGAAAGATTTTTATTAACAGAAGAAGAATCAGCACAAGTGACACATACAACTGACTAAGTTATGTACCTTGTGCTGAATTTTCTGTTGTTGATTTTGGCTGCGCCTGGGCTTTAAAGAAGTACAATGTCTTCTCTCACAATTTCATTATTTCACAGCCACATTACCTGATGGTGGTTGAAGAGTGCGACTGTGCTGGCAGGTGCCTTTTGACAGGTCCATGATATGAACGCATCCTCTTTCTGTTCCCACTTACAGGCGTTTTGAGTCAGGAGAGCTGCGGTTGGTGGTTAGGCGAACTTAGGAACCTGCATATTGGGATACAAATTTGTTTTTTAAATGCCCTGGCAGATATCAAACTGATCAAAAGGTGGTAAGGTGAACACACCTGTGTGTACAAAGATAACGTTCTATGCTGGAAATGGACTTAAAAAAAAAAAAAAAAAAGCAAGCTTTTCTATAAAGTGATGATGATAGTCTTGTTTTAAAATTTAATTTTTTTTTTTTAAGTAAAAATTATTAGAGCATAAAGTGTCCAAAATAGCAACAAATACATGACAGATTGAATTAGACTGGTCACCCCAAGGAACAGATATTTCTGTCCTGGGTATTACAGCTATCAAAGACTTAATTCCAGAGATTTCCAACCCTTCTCCACTCTATCCAAATCACCCCAAACCCCCATAAAAGAAGAAAAAGGCTTCAGCTGGACATATACAATGTAGTTTGAGTTCAGAGAGTATCGTGCTATAACTAAAGCCTTAGGGCCGAAATGCGTAAGCTCTTTTACCTTGTAGCGAATAAAGACTATTTGTATGTGGATGCTTCGGGTTGCCAGCTATATACGTTTGCTGTCATTACTATATGAGGGAATGGGAGACACTCACAGCCTGAGCACAAATTTTCCAACCCCTTATTGTCAGTTCGAAGTGAATTAGAAGTGAATGCTGCAACTTTTACCGAATCTGGCTGGGCATTCATCTCAAATCACCTAAAAGTTTACTATTCTAGTGATGACATCTCTCAGGAATCCATACTAAAGATCTTTGGCCCTTCCTGTCAGACCATTACTTTATTTAAACACAGCTTACCAGTCATTAGATGTGGTGGCTGCATTTTCTTTTCTTAGGCTTATTTCCCCTCTGTTTTTACCTGGTGATCTGGCCAGTTACACACCTCCTGTATTAGAGTGCCCCCACCCAGGATGAAGCAGAACAGGGGGCACCTTTGGACAGCAGCACTGTCAGTCTGGGGAAGGGGAGTGTTAGATGTACTAGCAGATCTAACTATGCTAACAAACTGAAACAAAACTCCAGCGAATACTTTATCTCAAAAGGGAAAAACAGTTTGATGTAACTACTTATAAAGGTTTTATATAAATAAATAAAACCCCTGTCAGTGTTAAATGGTTTGTCTTATCTCTGTAATTGATACATTCTGCTGGAGAGCTTGTTCTTTTGAAAACACAGAATTACTGGCTGGATCACCAGGTGAAAATAGAAGCAAGCAAGCCTAAAGCAGAAAATCAATGCAGTCATCACAGGAAATGGTAAGCAATATAACAAAATGCTAGCTTTTGGGTTGTACATCGCTTTAAGGTTATATTGTGCATTTATAGGGTTTTATGCAAAGGATTTATCTGTAAATGCCTCTCTTGTGTAGACAAGCAAAAGCCATGAGACGGCTGCTGGGTCCTGCCATCTTGGATGTAATGCTAGCAGCCCCAGAGCTGTCACTCAAGTGACACCTTATAGCAAGGGAAGCCACCTTGCCATTTCAGCTGCGGTGAAACTAAAAATCCCATGAGGCATTGCAAGACTCTGACAGTCACAGGCATGACTCCCAAAAGGCAAGGTATGATGGGATTTTAGGTTTCATAGCAGCTGGAGTGCCGACGTTGCCTACCACTTGTGCTCTTATAGCAGTGGCGGCTGGTGCTCCATTAGTCAGGAGGGGGCAGCAGACCGACCCCCCCCCCATTACTCCAGCGGCAGACAGACCCCCCACGCAAGTTTACTTACCTCAGCGGGACTGACAGGTGGCGGCAGCTTCCCCCCTCAGTCCCCATGTTCCCTCTCGGCGGCTGTCTCCTCCCTCCTTGGCCAATAGGATGCCTTCTCCTTTCGGCCAAAGGGGGAACGGGTCTCAGGACCAGCTTCCTGATTGGCTGGGGAGAATCAGTGTGGCAATAGCGAATATTCATTCGCTATTGTCACACAACGGGCTGGGCTCAGGGCACAGTGCTCCGCACCCCGAGCCCACCTTTTTGAAGCCTATTGGAGCCTCTGGCTCTAATTACGTGCTTAAAATAAAAAAATAAAAAATCCCCCATTGGAATCCTTGCGTCTGGCGCCCTGCATGTAGATTAGAGGGCCGGAAGCATGGATGGACGGGCGGCGCCACTGCGCCCCTAATGGAGGGCCACTAAGGGGGAGGGGTGGAGAGGCTGGGCCAGCACAGACAGCAATCAGACACTCCCAAAAAGGAGAGGACTATGACATGCAAGTAAGGAGAGAGCTGTGCTAGGGAAAGGACTCTCCTGGAGTAGTCACATTTTCTAGCAAATTCAAAGGCCCAATGCAAGAAAATAAAAATATCATTTGTGTAAAGGAAAACTTCTGCAAATAACCATTTTTTTTTCTGTACTTTTGCCTGCATTTTTTTTAAGCTGCTGGCAGGATCTCTAAGCTAAAGTTTTAGGAATTTATTATGTGCTTGCAATGAATTGGCTCTCCCACACCTACCTTTATTGATCGGTACTTGTCTTCTAAGCTCAATACCAGCTGAATGATAAAAGGTACAATGTGTATTACTTCTCACCAGTGTGAGCTGCTGTGCTCAGATGCTACATGCATATATTAATAAAAAATAGAGAAATATGCACAGCATGCCATGCTGGCATCAGTGTAAATTAGATGAGGTCCTACCTGATATTTTCTGGTTATTTTAAAAGCATGTGCATGGCTCATCCGCGCATCTACTGAGAGCTGCTTCAGCATCCTCTGGTTGACCAGGATGGTCTTGTCTTCTGGAAGAGGCTGTGAAAAGAAAGAAAATCTTGTAGAAAAGCCAGAAAACAATCAGTGAGTGGTACCACTCTAAAGATGATGTTGAGCCATGGACGCCGTATGTTCTTTACTGATTTAGTTCTGATTATTTTGCGGTCATGTAATCCTACAGGCAAGGTCCATGCCTCCCGGTATGCCCCCAGGCGATACCTTACAAACCCATATACGTGTACTAGGTCCTCGCTGCCTTTTGTGTATTTCACGGACTCAGTCCTCAGACCCCCTTTACAGCACAGTCCCCCCTTTATATCAGTGTCCTCAGTTCCCCTTCACATCACAGTACCCCTTTACATCATAGTGGCCCTTTACATTAATGTAACAGGGACTGCTCTGTAAAGGGGGCACTGTAATGTCAAGGAGGATTGCAATGTAAAGGGGATTGCACTGATTACAGGGCCTCTTTCCAGTTGAATGGTTTTTATTAAAATTTCCAAAAAAAAAATGAACAGGTTACATGTACAAAGAAGTAATTTGAACCAAGTTGAACATTAAGTAAAGGGAGGGATACAGGAACTTGAGCAGGTTTACACATTACAATTGTGAAGTACAAGCAATGCCATCTAGTGTTCATAAGCGAGTAGACATGCAAGTGGTCATTACAGTGCAGTCACCTTTATATTACAGCAGGGCCGTCTTTCCGAATGGGCATGCCCGGCGGGTGCCCGGGGGCCCCACTTGTCAAGGGGCCCCACACACAGGGTGGCAATGATCTGTCCCCCTCAGGCCAGATTACTTTACCTGGTGGTCTAGCCCTCCCCCCCCCCCCCCGACCAGTTTGTCCCCTGGGAACAGGTGCCGGCTGCTTTGCTGTGGCTCTGAGTCTACGCTGCACTGGTTGCTAGGAAGGCAGCCGAATGGCATCTAGCAACCAGTGACGTCCTAAGTAGAGGAGACCCAGCATGCACAGGGAAGAGGATCCTCCTCGGCTCCACCTCCTCTGCCCCTAGAATGGCTCCACCCACCTCCTCCCTTTATGTGCTGTGCTGCTGTGGAAGGTAAGCAGACTGCTGCAGCCTGCTTGATTTTTCTCTCTCCCTCTCTCCATCCTCTGTGTGCCATGTACATCCTGTGTGCAATCCTGTGTGCCATGTACATCCTGTGTGCAATCCTGTGTGCCATGTACATCCTGTGTGCAATCCTGTGTGCCATGTGCATCCTGTGTGGTGCCATGTGCATCCTGTGTGTGTCATCCAGTGTGCCATGTACATCCTGTGTGTGTCATCCAGTGTGCCATGTACATCCTGTGTGTGTCATCCTGTGTGCCATGTACATCCTGTGTGCCATGTACATCCTGTGTGTGTCATCCTGTGTGCCATGTACATCCTGTGTGCCATGTACATCCTGTGTGCCATGTACATCCTGTGTGCCATGTGCAATCCTGTGTGCAATCCTGTGTGCCATGTACATCCTGTGTGCAATCCTGTGTGCCATGTACATCCTCTGTGTGCCATGTACATCCTCTGTGTGCCATGTACATCCTCTGTGTGCCATGTACATCCTCTGTGTGCCATGTACATCCTCTGTGTGCCATGTACATCCTCTGTGTGCCATGTACATCCTCTGTGTGTCATCTTGTGTGCCATGTACATCCTCTGTGTGCCATCCTGTGTGTGCCATCCTCTGTGTGCCATCCTCTGTGTGCCATCCTCTGTGTGCCACGTGCATCCTCTGTGTGCCACGTGCATCCTCTGTGTGCCACGTGCATCCTCTGTGTGCCACGTGCATCCTCTGTGTGCCACGTGCATCCTCTGTGTGCCACGTGCATCCTCTGTGTGCCACGTGCATCCTCTGTGTGCCACGTGCATCCTCTGTGTGCCACGTGCATCCTCTGTGTGCCACGTGCATCCTCTGTGTGCCACGTGCATCCTCTGTGTGCCACGTGCATCCTCTGTGTGCCACGTGCATCCTCTGTGTGCCACGTGCATCCTCTGTGTGCCACGTGCATCCTCTGTGTGCCACGTGCATCCTCTGTGTGCCACGTACATCCTCTGTGTGCCATGTACATCCTCTGTGTCATCCTGTGTGCCATGTACATCCTGTATGTTCCATCCTATATGTGCCATGTACATCCTCTGTGTGCCCTCCTATACTTGCCATGTACATCCTCTGTGTGCCAGCCTATACCTGCCATGTACATCCTCTGTATGCCCTCATCTATGTGCCGTCCTATATCTTTCCTGTACATCCTCTGTGCCATCCCATACTTGCCATGTACATACTCTGTCTGTGCCATCCTATACTTGCCATGTACATCCTCTGTGTGCCATCCTATACTTGCCATGTACATCCTCTGTGTGCCTTCCTATACTTGCCATGTACATCCTCTGTGTGCTATCCTATATCAGTCCTGTACATCCTTATATTGTCCAAACGTTATGTTAATGTTTAAACACTGATTTTGTTGGAGGTACCAATAAATATAGCCTTATTGATAATTTGCATTTTTATTCTCGTGGGTGATTGTGTAGGCAGGGCCCCAGTGCACTGCATTGCCCGGGGGCCTATAAGGCTCTTAAGATGGCACTGTATTACAGTGCCCCTAGCAATCACATCCTCCCTCCATCACAGTGCCCCTGGAGTCTGCCCCTCTCCCCTTTCCTCTCTAACATCATACTTCCCATTCCAATCTCTGCCTCCCCTGCACAGGACTCTTACCATTGGCAGGGCAGAGGCTGTGATCAGCCCTTGTGTCCTCTCCCAGCTACCCTGCCTGCCCGGCAATGTCATCCTATCAGCAGGGCAGGGAGCAGGAGGAGCTCTCTATTCTGATCTGCAGCTCCTCCTGCCCTGCTGATTAGATGACATTATCGGCCGAGTTGGAGGAGGAGATGGGAGAGAACACACAGGCATAGCCGCACAGCAAGAGGTGAGCGGCAACCGCAGTCTGTGATAGGCCCGTGCGGACCATGGTAGCCACTCATCTCCTGCTGTGTGGCCCAGTCATCAACCGGTGCGGCACAGGTCCAAGGCCCAGGGGTTGAGGCCCCTGCTGTAGGAGCAGTAACCCTACAGGGATTGCCAGCGCATTATTCAGGCGACATCATGCTTGTGTAATTTTTCACTAGTTTTCTTTTTTTTAATCAAGAAACAAACAAGTTTATTGAGATGCCAACAATTTGCACAAGATTTCAGGTGCATACAAAACAATTTGTTCACTACTTTTAGTAGAAAACTCAAAGCCCACATCGGACATCAGCCTGCACACGAGGACAAAATTGTTTTAGTGTAAGGGCTGGAGTGAAGGAGCCGTTAATATTTACATTCCTCACCCAGAACAAGCATGCAGATTAGAAAGTCAGAACTCCTGATCTGCAAATTTATTTCAGGTCAGTGGCTCAGAGTACTGAAGCCATTGGATGAACATAAAGGATAAGCAAGTGGCACTTTCAAAAGATAAGTTAAGGCATGGTGGTCTTAGTTTTTCTTACAATACAGGTTATCTTTAATGAGGCACTGCCATCTTGCCCATTTAGGGCAACGTGATGACAGTGTCTGTGCAAAGGACAGGACCCCCCCCCCCCAACCCATGTGACACTGCTTGGGTATGGCAGCCAATCGCTAGGCCTTAGCACTGTTGCATGACCAAGGGAGTGACTTCATTGCTTCTCCTAGTGTCTGCCACTAGCCAACACTGGCACAGGGCAGCACTGGCAAGGCAAGCATCAGCGGTACAACATACGGGCAGGGCGACAGCTTTTCTTTAAATTAACATCAGATTCAAGTTGAATTGTATATCACCAGCCATTTGTTACAGTACCTGAAGGTTTAAAACCAACTTAGTAGGGTCTGTTCCACATTATCCTCCCTCCGCTTAGCTGTTAGAGAGTGAAACCAGACCAGAATAATGACTGAACCTCAAAGTTACAGTTAAAGTTATCTGTCCCTTGTCTGAGTGCTGGGGCTGATACCTAAAAAAAGCCAACATCCAGGATATAAGTGCAGCGCTAATAAAATGATATAAAATGTCTAAAAAATTCTCATCAAATATGAATACATCTGAAAATAAAAGTCCATAAAAGTGTCCATGGAAAAAAAGTAAAGAATATACAGTGCCTTGCGAAAGTATTCGGCCCCCTTGAACTTTGAAACCTTTTGCCACATTTCAGGCTTCAATCATAAAGATAGAAAACTGTAATTTTTTGTGAAGAAACAACAAGTGGGACACAATCATGAAGTGGAACGAAATTTATTGGATATTTCAAACTTTAACAAATAAAAAACTGAAAAATTGGGCGTGCAAAATTATTCAGCCCCCTTAAGTTAATACTTTGTAGCACCACCTTTTGCTGCGATTACAGCTGTAAGTCGCTTGGGGTATGTCTCTATCAGTTTTGCACATCGAGAGACTGAATTTTTTGCCCATTCCTCCTTGCAAAACAGCTCGAGCTCAGTGAGGTTGGATGGAGAACGTTTGTAAACAGCAGTTTTCAGTTCTTTCCACAGATTCTCGATTGGATTCAGGTCTGGACTTTGAATTGGCCATTCTAACACCTGGATATGTTTATTTGTGAACCATTCCATTGTAAATTTTGCTTTATGTTTTGGATTATTGTCTTGTTGGAAGACAAATCTCCGTCCCAGTCTCAGGTCTTTTGCGGACTCCATCAGGTTTTCTTCCAGAATGGTCCTGTATTTGGCTCCATCCATCTTCCCATCAATTTTAACCATCTTCCCTGTCCCTGCTGAAGAAAAGCAGGCCCAAACCATGATGCTGCCACCACCATGTTTGACAGTGCGGATGGTGTGTTCAGGGTGATGAGCTGTGTTGCTTTTATGCCAAACATAACGTTTTGCATTGTTGCCAAAAAGTTAGATTTTGGTTTCATCTGACCAGAGCACCTTCTTCCACATGTTTGGTGTGTCTCCCAGGTGGCTTGTGGCAAACTTTAAACGACACTTTTTATGGATATCTTTAAGAAATGGCTTTCTTCTTGCCACTCTTCCATATAGGCCAGATTTGTGCAGTATACGACTGATTGTTGTCCTATGGACAGAGTCTCCCACCTCAGCTGTAGATCTCTGCAGCTCATCCAGAGTGATCATGGGCCTCTTGGCTGCATCTCTGATCAGTCTTCTCCTTGTATGAGCTGAAAGTTTAGAGGGACGGCCAGGTCTTCGTAGATTTGCAGTGGTCTGATACTCCTTCCATTTCAATATTATTGCTTGCACAGTGCTCCTTGGGATGTTTAAAGTTTGGGAAATCTTTTTGTGTCCAAATCCAGCTTTAAACTTCTACACAACAGTATCTCGGACCTGCCTGGTGTGTTCCTTGTTCTTCATGATGCTCTCTGCACTTTAAAAAACGGACCTCTGAGACTATCACAGTGCAGGTGCATTTATACGGAGACTTGATTACACACAGGTGGATTCTATTTATCATCATTAGTCATTTAGGTCAACATTGGATCATTCGGAGATCCTCACTGAACTTCTGGAGAGAGTTTGCTGCACTGAAAGTAAAGGGGCTGAATAATTTTGCACGCCCAATTTTTCCGTTTTTTATTTGTTAACAAAGTTTCAAATATCCAATAAATTTTGTTCCACTTCATGATTGTGTCCCACTTGTTGTTGATTCTTCACAAAAAATTACAGTTTTCTATCTTTATGTTTGAAGCCTGAAATGTGGCAAAAGGTCGCAAAGTTCAAGGGGGCCAAATACTTTCGTAAGGCACTGTATATTCCAGTGATCAAACGAACATTCTCCATAGAAAAGGCACCACAAGTCCCAGCATGCAAGGGAGAGCCAATCTTCCCAGGTCGTTCTCGTGAATAAACACCTACACTGAAAATAAGGGAATGGCCGCTTATCAGAATCAAACGGCTTCCAAATGAATGGAAAAGCCTACATCGCTTTTTAGGGAAAATCCCAAAATGCATGAAACCTTCTATTGAAACCACCGGAATGAGTAAAATAGAAGGTTTCATGCATTTTGGGATTTTATTTCCCTAAAAAGCGCTGTACACGGATATTGTTTTAGGAAGAAATTCAAGACAAATAGGTACATTCTTAACCACTTGCCGACTGCTCACTGAGCTGGTACTGCGGCAAAGTGGCTTGTTATCGTCCATTGACGTAGACCTACATCGCTGGACAACGCCCCCTCTCGGCGGCGTGCTCAGACACAGCGGGAGTCGGGCCAGGGCAGGAGAGGCGGTGATCACCGCCACTCTTCCCCGATCGTCTGGGATCGAGTGTGGAAATCCGCCCACTTGTGTAAACAAAGTGGGCGGATCTCCTATGTGACAGACAGTCACAGATTACAGGATTCAGCATAGCTGAACCTGCGATCTGTGTCACACAATCCCCTCCCCCAACACACGTCAGTAAGCATGAGGCATACATTTAACCCCTTGATCACCAATAAAGTTAACCCCTTCCCGTAATTAGTAAACGCAATAACTTTTGCGCAAACCAATCAAAATACGCCCATAGCAATTTTTTTTTATGAAAAATATGTAGCAGAAAACAAAATTGGCCTAAAATGTTAAAAAATTTTGATTAATTTTTTTTTGGGAATGTTTTATATCAGAATGTAAAAAATATTTTTTTTTTTTCAAAAGTGTTGCTCTTTTTTTCAAAAATTAAAAATCGCACAGGTGATCAAATACTACCAAAAGAAAGCTCTATTTGTGGGGAAAAAAAAAAGAACATAAATTTTATTTGGGTACAGCGTCGCATTACCGCGCAATTGTCCGTTAAAGTAACGCAGTGCCGAATCGCAAAATATAGCCTGGTCAGGAATGGGGTAAAATCTTCCGGTCTTAAAGCAGTTAAAAATACGCTCAGAGGATTTTTTTGTCAAAGACATGTAGCTAAATACATTTTGGCCTAAATATATGACAAAAATTGAATATATTGGATATTTCTTAACTGTCAAAGTAGAAAATGTAAATTTTTTGCAAAATTTTCGATCTTTTTTTATTAATATCGCAAAAAAAGAAAAAACGCAGAGGTGATCAAATACCACCAAAAGGAAGCTCTGTTTGTGGGAAAAAAAGGACTTAAATTTAGTTTGGGTACGGCGTTGCATGACCGCGCAATTGTCAGTTAAAGTTGCGCAGTGCCAAGTTGCAAAAAGTGGCCTTGACGTAAAGCAGGAAAACCCTCCAGTGGTAAAGTGGTTAAGGTACGCTTAGCCACAATAAGCACTTTTAGATGTTCCCTATGACACAGCATATTTCTACTTTTTTAAATTCAGGTTAATTTACAGATTGTCAGGGCAAGTGGAGTGATTCATCTGAAGTAGCCATACCTGTAGAAGGCAAATATTAGCCAAAGGGGTGGATTTACTAAAATTAGAGAGTGCTAAATCTGGTGCAGCTCTGCAAAGAAACCAATCAGCTTAATGAAACAAGCTGAAGTTGGAAGCGGATTGGCTACCATGCAGAGCTGCACCAGGTTTTGCACTCTCCAGTCTTGGTAAATCAACCCCAAAGTCTGAACAAGCGCTGCCACACAGTCTAAAGGTTTATTTCACATAAACAAAGCCTGTTTAAAGACTAATCTGAAATGCACTTACTAGAGACTTGTCAATGATGCAAAACATAAAATTATCATGCATAAGGATGTCCTTTGATCTTGAGGGGTTATATGCGATTCCCATGATAGGCGTGTCCTGATCCAGCCAATCACGATGAAGACCATGTTGGAGGACTTTCCTACCCCAGCCTGTGTACTTATTTCGAGAAATGCTGAACTCAAGCACCTTTGGAGGGGGAGGGGGAGGGGGACGAGTGACAAGTGAAAAAAAACTATAGACACAATAGGGGAGATTTACTAAACTGGAGAAAGCAAAATCTGGTGCAGTTGCGCATAGTAAACCATCAGCTTCAAACGCCAGTTTGTCCAATTAACCCCTTGATGGCAGTGCCTCGCAGCCCTTTAAGGGGTTTCCGATGCTGGGAGGCAGGGTGGAGTTTATAATCATGTGACCGCTGTGTCTGCCTGCCAGACACATGATCTGAAAGCTCCCAATCGCTGATTGTGATCGGGAGCTTTCTGTTAGCTGGCATAACTGTGCTGGGAGCGTGCTCTTGGCATAGCCGAGTTTGCAATCTGGTACGCAAATATGTTGCCTCTCAGCACCAAGGCCCACCCGCCGAGAGACGCCATATTTAAATGCCATATTAAAAAAGAATAGCGCACACATGCAAAAGAAATGACTATCAAATATGGAGACAATCCATAAATAAAAATGGGGATTTAGTCCCACCATATGGCCATATCGTGCTCAAGCCCACCACTGTGTCAAAGTACCCCATTATCAGTGGGTACTACACTATCCATAAAAAAGGGGTGAATCCAGCCTCTCTTACCCTTGGAGACAACACTCCTTGCTGAGAAAGATGTGCTAATGCACTACAGGGGACTCCTCCTAAATCTACTTGATGGTGGACACCGATAGAGTACAGGTGTGTGTGGGGGATGGGATGCTCAACCTCAGAAGTCTGGGCTTGAGCACGATATGGCCATATGGTGGGACTAAATCCCCATTTTTATTTATGGATTGTCTTCATATTTGATAGTCATTTCCTTTGCATGGTTGCGCTATTCTTTTTTAATATACATGTTGCTTGGTCCATAGCTGCACTGGCTTTAGATATACATGTTCAGGGTTTGCGCCCCCAATTTTTTGCTTGTTTAATATTTAAATGCCAGCAGCGCCAAGACGTTAACCTTTTACAATCAAACCTGATTGGTTTCTCTGCAGAGTTGCACCCAATTTTGCACGCTCCAGTTTTAGTAAATCAACCCCAATACGTGTGCTTTTTTCAATAAACTGATACAAATAGCCATGATAATAGGCAAGGTGTAGCAAACAAATGCAACCTGGTCCAAGTTTACTGCTGTTGGATCAGCAAACTGTGATTTTAGTGTTCAATTTATTGTCCAGTTTTCACACTTTTCAATAAAACAGGGTTTTCAAAATATACTCCACAATATTACCAACTTTTGTTCTAGGATAATAAAATGACTCTTTACTAGCCAGATTAAGACAAAATAACAGGTCCGCCTAATAGGATGGTAAAGAACACTAATAATAATTTGGTTTATGTACAATACTTTAAACCTGTGAAACAGATAAAACAAAAATGTTAACTTTCAGGAAAGAACCTACCTGCTGGTCTGCATAGGCGATCACCAGGTTATTCGTGGACGGTGGATACTTATTGCAGTCGGGGGAGAGTTGTACTGAGGAACAGAGCACATATACTGCAGAAAAGAAGAAGGCATTTATTAGGATCAACCTCAGTTCGAATACTTACGTAAAATCAAAATACAAATTGTAACTTCCGTCCACACCTACCTTTAGGCCTTTCACATTATAATTGTCAACTTGAGAATTAGAAGAGGCTACCACTAGTAGGGGACCCATCTGAGCTGGCAGTCAGGAGGTGAACAGGATGTAAAGAAGCTGTAAAAAAAAAAAAAAAAAAAAAAAAAAAACGCAATTGTCTGGTAAATGCATTGCCATCCAAAATTGTAATCCACAATCCCATCATAATGGCTATTTCTAATAGGTTTTAGTACAAACTTAATATCCTGTTCTCTCTTCTACAGAACCATCTCAACATCTAGCTGCCCTGTGTGCAGAACCATCTCAACATCTAGTTGTCCTGCTTGCAGAACCATCTCATTGTCCTGCCTGCAGAACCATCTCGTTACATAGTTACATAGTAGTTGAGGTTGAATAAAGACAATAGTCCATCCAGTTCAACCTGTGTAGGTGTGTGTGGCTGTAATCATCTCACATACCCCTGAATGTTCTGATCCTTGAGATGTACGTCTAAGAGTCTTTTGAAAGCCACCATACTACCCGCAGAAACCACCTCGTGGTAGAGAATTCCACAATCTTGTAGCCCTAACAGTAAACAACCCTCCACGTTGCCTGAGGTTAAAACGCTTCTCCTCTAATCGCATTGTATGCCCTCGAGTCCTCGTGCAATCCCTTCGACTGAATAGCTGTTTTTCTATGCTGAGATCACCATTGAGATATTTATAAATTGCTATCATATCCCCTCTCAGGCGTCTCTTCTCCAGGGAGAATAAATCAAGCGATTGCAGACGCTCTTCATAATTAAGGTCCTCCAATCCCCCAATTAGTTTGGTTGCCCTTCTCTGGACTCTCTCCAGCTCCAACACATCCCTCCTGAGGACTGGCAACCAGAACTGGACAGAATACTCCAGATGTGGTCGGACCAGAGTTGTATAAAGTGGAAGGATTATAGTCTTATCCGGGCAGCAGCTCAGCGTTGGAGTTTTTTGTAGCAGGTTGTGACGGTCAATAAGGCCTACAGGATATTAGGTTAGGCACTTCCTAATGGCTCAGTCCCTAGGAGCAGTAACGGATAATGGCTGACAGGCCATCCTGCCAGACCCAGGAAAAATGCAGCAGTGATCCCTCCTGTTAGACGTTTGCTCCCTCTGGGTTAACCAGGCTGACTTTGGTCAGTAGTGTAGCCCGTCTGTACCCTGGCAGTGACAAAGTCTCTCTCTCTCTGGTGGTGCTGGGCAGCAGCATGGCCCTCTCTCTGGTGGTGCTGGGCAGTGTGGCTCTCTCTGACTTCCCCCAGCACAGTCCTCTTTATGGTGTAGCACTCACTCCCTCAGCTTTTTCCCAAGTTCCCAATCCTCAATCTCTCCCCCCAGCAGAGTGCATGCTGGGAGCTGTGCTCTGCTCCATGTGGACAACAAATGGAGCCGCCAATCTTCTGGGACTACATGTCCCATGATGCCCCCCTAGTCTCTTCTGATTGGCCCTCCGCGGTGGCCAATGAGAAGGGAAACAGACCGGGCAGTAAGCCGGGTGGTAATTAGATGAGAGCCGCTCTCTCTTGCCTTGCACTGCTGACAGGAGAAAAGAGGGGGGGGGGGAGTGGGGAAGATAAACTGACAGCCCGCAGCTCACTACCTGTTCTCTGGTGGACTGAGCGAGGAAAAGAGACTGCTGTCACTGCTTAATCATGTTGAAAAAATAAGGTGCGCTGATAGGGGTAAAGCTGCTACCTGAACTTAAACCAAGTGAAATAAATGTTGAAAAATATAGGTGCGCTAAACAAGGTGTTAAAATGAATGACCAAAATAACACATATAAATCACAATGAAATAATCGTGCAATCACATCAAGGTGCATATAACAGGGTTCATACACATTTTTACCAATAAAATTCCATGACTTTAGGTAAATATTCATGACCTAAAGTTTCATGAAATGTCTATGTATACATGTTAAATAAGAAGAAAATCCATGTCACACCCAGCATATTTTTACTAAAATAAATGACAAGCTTTGTAGTGTACAGTACCTCTGCAGTTAGGGTTTCGTTTCTGGATACAGCGCGACTCAAAATGGTCCCTTGTTTTACAGTGGATGAGATGGAAGCACCACTGCCGCAGCTGGGAGCCAATGTCGATTCAGGCGCACGGGTGAAAAAGCCAGCAATCTGATTGGAAGCTGTCGAGCATGCAGCTGCAGACTGGTGCTTTGCACCTTTAGCGTGGCTAGACAGCGCTGCCTCTCCCATGTTCGAAATGACAAACGTTTTACGACACACACCGTACATTTAGCACATCCCGGGTCCTGATCTTTCTCCAGCCAACTCTCATACTTTTCATCATGAAGCCATACATTTTAAAGCTGTATTTCCCTGGCATTGCTACCCTGTGAACACACTAACTTTAGCTGAAACTGTGTTACCCCCATAAAGTTAAATTGTAATTTGACCAATATACTGTAACTGGAGAAAGAAGATTAATGGCCGCTCCTGCTTGGGCATAAAGCTTGATGGAGGTGCACCCAGACTGGTATGGATGGCACAGTCAGATGCACAAAATGCGGCACTTACTCTTTAGGCCCAAGCCACAGTCATGGAGGTGCAGGTGGACTGGTATGGATGGCACAGATGCACAAATGCGGCGCTTACTCTTGTCTATACTCAGGGGTCAAGTCCTGAGAAAAAAAGTGTGGGGCTGTGGACATCAGGGGCTGCGGACATGATACAAGAGATGGTCAGAGACTGCGGGCATGATACAAGAGATGGTCAGAGACTGCGGACATGATACAAGAGATGGTCAGAGACTGCGGACATGATACAAGAGATGGTCAGAGACTGCGGACATGATACAAGAGATGGTCAGAGACTGCGGACATGATACAAGAGATGGTCAGAGACTGCGGACAGGATACATGAGATGGTCAGAGACTGCGGACAGGATACATGAGATGGTCAGAGACTTCGGACAGGATACAAGAGATGGTCAGAGACTGCGGACATGATACAAGAGATGGTCAGAGACTGCGGACATGATACAAGAGATGGTCAGAGACTGCGGACATGATACAAGAGATGGTCAGAGACTGCGGACATGATACAAGAGATGGTCAGAGACTGCGGACATGATAGAAGATAGAAGAGCACTAGGGGGGCCGGAGAGCACAGGGCAGGCAGAGAGCACTGGAGGAGCTGAATGGCACGGAGGGGGGGGGGGGACTGGAGAGAATTAAGGGGGGGTTTGGAAAGCATTGCAGGGGGGTTGGAAGGCGCAGGGGGGTGGAGAGCACTGGGGGGGGGAGCGGGGAAAACCAGGGGGATGGAGAGCACTGTCTGGGGGGAACTGGAAATCACTGAGGGGGGAGCCAGGGAGCACAGGGGGGTGGAGAGCACAAGCACTGTGGGGAGCTGAAGAGCACCGGGGGGCTAAAGAACACTGAGGGGGGGGGGGATAAAGAGCACAGAGGGGGCTATTGGGTTATTAGCACTGAGGGGGGGGGGCTAAAGAGCACGGGGGGCAGCAAAGGAAGTTGTATAGGAGGGGGATGGGGCAGCTGCATAGAGATGAATTGAACTTTCCATATTCCTCCTGCAGCTGCTGAGGAGGAGTAACAAGCATTCAGCGACAGCAGGAGGAATATGGAAAGTTCAATTCATCTCTATGCATCTGTCCCATCCCATTCCCATACCATCCCCCTCCTATCCAGCACACAAAACAAGGCTGCTCAGACACTCTCACTGACCTTCCTGCCGCTGCAGCTGCCTTCTTCACACGGAGATGCGGGCGGCCTGGCGGACACCGGCCTGACACCCCCCAGTGCGGCGATGCAGGCGGCCCGGCTGACACCCCCCAGTGCGTATCCCCCCCTCCCTCCCCGCTGGTACGCCCCTGGGAGCGGGACAGTAGGTGCACTATTTCTTGGTTTCGGGTTTAGGCGGATCAATCCGCCGCAGAGTTCCTAACCTGTCACGGTCTATTCATATTGAAGAGGGCAGTGACCAGGCTTCAGCTGTGCAGCGCGCTGCGGCTGATTAATCTGCCTAAACCCGAAACAGAGAAAATAGTCCACTTACTGTCCCCCGCTCCCACAGAATACAGGGGGCCCAGAGACATTTTCTAAATTAAATAGTTGCACAAAATTCCATGACTTTTCCAAAACTTAGTGGGGTTTACTCATTTTCCATAACTTTTCCAGGCCTGGAAAGTGTCATGTCAAAATCCCATGACTTTTCCAGGATTTTCATGACCGTATGAACCCTGATATTATCAGTGAACCAAAAGTGAACGTGGTCCAGTGCAAAAATTGAATAAAATGAAACCAGTGCAAAAACCAATAATAGTCCACAAAGTCCAAATTGTATAATCTTCACCATACTGTGTAGTGTGAATATTAAAAATTAAACTTCCAGTGATGTATCAGTGATATAAATAGTGATTCCCACCACCGACAAAATTTCCTCCTTACCAAAAGTAAATTTAGTGTGTGCGGAACCAGATTAAATAGCCCAATGGGGAGGAGGAAAACTTCCACTGCAATACCACTCTGTGCGATGATACAAATGTGCCTCTTACCAGATGGTGTGTATCAAAGCGCAGAGAAAAAATGCTCCTGAATGAGTCTCCCCTCTCCTGGGTCGGATATCCGTGGTCTCCTCCGCAAACTATGTGTGTCCTGCTGGTTTGGTACTCCCCGAGATGGTATATGAGGGCAAAAGACCAAAGGCAGACAATAGTGTGATACCCCCGATAAAAATTTATTAAAAAAGGTAATGCATTTACATAGAATATGTGGGGAAAGTTGCGAGAGTATCCAAGTTATTGCCTATGGCCGGCTGCAGATCGGGCGATAGGTGACGTACGTGGCGGCGCGACACGCCTCCTCTCTGACAAGGCTTCTGCTGAGCTATCCGGGCTCTCTTTTAAAGACTGTCTGATCAGCAGCTCAAAGACCTCACAGGTAGATGACAGCCACCGCCCGAACAGGGACTTGAACCCTGGACCCTCAGATTAAAAGTCTGATGCTCTACCGACTGAGCTATCCGGGCTCTAATATAAAGACTGTCTGATCAGCAGCTCAAAGACCTCACAGGTAGGCGACAGCCACCGCCTGAACAGGGACTTAAACCCTGGACCCTCAGATTAAAAGTCTGATGCTCTACCGACTGAGCTATCCGGGCTCCATCTCAGCAGAAGCCTTGTCAGAGGAAACGCGTCAGAGAGGAGGAGTGTCGCGCCGCCACGTACGTCACCTATCGCCCGATCTACAGACATGATACAAGAGACTGCGGACATCATACAAGAGACTTTCAGAAACTGCGGACATTATACTGTAGAACCCTCTAGCTGTCCTGCCTGTAGAACCCTCTAGCTGTCCTGCCTGTAGAACCCTCTAGCTGTCCTGCCTGTAGAACCCTCTAGCTGTCCTGCCTGTAGAACCCTCTAGCTGTCCTGCCTGTAGAACCCTCTAGCTGTCCTGCCTGTAGAACCCTCTAGCTGTCCTGCCTGTAGAACCCTCTAGCTGTCCTGCCTGTAGAACCCTCTAGCTGTCCTGCCTGTAGAACCCTCTAGCTGTCCTGCCTGTAGAACCCTCTAGCTGTCCTGCCTGTAGAACCCTCTAGCTGTCCTACCTGTAGAACCCTCTAGCTGTCCTACCTGTAGAACCCTCTAGCTGTCCTACCTGTAGAACCCTCTAGCTGTCCTACCTGTAGAACCCTCTAGCTGTCCTACCTGTAGAACCCTCTAGCTGTCCTACCTGTAGAACCCTCTAGCTGTCCTGCCTGTAGAACCCTCTAGCTGTCCTGCCTGTAGAACCCTCTAGCTGTCCTGCCTGTAGAACCCTCTAGCTGTCCTGCCTGTAGAACCCTCTAGCTGTCCTGCCTGTAGAACCCTCTAGCTGTCCTGCCTGTAGAACCCTCTAGCTGTCCTGCCTGTAGAACCCTCTAGCTGTCCTGCCTGTAGAACCCTCTAGCTGTCCTGCCTGTAGAACCCTCTAGCTGTCCTGCCTGTAGAACCCTCTAGCTGTCCTGCCTGTAGAACCATCTAGCTGTCCTGCCTGTAGAACCATCTAGCTGTCCTGCCTGTAGAACCATCTAGCTGTCCTGCCTGTAGAACCATCTAGCTGTCCTGCCTGTAGAACCATCTAGCTGTCCTGCCTGTAGAACTATCTCAACATCTAGTTCATTTAAACAACTAGTCGTTAAGTGTGCAGAACTATTTCAACACACTGTCCTGTCCAAATAATTCATCTGAAAAGTTATTCCTGCTGTCTTCAAAAGTCATCCTAATATCTAAACCTCCTGTCAGAGTCATCTTAATATCTACTCATTCTGTCTGTAGATTCAGTTCAATATTTGCTCCTCAATTTAATACTCCTGCCTGTAGACTATTTTTATTATCTAGTCTAAAAAAACATTACAAGATCTAGTTCTCCTGTCTGTGTCCCCTGTGCCTATTCCTCTTCTGTCCTGCCATCAATAATCCGCCCATCCTCCATTCTAAGATCATGTTCCATTCATAGAAGCTCTAGTATTGCTCCTATGAATGGAAGAGCTAAGCGTAAAGGGTGGACATTAATACAACCAAGGATGTGACAGCCCTTATACTGTATTAACCCCCAGCGCACCGGAAGATTAAAGGGGGCAGGGCGGACAGAGAAAGATTTTTATTAACAGAAGAAGAATCAGCACAAGTGACACATACAACTGACTAAGTTATGTACCTTGTGCTTATTTTTCTGTTGATTTTGGCTGCGCCTGGGCTTTAAAGAAGTACAATGTCTTCTCTCACAATTTCATTATTTCACAGCCACATTACCTGATGGTGGTTGAAGAGTGCGACTGTGCTGGCAGGTGCCTTTTGACAGGTCCATAATATGAATGCATCCTCTTTCTGTTCCCACTTACAGCTGTTTTGAGTCAGGAGAAAATTTAAGATGCAGAGCTGCGGTTGGTGGTTGGGCGAACTTAGGAACCTGCATATTGGGATACAAATTTGTTTTTAAATGCCCTGGCAGATATCAAACTGATCAAAAAGTGGTAAGGTGAACACACCTGTGTGTACAAGGATAACGTTCTATGCTGGAAATGGACAAAAAAAAAAAAAAAAAGCAAGCTTTTCTATAAAGTGATGCCGATATCCTTGTTTTTATTTTTTTAAGTAAAATTTATTACAGCATAAAGTGTCCAAAATAGCAACAAATACATGACAGATTGAATGAGACTGGTCACCCCAAGCAACAGATATTTTCATTTCACAAGCCTATAAAGTGGGGAGATTACGTAAGAGTTGCAATATTTTATGGCTGGATCAGGCCTCTTTAAAACAAATATTATATGGTAGGGACTCCTCACGAGAACAAAGTGATGATATAGTATGAAAGTTGTACCATATAAATAATACGTTACAAAAGTGCGCCCAATAACAACCAAAAAGAACAAAAATGTCCATATGTGATAATTGCTAGAACCAACAGCTGAAACAAAAGTCTTTACATCCAGGAAAAGTGTTCTCAAATGGAAAAAGACCAGCTTGGTGAGGATTGGGGAGTGATGAAAAAGTGGGTGTGACCTCTTCCCAAACGACAATCCAAGATAAGTGACTTCAAAAGCATATATACATGTGATGACACCCAGTGATAGGAGGGGACTCTTACCACATTAAAGAGAGATGTAGGCATATACTGTGCTATCCAAGAGTCCAAATGGTCAGCTGAATGGAGCGGAATCTCAAAGCGAGTGGATCAACCATCAACTTCCAAATTAGGGGAGATCTATAGGCTTCCAAGCATGGGAATAATGCCAAAGAGATCGTGCCAAAAAAGAGAAGAGGGGACTATAGTGCATTACCTCCAAATTTATTCATAGAAAGAAGTGGAGTAACACTTACAAAATCCAAACAGGTGAACAGCATATACTGGTAAAGGTCACGGACGCCTGCAGTACGATCCGAGACTGTTAGCAACACGGCTAGCTCCCCCCCGACACGTTTCCACTGAAGAGTCGGTTTCTGGGACAGGAGCTGTGGCCGTGCTGCTAGCATCTCTCATAAATATCTTAGCCAATGGAGACTTCCGGTGCGGCCGCGGCGGGGACCAGGTGTTTTCTAACGTTACAACCGGAAGTATTGTGACGCACTTCCGGTCTCGATGCCAACCAACCACAGCATGTCACAGTGAAGACTCGGAAGTGCTATGACGCACTACCGGTATCATCGTCGGCCAATCACAGCGATCGCTGGCAGGAAGTACTACTCATGACACCGGACTGTGAAAAGGAATATCCTTCACAGTCTTCCGGTGTACAAAGTGTCTCTCCACACTCAAAGACAAGGGTGCAACTGTGTTGTAGCGTCCTTGGAAGCCCCTAGAAGGAAGTGAAAAACTATAAGGACTTCCATTCTAATGCGGACGTTACATACACATTAAAAAAAACTTTAATCTTTCAAAAAAGTCATCCTAAGGTATAAATCCTCAAAAGGGATGAATAAAAAAAATCTTAAAAATAAGAATTAGAAAGGAAAAATAATGAAAAGTAGAAATACTAATATAAAATAAATAAATAAAAAATAATAAAATAAAAATATGAAAAAATAAAAATAAAGTAAATAGTCATAATGCAAAAAAATATATAAATTAAAAAATAAAAGATAAAAAATTAAAAAATAATAAATAAAAATAAATGAAAAATATGAATGAATAAAAATGAAAAAATAAAAATGAAAAAATGAGAAAAATATGAAATGAAATTAAAATAATAATAAGAAATGAGAATAACAATGAATAAAAAATATTTGGAGCTTCAAAAGAGTCTATAAAGTGATGCCGATATCCTTGTTTTAATTTTTTTTTTTAAGTAAAATTTATTACAGCATAAAGTGTCCAAAATAGCAAAAAATACATGACAGATTGAATGAGACTGGTCACTCCAACCAACAGCTATTTTCATTTCACAAGCCTATAAAGTGGGGAGATGACGTAACAGTTGCAATATTTTATGGCTGGATCAGGCCTCTTTAAAACAAATATTATATGGTAGGGACTCCTCACTCTCTGGAGAATGAAGTGATAATATAGTACCATACATCTATTTTACATACAACACACTTCTCACCTTACTGATACTGAATTTATTATTGTCGTAGCAAAGCCAATGGAGGAAGAGGCGAGAGGCGGTGGCGTAGGAGAGCCATGACCCACAGCGGGAGATACAGCTACATCGTATACTCTCAGATCCCTAAACAGAGACAGCAAATAATTGGGTCAGTCCATCATCTTCACCCAGTTTCAACCATTATAAAAAAAACACAGCCGTGAAAGTAAAATATAAAGGTTTGCCAACAGAGATAAAATGTAGAACCGTCTGAAGGTTTACACCCATCAAAACTGACCGCCTTATAGCTGATCTTCAGACAGACATAAAATACACAAATTAATGTAGTTCGGTGTTCCTTAAAACATCAATAAAAGTTTTTTTTTTTTTTTTTAAATGTGGGCAGTGTCTGAATTTGACTTGATATCAGCCTCTTGAAGACCCTGACTGGGAGAGAAAAAATCAGCACAGATAGCTAATCAGTTATGCTGCAGTGCTCATACGCTAAGACGTTACATGCTGACAGGAGGAGAAAGCAAAGTGACAGATGAGCTCCCCAGTCTGCTGCTTTTCCTTTCACCATCCAATCATGGTGAGGGCATTGGGCAAAAAAGATGCAGCTCTATGGGGCAGCGGATGTCAGCCTGAGACACCTCCGCTGACACCCGCTGCCATCCGTATCCGATCCTGTCCATGAAATCTGGACGGATGGAAACCCTATTTTTTCATCCGTTCAGGGATCGGATGAGAGCAGACAGGCGGTCCGCTCTCATCCGATTCCCCATAGAGAGCAGCAGGAGCTGAACGGATGGAAAAATAGGGTTTCCATCCGTCCAGATTTCACGGACAGGATCGGATACGGATGGCAGCAGGTGTCAGCGGAGCTGTCTCCGCTGACATCCGCTGCCCCATAGAGCTGCATGGAGGATCCGATCAGATCCACCTAAAAAACTGACAGGCGGATCTGATCGGACCGCCCGTGTGAAAGAGCCCTAAGGCCATACTCCAGATTTAGAAGCGAGCGGCTTGCACGCTTAACCCTTTGCGATCCTTGGCCATGCTTTCTACACTGTTAACACTAAGCACTGCGAACACTATTTTGTTAGAGAACACTTCCCCCTAGGTGTGCGGTGTTTCTATGCCAGTAGCACGGATTGTGTACTAGACTTTACTAGCAGTTCTATCACCTCACTCCCAGTGACCGATCCAAATTTTGCGAATGAATATAGGAAACGCAATTTGGTTTAACTTCAAATTATAAGTGTACTTTTTTGGTAATGGAAATTTTATTAATGCCCATTATTGAATAATATATTTATTTATTTATTTTCCGTTCAATGCACATACAGTAGGTGTGTATGTCTAGTAGCGCTGTATAGAGTTCATTTGTATATTCACCAAGTGCCTGTATGACATTTTGAATACAGCAGCTGTGGTGATTGTTTCTTTAATCCAAGAGATGGTGTATGGTAGTAGAGTCCAATGGCTCTATGTCACAGATGTCAAACACAAGGCCTGCGAGCCGAATGTGGCCCCCCAGGCCATTTCATGTGGCCCTCGCACCTCTCCTGCAGCTGAGGCACCCCCCTTGCCTCTGTAGTCGGCAGCAGAGAGGACCGAACTCCTTTGCCAGATCCTGCACTCCTCTGTGCAGCTGCAGAAAGGCTAGTCTTTGCCCATCCTCCCTTCTCAGCAGTCTGCAGCAGAGAGGGCAGAACTCCTCCTTCAGATCCTGCACCTCTCTGTGAAGCCGCAACACCGTCTTGCCTCTGCCTCCCCTGGTCTCAGCATTCAGCAGACTTTGAAAGCTGACTCCAACCCTCCTCTGGGTCTCCTCCAGACCCTGCATTTCTTCCCAGATCCACCCGCATCTTCTTCCTGGCAGCAGCGCAAGGTAAAGGGGTGCATTGTAATGTAAGGAACGAGTGGGTGAATTTTGACTTCTGATGGTTGGGGGGGCTCTGGACATCCAATATTACAGGTATAACCGGCCCTTTGATGGCAACCATAATGCTGGTGCGGCCTGCAAGGAAACTGTGTTTGTCACCCCTGCTCTGTCTTGGCAGTGAAGAACAAAGTATTTTGGGTGTTTGGGTATTACTTTAAGCCATATCTGGAGTGCACTTAGGGTGGATATTGGAGGTCTGCTGTGGGCAAGAAGTAAGAAGAACTATCCAACACTCACCCCCACCTTCTCTGACAATATAAAGGCTGCCACCTGACCAAAGGAAAGTAGGAACTCCATACAGTGGTGTATTTAGGTTTTGTGCTGCCCTAGGCCTGACTAAACTTGTGCACCCCCCAATTGAAATATGACCCACCCCTTCCTGTAAATCAGGGCACCATATCAGGATCAGAACATTCAGGGGTATGGGAGATGATTACAGCCACACATGCCTACACAGGTTGAACTGGATGGACTATTGTCTTTATTCAACCTCACCTACTATGTAACTATGTAATATCAGTGCAGCCCCATCAGTGAAGCCGCCTCGTGCCCATCAGTGCAGTATATCAGTGCTGTCTTATCAGTGCAGCCTCATTAATGCCCATCAGTGTAGTTTCAGTACCCACCATTGGTAACTCATAAGTGGCCATCAGAGCAGCATATTAGTGCCCATCAGTGCAGCCTATTAGCGTCCATCAGTGCAGCATATCAGCGGCCGTCGGTCCAGTTGTATTATGTGTGGTCGGCGGCCTGCGGTCTATCCGAATGTGCTCACCGGCCGTTATTATCATACCGGCAGGTAGCAGTATGACCGCTTAATGGGGATGCCAGATTTGCCTCCTAGACCCTGTCCTCTGGCCCAATTCGCCCCATAGTACTGGCACTATACTAAAAGTGTACACAAGCCGGCAGGGACCCTTTTCGTGTGGGAGCTGGGAGGAGGCTGTTCCTTTTTACCTGCGGGTGCAGCTTTTTTGCTGCCCCCCCCCCCCCCCCTACAAAGTGTTGCCCTAGGCCTGGGCCTTGTTGGCCTAGGCCAAAATACAAAAGCTGGTAACAGAAAGCTGGTTACCAAAAGCTTGTAACAGAACCATGACCTGGTAGATGTTATCAATATGTTTTCTATGAAATTATATTTTTGCTGATAAACAATGTTTATTATAGAAACAAAGATCACACCATCACCTCTTCTGAGAGAACATGGCATCATTCTGCCCAACACCTGAAAGTCAGATCCCAGACACCTTTACCGTTAAAGCTGAACACTGGGCTCAAAAACTGAATTTAAATATATTCCTCATTAGCCACAAAGGATATAAATCCACTTTGTCTGCACCAAATGCCAAACCTAGATATTACCACGTAGAAGTAGCCATAACATCATCAGTGTGCTATACATAGCTTGTGCAGACAGCAGAGCTGTTGGAAGGACCCAGCAGCCCCAGCCACCACAGGATGCCTGCAGAAAGCTAAAGGAGGGGGCAGAGACAAGACCTGTCATCCTGCACAAGAAGAGAATGGCAGTGCCTGGTCCTTCCTTTACAGTAAGCTCCTTCACAAATCTGGAAGAAATACACAAAGGACACCAAGATTCAGGTAAGATTACAAATGACAAATCTATAGATACAATATTTTCTTATCCCAGAGTTCAGCTTTAACAATTCATCAAGCCATACCACACAGACTTTCATAGGTAACCCTAATGAAGGGTGGATGCATGACTTTCTTGAGGTACCATACAGAATCCAGCACTGAAAAGAAAACCAGTACACCAAGAAGTAGATTCTTACCCAGGATTGAAGGCCCATATCAGGAATATCATTTGAAATGCTCTGGAAACAGCAGTGCAACTTTTTATGTGGCTATGGGACTTTAGTGAATCCCGCTTCAGAATCTACTTCCCAGTGTTCTTGTTTTCTCTTCATTGCTGTCATCTTGACCTGACATCTTCTGATTTAAAGAGGAACCTTTCCACCCCTTTTTTTTTTTAATTGTATTTTTTTTCCATATCCCCTTTTACCCTTTTTCACTGGGTTCTCCCTCATAAAACACTCCAGTGTTGCTCTGCAGTACTTGCTGCCGCATGCCAGGTCCCATCGCCACCATCTTTCTCTCCTACATCATCAGGGGGATGACTGGTCTCTTCCTGGTTCTCGCAGATGCCCCCTGATGATGTATGTGCCATGGCATGACATTATTGGGGGCGGGGGGGGTGTGCAGGTGAAAGAACCAGTAAGATACAGCCAGCCCTGGATGACATGCAATGACACATGTGCAGTAGAGTACCCTGAGGCCTCGTGAGATGCATGATGTGGTATCTGAGAAGTAGAGATAATCTCCAGTATCCTCCAAACTCATCCTTACCCTGAACCATGTTTTCTTTTACTCCAATGAGCTGCAGGATGGGTCACTTCTTGTGTGAGCTGCAGGATGGGTCACTTCATGTGTGAGCTGCAGGATGGGTCACCTCTTGTGTGAGCTGCAGGATGGGTCACCTCTTGTGTGAGCTGCAGGATGGGTCACCTCTTGTGTGAGCTGCAGGATGGGTCACCTCTTGTGTGAGCTGCAGGATGGGTCACTTCTTGTGTGAGCTGCAGGATGGGTCACTTCTTGTGTGAGCTGCAGGAAGAGGGATAAAGCAGACGGCAGATTATTGGTGCACAACAAAAAAAAAGCAGGAGTCTGGAGTTTAGGATAGAGAGGCAAACAACTGAGCTCAGGCGTATTCAGATTCTAGTCATAACCCACCAGGGAACTGTCACTGCACACTGCCAATCTTATGCCCCGTACACACGTGCAGATTATCTGAAGACTTTTGTCTGCAGACTTACCAAAACCATATAATATGAGGTCAAACCTAAACACTTTCAATTTGTATGCAATCCGGCAGGCCCTTGCACTACATAGAAAAGGTAAATCTGAAGACAAAAGTCTTCAGATAATCTGCACGTGTGTACGGGGCATTAGGGGGCATTCCCCACCCCCACATGTGTACAAGTAGTGTGTATTTGTGCGGTTGCAGGGTGGGGGATGCCAAGTTTTAGAACTTTTGCTGGGATAGCCTAGGCACTTCCAGCATATGTGGCAGCGGGTACCTGCCAAAAATGAGTGCCCACTCCCAAAAAAAAAAAAAAGGGAGGATGATGATGAGCTGGACTTCTCTTTAGGCTCGGTTCACATACACTATATTACCACAAGTATTGGGATCAGTGGCGGCTGGTGATCAAAATTTTGGGGGGGGGGGCACAAAAAGATAAATGTAATAGGTATTGCTTCGCGGCAGAAAACGCGGTAAAAAAATTGTGTGACTTTGAGGTCATGGTACAGGCATGGCACAGGTGATGGTACAGGCATGGCACAGGTGAGGGTACATGCATGGCAGAGGTGATGGTACATGCATGGCACAGGTGATGGTACTGGCATGGCACAGGTGATGGTACTGGCATGGCACAGGTGAGGATACAGGCATGGCACAGGTGAGGGTACAGGCATGGCACAGGTGATGGTACAGGCATTGCACAGGTGAGGGTATAGCCATGGCACAGGTGAGGGTACAGGCATGGCACAGGTGAGGGTACAGGCATGGCACAGGTGATGGTATAGGCATGGCACAGGTGATGGTATAGGCATGGCACAGGTGATGGTACAGGCATGGCACAGGTGAGGGTACAGGCATGGCACAGGTGAGGGTATAGGCATGGCACAGGTCGGCTTCAATCACTTACCTGCTCTCCTGGGCTGCCTGCGAGATGTCCAATGGCGCTGCTCCTCTCCTCTCGTCCTCTTCTTCTGACGGCGGCGGGATTCCGGGAACCGTCCACGGCGCTGCTCCTCTCGTCCTCTTCTGTCTTCTTTGACGGCGGCTCTCTCGGTCTTCCGATCGGTCCGGCGGGAAGGAGATCGGGCGGTGACGGTGCGTGACTGACGCACGCACCGGCACCGCCCCCATTGCGACGTCAGCAATCGGATGTCCTGGATGATGATTGGTCCAGGCTGGAGACTGGACCAATCACAGCCAGGATATCACGAAAGTGGGGGTGTCCTAGCGCTATGACCTGCGCCCAGGTTACGCCCCAGAGGGCAGCCAATCGGCGCCACTGCTGGGTCATAAACCCCCCCCCCCCCCCATAGCCACCACATAGGCCAGCGAACGCAATTTGTTTTTTTTAACTTTATTGTTCTTTTTTGTAATCTTTTTTTTCTTTCTTTTTTTTTTTAGGGGGGGCGGCGCCCTGGCGCCCCCTATGCACAGGCCGCCACTGATTGGGATGCCTGCCTTTACATACACATGAACTTTAATGGCATCCCAGTGTTAGCTATAACAGCTTCAACTCTTCTGGGATGGCTGTCCACAAGGTTTAGGAGTATGTCTATGGGAATGTTTGACCCTTCTTCCAGAAGTGCATTTGTGAGGCCAGGCACTGATGTTGGAGAGAAGGCCTGGCTCGCAGTCTGCAGTCTAATTCATCCCAAAGGTGTTCTATCGGGTTGAGATTAGGGATCGACAGATTATCGGCAAAGTCTATGACGTCAAGCCTATGACGAAATGCGTTGGGTGGAGTCAGACGTGACCACGCCCCCGAAGCCAGCCTATGACATTTCTTTCATGTGAGGACGCTGTTTTCCTCTCCAGCACCATTCTGATTTTTTCTACGCTTGTATTTCATCACAACATGTGAGTGCAACCTTTTATTAATAAATTGTTTGTTTTAACTGAATTACGCTATGTCCGCACATCTGTTTTTATTTCCTATGGGGAGCTGAACGTCCATCCATTGTTACACATGTCTGAAGCCCTGTTTGGAATAATATATACTGGGTGAGGTCTATCCCTTGATTGGGCGACCATGTATATCTGGTAAGAGGCTTACATAATTGCCCCTACTTTTGGTGTTAATACACGGGTGTGCGCCTTCCTGTGCAAGTTGTCTTTTGCGTGGAGTATTGACCTTTATCTGGGATCTGCGGTTCTTCCTTTGCATGGCAACTATTGTGAGACACCCTTAAAGTGGAGTTGCACCCATTTTCGTAACTTTAGATGTATGTAATCCCCTTTAAAACGACTTTTACCAATGGAAACTTTTTTTTTTTTGCTAGTAAATACCTTATTTTCTTGTTTATTCCTCCTCTCCTCACTTCCGGGTCCGATCGGCGATGACGTCATCCGGCGATTCGCAGTGTGTGCTGGGATTTATTCCATGCCAAAAATCAAGCAGTATTACACAGGAGCTGAGCTGTACTGTGTGTATTGAGGCCATGACCTGCCCCGCCTCCTCTCAGTGAGTTGTACTGTATGCATTGTATTCAGGCCATGCTCTGCCCCGCCTCCTCTCAGTGAGCGAGGACTGAAAGCATTATATCCTCACTGATCTCACTGAGAGGAGGCAGGGCGGAGGCGGGGCAGAGCACAGCCTGAATACAATGCATACAGTACAAATCACTGAGAGGAGGCGGGGCGGAGGCGGGGCAGGTCATGGCCTCAATACACACAGTACAGCTCAGCTCCTGGGTAATACTGCGAGATTTCTGGCATGGAATACATCCCAGCACACACTGCGAATCGCCGAATGACGTCATCGTCGACCGGACCCGGAAGTGAGGAGAGGATGAATAAAGAGAAAATAAGGTATTTACTAGCAAAAAAAAAAAGTTTCCATTGGTAAAAGTCGTTTTAAAGGGGATTACATAGATCTATGTAATCCAACCTATTAAAAATGGGTGGAACTCCGCTTTAATAGTGGGACACTGTGAGTGTAATTCCTCCATTTGCTTTCTTTTTTTGACACCTACAGCATTACACTATATATTTTTTTCTTTGATCCAATTTATATGGCTTCCTGAGCATCGATCCTTGAGAGCTCCCCCCTTTCCATGCTAAGGAGATATTCAGCAAGTGGATTCATATACATTGCATCAAAAGCGATTTACGGTCTGTCCATTAATTTGGTAGACCAATTCCATCTGGTAAGCAGTTTCTCCGTTAGCACAAACCTGTATGGATTTTCTACAAAAGAGATCACTTATTTTTTAAAGCACTATGGGACTGGTTATAATTTAGCGACTTTATAATCACATGGACTAACACCATTTTGTATTTTTTATTTTGTTATCATAACAAACATTGTTGATTTTTTCTGGTTTGTATTTTTGGGTATAATCACTTTATAATATTGGATTGGTTATAATTAAGCGATTCAAAATCGCAGTGAAATTTTCTTTGTAAACGCATAGATCGCTATCACTTACTTTATTTTATTTCATATCATTTGTTGTCACAACACATGGTTTTTTGCTGATTTTTAATTTGTGCAGAATCACTTCACATAATTTGGATTTATTACATCTTAGCGACTCAGAATCGCAGCAATATTTACCTTTGTTTTATACATAATTTTTTCAATATTTTTCCTCTTAAGAATATATCTTTTGGTGAACAATCTTTTCACTTAATTAGATTGGGTTTACCTTAGCGACTCAAATCGCAGTGAATATTTTCAAATATAAGCGCTGCGCCAACTGTTGGCGCTATATAAATCCTGTATAATAATAAATAATAATACACAATTTTTTCCTTTTTTTTTGGGTGAAAAACACTATTCAGTGTATAACATCAGCAGTTATACACACTTTAAACTATTATCTGAGCTAGCGCTACACATTTTTTTAATATTTCTGTTAGGATTCTCTATAGGTCCGTGCAGCTGTTTTACAACATACGCAAATATTTTTTAGTGCAGAAAACCACCCCCCCCCCCTTTTTTTTCATTGGCCACAATATCGGTATCCCTCCACAAAATTACCTGTCAAAAAAAAAAAAAAAAATGTACAAATATTGGTATCGGCAACGAAAAACGGATATCGGTCGATCACTGGTTGATATCAGGACTCTGCGCAGGCCAGTCAAGTTCCTTCACCCCAAACTACCTCACCCATGTCTTTATGGACCTTGCTTTGTGCACTGGTCTAAACCATTTGGTGGTGGTGGTGTTGGGATTATGGTGTAGGGTATTTTTTCAGGGGGTTGGGCTTGGCCCCTTAGTTCCAGGCGTCAGCATACCAAGACATTTTGGACAATTTCATGCTCCCGACTTTATGGGAAAAGTTTGGGGTTGGCTCTTCCTGTTTCAACATGACTGCACACCAATGCAGAAAGCAAGGTCCATAAAGACATGGATGAGCGAGTTTGGGGTGGAAGAACTTGACTGGCCTGCACAGAGTCCTGACCTCAACCCGATAGAACACCTTTGCAATGAATTAGAGCGCAGACTGCAAACCAGGTCTTCTTGTCATCAGTGCCAGACCTCACAAATGCGCTTCTGGAAGAATGGTCAAACATTCCCATAGACAATAAAATCACAATATTGCTGCGCTAAAAATTCAATAAGACCAATAGAAAATGGAAGCAGCCACACAAATGCGGAATAGTACAGATTAAAACAAATGTAGCAATATCTATGGCGCTAAATCCAATCAAATGTCCCAAATCAATGAGCAGGCGCAGTCCTTATGGTGTTCACTCCACACTGAAGAAAGGTGAAAGAGACCTCAGAACCGCCACCAAGCACTCTAATATCACCACTGCTTACCAGTTAGCGATGATCTTTATTACAGAGATCAAAAGAGCCAAAGGTACAGATTAAGAAGCAATCCCCCGATCACTGTTTGGTCACATGGTACAGAGAATAACAGGAACTAGTTACAACTAGTTACAACCCATGCGGCTTCTCTGCGTGACAGTCCTGGACCTGTGAGCGGGGGATCGCTTCTTAATCTGTACCTTTGGCTCTTTTGATCTCTGTAATAAAGATCATCGCTATCTGGTAAGCAGTGGTGATATTAGAGTGCTTGGTGGCGGTTCTCCGGTTCTGAGGTCTCTTTCACCTTTCTTCAGTGTGGAGTGAACACCATAAGGACTGCGTCTGCTCATTGATTTGGGACATTTGATTGGATTTAGCACCATAGATATTGCTACATTCCCATAGACACACTCCTAAACCTTGTGCACAGCCTTCACAGAAGAGTTGAAGCTATTATAGCTGCAAAGGGTGGGCCAACTCAATATTGAACCCTACAGACTAAAGCCCCATACACACATACCGATTGTCGGCTGAACGATCGGCCGTCTTTTGTCCAGTGTTGTTTGTTGGTTGAAAAGTGCTCAAGACTGCACACGAATTTTGTCGGCCAACAACAACCAACTTCAGAAGTGATGGTTAACTTTCCGTGTGTTTTTTCTTCTCTGAGCATGCCTAGTCTTGCTCATCTGGCTTTTGTCGGCCGAAATCTGTACTGACTGACGAACAATCGGCCATTCTGGTGTTGGCCAACAAAAGTTTTATAGCATGCAGACCAGATTTTCGTTCAGCCGAAAAGTCGCAGTCGGTAGTCGGCCGATCGGACGTTGGCCGAATATTTACGGCTGACAATCGGTACGTGTGTACGGGCCTTTAAGACCATTAAAGAGGTTGTAAACCGTACAAAGTTTTTTTTTTTGGTAACCTGTAAGAGAAACACATAATGAGCTAGTATGCATCGCATACAAGCTCATTATGCAATACTCACCTTAGAACGAGCCGTTCGCTTACCTGTATGATGGGCGACATGTCCAGTCGCCCGTCTTCCGGGTTCGCGGCATCCGGCCATCTGATTGGCCGGAGCCGCGGTGACATCACTCCCGCGCAAGCAAGCGGGAGCCGACAGTCACGGCACAGGACTCTGAAGAAACGGCACTAGCGGCCGTTCCTTCAGAGCGCATGCGCCAGTGACGTCACTGGATGCATGAAAGGTAAATATCTCCTAAACTGTACATGTTTAGGAGATATTTACAGTACCTATAGGTAAGCCTTATCGTCTTTATCTTCCCTGCACAATCACATGATGTCAGAACCAAGAAACAATAGACCACAAGTCGTATCTTTTTAAGAGGTTAACCAGGTTACAACAGAGTTTGCGGTCCCTACACACCTATGGATGCTATACTCTGCTTTTAAATGTGAGTAATATTTGTGATTTATTAAATAAATGGAATTTCCAAACGGTACATCACTATATTAGTGTTCCTATATCTGCATACCCTGGATACCGTTTTTACCACATCTTGGAGAATTGCCTTAAAGTTACCCTGTATTGCACATCGCTTTCTTAATATTATCATAAGAGGGAGAAAGTGAGTTACACCCAGGAGGATTGGAGAGATCTACCGAGAGGCATCGGAGGTTTTTACCCCATATAACCAACGCTGGTTACCCCTGTAGGGGTGCAGCTCTCTGGTGAGTGCGGGCTTTATTGAGAGGGCAGCACGGATTTTTATCACCCGGCACCCACATCTAGGATCCAGCACTGGGACTCACTCCTTCCTTAATATTTATTTGGCACCTTAATATCTACTACTGCCGCACTTTCCTGGAAGACCATTATATTGATTACAATTTGTGGACTTTCTTTTAAGAGATATTTATCAACAACTAGATTTATTTATTGGCACAAATTCAACTTATATTTATTTATTTCACTAATTCACAGTTTTGATTTTTATGAGATTATTTATGTGGCACCATTTATTAGTCATTTACATAAAATTGATTATAATTCTTCACTAGGATATCCATACACATATTTTATTGTTTATTTTTTCTGGAATATCAACTTTCATGAGAATTTTTTTCACCCAGCACAATTTTCTTGTCACTTGCACATTATATACTAGGTATATCACTTGGATATCCTTTTCATAATTTTTTATATACCACACTGGCACCTAGTGGTTATATTATTTATTGCACCAGTCACTTTAATCAAATTTTTACACACCATTCACTTGTTATTATATGTACTGTCAATATTGTTTTAGATTCATCTAAGAGATATCCGATTAATTCATTTAATACCATTTTTCACTTGTTACTATATGTACTGTCAATATTGTTTTAGATTCATTTAAAGACATATCTTATTTAACTTATTGAACACCAATTTTTATTTGTGTTTTCTGTGATATATTTATTTGTCCCATTGTCGGGCACTTTTTAGTGTTTATAAGGACCTATTTTTTCTTCTTAGTTATTTACATCATTGATTGACCTAACTCAACATTATTTTCACTTATCCTTTTTATATACTGCCAGTCACTTTTCTCCCATACACCTAATATCCGTATAGGCAGCGCCAACATACCCCACCTATCCCTACTTTTTCAGATATAGTTTATCTATATTTTGGGGTAGGCTGCAGCCATTAATTAGCTTAACCACATCCACTTGCGCGGAATTTTCTACTTCTTACAACTCAATATTGAACCCTACAGACTAAAGCCCCATACACACATACCGATTGTCGGCTGAACGATCGGCCGTCTTTTGTCCAGTGTTGTTTGTTGGTTGAAAAGTGCTCAAGACTGCACACGAATTTTGTCGGCCAACAACAACCAACTTCAGAAGTGATGGTTAACTTTCCGTGTGTTTTTTCTTCTCTGAGCATGCCTAGTCTTGCTCATCTGGCTTTTGTCGGCCCGAAATCTGTACTGACTGACGAACAATCGGCCATTCTGGTGTTGGCCAACAAAAATTTTATAGCATGCAGACCAGATTTTGTTCAGCCGAAAAGTCGCAGTCGGTTGTCGGAAGCATCATACTAACAAGCCGACGATCGGCCGATCGGACGTTGGCCGAATATTTACGGCTGACAATCTGTACGTGTGTACGGGCCTTAAGACACCATTAAAGAGGTTGTAAACCGTACAAAGTTTTTTTTTTTTTTTTTTTGGTAACCTGTAAGAGAAACACATAATGAGCTAGTATGCATCGCATACTAGCTCATTATGCAATACTCACCTTAGAACGAGCCCCCGCCGTGCCGTTCGCTTACCTGTATGACGGGCGACATGTCCAGTCGCCCGTCTTCCGGGTTCGCAGCATCCGGCCATCTGATTGGCCGGAGCCGCGGTGACATCACTCCCGCGCAAGCGCGCGGGAGCCGACAGTCACGGCACAGGACTCTGAAGAAACGGCACTAGCGGCCGTTCCTTCAGAGCGCATGCGCCAGTGACGTCACTGGATGCATGAAAGGTAAATATCTCCTAAACTGTACATGTTTAGGAGATATTTACAGTACCTATAGGTAAGCCTTATCATAGGCTTACCTATAGGTACAAGTGTCAGAGGAGGGTTTACTTCCTCTTTAAAGTTCATGTGCATGTAAAGGCAGGTATCCCAATACTTTTGGTAGTATAATGTATATTCAGTGCGGCACATTGCATTCATTAGTATGGCTCAAATCGCACCGCATCCACATAAAGGTGCAAGGCGCTTTTATTCCCCCGCACTGGAGTCAGATCACATGGGTGTGAAAATGCGATCCGATTCTGTCAATCACACTGCATTTAGCGAACCGTTTTGGGGGTGTCAATAAAATTGCAAACATTGTGGTGGGAAAGAATGCCGTGTGATTCAACGAGGTGCGGGAAAAGCACAGGATTTGCTGCATTTCCTACACCGTGTATATGTGATCCGAGCCTTCAGTTGAAGTTCCACTTTAAAGCTGACCTGTGTAATCAGCAAATATTCTTTCAATCCATCCACCATGTGTCATTTTCTTGAATCTCAATGTGCTTTGTGTATTCCTCCCAGATCTGTGCAGTCATCCCATGTGAAAATTTTGGAGCTGATTTACTAAAACTGGGAGTACAAAATCTGCTGCAGCTCTGCATAGAAACCAATCAGCTTCCAGGTTTAATTGTCAAAGCTTTATTGAACAAACAGAAGCTAGAAGCTGATTGGCTACCATGCACAGCTGCACCAGATTCTGAGTACTTCAGTTGTAATAAATCTCCCTGTTTGCCTCCTGTAATAAGGAATGGTCACTGCTGCGCTCTGGTCTCATCTCTGCCCCCTTCTGGTAATTTTTATGTAGTGGGCGGGGTCTGCTGAGTCCCTCCCATGGCGCTGTTCACAACACACGATATATGCAGAACACTGCTACTTTTACAAAGCAGTAATCTGGGTTTGCTAAGGCATTTAGTAGAATGAGGCTGGGTGCACACTACTGCGATGTCAGACATCACATCTGATTCGCACCGCATTGCTGCGCAGATCACATGCAATGTCTGTGCGATGCGAATTCAGCCATACACATTGTATGCCTTCATTTGCATCGCATTGAGGCCATAATTCACAGGTGTCAAACACAAGGCCCGCAGGCCGAATGTGGCCCCCCCAGGCCATTTCATGTGGCCCTCGCACCTCTCCTGCAGCTGCGGCACCCCCCTTGTCTCTAGTCTACCCCCATCTTGTCTCAGTAGTCGGCAGCAGAGGACAGAACTCCTTTGCCAGATCCTGTGCCTCTGCAGAAAGGTTTGTCTTTGCCCACCCCTTCTTGGCAGTCTGCAGCAGAGAGGAGGGAAGAACTTCTCCTGCAGATCCTGCACCTCTCTGTGCAGCCACAACACCACCTTGCCTCTGCCTACCCTGGTCTCAGCATTCAGCAGACTCTGTAAGCGAATTCCAGCTTTCCTCTGGTCCTACTCCAGGCCTTGCACTTTCTTCTTCCACCTGCATCTTCTTCCTGGCAGTAGCTCCTGGTAAGGGGGTGCATTGTGATGTAAGGAAGGGTGGGTGACTCTTGACCTATGATGGTGGAGGGCTCTTGACATCTCATGTAAGGGGGGGGGGGGGTGCGCTGGACATGTAACCTTACAGATATAACCAGCCTTTTGAGGGCGAGCGTAATGCTGATACGGCCCGCGATAAGACTGAGTTTGACACCCCTGCCATTATGGAATAGGACCATTTTTTTGGTCCGCACGGTTATCGGATCACATGGGTGTTGACCCGTTTGCAATCCGATTCCTGCACCATTTCACATTTCGCACTGCCAACAGATCTGGGGGTGTCATTAACTTTGCATTGACATACGCAGAGGTTGGCACAGGGCAGCGTGAACTGCCTGCGAGAGACATGCGATGCGGGAACCCACACTGGTACCCACAACGCATATGGGTGAACCCAGCCTGATTTTATATCCCTGCTGACTACTGAGGAATATATTTCTATATAAAAAGGGGCCTGCAATTTATCATAACAAATAATAAATAAAATAAATAAAACTAGCAAATAAAAACAAATACAAGATAAAAAAAATAACTAAGTGTGATTTATTATTAATTTTATATCCATGGTGACTCCTGAAGAATATTGGTATATAAAGGATTCCTGGAGTTGATCATGGAAAAAAAAAATTTGCAAATAAAAAAAAACAACAAATAAATATAGAAAATAATAAATAAAAAATAAGTGTGATTATTATTCATTTTATATCCATGGTGACTACTGAAGAATATTGGTATATAAAAGATTCCTGGAGTTAATCATGAAAAAAAAAAAAAAATTAAATTAAAAATAAATATAGAAAATAATAAAAAATAAATAAATATAGAAAATAAATAAAAAATAAGTGTGATTATTATTCATTTTATATCCATGGTGACTACTGAAGAATATTGGTATATAAAAGATTCCTGGAGTTAATCATGAAAAAAAAAAAAATTAAATTAAAAATAAATATAGAAAATAATAAAAAATAAATAAATATAGAAAATAAATAAAAAATAAGTGTGATTATTATTCATTTTATATCCATGGTGACTACTGGAGAATATTGATATATAAAAGATTCCTGGAGTTGATCATGGAAAAAATAAAATTAGCAAATAAAAAAAACAACAACAAATAAATAAAGAAAATAATAAATAAAAAAATAAGTGTGATTATTATTCATTTTATATCCATATGTGATGCGGGTACCAGTGTGGGTTCCTGCATCGCATGAAGAATATTGGTATACAAAAGATTCCTGGAGTTGATCATGAAAAAAAAATAAAATAAAATTTGCAAATAAAAAAAAACAACAACAAATAAATATAGAAAACAATACATAAAAAATAAGTGTGATTATTATTCATTTTATATCCATGGTGACTCCTGAAGAATATTGGTATATAAAAGATTCCTGGAGTTGATCATGAAAAAAAAAAAAATTAGCAAATAAAAAAACAACAAATAAATATAGAAAATAATAAATAAAAAATAAGTGTGATTATTTTATATCCCTGGTGACTATTGAGGGGGGAGGGGGTCCGGTGGTGAGAGGAGTAGGGCCCACACCTGAGTCAGTGCTATAGAGGAGTAGACCGGGGACAGGTCCGGTGTTCCCCGGGGATGGGGGTCCCGCTTACCTTTCCTGCGGAAGAAGGTAGGACGGTGTCGCAGTCAGTCAGCACATTGCTGGGCGCCCCCACCGGCAGAGCTGGCGTTGCCCTGGTAACCGGAGTGACGTCACCCGCAGATCCCGGCGAGCTCGCGCTGGCAGCATCACCGGGACGGCGAAGAGAGGAGGAAGCGGGCAGCCTGAGGGATGCCTCCGCCCGGCCACACCGCGACCCATGGAGCTCCACCTGGCTCTGCTCGACAACCTGACGGCGCTGGGCGGCCCGAGCAACACCGGCACGGCGGCCGGGGGAAGGGACGGCGGCTCCTCCGGTACGAACCGGAGCTCCCCGGAGCCGGGTGAGGAGGCGGCGGTGGGGGTAGGGAGCCCTCTGGTGCACGGGGTGGCCGTGGCATGCCAGGCTCTGCTTCTGCTGGCCATCTTCCTGCTGTCATCCCTGGGTAACTGTGCCGTCATCCTGGTGATCGCCAAACACCGGCAGCTGCGCACCGTCACCAACGCCTTCATCCTGTCCTTGTCCCTGTCTGACTTCCTCAGCGCCCTGCTGTGCCTCCCCTTCTCCTTCGTGCTGCTCTTCTCCAGGGGCGGGGTCTGGCTCTTCGGGGACCGTTTCTGCTTCGCCAATGGCTTCTTCAACTCCTGCTTTGGCATCGTCTCCACCCTGACCATGACCCTCATCAGCCTGGACCGCTACTACGCCATCGTCCGCCAGCCCCGGGAGAAGATGGGGCGCGCCAGGGCGGCGCAGCTGCTGGCCGGGGCATGGCTGGCGGCTCTGGGCTTCTCCTTCCCCTGGTACCTGCTGGCCAAGGAGCAATGGGTGGTCCACAAGAGGGGCTACTACCACTGCATGTACGTGTTCCACTCCGCCGGCTCCAGGCTGGGGGCCACCTACAGCATCTCCCTCATCGTCCTCTGCTACCTCCTGCCCTTCGGCCTCATGTGCTTCTGCCACTATAACATCTGCAAGGCCGTGCGACTGTCAGAGATCCGCGTCCGACCCGTCACCACCTACGCCCACCTGCTGCGCTTCTACAGCGAGATGAGGACGGCCACCACCGTGCTGATCATGATCGTCTTCATTATCTGCTGCTGGGGGCCCTACTGCGTCATGGGCCTGGTGGCCGCCGCTGGCGACTACCCCTTCACGCCACTCATGGACACCGTGGCCATCTGGATGGCGTGGGCCAACGGGGCCATCAACCCGCTCATCTACGCCATCCGCAACCCCAACATCTCCATGCTGCTCGGGCGCAACCGAGAGCAGGGCTACAGGACTAGGAACATTGCGGCTTACCTGTGCACGCAGGGTCAGAACCGGGAGGTCAGGGGTAGGGCCGACCCCGTCCGAGATCGTTACACCAACAGACACGGCCAAGGCAGCCGGGTGTCCTCGTCCAGTCCGGCCAACGGTGGGGACGTGGCCATGTGGGCCTGCAAGAACCCAACTGTGCTCTTCTGCCGGGATGGCCAACCGGACACCATGTCAGAGCCTCCCGGCTTAAAATCCGAGACCGCAGACACAAGTCTTTGAGGTTTTCTTCTAGTATTGCCCACTGGTTGGGTGACAAACTCCTGTTCAGGAAAGGCTGCTTAAGGAAAACAAAAAATAAAATGTCGCCCCGGATTATCAAGTATTGAATCAGAATATCCTTATCTGTGATCACCAGGATTTCTTTTTGTCCACCGTATCAGTTTTAGAACCCAAGTATTGGCAGTGAGGAGCACAAGGATGTACAAGGTTACAGACCAAAATCCAGTCTGGTCATCATGACACAGCGCTCTGTATTCATATGAAATGTGCAGCATCGGAGGATCGCAACATCAAATGGAAGACGTAACCACTAACCAGCATTATTTAATATTAAAGGACGTGACCAGGATTGTCCTCTTATTTCTCAGCAGGAAACCATCTTCTTGTTTTTGGAAAAGTTTACAGCAATGTGTAAAAATGTGACATTTGTCTCCACCTCTCTGATAATTGTAATACTGTAAGGCCGCACATTGTCATCTGATTGCTTTCCTTTCTTATGTACTTGAATTGTAAGCTCTTAAACTGGCCATAGATGGTTCTAATCTTGGCTGGTTCTCCAGGGACTGGCCAGGATTCAAACTGTGTATGGGCAGGCTGATTGTACCCAATTGATACAATCGGCATATCACATTTTCTACACATTATTACTGCCAACCAGCATATCGCATTTTCTACACATGATTACTGCCAGAAGCTATAGCTGCTAGCAATACCCATTGTATTCTACTGGCTGGGGATGCTTTCTGGACCCCCAGGCAGAATACAATAGCGCAACAGGGGGCATTCCCCCATCAACACTGTAGATGGGGGAATCAAGCGTTTTTTTTTTTTCTTTCCACCACAATTGTATAATCCATGACCAACCTTGGGGTTCGTTCTGATGATCGGCAGTGCTTGCCATTCCTCTGGGGCATGGTGCATATGGGTGATTACTTCTGTGTCCTGTGTTTTGCTGGCACGGGATGTACAAGTGTCGCATACATCCCTGTGCCAGCAGTCCCATTGGGACAACCAGCTGCACAGACACAGCCACTATGTCCCAATGTGACCTCTGCAATGGGTGGAGGTATGTGTCCTCAAACTCGCCCTGGGTGTGTCCCTGGGCCATTAACCCACCTGGATGTCACATGGGGACAAAACCTGTGTCTGTGCAGCTGCGTGTCCCAGTAGACATCTGTGGGACTGCCGGCATTGGGACAAAACCTGTGTCTGTGTAGCTGTGTGTCCCAGTAGACATATGTGGGACTGCCGGCATGGGGATGCACATAACGCCTGTGCATCTCTGTCTTGGCAAACCACGGCCCTGCATGGGACATGAAAGTAATGGCCTGTGCCCTCGCTGTTGGAATACAATAGCGCAGCAGTTTTTTTTTTTTGGTTCCACCCGCTGGTTGTGTTCCCTGTACGTGTGAACCCTGCTTTAGTGTCTGTTGACCCAAACTGCCGAGTGTGAATCTTCAAGTGATTTACGAATTTTAGTGGGTAATTCAGATCACCATTGCCAACATAAAACTGACAGATGTAACTGGAGTTTGTCTTTAGGACCCCTTGTACACAGGGCCGTCCAGCTGCAGTGCGTCCCTCCTGACGTTTTATTGCACTATGAAGGGATGGGTGGAAGGTCCAGCCCCACTGCCCACAGCCTTTCAAAATGTTTGGCAGGTTGCATACTGAAGGCTGCATTGGGTGATACCTGTGTTAGGGGCCCCATGCATTCTCCCCTGAACACATAAGGCCCCCATGTGCAAGTAGCCCAAATTGTCACCTCTTGCTGTCACAACATCACATTTGTCAGTTGGAGTTGGGCTATGAGTGTGCAGTTTGTCTCCCAATGACATGGCCTGATTCATGTGTCCTACAAATCCATTGCCTCCTAATGACCTTTGATGTTTCTTGTCTGAGGTTGTACAGACAGTATATTTCCATTTGCCTGCTTATTTCCAAGTTGCACCTAAAACCCGAATGGATGGTGGATCTGGCTGTTAGCTAGGATACTGATTGCATTGGATGTATTTGTAAACTTCAGCTTTTGTGAATTTGGTCAAAACCATGAATGTCATTTCTCAGTGTATCAGAATTTTGGTCAGTGTTGTCCTGTTTTTGTAAATCAGATTCAGAATTTCAGATTTCGGCTCTCATTTCTTGGGGCCAGTTTTGAATCTGATCTGCAGAGGAGGGAGAAGAGACCTTTTTTCCTTCACGTGTTTAATAAATTAGGCCTAGTTGGAGATGGTTTCTCATTGGTTGCTATGGGTTCATGCACTTTATTAAAGAAACGTTTAAGTGCCAAAGTTTGTGCAAGGCGGTGTACACATTAATTTGTGTCACTACCATGCAGTGCCATATGATGTGATCACCGGATTCCCTTAATTGTTCCCCAGAACTGTGAATAAACCACTAGAATTGTACACGTTCATGTGGCCAGGAGTGCGCACCTCACCAACAGCTGGTCCCTCTACATCTGGGACACATTCCTGGCTGCAAGTACGTCTGTTTGTGGCATTTCTGTAGAAAGTATTTTTGCTAGGTCTACTCGCCTCTTACAATTATTTTATATATTGTCATTTTTAAAAAAAAATCTTCAATGTCCTAGCACTGTTGAGGCTCTATGCACAATGCCACTGTAGAAAGTTACCTTTGTGTACACTCATGGTTCCCATGTACTACCAAATAGTGTATATTATGGCCGTCTCTCACAGACCCGACCTTATGGGGGAATGGTGTGCTGGGAGAAGAAGAAGTTTAATGTTACTGCACAGAAGAGGCCATTGTATCTCCAAAAACCAAACCGCTTCGATCATTAAGTTTTTGTACCTCTGTGCAGCAATTGCTTTTTCATATAGAAATATTTTACATTAGCTTTTGGATGAATAGTTCCCTGTTATTTACTGCATCCTAATGTTTCATTTTTACCACTTGCAGCCAGGTGGCGGAGCTCTTTGTAAGTTCTTTTCTTTCTAAAGGTGGCTTACAGCTGGTAAGGAAAGAATTGACTGACTCAGTGGGGGAGAAAATCTACCTGGATTTAATTAGTAGACTTTTTTATCATCCTATTTTTAGGAGATTTAAAAAAAAGAAAAGATAAATTTTGTGCATGTCTTTTTTTAGTATTGACTGTTTTTAATTTGAGTTACAAATTTAATCATAACAATGTGACCCCTGTAACAATACTATTTGAGTAACATGGAAAAATTAGGGATGCACCGATCCGATATTCGGATCGGATATCGGCGCCAAAATGGCCATTTTAGATGGATCGGGGGATCGGTAACATTGACCGATCCACTGGCCGATCCGGTTTTTGCTTGGTAATGGCTCAGCCATCCCTTACTAGGTGCAGTAATAGTACGGGATAGGAGCCGCTACTTCCTGTATAGGTCCGGTGTTCTAAAATTTTGTCGGACCCGTGAAAAAATCGGACCTCATCACTTCCGGTGACAGAGCATCACAAAACAGCTGAAAGGAGTCGTCCGTGCGCATGCGCAGAAGACATTTTTCGAGGTTTGGCAAAATTATAACAGAGAGCGGACAGCTGATTGAGAGGAGGCGGGGCTGAGGTGCGACGGAGGACGGAGGACACCGCCGCGTCATTGAGACATTAGGGAGGGAGGCACATATGCAGAGCTGGCGGAGGAGGTGGGACGGAGGTGCGGCCGTGTAATATATGCAGGGCTTAAGCGACTCCTTGTTTTATTATCTTTAGTAATTATCGTATTATTTATCCTTCGGATTTCATTACATTTAGTATTTCTATAATACAAAATAAGAAATACTAAATGTAATGAAATCCTAAGGATAAATAATACGATAATTAGTAAAGATAATAAAACAGAAGGGGTCGCTTAAGCCCTGCATTTATTACACGGCCGCACCTCCGTCCCGCCTCCTCTATTCAGCTCTGCAGATGACGCGGCAGTGTCTTCCGTCCCACCTCAGCCCCGCCTCCTCTCATTCAACTGGCCGCTCTGTGTTACAAGTTTACCAAATCAAGATAATGTCTGGTGCGCATGCGCACTTGAGACTCCCATAACCGGAAGTGACGAGGTCCGATTTTTTCACGGGTCCGACAAAATTTTACAACACCGGCTCACAGGCGGAGTGATATCAGATGCACTCCGCCTGTGAATGGAGGAGCCATACACATGAAGCAACGGCTTTGCTCTGTACTGTAGCCACTTGCTTTGTGTATAGCTCCGGATTGGTATCGGTATCAGCGATTTCACAATGCCAGGTATCGGGTCCAAAAAAGTCGGATTGGTGCATCCCTAGGAAAAATAGAGCTGGACCCGATAGGTTTGTTATCTTATTGGTATTACGATTTTAAACAATTGGGCCCCTTTCAAATGATCGGACTGATCAGGTCCGCCTGTCTGTTTTTCAGGCGGACCTGTTCGGGCCACCCATTCTACTCTATGGGGAGGTGGATGTCAGCGGAGATGTGTCCGCTGACACCCGTCTGTCATCGGATCCGAAAAGATCCCCTTAAAACAGACGGATGACGATATGTCTGCCATCCGTCCAGCGGTTCGGGTGGATTAGATGAAAACGGACCTGCTGTCTGTTTTTATCTGATCTTCCCATAGAGGAAAGCAGGACTCTGACTGGTCCATCTCTGCACAGTGAGCAGAGACAGATCTGTCATCCGCCTGCTCAGTGGGAATCAACAGAGCGATCCCCTGCTGAGCTAACGGAGTCCGTTGAACGGATCCACCCCGTGAGAAAGGGGTCTCAAATGCCAAACCAGCTGCTGTGATTGTAATTACTCGGGATAAAATACCATTAAAGTATAACTAAAGGCAAAACGTGTATTTTTTTTTTGGTTTTGGGGTAGATTGAGGAGAGGTTGGAACACCTGTCGGTGCCCCCATTAGGGAGATTCGCCCTCTTTATTTGTCCTGTTTACTGTTATCATTAAAAGTAAAAGAAAATTCCACATTTTGGATTGACACCAGAACAGTAGAGGAATCTTCTAATGGGGACACTAGTTTTGGTGACACGCCAGGCTTCCCTCACTTTGGAGGGATTCCTTCTCCCTTTCTATTTTTGTTATGGGACAGGAAGTGAATGGGAAATCTCCCTTTTGGGAAAGATGGCAAGAAAAAACTGACAGGGGTTATAATCCTCCCTCACTATCCAAAAAATAAAAAATAGGTTTTGCCTTTAGTTACACTTAAAAGGTCCAGTTTACTTCTAGCCCTGTCACATTGTTTTCTATCAAGCCCTGATGAAGGGGTATTTTGGACCCCCAAACACATTGGCTGCTCTTTGGATTGTCTCCCTGACTTTTCTTGGAATAAAGTTGTATCTGGAACTTTTAGCAGTGGTGTGACACTTCAGTTTATATTTTTGGTACATTAATTATTAGCACGTTCTTTACTAAATCAGACGTGATAGAAAAATGATTCCATGTGCCTGCTTTGCTGTGATGTTTCTACATCTTTGGACCAAATCCTGATTCTAATCCTAATATTCTGATTGCCCATCTGCTGGTGAGTGCTGGCTCAGTTCCTTATTTTGTTGGTTGCAGGTTTCACCAGTGTCCTTGGTGTTTCCACTTCATCTTTCTGGATGACCGATTTAAAATCTGCTTTATGTGTTCGCACTTCTTTGAAATCACCAAACCCAAGTCAGCATTCTGTGTATTTCAGCACTGAAAATTTCAGTTATGTAACTGTAACATTTTGTAGCATCTATTGGTCTCCGTGGCAGATACTCTTGCCCAAGATAAGTGGACTATAAAATTGGTTCATCAACTTTGAATACCTTTTCATATTTTTTTTTAATTGAAGCGGCACTAAACCCTCCGATCCTTTTCAGCCAAGGAAGCTACGATCTGTTTAATCTGCAACTGCCATAATGTGATCACTTATGACACCAGCCATTTGATGGTTTGACAGTTTGGTTTAGAGCACCAACCAGCATACGCTACAGTTGCACTCCTGCCACATGCCGGGAATATAACTGTTTTTTTGAAATTGTTAAATTGATGGGTTTAGTTCCATTTTAACTGTCTCTCAAAGCAGTTCTGCCCAAGGCATGATGAGAATAACTGTTACAGCTGCTTCTGCTCTGAACCAAACTGTTAAAGCAGAGTTCCGCCCCCCCCCCCCCCCCCACCACCACCCCCCAAAGAAAAAAAATAAAAGTCAACAGCTTAACATACTGTAGCTGCTGACTTTTAATATTAGGACACTTGCCTGTTCTGGAGTCCCAACAATGTCGGCACCGCAGCCGATGTTTCCATCGGCTGTTGGATGCCATTGCCAGTCAGGGAACCCGGCAGTGAAGCCTTGGGGCTTTACGGGTGAGTCCCTACTGAGCATGCGTAAAGCACGCTGCGCATTCGGATTGGCTCGGTGGCGGGGGAAGGAGAAGGGGGGCCAAACCTCCAAGGGGCAGCGCCGTCTCCCGGAAGTGGGGAAGGGTACCTGTCAAAAACAGGTACCCATTCCCCCCCCCCCCCCGAAAGGTGCTAAATGTGGCCCAGGAGGGGGGGGGAAACAAATGAGTTGAAGTTCCACTTTTGGGTGGAACTCCGCTTTGAGCCATTTAATGTCTGGTGCCATAACTGATCGCATGTGCAACACCATGGCAGCTGCAGATTAAAGCGGAACTTTACCCATAACTTGATAAAAAATGATGTTCTTTAGGAAGGAACATACATTCCACATTAATAATTTTGCCACCAAAATGAGTGTGTACTGTAAATTGCCTCCAGCATTCCTCCTGTTTCTTCTTGCTGGAGGCTGCCATTTTGCTGAAGCTCAGAGCCCCTGAACAGCAGTAAATCGTAAAGCAGAACTAAACCCATCGATTTAACAGTATCAAAAAACAGTTACATTCCTGGAATGCCGGGAATGCTAACTGTCACATATGCTTGTGTCATCAACCAAACTGTCATACCATCAAATGACTGGTGTCATAACTGATCACATGTGCAGCACCATGGCAGTTGTAGATCAAACAGAAGCAGCTTCCTTGGCTGTAAAGGATAGGAGAGTTTCATTCTACTATAAGGCTGTCAGCAAATCGGCCTCTACAAATTCAGCAGTGCCTAGAAAATGGAGAGCGACTGCGCATGTGCAGAGCTGGGTGAGAAAGTGTATTTCTGTATTTTGAACAGTATAGCACTTATTTTTAATGTTTTCTATCACTATACCTGCAGAATGGGCCGGCCTGAAGTGATTTAGCAGGACTTAATTTTCTGACTAAGCCCCCTTTCACACAGGCTTTCTGATCAGGTCCGCCTGTTGGTTTTTTCAGGTGGACCTGATTGGATGCTCCGTGCACCAGCAGATGTCAGGGGTGACATGTCCGCTGACACCCACGGCTATCCGATGTGGCCAGGGAAATCCAGATGAATGGAAACCCTATTTTCCATCCGTCTGGAGGATAGGATCTGATGAAAATGGATAGGCGGTCCGTTTTCATCCGATCTCCCATAGAGGAGAGCGGGGATCTGACATTTCTGTCTCTGCAAAGTAGGCGGAGACGGACCGGTCATCCGCCGGCGGAAAACCCGTGTGAAAGGACCCTAAAGTTCCACTTTAGCAGAGGCTAAGATGGCAGCTTCTTTGACTGTAAAGGATAAGAGGGTTTAGTTCCTCTGCAGACTGCATTCACATGTCAGCTTATAATCGCGGGCAGAACCGCCGCGGTTCCGCCCGCGATTCGGAGATTTTATTGCAAATCGCGGGACGCCTAGCGTTGCCCGTTGATTTGCAATAGCCCCCCAAACGCCGAGCGATGTTGCCGCGATTTACGCCCGCCGAATCGCGGCAACATCGTGCAAACAAAATCGCGGGACGCAATACGCTCCAAAGAAGCTCTTGTACTTTTTTGGAGCGTATTGCGTCCCGCGATTTTGTTTGCGCGATGTTGCCGCGATTCGGCGGGCGTAAATCGCGGCAACATCGCTCGGCGTTTGGGGGGCTATTGCAAATCAACGGGCAACGCTAGGCGTCCCCCGATTTGCAATAAATCTCCGAATCGCGGGCGGAACCGCGGCGGTTCTGCCCGCGATTATAAGCTGACATGTGAATGCAGCCTAAAGGATAAGAGGGTTTAGTTCCTCTTTAAGGCCTGCCTTAATAAAGGTGAGCTGCACCCCCTCAGATACATTTGTCAGAAGAAAAAAATCCTTTTTTTCCCTCCATTCATTGTTGTATTTCTTCAAAATCCCCTGAGTGGCCATCCGCAAGCTATTCGATGTCATTGCCCGTTCTGAGGTGCACCCTGGACAGTTGCTTTTCTACGTGAGCAGGAAACGCCCTTCTCTGCTTTATAATGGATATACTTGGATCTCCATCTTGGTTATTCTATGAAAGTTCTCCCCTTTTACTGGCAGACCTATGGGGTGAGCTAGAAATGAGGAATACCTCTTACTGCGTATTCCCTTTCCAGAAATCCTTTATGATGACAAAATAATGTCACTCCTAGCTCACCTTTATTTTGATGTATGGTCCTTCGTTTTGCCTTTTTTTTTATTTTACTTTTTGGACCCTATTACATGTCAGTCTTTCTTCCGTATAGTTTCTTCTTCTTTTTTTTTGGTCTGATGTGTAGACAGGTCTGTCTTATACAAGATTGTGCAGGATACTTTCATACAACTTATCCTATATAATATAAGGTTTAAAGTGGTTGTGAAGGCAGAAGCTCCCATTGATTTTCAGTTTTATGTGTTGGACAGGAGGCTGGTGAGCATTTTTATTGCAGGATTGTATTCATTTCTGTCTAATAACCAGTCTTGCCCAGCACTGACTACTGTGCAGCTGCTCTGTCCTTACTTTCCCTCCAGCTCTGTACGCTGGACACCCTTGTTTCTGATGCCCCGTACACATGTGCAGATTATCTGCAGACTTTTGTCTGCAGACTTACCTTTTCTATGTAGTGCAAGGGCCTGCCGGATTGCATACAAATTGAAAGTGTTAAGGTTTGACCTTATATTATATGGTTTTGGTAAGTCTGCAGACAAAAGTCTGCAGATAATCTGCACGTGTGTACGGGGCATGAGATCTCTCCCTGCTGGTGGTGCTGGGTTTGTGACAATTCTTTTGGCGTGAGCTTTAAAAGAGAAGTTTAGAATTGAAAAAAAAAATGTAAACTTTCCTAGGTGGATGCAGTATCAATCCGATGCTGTATCTGTCCCCTGCCAGCTCTGCAGTGAGAACTGAGTGATCCATCACTGCAGATCGCTCATTTCCCCCCTGAGCAGAGAGCAGTAACTGTCAGTCAGCGGCTCTCTGCTCTCCCCTCCAGTGCTCACTGGAGTGTTGGGGAGAGGCTAGAGGGCCTTTCAGCGGATTACTGAGAGGCTTAGCCAGGTGCTGGTTCAGGCTTCTGGGTGGATCCTGATCATATGGTCAGGATATTTCCAGAGCCTTGACTGGTTGAGTGACGTCAGCATACTTTAGCCCGCTGTCGGCTAAAAATGGGTCCAAAGAGTGCAGAACGGACTTCACTCCTGTGATCTATAGAAAACGTATATGGACAAAAAAGCTTTGGCAATACTTCTCATTTAGGGATGAATTCCTTCACAGTGCAAGTAGCTAGAGAGGTCAGGGGTGACTTGTTTTAAATCTTTTACTGCACGCTAACAAATTTGGAAAAAATTGAATAGCCATAGAGGACTATTAGGTGCACTTTTAAGAATACATTTCCTAGTGTCCACATTACTTGGTTTGAAATACTTGGCCAAGGTCCTCGCGTATGAGAACTATTTTAAAATATGGTGTTCTTGTTGCCCATAGCAAGTCACATGGCTGCTATTTTCTTATTGAATGCTGAAAAATTCAGGGTAGACCCCAACTGTTTGTTTGAGTTGGGCAGAAATATTACTTTTCCTTTTACACATGTCTGTCAAGTTCTGTAGTGTGAGGGCTACATGTGCCAAAAAACATTTGCTTAACTTTCTACTCAGATTGCCACATTCTCTCCACTGTTTTCTGCCCAGTTTTATTCAATTGTTTTCCCTAGCTACACAGATTTGGACCATGGTGCACCATTACTGATTTATTGCTGCTATGTGCTAATGTGTAGTGATTGATTGCTAATTGCTAGCAAGTAATCTCAAGAAGTTGATGGGTGATGATGACCCTAGCAAAGAAATTGCCTGTGTACCCGAACTCTTCCCAACTATTTCATCTTTCCACACTCTAATCAAAACAGGGTTTTCAGTTTAAATTCCACTTTATCTTTTTTATTTATTTTTTATTTGAGTGGCAAAACCCTGGTTGACAGTGAGGACACAGAACTTGTGGCTGCCACTTTCCTGTCTCACTTACCAGATGCAGCAAAAGTGCCAAACGTTAGGATTTGTTCTTCTCATGTTTTAGAAGAAATAACCATAAAGGTTTTTTCATATATAATAATATAGCCATAATAATAAAGAGGACCTGTCATGAGACCCATACTATTGGGTGCATAGTGCTAAATGCTAAGTCCATTTCAGGGGAAGAAAAAAAAAAATTACTCTTGTAGTGGGGCTGCCTTGCCCTGCAAGGAATAAATGGTTGTTTATGTCTAGGGAGCCATTTACTTACCCAGTCCTCCACCCCCTGGCGGCTGGTGCCTGTCTCTACTTCCCTAGGCTTTTGCAATGGATTGTCCCTTGGTGTCTTCACATCCAGTGCAGGGCTCTGGGCTCCACATTCATCTCCATGATGTTGGAGGGCATCCAACTGCCAGTGCATAGGGGAGAAGAGGCTGTGGGGACTGGTCCTACAGGATTGGGTAAATGTGCTTTTTGCAACCCCTATGAGACCTAAACGAGCATTTCAACTTTGCAGTCCAGGGGCAGCCCCATTACAAGGAAACATTTTTTCTTTTTTCAAAATTCAGCTTTAGCAGTTGCTAAGAAGTGTCATGTTATCTGCCTTAGTAGAGTCTTTGGGTACCAGGATTTAAAGAATAACTTCACATTTTGTAACCTGTTGCATTCATATTCAAAGTTTAACATGTTACAGATGAAACGTGTGTGTGTGTGTGTGTGTGTGTGTGTGTGTGTGTGTGTGTATATATATATATATATATGTGTATTTTTATTTATTTTTTTTTTATTAAGCCCCTTTGAGTGGTCTATACAGATGAACCGTATAGACCACTCAAAGTGGCCTAATAAAAGAAATAAAAGCATTTTGTTACTATATAATGTGGTCCCCGATATGGGGATTGTCTGGAGCCTCACCAAACCACTTTTCATGTTACTAAAGGTTCATATGGGTGCCAATAAAATGTGTGGGCAGAATTTTGGTGACAGGTTCACTTTAGTTGTACACTGTGAATGTTCATGAAATAATGCTCTTTAGTACCTAGCAGAGTTAATATATTATAAGCCTATACATGATATTATTTTGGCCTTGGTTTATGTTGTTAATACCATTATACATTCCCAGTGTGTGTGTGTGTGTGTGTGTGTGTGTGTGTGTGTGTGTGTGTGTGTGTGTGTGTGTGTGTGTGTGTGTATATATATATATATATATATATATATATATTAGGGATGCACCGAATAATCGGCGGCCGAACATTATTCGGCCGAAAATAGAAAAAATAGCACTTTCGGTGTTCGGCCGAATAAGTCAAAAGGCCGAATAATTTTGTGCCGAACAATAGGGCTGAACGATAGTCGATATGATATCGACTATCGTTCTGTGGCCGTAGGCGATATTCATATTTACGATATTTACATAGGCAGGGGGAAGGGACTCGGAGGAGGACTCACAGACTTCCGTGAAGCCGGGACACTTCAGCGGTGAGCATACATACATTACTCACTCGTGCACTGCAGCCGCCCCACACATTCAGTGAGTCTTACTCTCCTCCCTAGTTTTTTCAATGGCACATTCAGGGAGCCAATCACGCCGTGAGTAGCGGCACAGTGGAACCAATCAGGTGTGCCTGTCTGTCACTGTATAATCTGATCGAGTCCACACTGACACTGACTGACTGTCACTGAGTAATTGATGTTACCACATTAACCCTGACCTGCCCAGTGCCCTGTATCTGCAATTAAAATTTACAAGGCTGCCTGCATGCTTCCTGATTTCCATCCCTACAGTGTCACTAACATTAACCCTATGGTACAAGGCTGCAGTGTGCACTGAATCCCATTCCCTACAGTAACATTTAGGGAGAGAGAGAGACATGAGGACAAGAGAGAGAGAGAGAGAGAGAGAGACATGAGAGGACAAGAGAGAGGACAAGAGAGAGAGAGAGACATGAGAGGACAAGAGAGAGAGAGTGAGAGGACAAGAGAGAGAGAGTGAGAGGACAAGAGAGAGAGACATGAGAGGACAAGAGAGAGGACAAAAAATTGGCAAAATAAATGGAAAAAATGCGAAACACCGCGTTCGGTATTCGGCCAAACATTTCATTATTATTCGGCTTCGGCCAAGAATTTCATTTCGGTGCATCCCTAATATATATATATATAATATGTAATGTGAGCAGAGGGAATCTAAAGTAAGTGCATCTTTTACGAAATCATTATTGTTGCATTACTTTTTTTTTTATGCAAGTTTTCCATTTACCGCACTGCTCCATATTTTTTCACTCACGTTTAGATGCTCTGCTCCCTTTTATTGGCTGCTTGTATGTCAAGCAGTAGAGTCGGAAGCATTGCTGAATGATTTCTGAGCTTTATAGACCTTCAGTTCCGGTTCACACATATGCGATGCGGGAACCCTGCAAATCCACTGCAGGTTCCCGCATCGCACCTGACTCGCAGGCAGTTCAAAGTCAACACAAAGTTAACTACACCCCCAGATCAGTTTGCATGTAGTGTGAATTGTCAGTTCGGATCTGAATTGGATCGAATAGGTGTGAACACCCATGCGGTCTGATTCTGGTGCGGACCAAAAAAAAGGGTCCTGTGCAGCTTTGGTCCGAATGCGATGCAAATTCAGCCATACAATCTGTATGGCTGAATTTGCAATGCACAGACATCGCATGTGATTTTCAGAGCAGTGCGCTGCGAATCACATGCGATGTCTGACATTGCATATGTGTGAACCGGCACTTAAAGCGGTTGTTTCCCGCTTTTTGACACTTTTACCTACAGGTAAGCCTATAATAAGGCTTACCTGTAGGTACAAATAATATCTCCTAAACCGGCACGGTTTAGGAGATATTTACAGTGCATGCAGCCGCTCGCGCGAGCGGCGCATGCGCTCTGAAGGTCCGGGGGGACCTTCAATTAAGTTGCCGGGAGCTTGCCGGAAAAATCACTCCCGCGCTGGAGCCGTCTCTTCCCGCCAATCAGCGCGCCGGAGCCGCCGAACCCGGAAGAGATGACGAGGGATCATGGCAGCGCCCGCATCGATGTCCGGGGGTCCGTGTCGGGGCCTCGTTTTAAGGTAAGTTAAACATAATGGGCTAGTATGCGATGCATACTAGCTCATTATGCCTTTGTCTTGCAGGTTTTTTTTTTTTTTTTTTATAGGGTTTACAACCGCTTTAAAGGCAATGTACAGAGGTTTAGCCTACTTTAGCGTTAACATAGGCAAGGATAAAAAAAAAAAAAATCACCCTTGAAGTGCACTGCAAGAGTAAAATGCTCCTCACTTCCTTGACTGCCAACACTATGGGTTGTGGACAGGCCCGCTGCATCCTCATGTACAATGCAGAACTATTGGCCCTGCTTTGCATTTGATGTGATTGCTAGCCAGATACCTTTTAGAGAAAAGGTTCCTGGTGGACTGGTGGCACAAATACAGAGAGACTGTCAGAGTGAATGTTGCTGGATTCTTGGGGTCACACACTTCTCATGCTGTTAGTGAATGTTGCTGGATTCTTGGGGTCACACACTTCTCATGCTGTTAGTGAATGTTGCTGGATTCTTGGGGGTCATCCACTTCTCATGCTGTTAGTAAATGTTGCTGGATTCTTGGGGTCACACACTTCTCATGCTGTTAGTGAATGTTGCTGGATTCTTGGGGTCACACACTTATCATGCTGTTAGTGAATGTTGCTGGATTCTTGGGGTCACACACTTCTCATGCTGTTAGCGAATGTTGCTGGATTCTTGGGGGTCACACACTTCTCATGCTGTTAGTGAATGTTGCTGGATTCTTGGGGTCACACACTTCTCATGCTGTTAGCGAATGTTGCTGGATTCTTGGGGGTCACACACTTCTCATGCTGTTAGCGAATGTTGCTGGATTCTTGGGGTCACACACTTCTCATGCTGTTAGTTAATGTTGCTGGATTCTTGGGGTCACACACTTCTCATGCTGTTAGTGAATGTTGCTGGATTCTTGGGGTCACACACTTCTCATGCTGTTAGCGAATGTTGCTGGATTCTTGGGGTCACACACTTCTCATGCTGTTAGCGAATGTTGCTGGATTCTTGGGGTCACACACTTCTCATGCTGTTAGCGAATGTTGCTGGATTCTTGGGGTCACGCACTTCTCATGCTGTTAGTGAATGTTGCTGGATTCTTGGGGTCACGCACTTCTCATGCTGTTAGTGAATGTTGCTGGATTCTTGGGATCACACACTTTGAATCTACCCCTAAGGTTAATGATCCCTAAACAATCTTATGCTAAATGTCTTAAATGTGGCATTTATTTATGTTCATGAGACTACACTAGAACCTGGGGATATTTAACTTTACTGGGAAGGGGGCATGCTTACTTTTTCCATACCCTGAAGGTAAAGGCATTTTGTGGGGCCCCAGCTCATCTTTAAAAAAAAAAAAAATTGGTGACAATGATGCAGCATAAAAGAAACCTGTAGTGAGAATATGCAGGTGGGCATTGCTGTCTTCTAAAAATGCTAGTTGCCTGGCAGTCATGCTTTTAATATCACATGAGATGCAGACAGGGAGTTCTGACTTTCTAATCTAAATGATCGTTTTGTGTCAATGAATCAAAGTACTGAAGCCACGGGATCAGCAGGACAGCCAGTTAACTAGCATTCCTATAAGAACATTGATGGCAGCCTCCATATTTTTCCCAGTACTGGTTTCCTCTAAGGCATGGACCACAGAGACCACTTTTATTACTTGTGCCATATGGTTGCCACACCATTTACTTACTACTCAACAAAGATATTGCAAATTTAAAATGGATTTCTGCATTATCTGTGACTCTCCGATTTTATTTTACATGTCAAATTTATTTTAAATCCAATTCTGATGTTTAGGGGGTTTCCTATTATCAGATATTAAGTTTCCAGTCCGCAGTCAAAAACAAACGATGTAGTCCCACTCCTGCCCTACGAAATAAGGGTTAAATTCCAGGGGGTGAGGAAATATCTATTTAACCTTATTTCTTACCCCCTGACAAAATGAATATTTAACCCTTTCTGTGCAGGGTAAGGGGGGGGGGGGGGTGCAGCTTTAAGTGTCATCTTTCTGGCTGTGCTCCTTGGGTTTGATGATGTTCTATGAACAGTCCTCTTATGGCACAAGACACAGTTACAGGCAGGGACCAATTCCAAGCATATTCTGAATGAGCTCTGCATGGGTAGCCTTTGTATTTTTCTCAGATCAGGTACTGCTATTTCCTTTTTATTTAAGCATTCCTTCTTGCCTCATTCGCTGTTTCCAGAGTGCCAAGTTACAATGGTTTTGTTTTTTAAAAAGAATTAACATATATGTGGGGTGATCACGAGCACAAAATCTTATTTTACAAATGAAAGACCCCTTTTATGTCAACTTTTTCTGGTTTATAATCTCAAAAATGCCTTAAAGTTTGGCATTGACGAAAGAAAAAAGATATCCTAAAGGTTGTATCAAATGCCAGTATTTTTTTCTTGTACAGTATTTAAGAAAATAAGTTTTATTGAACTTTTTAACTATTTGTGAGAAGTGGATGTATATTATTTTGTAAACTAAGCCAATAAAGGTCCAAATGCAGCAAATGTTATTAGTGGCCTGGTAGTGTATTTGTTTTTTTGCATGTGTAACTGCACAGAATAAGATTTAGGTCCCATTAATAATAATAATTAATAATAACACACCTTTTCTTTCCCATGTGCATGGTGTTGGGCTCCATTCACACCTATGCAGTTTGCTTTTTAGCGTTTCTGCAACACTTTTCTGGTTTTTTTTTTTTTTGGTAGATTAAAAACCACAAAATGCAAATAACAGCCAAACGCACTATATGCTTTTCTGCAGCTTCTCCTTTGAAAAAAAAAAGGCACCGTTTAGCATTTTTAAAAAGTCCCTGATCCTTTCCAAAAATGCAGAGGTACAAAAAGTGCATTGATGAAAGCGCGTGTTCCATAGGAACCCATGTTAAAAACAATGTTCTGCATTTCTGCAAAAAGCATGAAAAAATGCATTGGTGTGAATAGAGCCTGAAAGGACAACTGCTGTACCCTTCGTACAAACATATTTCCCTCCTCGGTCCAGTTCTTACCTCTGTCCCGGTTCAGTGGTTTTCTTTTTGTGGCCCCTGTCCTGAGCCACACAGCCTTTCTTCATAAAGTGTTCCCACTGGGTTCTCTTTATCCTGCGCATTCACTACGGCTCCTATTCATTCCTATAGAGAGCTATCCTCCTGGCAAATACAGCTTCTGCATGTGCCATACAGTGAAGATTACTGGTAAAAATTGGACTAAGTGGACTGTACTCAGGTGGGTGGTGGAACACCTTTGCCTTAATGGACAACTTGTGCCAAAGAAACAGGGGCCCTTTCACACTGATGAGTTTTGTGCAGCTTACAGCCCTTTAAACGTTTGTGTCTCATTGGCTTACAATGAAAGGCGCCTTTTTGAAAAACTGCACCAGAAAAGAACTTTCCATTGTAGGTCAGTGGAGCATGCAGAACTTTTCAAAGCACAGCACACCTACAGTGTGAACAGTTACATAGGATTTAATGGGGGAATGTACTTTTGTTGTGTTGGGGTGCCAGTCTATATGAATGGCACCACAGTGCACTGCACAAAATGCTGTTTAGTACAGGAATACATTGAAAAACTGAGACCAGTAACTAAGCTTCTCTAAGACAGAACAGCGGTTCTCAACCTGGGGGGGGGGGGGGGGGTCGATCAACCCTTTCCCAGGGGTCGCCCCAAGACCATTGGAAAACGGTACCCGAGAAAGAAAAAAATGGCCGCAGCCGCCGTTCGGGAAAACCTGTACACGCTCAGCTATTCATGGGCAGATGGCGAATGCGCAATGACATGTTGGCGCCGCTTTTAATTGCAAGGCGCCTTACCAAATGGTAAGTGAGACCCCTCCGCAGCCCCTGCATCTCCTCAGGAGATGCAGTGCTGCGGGCATGGTACAGGGGATTCTCCAGGATAATCTCCTGTACTATGCCCGCAGCTCTGCATCAATTTGTAACAATGAAAATAGATCTTGCATATCAGATATTTTACATTACAATAACAGTAGCAAAATTACAGTTGAAGTAGCAACGAAAATAATTTTATGGTTGGGGGTCACCACAACATGAGGAACTGTATTAAAGGGTTGCGGCATTATGAAGGTTGAGAACCACTGCAGTAGAAGATCTGTAAACATCTAAATTAGCTCTACTAAATGAAAGGTGTGCAACATTTGCCAGAAAGACATGGCTCCCAAGGAAATGGAAGAGATTATTCTGGCTGACAGCGAGGAGTGCACCTTAGCCACTAGAACAGTTTCCCAGTACTGGAGCTGCTTCGAACGTCAGGGCAGTAGGATGGGGTCAATAACACTTCCCCATCTCTTCTGTAGAACCATGGCACTGAGGCTTTCCTGAAGGAGACAGTTTAAGGCTGGGTTCACAATGGATTGTGGTCTAAATTTTTGGCTGAAACGGACCTGAAGATGCCCATGATTTTCCTGCAAACCGCTCCTGTTGCCTTCCCAGAGCTGTGTTAACTGGCACTATTGAGAGCCAGTCACAGTCTCCTGAAATGCGAATTGGATGCGAGGAAAGCCGCATTTAATTTGCACCAGTGAACCCAGTCTAAGGGTCCATATCAATGGGCATTCTAGTCAAAGGCTGCATTTTCCATTTGAATGCATGAGGTTCAAATGGAGAATGCAGCCTTTAACAGGAAAGCTGCAATTCAAATGCACATTAATAGGACATGCTGCACCCAAAGAGATGTAGTACAATACAAAGCAAGTCACACGCAGCCTATAAAATGCCATGGGTACAACTTTTTCAAATGGGATTTACCTGATCGGCATTTGAGGCGAGTTACAAATGCAGGAAGACAACACCCATAGACATGAGCCCTGAAACCAGCATCCAGAGTTTTGTAGATCAAATAAAACAGTTTGACTACAACTGTAGGAGATATATTTTTAATTATTCCTACACTTAAATGTCCACTAGATGGCAGAGAAGAGTCATTTTGTGAATCTGCTATTAAAGATATAACTTTATGACCATCTAATGTTGCCTAGGTCCTGCTTTTTCTGCAAAAACAGCCCTGACCCATCAAGGAATGGACCCCACTAGACCTCTGAAGGTATGGCGTGATATCTGGCACCAAGCCATCAGTAGCAGATCCTTTAAGTCCTGTAAATTGTAAGGTGGGGCCTCCAAGGATTGGACATGTTCCATCCAGCACATTCCACAGAATTCATTTCTGGCGGCAAAGTCAGCACCTCAAACAGGGCCGGATTAAGAGGATCATGGGCTTGGTGCTGAGGATTTTGAAGGGCCTTAAGGGCCGTGCCTTGGCATGCACCCAGAGGAGGAAGGGTGCAGCCATGCATGCCTAATTCAACATGGGATGCTGTCTCTGAAGCCCATAAACACATCCATGCATCGGCAACTGTCCCTCCTTGTCCGGCCTTCGTGCTGTGTGGGGAGGTTCTGAGGGAGCTGCCTGGGGAAGCGAGCATAGAAGCCAGACTTCTGTGTTTACAAGTGACAGAAGAGCGGTAACAGTGAATATGGCCAACCCGGGGCCTATATTAAGGTAGGGGCCTGGAGCTGCAGCTCCAATAGCCCCTATGTTAATCTGGCCCTGACCTCAAACCATTCTTGAACCCTTTTTACTGTGTGGCAGGGTATATTATCCTGCTCAAAGAGGCTACTGCCTTAATGGGAAGTTTCCACAAATTGGTGTACTTGGTCAGCAACAATGTTAAGGTAGACGGTACATGTCAAGAAACATACCCATGAATGGCAGGACTCAAGGTTTCTGAGCAGAACATTACTAAAAAGCATCACATGCCTTTTTCCATACTTCATCTCTTCCCCAGGTAATTGACGTGCACACACACCTGGCCATTCACCTGATGATCGATCAGCCCAGGCCACCTTCTTCCATTGCTCTGTGTTCCAGTTCTGATGCTCACATTCCCATTGTAGGCACTTGTGGCTGTGGACACGGGTCAGCATGGGAACCCTGACCGGTCTGTGGCTTTGAAGCCCCCATACACAACAAACTGTGATGCCAATTATTATGCTTTCAACACATCAACTTCAGGGACAACATGTTCACTTGCTGCCGAATAGATCCCATCCATTTTCAGATGCTATTGTAACAAGATAATCAATGTTATTCACTTATCTGTCAGTGGTTGTAAAGTTATGGCTAGTTAGTGTATAAATCCCATTGTAACGTAGGAAAATGCGGTTTATCTGACACTCATAGTGAGGCCTTGGCTTTAATAACTTTCCACTTGTATCGAGGTCAGTGACACAAGTATTAAAATTAACATAATCAGCTAACTAGCATTTCCAGAGGTTGGTATGGCAGTCCCTGTATTTCTCCTATAAAAAGTGGGACTTAAAGGATCAGACTAGACAAAACGGATCTGTTGGGTTTCAGGCAGGCTTACATTCCTAAATCACCTGTGGAAATAGTCAGGGACACCCTTCTAATGCCTCGTACACACGCAACGATTATCGGCCGACCGATCGTCCGACTTTTGTCCAGAGTGTTGTTTTGTTGGTTGGAATGTGCCTAGACTGCACACGAATTTTCTCGGCCAACAAAAATCTACTTCAGAAGTGATGTCATGTGCTGGTTTACTTTCCGTGTGTTTTTTCTTCTCTGAGCATGCCCAGTCTTGCTCATCAGATTTTTGTCTGCCGAAATCTGTACTGACTGACGGAAAATCGGCCGTTGTGTTGACGGCCAACAAAAATTTTATAGCCTGCACACCAGATTTTATTTGGCTGAAAAGTCGGAGTCGGTTGTCGAAAGCATCATACTAACAAGCCGAAAATCGGCCGATCGGATGTTGGCCGAAAATTCACGACCAATAATCGATGCGTGTGTACGAGGCATAAGTCTGCCTAAATAGATTTCCTGTTCTAGGGTGACAATGCTCTGTCCTGTCTACAGAATGAACACAAGAAGTTTTAATAAAATCTCTATTGGTGGCTTTTGTATTTATGCTGCTGTGACACCCTCAGCTACTCCAGCACCTGAACAGTGGCTGCATCTGATAAGTTTGTTGCCACCCACAGCACAATTGGTGGACAAGGACAGAGCATTGTAACCTTATAACAGGAAGTTTCCTCAAAGAGCTTTGATATCAGAATCTCCAGGTATTGGGTATTGTAACCACTGCAGCTCCTAAAAGGTACCCCCCCCCCCCTTTTCATGACCAGGCCATTTTTTTTTTTACGATACGGCACTGTTAGTTTAACTGACTATTGCGCGAGCGTGCGATGCTGTACCCAAAAAAAAAAAAAAAAAAATGGACGCCCATTTTTCCCCACAAATAGAGCTTTCTTTTGGTGGTATTTGATCACCTCTGCCTTTTAAAAAATGTTCTCACTATAAACAAAAACAATTTGGAAAAAGAAAAAAAAAATTTTTACTTTCTGCTATAAAACACACTCAATAAAAAAAAAAAAAAAAAAATGTAAGAAAAAAAAATCTAATTTCTTGATCAGTTTAAGCCAATATGTATTCTGGTACAAAACCAATAAGTGTATATTGATTGGTTTGCACAAAATTTATAGCGTCTACAAACTATGGGTTATTTTTATGGAATTTTTTTTTTTTTTTACTAGTAATGGTGGCGATTAGCAACTTATAACAGGATTGTGGCGGACAAAATTGGACACCAAGTGACACTGCATATTTTTTTTTTTTTTAGCATTGATCACAGTATTGGTGTCACTGTACTAATGACACTGGCAGGGAAGGGGTTATCAAGGGCAATCAAAGGGTTAAATGTATTCCCAGGCAGTGCTTTCTAACTGAGGGGGGTGTGTTTGTACTGTGGGAAGACAGAAATCTGTTTTCCTGCTTAGCAAAGGATCTCGGTCTTCCCTTGTCACAGAACAGCAGACCGTCATTCTGCCTCTGTTGGGAACGAACAGTGGGGATAAAAAAGCTGCAGATTTAAAGGATACCTTTATAAAAATAAATATATAATAATAAATATAAAAAGGTGCAATAAAACCACTCTAAGGCTCCGTTCACATGTGGGCGTTTTTGGAGCGTTTTTCTGCTCACTAATCAGCTCTCAAAACGCCCAACAAGACAAATCCCATTCATTGCAATGACCCCTGTTCACATCTGAGCGTTTTGACGCCCTAAGGAAAACGCCCAACGCTCAAAAAAGTACTTGAGCTTCTTTTTGGGCAGATCACAGGCGTTTTGTCCCATAGACCTCAATGTAAAGTGATATTTGGCGTTTCACAGGCGTTTTACAAGCGTTTAGTTGCTCCTGATCAGCTCAAACAGCACAACTCTCCACCCAGGTCTCCACCCCCTTGGCATGCCTCTGCTGTGAGCACATTTTCCTGAAACATGGAGAACAGCAGTTAGGCAGTTTAGGTGACCAGACCCTGCCATACCAAGGTGACCGTAGCCTGCTGCCATACCAGGGTGACCGTAATGTAGTTTAGGTGAACTGACTCTGCTATGCCAGGCTGACCAAACTCTTCCATGCCAAGGTGACCGTAATGAAGTTTAGGTGAACTGACTACTATGCCAGGCTGACCAAACTCTTCCATGCCAAGGTGACCGTAACGAAGTTTAGGTGAACTGACTCTACTATGCCAGGCTGACCAAACTCTTCCATGCCAAGGTGACCGTAACGAAGTTTAGGTGAACTGACTCTGCTATGCCAGGCTGACCAAACTCTTCCATGTCAAGGTGACCGTAACGAAGTTTAGGTGAACTGACTCTGCTATGCCAGGCTGACCAAACTCTTCCATGCCAAGGTGACCGTAACGAAGTTTAGGTGAAATGACTCTGCTATGCCAGGCTGACCAAACTCTTCCATGCCAAGGTGACCGTAATGTAGTTTAGGGTAAATTGACTCTGCTATGCCAAGGTGACCGTAATGTAGATATATATATGGAATCAAAAAACACCATTTTGAAGCCCTAAAACCCAATAAATGCCTAGGGTTCTGGATCATGCCCCAGGGACTATGAATCAGGCAAAAAAAAGTTCTTAAAAATTGTCATTTTTGATAGAGAGCCAATTATTGAAAAAAATTAAAAAAAAAGATTTCTTTGGATTTAGTTTTAATTTTAGTGTCTGGGGGGGTCTAAAAAGTGTACCTGTGAAGTTTCAGCTCTGTAGCATGTCCAGAACCATAAAAAAAAAAAAGATCATGCAGAAGAGGAGGTCCCTGGGAGGTCCAATGCAGAGGAGGAGGTCCCTGGGAGGTTCCTTTGCAAATGTTGTAAAAAAAACACTCTGCTTTTCCATTGGTCACCAAAAACACCTGTTAAAAACGCTTGCAAAAACGCCTATAAAAACGCCTGTAAAAACGCCTGAAAAACGATAAACAAACACCTGAAAAACGCCAACGCCTACATGTGAACGGAGCCTAAGGCTGCATTCACATGTCAGCGTTTGGATCGCGGGCAGAACCGCCGTGGTTCCGCCTGCGATCCGGAGATTATTGCAAATCGGGGGACGCCTAGCGTTGCCCGTTGATTTGCAATAGCCCCCCAAACGCCGAGCGATGTTGCCGCGATTTCCGCCTGCCGAATCGCGGCAACATCGCGCAAACAAAATCGCGGGACGCAATACGCTCCAAAGAAGTACTTCTTTGGAGCGTATTGCGTCCCGCGATTTTGTTTGCGCGATGTTGCCGCGATTCGGCAGGCGGAAATCGCGGCAACATCGCTCGGCGTTTGGGGGGCTATTGCAAATCAACGGGCAACGCTAGGCGTCCCGCGATTTACAATAAATCTCCGGATCGCGGGCGGAACCGCGGCGGTTCTGCCCGCGATCCAAACGCTGACATGTGAACGGAGCCTAAATGAATCAGTCTACAGCACTATATTAAGCATGACGAATCAATGCCTAAACCATACAAATAATAAAAAACATCCACTGTCAGCAACATGGAGATCCCAGCTACTGAATGAGTCACAGTCTAGCCTGGATAAACGTCATATGGAAGGGAGGGTGTGAAGGATTCCCAGACACCACTTATGGATCCCACCACCAAGACGTGCTCCCCGTCAGAAAAAGCACTCACCAGACCTCTGCAAAGTAAACGCCTGTAACTCTCAGACAAATCCTTATAGCATGGGCATCATGTCAGCTGTACTGCGGTTCCAGACTTAAATCCAGCCTCCGTGTATGTTCACCTCACCAAAGCCGTGTCATGGAATAGATCAAACATATAGCGGGGACACATAGCGTAATTCCGTATATTTTATTTCAATCACATGAATAAAAGCACTGTGCCCCACTCCCATCCAAAACCTACTTACAGAATGTCAAGTAATGCAGGCATTGCAAACACATAATCTCACGCTGTTCGTCCCACCGCTGCTGCCCGTAGAGCTGAATACCGTCACCTCCGGAGCTTGTAGCGTGGCTTAAGGCTTAGACATTGACAGAGACAATATAAAATTGATTAAATGATCACAAACAAAAACTGCAGACACCAGTGTCCATCTTTTAAGTAGTGTTTTTTATTGCATATTTCCATAGTTATATATACACATCATAAAAACTTTTTTGTTTCCTGTTCTACTACTAAACATTCTCATTCCTACTAACTAAGTTCACTATTAGCTCAAAAGTTTCTTGACAGACTCGACACATTTACAATCTTTTTTTGGAGATTGCTTTTTAAAAAATGAGTTTAAAAAAATGCACACCATACAGAACACATTCTCTAATTACATCAGCACTGATCAAAAGGAGTCTCACATTGGCACCATGAGAATAAATTTCATGACAAAGGAATCGAAGACGTGACCATGTATTGCAAACCCCAATGGCACCAAGTGGGCACAACTAGGATGTTCAAAAAGGAACACACATATATATATAACATAATGAAAGAAAAGGCCCTTTATAATTTGATTTGCTAGGTTATTGCAAAACCCTCCTCGTTTTTAGTAGTACAACATAAAGAGGCACTTTAGAAAAGAACTCTAACCGTAATACAGTGGTGGGGATAGTCATGTGCCAAGGTAGCGTTATCAGACACTGATCATAAAAGTTAAGTTTTGGTATTAAAAAAAAAAAATCTCTTTGGCAGAGGTTGATGCAGCTGTGGGGCTCAAATAACCATCTTACTGTTGAATGGAATGGTTGGGGGTTGTTGCCTCCGAAAGACCAAATTAGAATTCACATCATTTTCCCATGAAGAATACCTGATGAGCAGTCGCTCTATTTTCCTTGCTTGTATTTCCAGCCTATTAGCTTATTCAATAAAGCAAATGACAATGTGCCAGGGCACAGTGACCTATACCTGCTTATCTAAAGTTACCATCTGCTCCACAATGAACTGGATACCTTCTGCCTATTGAATTAGTACTCCTAGCACATCCCTTGGTGCTATATGCAATCCTTTACTAAATAAGCCCATTTAAAGCCTGAATTCTTCCAGAAATACACCCTGTTGGCCTCTCCTAAAAATATTTTTTTTACCTTGTGCTCATGGTGATCCACTAACTTCAATATAAATCACTGCCCTGATACAAATATTGAGGTAAAGACAGAGTTAGGACTTTACTGGCTGTATACTTCTGGAATAGTGACCCACAAAGTCTTGAAGCAAAGGACAGCCAAGAAGGTCAGCAAGGAAGCCCCCATCACAGGTTTCCCAGGGAAGCCCCCATCACAGGTTTCCCAGGGAAGCCCCCATCACAGGTTTCCCAGGGAAGCCCCCATCACAGGTTTCCCAAGGAAGCCCCCATCACAGGTTTCCCAAGGAAGCCCCCATCACAGGTTTTGTGATCGATTGACCATTATTCATGTAAAAACTGAGTAATTGGGATAAATGATGGAAAATGGCACAAAAACCTGGAGCTGCTGACTACAGCAACAGCATCCATGTTTGGGCTAAAAGACGAACCCTTGCCAACAGCTCTGAAAAGCAAGACAATAGGTTTGGTTTAAAGCTGGCCCCTCCAGCGGCACATTTTCCTTGCCTTTCCCTGCTGCATTCAGGCACCAAAAGTGAAGAAATATGCTTTAACTACCTTCATTGTAGCTAAAAGTGCTATTCAAGCACTCAGCTCTGTAACGCAGTGTAAAGGAGAGAGCCCTCAGGTCTGTGTAACCTCCAATTTGAGACTTGGAGCTTACAAAGGTCTTTCTCTCTGCGCTCCCAGTGACCGAACAGAGTGACAGGGGGGCCAAAGGGAAGGAAGTGGCAGCTGGGACCGGCCTTAAAGTGATCCTGTTACCTTGCCCTGCATAGGCAATCCACATTTTCACCTTAAATTTGTATAAATCAGTTGGTGTGCAGATAATAATCAGTGTGTGTCCTCCATAGCTTTAGTGATTCCAAACACCATTCATTATACCTGGAGTTTTGATTTCACAGCTTCTCCGAAGCACAAATAAAATATGTGCATGTAATAACATACAAAGTGAGAAAAAAAACATTGCAGATCTTTTACAAAAGAAAAAAAAAGGAGAAGGTGCTTTGTGATAAGAAAATAGCGTTCAACAATACAGTCCATATATACAATTTTTAAAGCAACATGAACGAAAATATCCTGACTATACATGTTACAGTGCCAAAAAGAGCTTTTATAACACATTATTTTTAGCTGGTTACGAAAACATGCATGTATGTATACATTGGTTTTATACCTCTTGTGACATAGCTCATCAATTCAAGGAATGTGTTACCTTCAGCTGTGAAAAGTTTGTACAAAAATTAAGTGTTTTTCGATGTTAATGGGAATTATTCAGAAAGCCTGCTGTTCTAGAAGGGAGAGCACCAGGCTACTCTTTACAGTCCATAAAGATTTTTGTTAGTTATAGTCATTGTGTCAGTTTAAAAAAAAAAAAAAAGGCAACACATTGTGGGGGGGGGGGGGGGGGGGTCCCTTCATCATAGCTACACTGAAATCATGATGAAGGGTGCCCCTTTGGAATGCCAAAACGCATTACAAGTTAAAACCCCAAACACTTGTACCCTAAAAAGTTTGGACTTCCCCAATCTATAAATCTAAAGCCCCCTTTCACATGAGTTGTCCAAATTGGGTCCGGCTGTCTGTTTTCCAGCCAGGCCTGATCAGATTCTTCATTCTCCTCTATGGATAGAGGAGAATAGATGTAATAGAGGAGGATAGAGGAGAATAGATGTAATAGAGGAGGATAGAGGAGAATAGATGTAATAGAGGAGGATAGAGGAGAATAGATGTAATAGAGGAGGATAGAGGAGAATAGATGTAAATGGACTTGTGTCCGTTTATACCCGGTTACCTCCAGATACCAACCTATATAAAAAAAAAAACAAGGGGATCCTTTGCACTCTGTCTGATCGGATCGGAGGGCAGTCGGGTATCAGTGGACAGCTGGTTCCATGCCCATAGAGCAGAGCAGGCTGTGACCACCTGCGCTCTGAATAGGCTTGAGCAGAGATGGACCAGTCATCTGGGCGCTCGGCTCAGCAGGGGATCAGCAGACAGATCCCCTGCTGGGGAAAACTGGATCTGGCCTATGTAAAAGGGGCCTAGGATGCTTACCTGAAGACCAAACCATGCCCCCAATGCTAAGGCTCCATCCGCCAACCACTACATCACTGCTGTTTTCCTATAATGGCGTGGAAACTCAGGAGGATAGAGGCTCCATTCACACTTTTGCGAGTTTTCATGCAACTTTGGACACCAAAGTTGCATGTCAAGTCATTGCCCATGTTTTCCAATGATAATCATTTATGTGCAGTTTAAATTTACAGCAACTTCAAAGTAATTCATGCACAACTTTGATCTGACTTTCATGCAACTCGAAGGCCATAGACATGTTAACCCTTAAAAGTTGCATGAAAGTTGTCCTTGAATGTTATACAATGCAACAGTTGTCTATTATCGTTGGTCAAAGCCAAGGTCGTATCCAATTTGCACCATCCATAGTTGCACCCCAAAGTCAGTGCAATTTGGAGTCGTACAAGTGTGAATGGAGCCTCAACCACCACTTGCAGCAGGGAACACAGGCATGAGATATTCCAAGACGTGTCAAATGCTGAAGAGTCTGAAGGCTGCAGCACTGAAATACAGGGAAGACAGAGTATAGGCTGCCAGAGAGAGGAATATAAACTCTCTATTGCATGGATGTTCAGTATTGAGTTTTTCTTTTTGAATCAGACAGGATTGGTTTAAGTTTTGGTAGCTCAAGAATGGATCAGAAACTCTGTAGGTTTTTTGCTGCATCGCTGCTGGGAAGATTTACATAAACTTCTGGCCTAGTTGCTGTTGTCACCAGGACATGAAGTTCAGGGAAATCTCCCAAATTGAAGACATGGCAACCAAAACTCAAAGTGGGTCTAACCCTCCCAAATTCCTGTAGCATCAAAAACAAAAGCTGAACCTGGCGTTCTACAAAAGCATATTTAGAAATAACGATCCCAGTACTAAAGCACAGAAGACTTATATATGCAGACTGAAGCAGTAGTATAGGAATCATTCTAAAACATGCAGGTGGGTCCAATGATTCAGACCACTGCCATCTGTCTCTGAGGGCCCATTCAGACTTGCTTGTTACCACAACATATCTGTTCTACATGCATAGTAAATAGCACCCCAACAAACATACAGTGCATTGTGGTGCACTGCATTGCCTTGACAAAAAAAAAAAAATAGGGCAGTGCATTTTTTTGATCTGTTGCAGTACATTAGAATCCCATTCATAAGGAAAGGGCTGCAAATGAATGTAAATCAAGTTAATGCACTGCAAGGGATCTTGGCATCAATCTGGTTAGACCAATTAAAGCCTGACTGTCCACCATGAGTACCACACATCACACCAGTAAGGCCCCTTTCACACAGGCGGACCGTTCAGATCCGCCTGTCCGTTTTTTTGGTGGATCTGAATGGTCCCCCCATGCATCCCTATGGGGCATCGGATGTCAGCGGAGACACGTCCGCTGATATCCGATCCGATCTGTCAAATCTGGACGGATGGAAACCCTATTTTCCATCCGTCCAGCGGATCGGATGAGAACGGGCCGACGGTCTGTTCCCATCCGATTCCCTCATAGAGATGTATGGGGAACCGACAGCTGTGTATCCAGAGACAGTGCGGAGAACAGCTGTCATCCTCCTGCTCAGCGGGGGAATCGGCAGATCGATCCCCAGCTGAGATAAACGGAGTCCGTCCAACGGACGGATAGTGTGAAAGAGCCCCAAGGCCCAGTTCACACTGGTGCGATATGCGCTCCGACTTTGAGAGCACATGTCTCATTACATGTAAAAACCAATGTTTACCTGTAAGGGCCGTCTTAAGTGGTCTGACTTTGGAAAAGGTTCCTGCACTACTTTGCTCTTCTGTCCGATTTCAGCCCATAGAATAGACGTTGCATCCAAGTCAGATCCTCCTCTTAATTAATGCGATTTAGATCCGACATTACCTACATTACAGGAAGATTACACAGGCATTCCCTGAAGTTGCTTCTAAGTCGCCTCAAAGTTGTGCCGAATTTGCCTGGCAAAATTGAGTGACTCATGTCAGAGCAGTGTGACCCGGCCTAAGCCACAACCAGGGATGAGCTCTGGTGTGTCTGAACTCCCCTGAGCTATCCCACCAGGAAGCTGTCAAAGCCAACAGCCAATCACAGGCTGCCGAGGTGTTCCCTGCCCTGCAGCCACATGTATACAAGGGGCATGTATATGTGTGGCTGTGGGGTGAAGAAGGCCTCTGCCGCCCATGATTGTTGAGTGACTCATGTCAGAGCCACATGTATACAAGGGGCATGCATTTATATGAACCCTCCTGTGATAAGCAAGAATGTAAAAAATATCCAAATATTGTAACAGAATGCTTCAGTGAGTACGAGGTCACACCGAAATATTGCAACGTGTGTTTAAGGCTCGGGTCACACTATTGCGATGCGGGAAGGCTGCGAATTCGCAGCCTGTTCCCGCATCGCACACGCACCCCCGGCAGTTCACACTGCCATATGCGATCCGCTGGGGGTGTCAATGTAATCTTAACGACACCCCCAGTTTGATCGCATATCGCAGTGCGATCGTGCAGTTCGCACAGGATGGGATCGCACAAGTGTGAACTGCTGTGCGATCCGATCCTGATGCGGCTGCAAAAATGCCTCCTGTGCGTGTTTGCACCGGGTGCAATGCGAATTTAGCCATACAAACTGTATGGCTAAACTCGCACCGCACAGCTGATCGCATGTAATGTCGGAGCAGTGCGCTCCGACATTACATGCGAACCCGGCACTCGCATCAGTGTGAACCGGGTCTTAGAGGAAACATCCCCTCCACAACAATTTGTCTCTGGATAGAGAAAATGAAACTGTGTACAGGGGGTCTCCGGGGTACAAACAAGATAGGGACTGTAGGTTTGTTTGTAAGTCAGAACGGGTACATTTTTTAAGTATAGCCAAAAGAATCATTTTTAAGTTTTCTGGATAGCATAGGAAAGGGTAACATCTCTGTACCATTTGTTTGGTTGTCTCTACCGCTTGTTCAGAATATTCCACCTCACTTTCTGTCCCTATGACAATTGGATTTTTAAAATGTTGGGTTGTTGTGGAAAAAAGGATTGGTGATAAAGCGTCAGTGGAGACACCTTTTTCCCCCATTGGAACTCTTACAACGGCGAATTTCCCTTCCTAGGGGGAGATTTCTTCTCACTTCCTGTTGTCTCTCTCCGTTTGTAAGCAGGAATCGTTTGTAAGTCGGATGTTTGTTGCCTGGGGACCGCCTGTATATGATTATGAAAGACGATAAAGTCCTAAAATTTTGCAAAAACTTGGTTACAACATGGAAGAGTGAACCTGGCAATGTGTTTGGGGGTCTGTGGTTCCTGAGTAATGCTGCGTCATCAGGATCGCTCTTGTTGAGGCCGAGCGTCAGGAATATGTAAACATTAAATGAAAAAGTGTCAGTAAGTAAACCGTATGTAGTAAGACTGAATGAATTATTGACCTAAACGTGAAAGAATTGAAAGGGGTTCTTCTACACGTGCACATCTAGCAAAACACATTTATATTGTTCCAAGGGGGACTATGTGGAACGCATGAATGCAGCACATTTATTAGGCGTTTTATCTAAAGTGACATAAAAAGTTACTTTGCACTGTTTGTGGCACGGTGGAAATGAGCAGCTTCACTGACAAAAATGTCGGGGAACATTTCTTAAAAAAAAAAAACACTTTGCAATTGCAGTTACTGTCAAACCTGAGACATGGCCTAGGTTAGCGCTATTTTTTTTTTATCTTTTGCTACTAAAAGATTTACCCATTTTCTGCCATTTATCTGAATACTAGAGTTATAGAATGTTTTTTTCTGTAGGGTCGGCTGTACACAATTTAAAAAGATTCCTCCATCCACACTATACACCATGGAGCTACTCCCCCTGCTGGGCTATTATACACTGACAGCTGGGGATCAGAATACCCGAACAGCAGCTGCATCCCAATGGATATATAGGCGCTGTTCGGAAACATTTTTACGTTCAGCTCCTTTGTTTTTTTGTTCAATCAAAGGATGTCTGGCGAGAGGGGTCAGGGCCATGCACAACATGTGAAATTCAAACAGTCAATGGCCAGCTTTAAAATGTTACTAAACCCACAACAGTAAAATCAGTGTGTATATGGACAGCATGCTTGTTACGGCCACTGTAGAACCTAAGGGGTTAATCCTCTGCATTGTGTAAAAAGGCTGTGAGATTCTCAGCTCCTTCCAGTGTCTCCAATTCATCTCTGAATATTATAGAGGCCTGGGGACAAGCTGCACATGCTCAGATTAATGTGTATTTCTGGAGAGTTTTTTTTTTTTCTTGCATGTGATCAGTACAGGGCCAATCAGCACTATCCAGACAGAGGGTCAGGGGTCCTGCAGTCTTATAGGACAGTGAGATTAGAATGAAAACTCCTCCTACAAGCTTTAACCAGACACTGATAGAAGTCACAAGACTGCTATATACTGCTGATTGAAAAAGGGATTTAGCAGTGTATATTTCCTAAGACTATTGCATTTCCATGGTCTGTGTACTGTGAGAGACCAGATATAGTGAATGCAGGGTCCTGGGTTTAGGAACACCTTAAAATTCTAGCAAATAATCACTAAACAAATGTCTTACAATAGAATTAGCTACACAAGTAGAATCTTTTGGGCCTCATTTGCACGTATGGAGCGTTCCGATCCTTCTGCAGAAAGTATTAGGTGGTGAGGAGGCGTTACAACTCAATGTCTGTCTGTTTTTAACCCCATAAATGCAAGACTACTACAACACAACCATGTGCAATGTGCTTGGCTGTAGGGAGGAATATAAGGGAAGCAAATATAAAAGGGAATACAATTCCTGCCGTAGCCGGAAAGCAAAGCATCGGGGCTACAGCATGTGTACACCTCCAGCAGCTGCCTTTCCAGTTAAAGGGGTAGTGATTGAGGGAGCAGTAAAACATGCGGCTCAACCGCAAGCTTTTACTGTCCGCAAACTGCTAGTGTAAACGAGCCCTTAGCAATCAGTTGCACAATATTAAGCGCTACTACGATCTACTTGTGTAGCTTATCACACAGTGAGCAATTTGTTCCATTTATTTTAGGATATCATATGCTACACCTAATATTCAGTCATTAGTGACGGTAAGTGGCAGTATTGAGTGATTAAAAAACTCCTGTAGAAAATTCTAGCTTTTTTGGGTGACTGCCTGCAAGAGCACAAAATCCCCCATGTAGCTTAAAGTGATTCTAAGACTCTTATCTTAATGCATTAAGGTAAAAACCTTCTGGGTGCAATCCCCCCATCCCTAGCCATCTTGACCCAGTGATGTGCATGAGAGCAGCAGCTCTCCTGGGTCTCTCTCTCCTCAATAGCTCACACAGCAGCAGGAGCCAATGAGGAGAGAGCGGGGGGCAGGGCCGAGCGTCGCTCTGTTTGAGCCTGCTCGAGTGCCACCATGACACGAGGCTTGCTATTGGCGGCACTCAGCAGAGGGGAGGAGTCAGGTGGGGGACCCAAGAAGGGGATCAGGGTTGCTCTGTGCAAAACCATTGCACAGAGCAGGTAAGTATAATGGGCTTTGTTTTTTTAAACTACAACCTTTAGAATCATATTTACTCTAAGAGTAGCAATAAGTCACTAAAGAAATAGTGCAAATGGTTTTCTATCAACTACCCAAGTAGCATGTAGTAGAAATTCTTCACGTCTGCGCGATGCTCCAATGCTGTGCATCCGACTGCTTGCTTTTCCCTGTTATTTGTATAGTTTACATAATAGGAAACCATTTGTTCCAATGGGTTAGCAATTAATCACAACTCACCATGCACTTTACAACCAGACTATAAAATCTCCTTTATACCCTTTATACACTGACTGCGGCTTTGAAATCGCACAAGTTCAAAGCCGCTGTCAGTGCAACTTCAGGTGTGACTTGAAGGACATCTGTGCGGCTTCATGCACAGATGTCTATTCAAGTCGCTCGTGAAAACGCCAAAAGTAGTGCAGGAACTACTTTTTCAAATCGATGCGGCACTGCAAATTCTGCATCGCTTCAGTTTGAACACTGCCATTGCCAGCGTGACTAGGGGCTGGGAAATGTGAACGGGGGCTAGGATCTACCAACTATGTATCGCAGAGGTCTGCTTGATTGGATAGTTAAGTCATAACATAATGTTTTTGTAAAACGTTGATTGAACAGTCGGGCACGTAGTGTGTATGGTAAGGTTTAGTGCTCTCTCACACTTCAGGTATCGCATGTGAATCGCAGCGCACCGCTCACATGCAATGTCTGTGCATTGCGAATTCAGCCATACAGATTGTATGGCTGAATTCGCATCGCATTCGGACCAAAGTCACACAGGACCCTTCTTTTGGTGTTCACACCTATGCGAGCCGATTCATGTCTGAACTGACAGTTCGCACTGCGATATGCAAACTGATCTGGGGGTGTCTTTCACTTTGTATTAACACCCCCAGCGATTTGCATATGGCAGTGTGAACTGCCTGTGTGTCAGGTGTAATGTGGGAACCCGCAGTGGATTCACAGAGTTCCCACATCGCATATGTGTGAACCGGCAGCTGCCAACTTCACCACTTTCGATCAGCCAAGAATCAAACGTGTGATCGAAAGTGATTGCCATAAAACAAGCAATCTATGAGTTGTCTGATGACCTGAATTTGATAAACTGACAGCTTGAATACAGATTACTGCAATCAAATAAAAAACATAAAAAAATTAAGCAATTTTGACAAATGCTATTATATTCAAAAGCAGGGTTCAAACAAGGCAATTCTTCTATCTCGTCTCCTAGTGATTTTAGTAGCAGGACTGAGCTACTAAGAATTGCCCATGTAGCTCTACCAATATTCAGATTCGAACGTCATCTCATTGACCCAACTTCAGTACTCTGTACAGCATTAATGAACAAGCCTGGCACATTTGCCTGTTTTAACATAGGAAATATAGAAGGGTTGTCTACAGCTATGTTTCTCAACTCCGGTCCTCGGGGCACACTAACAGGCCAGGTTTGCAAGAAAACTGAAATACATCACAGGTGATCTCACTTGCTGCTCAGTTTACAGTATTCCAGTCTGCATCTCCCCAAGGTAATACTTAAAATCTGGCCTGTTAGTGTGCCCTGAGGACCGGAAATGAAAAACACTGGTCTACAGCAACCAAACAGAAGCTGGTGTTCATGTTTTAACAGGCATTAGAAAACAGCAGATAGAATCTGATTTGTTGCTGGCAGCACTTCAGCTCTACGATAGTCACTGCATACACTATGGAGATTTCCAGCTATCCCAATTATTTAGCTGATGAGCATGGAACAGGTCTACTCTACAAGTTTATAAATGTGTCCCCTAAACTATTCCAGTAAAAAAATACTTTTCTATTTTACAGTATCTGACAGAGGGATACAGGTCTTGTCTACAGCGTTACACCTTGGAAAAAAAAAACAACAAAAAAAAAAAAAAAAAAAAAAACAGGGCTTGTTTAGTAAAAATCCACCAAAAACATATTAGTAACAAGATGAGAGGTTTGTGATCAGTGCGAAGTATCTATGTTAGAGGTGTAGTACAGTCCGCATGACTTGCGTACAATAACATACCATGGAATTGGAATATTAGCCCAGTAATGTTATAGAAGACATTGTGGCACTACATAACGGAACACAATTTTTTTTTTTTTCTCCAAAGAAACAATATTGCAGAAAGAATTTGTAACTTGACAACGAAGCACCCACTTATAGGTTTGCAAAGGCGTTTTATCACAAGTTTTATTTGCACTGTGTCCAACAAAGCACCCGTTTAGTAAATCCAGCATTTTTATAGTGAGAATTGGGGAATTTTCTGTGCTTTTAAACAAAAAATGGAATCTATGTGTATTTTAATACATAACACACCCATGTAATAAATATATTTTCATTTTTTTTCAATTTTACTATTAATACCCCCGTGAAAGTGCATGTCATCTACATTTAGTGGAGGCAGACATATATGCAATATTAGATGTTAATGCAAGCAAACAATTCAATGTGGATCAGTAACGTTGCAAATTAGGATTATCCATTTGCCTGAAGCCAGTGACATCACTGAAAATGTGGCCAATCAACTTACTAGAGACATGACTGAAAATGTAGCCAATCAACTTACTAGTGACATCACTGAAAATGTAGCCAATCAACTTACTAGTGACATCACTGAAAATGTAGCCAATCAACTTACTAGTGACATCACTGAAAATGTAGCCAATCAACTTACTAGAGACTAGTGACATCACTGGAAATGTAGCCAATCAACTTACTAGAGACTAGTGACATCACCGAAAATGCAGACAGTCCCCTAGATGATAGTACTAGTACTATCATGGATTACTAGAGACCACGAATATCGCTAATAATCAGTAAATGTTGACTATGCTTTCATGAGATTGACATAATGTGGTCTCTCTATTGTTTAGAGACCCGTGACATCACAGGCGAAGGTGACATCACAGGCGAAGCTGATTTTGCTAAAGGCCAGTAGCATCACTGATCGCTTGGTCAATTTTTTTTTTTTTAAAGAAACCAGTGACCTAAACATACATGAAGCCAATCAGTGTGCTAGATTCATGTGATATCAAGTTAATACACTTTGCTAACTTTGTTTTTTTAAATAAGGGTACAAAAAAAAAAAAAAAACCTCGTAACTAGTTATGCCACCCTAACTTTATGTCTGCCTCTGCTGCTAAGGGCACCACATTAAACCGTAACGTTATTTTAAAATGAAACATACAAGTGAATTGTCTCTTAGGAATGCACTTGCCTCAATCGGCAGAACATGGTTTGTGCTTTTGCACTTTGAGGGAAAAAAAAAAATAGTTAAAAAAAACAAAAACCGTTCTACACAGCGGGTATGTATACATGTGTCTGTACACATATATACATAATACTGCAATAAATCACACATTCAGTATGTGCATGAACTCTTCCAAACTATATACATCTATGTGTGCAGTTGTATAAAATGTTTTAGGCCAATACATATGCACACACAATATTTTACATTACCTACATATTTACACATACAGTTCCCCCTCCATTTCCAAGGCAGTGACATTGGGCCCACCATCGCTTTACGCTGCAGTAAGGACTTAATAATTCAGCTTTGTTACAGGCCTCTCCCGACTGCTTTCTGTAGTTTGGCTGACAATGCGCTTGCGGTTCCTTTTGAGTTTGGAAAGGTCCTTATCAAAGACTTCTCCCGATCGAAGAGCCGAGACGAGGTCATCAAACTCTCCTTCCTCTTCTCCGTTTTCCTTGGCTTTCCTGGCTTTGCGTTCCCGTTCACGCTGCTCTTTAAGCTGTAAAAGAAAGCAAAAAACAAGGTTTGCCAACATCCCACACTATGAAGAGAAGATGAGCCTAGTGACCAAGTTAAAAAGAACAAACTTACTAATTCACATCCAACAGATACACCAGGGCTCAACAAACCACAGGCGCCAGGTCGCCATAGGCTTTAAAACACATGGGGGGGATGGAAAAGGTAAGACGATAACTTAGGGTGGAATTAGTGAGGCAGCTATGGGCCCGCGCCTTATGAATAGCTTTCTTTATTTTTTTTCTATCTACACGGGGGGGATGGGTGGACAGAAAGGAGAAAAAAAACAGTATGTTAGGGTGGAATTGGGGGGTCAGCTATAGGCAGCTACCCCTGGGCCTACCCCCTAAGTAATGTAGAATTCCCTTTTTTTTTTTGGTATTTAAGTTTTGTTTTTTCAATGTATATTTCACTGATGGGGTTCTTTGAGTTTTTTTTTTTTCTTTCTTTCTGTTTTACTGGGGGGGGGGGGGGGTGCTTTAGATTAGGGTGACCAGACATCCCCGGGGACTGTTCCCTGTTTTGTCCCTGGATTGTACTTGAACAAGGGCCCAGGCAATTCCAAAAACAATCAGTGCAGAATTAAAAAAAATAAAAAATAAAAATTCTGAATTACAACCCCCCTGCTCCGCAGCTCCTACTAGCTTAGGGATGTGTGTTTTTTCCCCCATTATCTGTGCCCCTCTCTGAAGATCATGTGCTGGTCAGGGTAGAGGAACTATTTCTTCAGTTTAGGACACATGCCCCTTCTGCTTGCTTGTTCTTCTGCCTTGGCTCAAGAGGTGATCTTCCTCCGCTCAGCTCCGCTCCACCCAGTAGTAGCCAGGGCCCGGAGAGTGAGACTTGAGGCGCTGTAAGGCGGGCAGCGGCATTGACAGGCAGAGAGGTGCGGCTGAGCTCAGCTGACAGTGTCCAGCAGCAGGAATAGAGGGGAAGCAGATCCGAACCTGGGGCTGCCAGTGCCTTCAAGGCTTCAACACAGGGGGGCTTTGGAGGTGTCTGTGTATAGACTACATTGCACTGTGTCTGTCTCTCTGGCATCATGGATGGTATCATAACTCACAGGCAGCAGACACTCTATCATGGCTCTGGCTGGCAGTGCACTGTCACAGTGTGTCACATAACATGGCTGCTGGATGCAGATTTTGTTATATAACACACTGTGACAGTGCACTGCAGCCAGAGCCATGCTAGAGTTCCTGCTGCCTGTGAGTTATACCATCCATGCTGCCCATTCTGTAAGTATGGAAGACATTGATCCTGTGTTCCTGCAAAGCAGAGACATGGATCTATGCCTTCCCTTAGTAAAAGCACCTCCCCCACAGTGAGAAAACACTTAGTAGGCACACAGTTAACCCTTTGATCGCCCCTGATGGTAACCCCTGAGGAAGAGGCTAAGCCTCAAAATGCATCAGCCAGTCCAATTGAGGAAGTTACATCTGTTAAATGAGACTCTAAATGCTATAACTGCAATGAGTTGATGTGCCTTTGACAAGCATGTGTTTGTGAGTATGAATTTTTATTGAATAAAGTTGGTTTTATTGAGGATAATGTACTAGGCCGGTGCGTCCTATATTTTTCGATTTGGTGTGAGCTGGCTGTAGTGGGAATGCGTGTGAGGTGTGTGTACCCGGACCGCACCATGCCTGCTTTGGAAGTGCGACCGGGTAATGCACTTATGCTCAGCCGGGATCGCTGTCACCGAGCCAGGCTCTTTGGGGGATAACGCCACACATGGCTGCCTTGAGGCTCCTATGTCATGGAGGGTGCTGGGTATAGATATAGGCTATGGAAGTGCTGGGACTTGCTGGATGTGCTGGGAAGTGACTATGTACTGATCATGAGGCAAGGGAACCTGTAGGGAGAGGAATGTACTGGCTGACATGGCCATCCTTCTGGAAATGCTAATTCCTTGTCTGTTGCTGTGGTCTCTAATTCCGCAGGCCATGTAGATCAGGAATAGTAGGAACTGACTTGATTGCTCAAACTGCTAATGTCTGTAATTGACAATGAAAGCCAGGTGAACAGCATTTTCAGGAGAGGTCAGCAGCACTGATACTTCCCTGTACAGGAATAGTCAGTAAAGTAGAGAAGCCATATTTACTGGTGATCTGGTAAGGATGGTAATGACTGCACTCTGCACAGCTTGGACTTAGACTGGTTCACATCTATGTGTGTTTAGAGCCTAACTAAAAAGCACATAGATGTAAAATTATTCTTCAATATCAATGGAAGTCCGGTTCCAGTCCCCTTTATGTGCACATTTAAGATCTGCCATTGAAAATAAAGCCCTGTTTTTTTTTTCACTGTCTCTTAAATTCAAAACAAATTTGTCATGCCCTGAGATATACTATATGGTCAAAAGCTTTTGGATCAGTGGATCTTTATGAACTGGCTGGATGGAACATGCTAAAAACATTGGTTTGGATATGGGGTTCGCCTCCTCTGTGGATAGAACAGTCTTTACCATACTGGGAAGACCCCTCTTCAAGATTTTGGAGTAGGTTTGTGGGAGTTTGTGCCCATTCAGCAAAAACATTTGTGAGTTCAAGTACTGATGTTGAATGAGAGAAGACCTGGATCACAATCAGCATTCCAATTCATCTCAAAGGGGTTCAGTAGGGTTGAGGTCAAAGCCCTGTGCAGGCCACTCGTGCACTTCCACAACAAACACATCAAACCATGTCTTTATGGAGCTGGCTTTGTACACGCAAACACAAACTACACTTAATCGTTCGGAGGGGTGTCCATAACGGCCGCTTAGACACCCCAGGGGGAACGTCTCAGACGGTCCCCTCTTACATGAGCAGCCAGCAAAAAAGAGCAGCTCCAGATGGCATGTGAGTGCCAGATGCCACCTGTGCCCCAGGCGCAGCCGCCGCTGCGACCCCCAAATTGCAGGGTGTCACACACTGAAACAGCCAGTGCATCCACCAGCGCCTGTCGCGGCAGGGGAGGTAGAAATGTCATCATCATCCGAGACAGGGTGCGAGGTAACAGACCCGGCAGGGAGGCCCCACGTCTGCGGCGGCTAAGCCTACTGAAATGAAACAGAGAGAACTGCGTCCGTCAATGAATGATAGAGAAAAAGAGTTATCCAAAGCCTTGAATATGCCAGTCAGTACTGTTCAATCACTTATCAAAAAGTGGACAATTCACGTATCTCTTGATACCAAGCCAAGGTCAGGTAGACCACAAAAGACTGCAGCCACAACTGGCAAGAAGAATTGTTCAGGATGCTAAAAATGCAGGCTGCTCTGGAAAAAGATGGTGAGGTTGTTTCAAGGAGCACAACACGATATTTAAACAAAAAAGCTGCATTGTCAGGTTGCCAGATAAGTCTTTACTGCACCAATACCACAAAAAAGCCTGGTTATAATATGCCCGACAACACCTTGACATGCCTCTAAGCTTCTGGCACACTGTAACCTGGAGTGACAAAACCAAATTAGAGCTTTATGGTCAAAACCATAAGCACTATGTTTAGAGAGGGGTCAACAAGGCCTATAGCAGGAAGAATACCATCCCCACTGTTAAACATGGTGGTGGCTCACTGATGTTTTGGGGTGTCCGCTCTAAAGGCACAGGGAATTTTGTGAAAAATGATGGCAAGATGAATGCAGCAGGTCATCAGAAAATACTCGCAGACAATTTGCATTTTTCTACATTAGGGGTCTCCAAACTATGGCCCTCCAGTTGTTCAGGAACTACAATTCCCATCATGCCTAGTCATGTCTGTAAATGTCAGAGTTTTACAATGCCTCATGGGATGTGAAGTTCTTCAACTGCTAGAGGGGTCATAGTATGGAGATGCCTGTTCTGCACGAAAGCTGCGCATGGGATGCTCTTGGACTTTCCAGCACAGCAATGACCCTAAGCACAAGACCAAGTTGACCCTCCAGTGGTTACAGCAGGAAAAGGTGAAGGTTCTGGAGTGGCCATCACAGTCTTTTGACCTTCATATCATCAAAGCACTCGATGTCAAACATGCAGTTCATGCAAGATGACCAAAGACTCTGCATGACCAGGAGGCATTTTGCCAAGATGAATGGGCAGCTATACCACCTGCAAGAATTCGGGGGCTTGTACACTACTATTACAAAAGACTGCACGCTGTCATTGATGCTAAAGAGGGCAATGCACAGCATTAAGCACGAAGGTTATGCAGGCATTTGAACAGGGGTCATTTCATTTGTTGCCATGTTTTGTTTTAGGATTGTGCCATTCAGTTATGACCTACAGTTGAATATGAATCCCATAAGAAAAAAAAGGAACGTGTTTTGCCTGCTCACTCATGTTTTCTTTAAAAATAGTGCATACTATTACCAAATTTTCAAGAGTATAAAAACTTTTGAGCACAACTGTATCCTTTGTGGCTACAAAGAAATTTATTTCAATCAAAGTTTTTTTTATGCCCAGAGTTCAGCTTTAGGTAAACCGGTCATAGAAATAGGTGGGTTGCCTGTTGAAGACATAAGTAGACTTGGAGTTATACAGATCTATAGGCATCAGTACTAATGCCAATAACAAAGCATGGAAGGCAGAAAGGGAAGGGAAAAGCACCCAGGAAGCTTGGTCTGTAATTGCATTACAGACAGTTTGGGGTTGATGGCCACTGTAGGGGGAAAAGTTTGGGGTTGATGGCCACTGTAGGGGGAAAAGGGTACCAGAGGGGAGGCACAGAAACCCACTTAGACTGGCCTTAAAAGCCAAGTTCACCCAAAACCAATAGAGCCACATTGTGGGGATGCAGACAAATTTAAAATCATCCCTGATCTATCATGAGCGCTCCAGTGTTGAACATCTTACCAACACCATTCCTGGTTGTACCCCACTGATGACAGATTTTGCAAAATACCAGCAGAAGCAGATCAGTTCAAATGTATCCAAGATAGGTTTATTAAATATGCTGAATACTAAACCCTGTTATCAATTAAAGCCACAGCAAAAAAAAAAAAAAGCCAGAAAAAGTATTAAAAATAGTACTGAACCTGTATTTTAGATTGTTTTCTATAATAGCTGGATACAGCATATGGATCTCAACACAGCTAAATCATTCCATTATGTTGGCCACAATGAGGGAAGAGACACTTCAAAGCTCCCAGTGATGATTATCTAAAGATGTTCTGTTTATTGAACATCTGACATTTGTCTTGCAGGAACTCAAGCTCACTCAATCACGTTAATTAAACGCATGAACTGACTGACAATGAATAAGAGGAGACTGAAGATTTTGCTTATATTAAGCCGCTGACTTCACTTCGTTAGTCTGCTTTCTGCAATGTTCTCATCCGCCAACACTCGGAGACAGACGATCGACTTCCAAGGATCTTGTCTCATGTGCTCCGACTGCGGATGTAAACTTGCAGTGCTTTTATGGTCTATGGAGTATTACTGGTCTTGTGTGATTTACTACAGCTGAAATGTTACAAAGCCTTCAACAAAGATCAACATTAGGTAATCTGATTTATTTTCTCCAGTTGCAGACATGCTCATCATCAGGAGCATATCATCACCTAGCAAATTTACAAGCATAAGCAAAAAATCACTGCATCATGTTTGTTTACTGGTCCCAAGCGGAGCTGTGATGCGGAAGTGAAGATGAAAGAATACAGCAACACAAGTGTTGTATGTGTTTTTTCATGTCTCCTTCCGAAAATTAATGGCCGCCACAGTTGGTGTCCTCCAACTTACATTATAATAATATTAGCCTAATATTAATAAAATGATAGAAAAAACTATTTTAAAATAATTTGGGGAAAAAATTAATTTTCGGTTTCCGGCCAAGGGCATCCTGAATTTTAAGTTTCTGTTTTAGCCCAGAATTTTCATTTTGGTGCATCCCTTATTTAGAGGATTTTTTTCTCTCTCAATTCCAATTCAGTGGTTGATCCAGCGACAGCGTGGGATGCTCATAAACCCGTAATTAGGGGTACTTTTATTCAGTTAGGAGCACGTGCAAAGAAAAAAAAGAGGACGCACCGCTTAGATGAACTCACTGCTGATATATCAACCTCAGAATCCCTTTACAATAAAAAACCCTCACCAGTTATCCAGTCTAAAATAGTCTTACTATGACAAGAACTAAGGCCTTTACTACTGGAGTCATTTGAAAAAGCCCAAAGGAAACTTAAAGCTAAAACTTACTTCACAGGCAACAAAGCTGGAAAAGTGATGGCATTAAGGATTAAAGGACAACACCTTAAATCCAAAATACATCATCTTTTCCATCCAACTACCAATGAAAAAATTCTTAAACCCCAAGCCATCGCTGATGCGTATAGTCTATATTACAGCAGTCTCTATAATATCGAAGATGAACAAGGAACTCACCAACCCACCCAAGAGGAAATCCAAGCTTTCCTGAACCATATTTAAACTCCCCCTCCCTATCCCAGAAGCAACTCTATGTCCTTAACGATCTCTTCACTATTCCAGAAATTTTACAAGTAATACGCAACCTGCCTAACTCTAAATTAGGGATTCCCAAACTACGGCCCTGCAGCTGTTGCAGAACTACACATCCCATGAGGCATTGTAAAAGTCTGACATTCACATACATGACTAGGCATGATGGGAATTGTAGTTCCTGAACAACTGGAGAGCCGTAGTTTGGGAATCCCTGCTCTAAATCTCCAGGACCGGGTGGGTTCACCGGAGAATACTACAAAAAATGTCAACATATCCTAGCCCCTCTCCCATGCAAGGTCTATAATAAAGGTTACCCCCTCCTAAAATGTTAAGCGCACTTGAAGTAACTATTCCATTACCAGGAAAAGAACCCACATCCCCAAAAAACTTCCACCCAATCTCCCTACTTAACACAGACTAAAAAATTTACGCAAAACCGATGGCAAATAAATTGAATGATATTTTTCAATCACTTATAAACCATGACTCTTCGGTTTGGGTATTCTACACCACCAATACGCCTCAAAACAAAGGGATCTCACTTTTCTATACTATCCTACAACAGTGGACCACAGCCTGTAACTCCACCCATTAAGCCAACAGCTGTTCCACCCTTTGGGAACTATCCATTAAACCAGGGGTCTTCAAACTTTGGCCCTCCAGTTGTCCAGGAACTACAATTCCCATCATACCTAGTCCATGTCAAAGTTTTACAATGTCTCATGGGATGTGTCGTTTTGCAACAGCTGGAGGGCCGTAGTTTGAGGATCCCTGCATTAAACTGACACGCAGATGTTATTTGACCCCTTACAATATCTCCTGATTTGATCATTCTGCAACGGATCTCTGTTGGAGGGACTGTGGCCTGCAAAGTAACCTCCTGCATACCTTCTGGAAATGCCCTAAACTGACAGCGTTCTGGACATTTACATTTAGACTCCTATCTGAAGTGACTCAAAAAAATGTCCCTCCATCTCCTAGCATAGCACTCCTAGCTCTAGAAATTGAAAAGTTCTCGCACAAATCTCAATATATCATTACCCACATTCATCTAGTCTCACCGGAAAATGGAAAGACCCTGACCCTCCCACCATTTGGGAGGTGATAGGCCTAATCCAATTGCACTACTCACCTGAACAAATTACAGCATACCACTCAGAAAAGAGTACATAAATCCATTCACATGTGCCAACCATGGCTTGAGTGGAGAACATTAAATCTCTGAAATGTTTTTGTTTCCCATTATATACACCTCCCCACCCTCTATTCTAATGCAAGAATGAAAGGGAGACCGCAACCATCCAACAATGCTGGCTCTACCCCTTTTGATGAGATTAATCAAGATCGACAATCCCATTTGTCATATGTGAGAAATCCAAGTACCTATCTGAATTGGCACTTCCACAAATTGAAGGAATAAACCGGATATTACTAACTAATGTTACGTATACTCTTTTTCCTTAGTGTACCACATATTGTAACAATTGCGCTGTACACCTGACAACTCCTGTACAATTGTGGAGTTACTTTCCTTTTCTTGTTACCTTTAAACTAAATAAACAACTATTGAAATAAAAGTTATGGTGGAAGGGTTTTCCCCCGCCCTGTGACACAGTTTGCTCCCGTATGGGGTGTCTGGGTGAGATAAAAATATGGCTTCTGCTTGCTTATCCAATTACCTTGGTTAAGGCTCAAGTTCAAGCAAGACATCTGTTATATTAATTTGCTTAACCTTTTATTATATGTTTGGATACATAACAGAGTGTGGCAACTTTCATACACATCTGCACTTTTTTTGTGAAAACCTCAATAAAAATCTATTAAAAAAAAAAAAAAAGTAAAAGAAAAAAAAAATCCAAAATTTTGGGCTGTCCTTTAGAAAAGTAATAGATGGGATATGTTCCAATGGGGACACTAGTTCTGGTGACATGAGGGTCCCCAAGGAAATCCCTTAATTTGCAGAATTTCCTATTTCCTAGCCTTTTTGGCTATGGAACAGGAAGTAAAAGGGAAATCTCCAATGGGACACAGATGAAGAAGAAAATTCTTACAGGGTTTTTAACCCTCCCTTACTCTATCCAAAAAGGAAAAAAAAAAAAAAAAAAAAAAGTTTTTCCTATAATTCTTACTTTCACTCTCTCAATCAACATTGATTATTTTTAATACTCATGCTGCTAGCATTAGTAAATTAATAGGAAAGTATATCATATTTACTTGTTTTAAATTTTTTTTCTTCTACATTTCTTCAGTTACTTCCTGGCTTCTTGCCTAGGCAAACAATTTCATACATCCCAGTTGTCCTCAGGAGGGGAGGAGAGGAGGAGTTTTCTCAGCCAAGCACACTCTCCTAAATGCATGCTTGAGATGAGGGCAGATGGATTCCAGGAAGTAAATGCTACATGAATCATTTGCCCTTACACAAGATGGCCACAGCCAGAAAAGCTAGGGGTCATTTTTTAAAGTGATTTCTCAACAAAATAAAGCATTGAAACATAGGTGGATGGGGGAGTTTGCTTTAAAAAAATAAAAATGAATTAAATAAGTGTTTTTGGTTTGTGGTGCTCAGATGCAGTGAAGATCCGCTTTAAGCTTCAGTTTGTAAATGCTGAACATAGCTCCTAGTGGGAGTGCCAACTGCCACTTTAGAACGTGCTGCTAGCAGGCTTCCGCACTTTTTGAAGCTTGTTAAAAGCCTGCTAGCAGCTTGCTTAAAGTGGCAATTAGCACTCCCTTTAGGATCCGTGTTTACCATTTACAAACTGGAGTTGAATGGTACTTTAAAAGCTTCAACAAAGCTTGCTAAAAGCTCTGTAAATGCTTTGTCAAAGCTTGCTGTTCACACTACTCTTATACAAGCTGAAGCCTGTGTGACACAGGCCATAGAGACTAGCAAAACCTAAACACTTCTAGTTCAGTGCAGTGGATATGACAGAGCCCATTCAAATATAAATGGAAGGGAAATCAATAAGGCTCTCTAAATCAGAGGACTACAAAACCTCTAATAATTTTTGTAACCTTTCTTCAGCAGCCCTGGGGCAATTTTCCTTTAGATTTACCCTAAACAATGTAGTGCAAGGGCCTGCCTAATTGAATACAACTGAAAGTTGTTTAGTTTTGACCTCATATTATGTGGTTTTTGGTAAATCTAAAGATAAATTGTACAAGGAGATTGCACATGTATGGCCAGCCTAAGGTCGCATTATAACAACCAACGAGTAGAGACTTAGATACCTAATAATGTTAATTTCTGGCTGGGTTACTTTAAACTGCATTAGAAAAAAGCCTTGTAGTAGAGACATCACACCTCATTTAAAATAGGAAAGATCAATCTCCTTGTGTGACAGTGTTCCTAACCTGTGCCTCCATACGTGTACGCCGTTCCTCCTCTTCCTTCCTCTTCCTCATGTTCTCGTTTTCCTGCTTCGCTTCAGACAATGCCTGGAGAAACTGGTCGAAAATCCCAAAGAACTCGTCTGGCTGTATCTTGTTGGTTTCCTCTCCAAAATGTTTGGCTGCCTTCACATACTAGAGGGATTCAAGCAGGAAACATTATTCTTACAACAAAGCCAAAGATGGCTGCCAAGATTACACTGGGACTCATGTATCAAACATTTCTAAGGGAAAGTGCGCTGTCTAAAGCAGCCAATCAGAATCCAGCTGTTGTTCCTTTAGCTCAGGTTACGTAAAACAAATAGTGAAGAATTTGATTGGCTGTTGGAAAAATAAATTTAGAAGACTCAAAACACCATAGTTTAATCACTGCAAGGGGCTGCAAACATGCGTGTAAAGGAATACCTGTGCATATGTTAAGCTTTAATTTCATCTAACAAGTGACAGTAAAGCAGGAGGCACTTTTCTCCTACATAAAACAAAGTCTGCGCCACAGGAGTCAAAGATCTTGCCCTCAATGCTTTGATGTGGCTACAATCCTTCTGTGGCCGTATGGCTCTTTATGAAAACCATGTGTGTGCCTGGGGGATGCATTTGTGTTTTTATTTGACTTTAGAAAAACATATTTTTATAAGCAAGGCGGAACAAAGTTGTTTTCTGAGGCTCTTTAATGAAAGTGTGCTATGCAGATCTCTCCGGTGAATGGACAAGATATATAATGGAAGTGGGCTATGCAGATCCCTCTGGTGAATGGACAACATATATAATAAAAGGGGGCTATGCAGATCACTCCGGTGAATGGACAAGATATATAATGAAAGTGGGCTAAGCAGATCCCCCCCGGTGAATGGACAAGATATATACTAAAAGTGGGCTATGCAGATCCCTCTGGTGAATGGACAAGATATATAATGAAAGTGGGCTACGCAGATCCCCTCCGGGGGAATGGACAAGATATATACTAAAAGTGGGCTATGCAAATCCCTCTGGTGAATGGACAAGACATATAATAATAGTGTGCTATGCAGATCCCCTCCGGTGAATGGACAAGATATATACTAAAAGTGGGCTACGCAGATCCCTCTGGTGAATGGACAACATATATAATAAAAGTGGGCTATGCAGATCCCTCTGGTGAATGGACAAGATATATAATGGAAGTGGGCTATGCAGATCCCTCTGGTGAATGGACAAGATATATAATAAAAGGGGGCTATGCAGATCTCTCCGGTGAATGGACAAGACATATAATAAAAGTGGGCTATGCAGATCCCTCTGGTGAATGGACAACATATATAATAAAGTTGGACTATGCAGATCCCCTCCGGTGAATGGACAAGACATATAATAATAGTGTTCTATGCAGATCCCTCTGGTGAATGGACAAGACATATAATAATAGTGTGCTATGCAGATCCCTCTGGTGAATGGACAACATATATAATAAAAGTGGGCTATGCAGATCCCTCTGGTGAATGGACAACATATATAATAAAGTTGGACTATGCAGATCCCCTCCGGTGAATGGACAAGACATATAATAATAGTGTGCTATGCAGATCCCCTCCGGTGAATGGACAAGACATATAATAATAGTGTGCTATGCAGATCCCTCTGGTGAATGGACAAGATATATAATGAAAGTGGGCTAAGCAGATCCCTCTGGTGAATGGACAAGATATATAATGAAAGTGGGCTAAGCAGATCCCCCCCAGTGAATGGACAAGATATATAATAAAAGTGGGCTATGCAGATCCCCCCCAGTGAATGGACAAGATATATAATAAAAGTGGGCTATGCAGATCCCTCTGGTGAATGGACAAGATATATAATGAAAGTGGGCTATGCAGATGTGTACAGAACACCTCCAGGTAGCCATATTGCATTGCATTTTACTGAAGATTACAGACCTGCAGCTTAAAAAGGAAATTTATTTTTTTAAAAACATTCAATTACAATATCACTTGTGTCACAATTGTATACACTATATCACTATTATTTTTTTAATTTCCTTTTTTCACCCCCACAAAAATGGTGCACAGTCAGGATGTCATATTAATACATTGAAATGGCCAGTGAAAAAAAATGGGAAGGTCCTTTAATATGCAGTCACTTTTTAAAGTGCAAATACAGCAAAAGAGTGCCAGAGCTACACAAGTGACTTCTGATTGTGTAAGCATATACCTAAAATCCCTAGAGATCAGACTCCTGCTTTAAATCACAAGGTTCAATTCACAAAGCCAACATACCAGAAGAAGGATACTTAGGGGACAGGGGTTTTCAGCAGAGTACAGTGATATTTGATAAAGCACAATCACATGGCAGAGGGTCCAGTGACAACAAAGCACACTATAAAAGAAGAGCATGTATACTTACCTTCTTACCTTTCTGGTGGCCCACATCTTCTAACTGACACTTTTTTACCCCCCCCAAGGTGCTAAAAGTATACCACGACTCAAAGTTTATTGAATTCCTGCTCCCCTGCCACCTGCTGTAGGTTTCTCCCACCGGCTCATACTCCTAGTAGTTTGAGTGATTGGGGGGCCAGCAAAGTGGGTCTGAAGCCACGGGCCAAGAAAAGGAAGTATACGCACTCTTCTTTTACAGCACCTGCTTTGTTTACTTTGGTGTGTTGGATTGTGAACTGAGCTTAATGTTTGTATTGGTAGGAACTTCATGGGTGATTTTCAGTAGCATGAACACAATAATGGTCACAAATAGTAAGCTCAGAGCTCCAAAAGAGTTCCATTACATATAGTAGAATCGATCAATTGTGCATATTTCCGTCCGCATGCAATCGCAGGAGGTTTATATAGCAAAGGAAAATATTTTGAACTCTACACTGAAGCGAACGATCATCTGAACGAAAACACAGGAAATTGCATTTTTAAAAAATCTTTTAACCTTAAGGTGCACAGGGGGTTTTTCACTGTCAGGACGGTAAGAATGTGGAACTCTCTTCCACAATTGGTGGTGTCCGCAGGGAGTATTGATATCTTTAAAAGACTCCTGGATGTGCTTCTTAAAGCGGAGTTCCACCCAAAAGTGGAACTTCCGCTTTAAATAGTCCTAACCTCCTGACATGCCACTTTTGGCATGTCATTTTTTTGGGGGGGGGGGGAGCGGGTACCTAGTTTTGACATGTACCCGCTCCCACTTCCGCTCGGAGCGCTGCGGCGCCCTGAGCGGAAGTTCTCCTCTCTCCCTCCCTCCCTGCAATCTTCTGGGACATGTCAGAGGTCCCAGAAGATTGCCGGCCAATCACGACGCATAGCGCAACTCGCGCATGAGCAGTGCGTACCCGGCTGTGAAGCCGCAAACTGTCACAGCCGGGTGCCCACATCAGTGATGCCGGCGCCGCGGAGCAGAGAGGGAGAAGACGGCGCATCACTGGACCGTGGGACAGGTGAGTGGGCTGTTAGGCTGGAACTCCGCTTTAAAGAACACAATATGCAGGGATATGGGAAATGATCATCGACACTGACACACACACTTACACAGGTAGAACTGGATGGACTATTGTATTTATTCAACCTTAACTACTATGTATTCAAAAAGTCACCTGTATGGTCCTAGCCTTACCAGGATGCTAACAAAAAGTGAAAGAGGTTTATTTAAAGTGTTACTAAACCCAGAATCCTGCATTCACTATATCTGGTCTCCCACAGTACACAGAAATGCAATTATTTTAGTAAATATAAACTGCTAAATACCTTTTCTCATCAGCAGTATATAGCAGTCTTTTGACATTATCAGTGTCTGGCCAAGCACTGGTTAAAGTTCTCCTCCGATTGTCCTATCAGGCTGCATGACACCTAACTCTCTGTCTGGACAGTACTGATTGACCCTGTGCTGATCACATGCACTCTCCCAAGAAAATAAAACAACTTTCTAGCAACACACACCAAAAGGAGCATGTGCCCCCAAGGCTCTGTACTATCAGCAGATGGATTGGGGACAATAAAAGAAGGAGAGAATCAGAGAAGTCAGGAAAAAACAACCTTTGCTTTACTGCATATACACACTGATTTTACTGTTGTGGGTTTAGTAACACTTTACAGGATTAATAAAGTCAAGTCCAATAGTTTGTTTATGGGTGGTTTTATAATCCCTTATGTTCTTGGAACTCCAGTGACAGGTTGCATCACAGGATCTCATCAAAACAAATGCAGCTATGAAGCTTGATGACACCATCTGCAATCTTTGTAATGTTTAGGTGGTATTAAACCCAAATGCAAACATTTACTATATATCAGCTGACCAATTCTTAGATGAGATGACTGCATTTGTTTTCTTTCTGTCCTTTATGTTCATCTGGTGATCCAGCCAAGTCTGTTTTTTTTTTTTTAAACTCATGCTCTCCAGCAGAATGTATCAGTTTACATGGATGAGATAAACCTCTTAACGCTGGCAGAGATTATTAAAATGATCAGCTTTTATTTTTTCATGGTAAACATTTATCACAAAAGGAAAACAAAATGTTTGCTGTAAAATGTTAGCTGGAGTTTGGCTTCAATTTGTTAGTGCATCTAAATCTGCTAATACATTTAACTCTACTCCCCCAGACTGACAATGAAGCAGTCTGCTGTGACTCCTGTTCTCTTTCCTCCATAGTGGTGTCTCCCTAATACAGGAGGTGTGTTACTAGCCAGATCAACCAGTGAAAACTGGAAAAAGCCAAAGAAAAGAAAACTGATGCAGCCACCACACTTTGGTAAGCTGCAATATATTACATTTTTGGTTTAATACCACTTGTGGAAGTGACACACCGCTAACCTGGAAGAGGCAGGAGGATGTACATACAACATGATCCTGCCCAGCCGTGCCACAGTAAATGTACTGTAGCAAGCAGTTAAAGTGGTTGTAAAGGGCTTTCTATGCATGAAGGTAAAAATCCTTCAGTGTGCAGGTCCCCTTCTCAGCAACTACTAATACTTACCTGAGCCCAATCTCCATCCAGTGATGTGCACAAAAACCAAGGCCCTCCTGGGTCTCTCACTCTTAATTGGCTGAGATGCAGCAGCAGTAGTCAATGGCTCCTGCTATTGTCAATCACAGCAAATGAGGTGAGAAAGACTGAACCACGCACTCAGTGTCTTATGGACACAGAGGTGGCTCGGGAGCGAGCATGCACGAGTACCTCCATAGCAAGCCACTTGCTATGCGGGCACTCAGGAAGGAGGAGGTGTTTAGAGTGCCAGTGGGGGACCCGAGAAGAGGAGGATTCGGGCAAAGCAGGTAATTATAAAATTTTTGTTACTTTAAAAAAAAAATGCTTACAAACGCTTTAAGCAAAGTCGAGATCTAAAGAAAAGGGTTGCAGCTGAGAACTAAAGAAGAAAAAAATCT